>NC_090666.1:19581962-20181962 GCF_013368605.1 Nyctibius grandis
TTGTTTTCTCTAGTGACTTTACAAACAATATTCCATGGTAATGAATCAGTGTAAAGTTTCCAAAACTAATTTCTCATAATCTTAACAACAGTTATATTCCTAGTTGTGTTTTTCTAGGCACCTGGAAAACTGAGAACCTAGAGTTATGTGAAATAATAATTTTATGCATAGCTAAATTAAAATTGAAGTGGGCACTTTATTTCTTCAAAGTTGTTCTTCAACAGCTCAGTATAAACAGTTACTTGCATCAGTTCTGTGATCTGCTGGAGGGTAGGAAGGCCCTACAGAGGGATCTGGACAGGTTAGATAGATGGGCCGAGACCAAGGGCATGAGTTTCAACAAGAACAAGTGTTGGGTCTTGCACTTAGGCCACAACAACCCCATGCAGCGCTACAGGCTGGGGGAAGAGTGGTTAGAAAGCAGCCTGGCGGAAAGAGACCTGGGGGTGCTGATCGACAGCCAGCTAAACATGAGCCAGCAGTGTGCCCAGGTGGCCAAGAAGGCCAATGGCATCCTGGCCTCTATTAAGAATAGTGTAGCCAGCCGGTCAAGGGAAGTGATTGTCCCTCTGTACTCAGCACTGGTGGGGCCGCACCTTGAATACTGTGTCCAGTTCTGGGCCCCGCACTTCAAGAAAGATGTTGAGGTGTTGGAGCGAGTCCAGAGGAGGGCGACCAAGCTGGTGAAGGGTCTGGAGGGTCTGACCTATGAGGAACAGCTGAGGGAGCTGGGGTTGTTTAGCCTGGAGAAGAGGAGGCTCAGAGGTGACCTTATTGCAGTCTACAACTACCTGAAGGGAGGTTGTAGTGGAGTGGGAGTTGGCCTCTTCTCTCAGGCAGCTAGCGATAGGACAAGAGGATATAGCCTCAAGCTTCACCAGGGGAAGTTCAGGTTGGACATCAGGAAGCATTTCTTCACAGAAAGGATCATTAGACATTGGAATGGG
Source organism: Nyctibius grandis (assembly GCF_013368605.1). Classification (NCBI taxonomy): domain Eukaryota; kingdom Metazoa; phylum Chordata; class Aves; order Nyctibiiformes; family Nyctibiidae; genus Nyctibius; species Nyctibius grandis. The sequence continues at coordinate 19,582,910 of NC_090666.1, forward strand.
CTGCCCAGGGAGGTGGTGGAGTCACCATCTCTGGATGTGTTTAAGAAAAGACTGGACATGGCACTTAGTGCCATGGTCTAGTTGACATGGTGGTGTCAGGGCAACGGTTGGACTCGATGATCCCGGAGGTCTCTTCCAACCTGGTTGATTCTGTGATTCTGTGATTCACAGTTCATGCATTGTGTAGTTTGTGCTGATTCATTTTCGTATACTATTACACCAAACTCTGGATTATGCTTGGAGAAATCATTTTAACCATTAACAATATAATTTTAATATGTCTTTTCTAGCTTTGTGGTACAAAATGCTTCTACCTCCACAGTTTGATAGATCCAAGAAGTACCCTCTGCTTATTCAGGTGTATGTAACACTTCCTTTCTTTGAACGTTGTTGTTTTGTCAGAAAACAAATAATAATTTATAATTTATCAAAACCTAGGACACTTGCAACATTTTATGAAGCAAAAGCAAAACCACTTAGTTCTGTTTTGTTTGTTGTGGTGGGTTTTTTAATATATTTCTGGAATAGAAGTTCAACCTAACTGAAATCAATGAGGTTTTTAATGTTAATCTTAGTATGGCAAGGATTAGTTCCTCAGAGAAAGAAAAAGGATAAAAACATGTGGGCTATTGCTTGGAGTTCTTAGCTCTGTTGCTCCTTCATGAGGCAGTCTGAAATTATTGATTTCAGCTTCGCTAATACAAAAAATAAAAGAGCCTGCTTCATTTTTTAACAAAAAACCCCAAACACCCCTAAACCATGCGGACTGGCTTCTTTGATCAAATGTTCCTTCTAAAAAGCATTTTACATTAATTTAATTTCTTGCAGTCAGGAAAGGCAACAAAAATTGCCGTGGTGCAAAAAAAAATGAGAGGCAGAAAGGAGAGCTGAGTGGGTGTAATAAACCTTACATCATTTTTATTAACCAGTGATGATCCAAAGGTCCAAGAATGCTAAGTATGTTTGAATGAAGTTTAGAGTCAGTCATGTCCTTGAGGTCAAATGTGTAATTTGCATTAGGTCATTCTCATGAGGAGTGTCTCTCTGCATTGCTCAACTATGTGGGGTGTGTTCTGCCCACAGCTCCAACAGCACATGATATTCCCTACTGAAACAAAGGTCTGGGAATGGCCAGAAAGTGTAAGAACCTGTACTTTTTTCTCCTATTTTCTTTGTCATTGCTGACTGCATGTGGAGATCAAATGCAGAAAAGCAGAAGAGCACCAAAAAGGGCTGTTACACCTAAGGAATTTGGAGAGAGGAAAGAATTGAGTCTTTGAGGCACGACTCTTCCAAGGATTCCCCTTAGGACAAGTCCCTGATGCTGCACCCCTTAGTCTGAGCTAAAACTAATGATTTGCCTTAGAATCTTAAAGGATTAAAATGGATTTTAGATAGCGAAATCTCACAAATATATGAAAATGGTAGTTGAACTGTTTGTCTACTGAGTTCCCTGAACCACAGCCATACAGCAAAATACTTGTGAAGAAAATATAAGAAGCACCTATAGCTATAGTCCAGTATCTGGTTATCATTTATAAATTTATAAATATGAGTTGAAAATATGTGAATTTTCATCCTCAGGTATGGAGGACCTTGCAGTCAGAATGTAAAGGAAACATTTAGCATTAGCTGGATAACCTATCTTGCAAGCAAAGAGGGAATTATTGTTGCTCTAGTGGATGGCAGAGGTACAGCTTATCAAGGTGACAAGATTTTGCATGCAGTATATCGAAGACTAGGAGTCTATGAAGTTGAGGACCAAATCTCAGCAGTAAAGTAAGTAGAATATCTCTCTGTATAACTGCTATATTTACATACCTACAAGAAGTAATGTGAAAAAAATATTAACTATACTTCTCAGCCTTTCTTCTGGAGAGCTGAGGTTTCCAGGAGATAAGACAAGAAGACTTGTAGAAATAAAATATTACTGAGATGCTTGATGTCAGTGAGGTTTTGTGTGGTATATTAAGTCCATATACTACTATGTCTACGTTTGGACCTCACCACTTCCATTCTATAAGAGCATCATAAGAGGCTTCAGTCCTAGGCCTAAGGAAATACAAGCATCAGTGGTGAGAGTTAAGCCAATGTATTATCCATTATTCTGAAGTTTTCCCTGTAGGCAAAATCTACCTCAACGATCATAGCAATTAGCTGAAGATCCATAGTGATGTACCACAGTGATTAGCTAAAGGTCAAGTGTGAAGTTTGTAGCACAACTGAATCCCAACACAAGCCTTGTAGAGGTCGGTTAGTCATAAACTTGCTTTCCATGCTATTTTAGGATAGTTATGAACAACAGAAAGTGTCTGAGGTCCTCTGGTAGTTTTTCCCCAGCAGTTGCTCCTTTGCATCAAAACACTTAAAGTGTTCCAAGGGAAAAGTAATTCCCTAAGCAGAGGTTTTGGGAGGGAGTGAAAGCTGAAGTTTTGTAAAGAAAGGCTGCCTGTTAAGCTTACAGATGCAGTAGCACTGCTAAAGTGAGCATTTAAAGAAGTGTTAGTTTTAACGCCACAGAGATGAGTGCAAGGCAGGAATAAGGAATTTAGTCTAACCTTTGGTCTGGAATCTAGCGCATCAGAGCATGGATAGATTTCCAGGTGCAACAGTAAATACCCTCTTTCCCCTAGTAATAGACCTGACTCTGAGTAGCTTAGCTAGAAATTGGATGTAGCAGTCCAGGTTTCCACAGCTTTCTCTACTTGCTTGAGAACACTGCCTGTATTTAACAAGTGTGTGTGAAGAGGTTATCTGTTCCTTCCTCTTTCTGTTTTGTGATAATTCATTTCCTCCTCAATGATATAAACACACCATTATACTTTTCAGTGATAAATGAAAGAGAATAGCTGTATATCATGGCAGGAATAAGGAATTTAGTCTAACCTTTGGTCTGGAATCTAGCGCATCAGAGCATGGATAGATTTCCAGGTGCAACAGTAAATACCCTCTTTCCCCTAGTAATAGACCTGACTCTGAGTAGCTTAGCTAGAAATTGGATGTAGCAGTCCAGGTTTCCACAGCTTTCTCTACTTGCTTGAGAACACTGCCTGTATTTAACAAGTGTGTGTGAAGAGGTTATCTGTTCCTTCCTCTTTCTGTTTTGTGATAATTCATTTCCTCCTCAATGATATAAACACACCATTATACTTTTCAGTGATAAATGAAACAGAATAGCTGTATATCATGTCAGGTTTTTCTATTAATCTGTTATTTGATTTTCTTTCTTGAAACTTTTAGCAGCCATGGCATATTTTAAAATATCACAAAAGAGAGAATGTTTTTTTAATATTCTGAATCGTCACTCAGACATAAAATGTCGGAGACAGAGGGAACCTAAACTGATTCTTGAAGTTGCAAAATCTGCTGAGACAGGCTGTGAAGAAATGACCTCAGACTTCACACTTCCCAGTTTTCTGTCAGCGCCTAGACTAAATTCTTGTTCAGTTAAATGTATTGCATTCCATCTTCCTGATCTAACACATGCTTTAAGATGCATGATTTTTAGAGAGGATCCTATACTCTAGCGGGAAGTTCTTGGAGGGACTTTTACTGTAGGAGGAACCCCAGGGTTTAAGGCTGAATCATTTTTTGGCTTTTCTAACTTTGTCCCACCCAGATAGTATCCCGTATTTTGGGTGTTGTCAGTCACTCGTGCTTGTCCTAGTAAATAAGGCTAGCAGCTGCTGATATGTGTCCTGGGATGTATCTGAACCTATTTTGTTTATCTGTCACTCTCAAACCTATGTGGTCTTTTGCCTCATTCCCTTTTCTTTGCTGTTGCTAATACAGCTCTGGAAATACAGCCTTCGGACTCTGATGCAAGATTTTTGTAGGAGACCTAATATTTATGATTCTCTTTGACCTCTTTGACTACTGAGTGCATAAGCAAGGTGCACCTTTCATCCATTGCAAGCTCATTACCTACTTGGAGCATTAGAAGATGTTTTCCTCATTATTATTTTTTATTCTAGTAGCAGTATGTGCTCTTCAATTTTCAGGCACATAAAAAAGAAAGCTTATTACTCCAGGAATCCCTAATCTCAGATGTTGACAGTATGCCTCTTGAGAGATCAGAGTATCAACTCATCATTAAGATGAGTGTGTTGAGCATCTTGCAGGATTAGGTCTGAACGTTAATGGTAACCCAGCATCTTCGCATTAAAACAATGAGAACGCTAATAGCCGGTGGGAAGGTAGAGCTATGGGAAATGAAATGGGGTTACTAGTAGGAGTACACTTTTTGAACTTTTTTCTCTGCATGTGTGTGAGTGTATGTCTGTACATATGCATATGCACATGTATGTATATGCACACATGTACAGCATGAGTATAATGTATGATGTTTAATCTATTCTGGACTAAATATCCTGGTGGATTCTAAGTAAAAGAAAAAAGAACTTTTTTGCCAGGAAGCCAGCTGGGCAGAGTCCTCATCCACTGAAACAAAAATTATTATGAAGAAAGTATTCATTTCAGCACTTTTCTTCTTTCAAGAAAAATTCTTCCTTGTCCTCTGAAATATCTATTGAATAATTGATCCTTGGTAGAAATCAGACTTGCTATGCTGATTGTCAGTTTGCTCAAATTGGTGGGATGTGTGGAAAAAAAGTGAAAGAAAAATTATTTTGTGCTAATTTGTTAAAGTATTAGCAATCTTTTGTAATAACGCATTTATTTCTGTGATTTTCTTTTCCACAGGAAATTTATAGAAATGGGGTTTATTGATGAGAAACGAATAGCAATATGGGGCTGGGTAAGTGGTTGGGTTTTTTTGTATCTATCTTTAAATAATCCTACAGTACAATTTTTTTAATTCTTCCTTATTCTGTCCTAAATCTGTATAAAGTTTTTTTCTACCAGTGTTTGGTGGTATTGCCAAAGGGGATGGTTCCTGTTGGTGCCTATATACATGCAATTGCAACAGTGCAAGCCTCCCAAAAGGGATCTTTGGCAGCTCAAGAGGGAATTTTGAAAAGTTTATGTCTAATACATTGTTTGGACTTTTTTTAATTTAAGCAAAATTGAGACGTTTTAATTGGCTTTTCTTTTAACTTAGGGACTTACTGGCATGGTGTCAGAATTCAAGTATTGTCCTTTCTAATCTGAGATTAAAATAATGATAAAAGTCCTATGAATATCTCTCATCAGAAAATGTGACCCTTGCATCATTCTGAATCACTGTATACTTGGCTGGCTTTGAAATGGTCAATAGGGATGAATGTGGGTCTGAGGGGTGTACAACATTGACAGATTCACCAAGAAGTGGAAAAATTGGACAGTATAGGAGTCATTCCGAATAATTAGCCAGTTTCATCTTTGATTTTTTCATGTACTTTGCTTTGTAACCCTCCCAGAACCTTTTATAGCCAGATGTATTGCAAGTCTTTATTATTAAATGGCCAGATTCCACACTACCCTTAGGCACTGAGAAACAGAGTAGCTTACGTCAAGTACAAATTTTACGGTACCACTGCATTTTGATAGGAGAAAAATAAATTATTGGAATAGTTGAGGTTCTTTTTCCTGTGCTGTCAGCTTCAAAGTAGGACCATTCATGGAAATGAGATGCAGACCTTTTAGTGGTGTTATGGGAGAGCTGAAGCCAACTTCAGTGGCAGCACAAATGCCACACAGCCCCTTTATAGAGATTTTTAAGACGTTTAGGCCATCTGACTCAATTGCTCATGTTCATCATGAATGGCTGGATCAAAAATGCATAGGCAGAACTGGAGCCCTGCCTCCTACCCAGCTTCAACAGCTTCAGCATAACAAAATTATACTATGCAGGAGAATGAGCTGATAAGTAACACGTGAGGGTGTCATAAATTAGGGGCAGTACTGTAAGGAATGCTAAAGGGGGTTGTAACCTGTATTAGTTACCCTTACTCCTTCTCTGAGTAAATCCAGCAGTAACAGGCAGCACTAACTAGGAAAGCTTACAGAATTAACTGGTATATTAGCCACTCATTAACATTTTCCAATATTTTTCTCTTTATACATGTTCAGTTTTCTCTGATTGTCATTCAGAAAGACCTTTTATTTCATTCTCTTTAACTCTTCTGATCTGTCACTGTTTGGTTTGTTTATTTTTTTGCTGGTTTTTGTTTGTTTGTTTGGTTGGTTGGTTGTTTTCATTGGCCCAGTTTCATTGTAAGAGGCTTGCCCAGAAACACACTGGAGGATGGATCTTGTAAGATTCAGTTCAACTGTAACTATAGAAGTTGCCTGATCTTAAATAGCACATGAGCAGGGTTGCTAAAATCTTTCTAAGCTTCTACCAACTAATATTTAAATTACTTTGGTCGGACACTGCTATAACACCAGGATAAAATGGGGTACCATCTGGTGAAATTAACTGACACAGACACTTACAAGTGAGTAGTTCTAAAGTGGCATTAAGTAAGTTAAGACCGCATGAAAATATTTTATTTTTTTAAACACATCATATTTTATGTCACCACAGTGTTTCCAGAACCAATTAGGAGATTTCACACATCTAAAGTACTGTATCCCAGCAGTGGATATAATATTCAAATAACGGCACTTTTGCAAACCTATCAGTCTTTTTTTTCCATTTTTTTCTATTTATTATACCATTTCCTAGTCCATAACCTTTGAAAGGAGTTGAAAGGTATTTCCTTATTTATAGCCTGCAGTTTGGCAGGTATGCATGAACTATGCAGCTCATTGTACGTTCAGACTCACCAAACTCTTCTGGATGACAAAAGCTCTTAAATAACCAATAAAGCAATTTGGGTTTTGAACTCTATCTCTGCCTGTTACAATGCATAGATTTATCTGCCTGATCCTAATCCTTTACTTTTTAGCCTTGTGGACTGATTTTTTAAAATATTAAATGAGCCAATCAAATGAGCTGGAAAAATTGTATGAATTATTGTTTCCATTAGCATATCCCTCACTGTCATTTCAAGCTGGAATGTCAAGATGGAGGGACTAACTTACTTTTCTACAAAAAAAATATTTAATAATTTTGCTTATTTCCCTTAGTCTTTCATATGATACTGATGAAGTTGGTAACCTTCAGAATTCTTCATTACACACTCCATATTTTTATCCCTCCCTCCATTCCAAAGTAAACAATAACCTGGTATTTCCCAAAGACCTTATACAAGTATTTTCCAACCCCAGGTACACATCCTATGGACAGCCAAACCAAATGCTTTTTATTTACAGTATTTTCCTGTCACAGCAGCTAGCCCCACACAGTTGCACAGGTCTATTCTGGTATTCCGGCTTACTTACTGCTTTACCTAACTTCCAGCTACAAACTTATTCTTCCTTGCTGGGTCCCAGTTTGAGGAATCAGGCCAGAAAATAACAGGAACAGTGCCACGCAGTAGGGAGGAACTGCTCCAACCAGAAGTTCTCACATAGCTGAGCCTATTAGTACTGACGACGGGGTTAGTTCAATATGCCAATCATTAGCAAAAGCTAGGTAGTTTGTTAAGGGAGGGAAAAGCCTGTAACTCTTCTTGGAGGTGCATACTGAAAGGAAGAGAGGCAATGAATGCAAGTTGCCACAAGGGAAGTTTTGTTTAGGTTTTAGGAAAAAAAAATTATGACAACAGTGATCAGCATTGAAACAGATTGAGTAGAGAGGCTGTGTGATGGGGATGTGACTGTGATTGACCTCATTTAAATCTGAAGTTAGCTCTGTTTTGAGATAGAGGTTGCACTAGATAGATAACCTTGAAGGACCCTACCAACTTAAGTTGTTCTTTGATTCTATGTGGTAATAAAAGCAGCATCCTGTGGTAAGCATTGAAGAAGTAGCAAAAAAGAAGTGATTCAATAAAATTGTCTAATCTCTCTCACAAGAAATCACATCAGATCCATCTGAAAAAAAATAAATTAAAAAAAAATTTTAAAGCTTTTGTTGCTTTGTCCTCCATGCATTCAAAGCAAAATATTTACTTTGGAATTAATTTATATGAGTTTGATTCAAAAAAACAAAATGATACTTCACCAATAATTTTAAACTGTCTGTGATTTCTCCCTAGTCCTATGGTGGGTACGTAACTTCTTTGGCACTTGGATCTGGCAGTGGAGTATTTAAATGTGGAATGGCTGTAGCTCCTGTTTCCAGCTGGGAATATTACGGTAAGGAAATATCATAAATACTGACTTGGAAAGCAAGATGTAGCATTTAATGACATTCTAAATTAAATCATTGCAGGAGACTGGCAATATGAAACTTAAAGACATTGCAATTACCCAGACATAAAACTCTTAAGACCTTGCTGAAAATAACTGACTGCAACTAACAGTTTGGAACAGGCTGTGTCATATAAAAGAAGGTATGCCCAGATAATTTCATATGCACACCTGTAACAGTACGTGCATAAAGCCCTCTTCATAAACTGCTATACTCAGGAGTGATCTCCCTAAAAACCGTGTTAAAACAGTACCGCTGAATTCAGAAACAACTGAAATGATTTTTCTGTCAGTAATGGAATCACATTGCACTTCAGCTTCAGATACTGCAGATGATCTCTGTCATGAATCAGTATCTCTGATGATTGCAAAGTTATTTCCCAAAAGCAGTGAAAAAGAGAGGGAGTCAGGTGTGTCTGATATAAGTTTTTTAAATTGAATATTTTTCCCTTTAGATGTTTCTCAGCCACACCTCCTCTGTTGTTGTGTTAAGAGACAGATTTTTATTTATGTTTATTGACTTAGGCTTCAAACTGTCCAGAGGAAACAACTCCGGGAGTATATTCCCAGGGCCTGTGTGAATAAAGCAGGCATATACTCATACTTAGTTGCAGACTTGTTAAGCTTTTGGCATGATGTAAAGGAACCTTAGTGTAAAAAAGAATCATGGCATGCATGTTTTCAATGAGCAAAATGTAGCACTTTGAACACATTTCCTTAGCATATGGTCGTTTGCTAAGAAGTCTCGGTTATGAGAAAATTTTTTGGTTAAATGGGAAAGATTCCTTCCCTGACTGCTAGCACAGACATTCCTTGTATTTATGGTGTTTTGCAAACAAAGGGGAAAACATTTGTATGACACAGGAAGCATAGTGTTCATGTTTTCACTGGCATCAAGATTTTTTTAAGTCATTTTCACTCATGATCGCAAAATTATTTCCAGAATGCAGGCATAAAGCACTATTATTGCAAAAGTCCTTCAATAAAAGAAGAGTTATAAACTTTTCTCCAAGCATTACAAATTGAATGAAGTTTTTAAGTTAAAGTAGTCCCACAGCGTTGCAATCTTTACTTTAGCTGAATTTTCAGGAGGGAGTTAAAAATCTTGCTAAAAACACATTGTAAAATCCAAACAGGCAAATGTACCTCCACTAAGGAAGGAAACAGAAGGAAGTCATGAGTCATAAGTTTTGGCAAACAGATCATGTTAACATTAGGGTGAACTGTGTTAGGGGCAAAACTACAGGATGCTACATATTTGAGTCTCTAAGTAATATCAGTATGTCAGAGGATGTACTGTCCCCTAGAGCTTCTAAATTCTGTCCCACACTCTTTTAGATGCACAGATTAGAGTCTGGGCCGTAGTCTTTTCTCTGAAATCCTCCCACTCACCTCCATTTTGTGTCAGAGCTAGTAACAGCTGAACAGTTATAAGATGGCAAGGGAAATTGCATTCAGGGACAATGTATAGTTAAAAGCATTAGATCTGTGACTGTTTTATTAAAATTCACAATTTATCTCCTTTTTCTTCCTCAGTAATTGACAAGCTGAATCTTCCACTTAGTCATTATTATGCAATTCTGCTGACCTCTGTGGACTTGTTGTAGCTATACTGGTAGAAGAGAGTGGAGAATTTTGCTCAGAAAGCTGTAGAAATGCCAGCGATTCAGAAAGAGTCTATTTTACCGAAAACTTAAGCCTAATACGGTTGTTTGACACTGTGTTGACAACAGATATTGCACATTTTCTGTTTTCATTGAGTGATAAAGGATTTTGATAAAAGATAGGCTACTTAGATTTTTTTGGTACTTAGTTTATTACAAATTATCTTCAGGAACCTTACTTGGCTGATCTGGGAGACATAGTACACATCTTTAGGACTCAGTGGTAACATATGTAAAGGATACATAATAAACCATGGGAACGTGAGTATATTGAGTCATTTTCCTTTCCTGGGAGGATTCTCATTTCTACTTTTTAACAAAATTATTTTAATGCAGTGTACCAAACTGGACAACAAGGTAGGCAATACCAGTTCCTTACTGATTACAATGGCCATCACTTCTCTTATAGGAGGGAAAGATGCCAGCTCTTCTTTGTCAGAAAGCCCTGACTCCATTAAATAAGTAAATACAATTCTTGTAATACTGCAGCTTGACTGCTCAATACGTGTCAGTTACTCTTTGAAGGCAAGGTCATGAAGAAAGTAGTGTTCTGGTAGTGACAGCTGCTGCGTCAGTTTTCCACAAATTTTCATAACAGCTCTTAGTTAAACTACAAATGCTCAGGCAGCTCAACGATAGCTGTTCCTACTGATTTCTTGGTGATAGATACTGTTCGGTTATTCACATTTGTTTTGTCAAATCTGTTAACAGTCTTTGTTGTAGTTAGAAAAAGGCATTGAACAGACACCTGAACAGCAATTGCACCACTTTTTCAGTGCAAGCCTGTGTCATTTCCTGCTGCCCCTAACTGCTGCATACATCCATTCAACAGGAAAAGGACAACATATACATCCATATTTACTGTATATACACATGCACATCCCAGGTTGGAATTCTGCTCAGCTTCTCTTTTTAAGGTGTTAAAAATAGTCTGTGTCATCCTTCCACCAGGCACCTTTGTTGGCTCATTGGCTCATTCAACTGACTTCTGGAGTTCAACCCAATAGCATAAAGCGGTATCAGTTAGTTACCTTTATCCACAAAACCTTCTGTTGGTTCCACAGATGAGTATCAAACCCCTATTTCTGCAAGGATGGTTTGGAGGACATTTATTAATTAACTTTCGTAGTTGATTTTTTAAAATATGTTTAATTTTGGTGTATTATGAGGAAGCAGAACATACAGTTCTGAAAGCAGAACAGATACAGTTAAACAACATTTATTTTGCTACATGTCACTGGAGGCACAAAAATATCGGTACATTCTTCATCTATAGCTTTTTTCTTCTTTAATATCGCAGCATCTATCTACACAGAACGATTTATGGGTCTTCCTGTAAAGTCCGATAATCTTGAGCACTACAAGGTGAGCATTCTCTTTCTGTGTTGATCTGCCTTAAACTTGAATCACACTGCCATGGACAAGTACAACTGTGAAGAAAGAAAATGACCCACCAGCTCTCATAGTGGCAGTCCTGTAGCATCTAAGCTACTGCTGTGAAATTCATATCTCCAGAGTTGCTTGTGGTTTCGTATTTATCAATCCTAAATATGCTAAATTGAAGGATCCTTATTTTCTCACTTGGACAAATCAGACAGTTCTGCCAGTGCAAACCATTAGCCTAGGAAAGAACTCATGTGAGAGAGGTTAAAATGTTGATGTTTATAAGGTTTTGGTTGCTACTGTTAGCTGTGGTATGCAAACTGCTTCATGCAAATTTAGCTCTCTGACAATAACATCATAAGCATACTAAACGGTCGTAACAGCTTCACCTACCTGGAACAGGTTGCCCTTCTTCTTTTCCTCACATTGATAGGAAGTCTATAGCTTCCTCTCACAGCACACATACCAGCTCTGGATACAGTGAGGCCTGAATTAACACCCAAAGAAGTTAGTGGAAAGATTCCTAGCAAAGATTTTGGATCGTGTTCTCAGTACCTATTCTCCATCCCAACTGGAAGAACAGAAATGCTTGATGCCAAACTGCCCTGGTAGAGCTGTCTGGGTAGCCAGGAATTATAGTGTTCAGGGAATGACACATGGCAAGTGCTGTTCTTTTTGTGAACTGGCCCTTAGAAAAGGCACTAAATATATATGGCTTCTATTATAATCTCAGTTTGATATAAAGTCACTGCTGTCATTATTGTGCCAGTCCAACTGTTTGATTGTTGTTCTACTAGGTAATGAAAGCCTTTCAGCTCTGTGACTGAGTAGTTTAAATTGAAGCTGCTGAACTGATCATTTTTCCTCTCAACAGAATTCAACTGTGATGGCAAGAGCAAAGAATTTCCAAAACGTAGAGTACCTTCTCATCCATGGAACAGCAGATGGTGAGGTTTGCAAACGGCAGTACAAATACAGAGCCAGAATCACTTTGTTTGAAAAACATTAAGCATCTATCTATGCCTTTGATTAGGGTCAGTACTTAGATCTTTGGTAGATTTCCATATGACATATTATAAGATGCTTACTCATTCTTAGTAATGTCAACTGTATCACTTGATAATTAGTGGACACAACTTAGTGCACTATAACTTTATGCTTTGTGGTATTTACACATTTCAACAGCCTATCTCTTTTTTTCCTTTGTCAGATAATGTACATTTTCAGAACTCAGCACAAATTGCAAAAGCTCTGGTTAATGCACAGGTGGATTTCCAGGCAATGGTAAATAACAGACTATTTTTCATTTTGAACAGTGATTTATAGCTTTATCAATAAGCTTATCTGACATTTGACAATGTTTTTAAGAACGCAGTTCAACTGAACATGCTTCAAAATCTGACAATGGCTAGTGCATTTGTTACTCTTCATAAACAATTTCTTCCTCAAAGGATTTGCCTGCTCTTTTTTTTTTTTTCCTTCTTGCCCCTTGGATGCTAGCAGGGTTTCTCTCTTGTCAAGAATAACTTAGAAGCTTTTAAAATGAGCCAGGGAGAAGAAAGAGAATCCAGCCTCCTTATGAAAGTTGCTGATAGTAAAAGAGAGGAAGATGAAGGAGCTGGCTTCTGGGGCCAAAACCATCACTGGTTCTGATTGATTCTATCTTGAAATGGACATGCCTGCCACAGGCATGAGGTAAAACAAGCAAAAAGGGTATAAGGTATCCAAGTAGTATATCCAGAATCAGAAAAAAAGCAAGTTCTTCGCAAAACTTGCTTGGGGTAGCAAGTGCAGGCAAAGAGAGAAACACATAGGCAAGACGTTAGAGGAATGAACAGGGGGAAAGTAGTTCTGAATTACATGCTAAGCTCTGCTTCTGCACTTTTTTCTTGGGGCTAATGAACAAAGTGTTTGCCTGCTATCAAACGTACTGGCCTTCTGCCTGAGTCCACTTTCCCAGGGCCATGAACTCCCCAAAAAGGGATCACACAGGGATTCCGTTGTACTTGGGGTTTGTAGGCCCTTTTGTGTATTCCACATTTGTGCCTCTTTCACTGATACTTAGCAAACCTGGGTTATTTCTCAAGTATCTGGAATACTGTATGCAGTTGTAGTCATTTTAGTTCAGCTAAGGGGGAATGTCAGTTATTTCTCAGAGTTAGCATAATTCATTATGTATATTTTATTTGCAGTACACCATTCATAACGTTCATGGTCCTGCTGTAATGAAGAATGTTTTGAATATAATTCCACAACATTTAGCTGAAAACTTCTTGCTTACAGCCTAGTAATCCTAAGCAAGACTGTGACACCTATTGTCAAGGCCTTGCAGCAGGTCAAGGCCATTTATCCCTAAGGGCACCTCAAAGCTTTTACTTGACTTGATACAACTGACTTGTCAGTACTGAGGCAGTAATGTTTACTCCTAGATTACAGAAGGATTAGAAACTTTTTTTCAGCAAGAATATGAATATACTGGAAACTGATGAAAAGAAAAAAGATTAGCAAGTCCCTCTTTCTTTGAGGCATCCACTTTCTTCTATATGTTATAAAATACAGTTCTTGTATCATTTAACTATTGCAGAATTGAAAACATAACACAGGGGTTTTATGTTTTTTTTTTTTCCTTTTTCAGTGGTATACTGACCAGAACCATGGAATTCCAGGCCTTTCCAGCAAACATCTCTACACACATATGACTCACTTCCTCAAACAATGTTTTTCTTTGTCAGAATAAGTAGGCTATTCAGAGCATGCTAAGGCATCTGATACATCTCTGGGAGAATGCAATGATAACAGTGCCCAGGTTATACAGTTATCAGGTGAATTAATAACAGGAACTTTGAAGTTTTAAACTTGATGTTTACATCCACTTTTGATATTGTATATTAGCAAATGTTATGCTAATACATGTTTTGGCACATTAAACACCTGTTTGATAGAAAAAATAAAATCAGAATGTAAAATGCCATGCACATTTATTGCCATCTTGCTTAAACTTACATTCTGCAATCCAAAGATAGGTGGTCCATTGCAAAGGCACACTGCCAAATGAATATGCTTGCATTTGTTAACTACAACTGTAAGATGGGAAAGGACAAAGCAAGCAGAGCAGGTACCTAATTTGCATCCTAACAAGAACTAGTTTCTCAACATTTATTTCCAAATTCTTGGACAGAATCCAAGCAGGGATAGGAACACACAATATTTAAAGCTGAAGTTTGGATAATTATCCAGAATATTGAATGCTGTGTTCAAATTTTATTCAGCTCTTATTTGAAACCTTGATTCTGCAAAACTCTTAGTGTTCAGGTTTAAATATAAAAGCAGGACATTCACAATAGCTATTTTATCTCAGTGTTATTTCTCCCTGTATTCAGAATATGTGATCCATATTAGCCTGGTTTTAATCTCTAATCATCACCTCAGCATTCAAATTAATCTCAATGTCATTCATCCCAGACTGGAAGGAAAGAATCAAAGAATTATGCAGGCTTTCTTTACTTTGTTTCCAGTGAAACTATTTTAGAGTCTTTTAAAAATGCTAAAGGCTAATAATGATTGCAATACTTGTATTCTTTTGATTAGTAATTAAAACAATCCTGTCATAATATAAAAACACGAACAAGATATTTGGAGAGAGATCCATTGTAGATTAAATTATTCTCTGGTCACATGTTTAAAAAAATTCTGAGTTAGCCTACTGCCTAAGAACCGTGGTCTGTCTAACACAGTGGTTCATCTCTGCTATTAGCTGGTGAGAGTACAAAATAACCTGAAAAAGATTGTGGAATAGCCTTCCCACAAAGCAAGCTGCTTCCTAACTCTCAGTCAGAGATCGGTTGCTGCTTCTTTGTGGAAAAGTGAGAGGTTTCATTTGACCCTCTTGACAAAAACATGGGGTTTAGCCAAAATCATTAAAATGTGGAAGTAATTTGCTATGTAACAGCTTCCTTCGTTTTGTTAATGGCAATATCAAATCTGATTTTCCACACATGAGAACATTCCTCAGACACATCTTTATGTAAATGTCGTTGCCAAGCTGTTTGTAATGGTTAAATTATACTTTGATGAGAACTCTTCAGAAAATACTCAATTAGTTCAGGTTTTTTTGGAAACACTGCCAATTATGTGACGCTAATGAGCTTTTTGTTGGTAATGTAATTAAAATTCAACTGCTATAATAGTTAAAGGAAAAAATTACAGCTCTAAGAAAGTTAACATTAAGCAAATATAACATGAAGTGGGGCTAATTAGATGTTGATTATATGGTCCTATGTGCATTTGCTGCACACAACAGTAGTCTCAGTAATGTGGTTATTTTACAAATAAGGAATACAATTCAGTTGGAATTACTGAAATTTAACTCTCAATTTCTTATATTGATACAACACCACAGAAGCCATTGCAAAATTGTGGTGAAAGAGTGAAAAATCAAGCTCTTATCCCAGATGCTTAAAGGTTTTAGATACTTGATTATGTCAATGGGAACCTAGAGCAGTTTTCAAAAAAGCAGGGTATCAATCTCACATAAATATCGATATATTAAGTTATCTTTAAATTTCTGCACCTTTATTTTTATTTATACTTTTGAAAATCCTATAAGCTCTGGAAATTTGGCCAGGTAAATTGGCCCTTTGTGGATACTATAAGTAACAAGGTGATTGAATGTGTTGTTCACACCCTGCCCGCAGGTCTGTAGTCAGAAGCTTCTGGAAGTATTTGGAATAAGGGACATTTCAGGAAAATGTGACAAAATAACAGAAGGTACCTCTTTCCCAGGGGATGCATTAGCTATTTCATTATTAATCTGCCTTTATGTCTGTCTGTTTCCTAAGGCAATGAGCGTACACATCTTCCAAACTGTCCACCATTTACCTTGGCTTGCAGGAAGCAGTTGTGGGGATAAAACATGAAAAAATAAGTGCATCATGCTGCTGTCAGTTTTGCTTCATTGTTTTCATGTTGTTCATTTATTTGCCTTATACAGTGTTCTTGACAAAGAATGGGAATGTGTCTTCAGCAGAGTGTGACATTTACACTGAGTTGCTGGAATAATGTCTAACCTGAAAGCTTTATGACTGAGCAACCATGTATTTTGATGACCTGAGGGAAAATGTCCTAGGATTCTGTGAGTGTCAAAAAAACCCCTCTTAAAAACATACACAACATCAAATTGCTGGCCTCTGCTAATAACAGGTAACACTGCAGTCATTCATTAGAAATGGTGCAGAGCACTTCAAACATACCATCGCGGTATCACAGAATCATGAATGGTTGGGGTTGGAAGGGAACTTTGGAGGTCATCTTGTCCCACCTCCCTGTTCAAGCAGGGCCACCTACAGCCAGTAGCCCAGGACTATGTCCAGATGGCTTTTTAAGATCTAAAAGACTGGACACTCCACAACCTCTCTGGGCCACCTCTGCCAGTGCTCCATCACCCTCATAGTATAAAAGTGTTTCCTTATGTTCAGGAAGAACCTTCTGTGTTTCAGTTTGTCTCTGTTGCCTCTTATTCTGTCACTGGGCACCACTGAAAAGAGCCTCACTCCATCTTCTTTACACCCTCCCTTCAGGTATTTATATACAGTGATAAGATCCTCCCAAGCCTTTTCTTCTCTAGAAAGAGAACTTTTTCCATTCTGCATTGCTGTCTACAATCACAATCCATGTTATAAGCATCACCACAAACATTCACTGGACAGTTATTTGCCCCATTCCTTTTTAGTCTAGCCTACAGTATAGGCTCTTCTGTAACAGAGCTTCAACACAGTTCAAGGTGAAAGGGCTTGTCCTGAGGAATCAAGCTGAAGCTAACAAAACTATGTTTCAGGGTTAGCCTTATATATGAATAAAAAGTATATATATCAATACTGCATACATAGAATATGATATGTAAGAGCCAACACTGGGACACAACTTATTATGAAACGTAAAAATGATAGCTTTTATGACAAGATTTTCTAACCTGATGAATGAATATTCTCAAAGGTTTGCTTCCCACCTTCAAAAGTTTTAGAGGATCCAGTTTTCAGAAAACGCTGAGCACTTTCTGCTCTTCTTTTTCCTTTTCAATAAGAATCTCACACTTTAGATGATACCTAAAAACACCACTTCAGGCAATGAAACTTAGTCTTCAAATATCTGTCATATAAACAAGGTATACAAGCCTCTGAAGATGGGACATAGTTGTTCTGTATTAAGTAGAAAGGCCCTTGATAAATAGCCACAGATACAGTTGTTTACAAGTCAGTTTCCACTATGAATTCTGTTTAGCTTTTACAAAATAAAGTTAAAGCTGCAAAGCAAAAACTGCTTTATTCTAGGAACTGAAGTGTACATAAATAGTAGCAAAACCACTGGTTCCGCTCCAAGCCATTAATTCCTCAACATCTATTTTTATCGTCTACCTCATTCATGCTGTGTGAGTTGTACATATCAATGAACATGCAATCCTCATACCTCAAACATGGAACTACATCCTTTGCTTCACTTAGGATTACTGCAGCTGCAAAGAAGAAAAGGCCTGAAGAGAAAACAGCATTAGCAGAAAACGAAGTATAACCCCAGCCAGTGTCCAAACATGGTTAGCATTATACTCATTTTACTCAGATATCAAGTCAAATTCAGACTACATTCAATACTTTCCAGCTTGCCAGTCAGTTCCAATTACAAGGCACAGCTGTTTAGTACATTTTATAGAGTAATTTGAAAGCTCTATATTTAATCTGAATAATTCATAGTATTTGCTAAGAGCATTTGGTATTACTTTCAATTATGAACATTGTCTTCTCAGAATGTAAAGTAACTAGTACATACTTGGCCAGCTCTTCTGCTTGCGCAAATTGATGCAGCTCCATTGACTTCAAATGGAGCAATTGCAATTTATAGGAGTAGACAGTGTGGGCTACAGCATAGTTACAATAGCTCTCGGTCCTGAGGTACAAACCCATCGCCATCCAGGCAGTGAGCATGAAGTTGCATGCTGTGGAAAGGCTTAGAGACCCTAAACTAATCGTCTGTTTCAGAAAGCCATTCTTGCTCTCCAAAGTGTAGCCATGGAGTTGTATACATACATATATATGTACATATGTATGTATGTGTTTACACATATGTTCTTCCTATATATGTTGCACTAATTCCCAGAAGGGGAATGCAGGGCTCTTTTGGCTGATTATCATGTAGCAAGGATAGGAAAATAAAAGGGGCTGCAGAGCCCAGCCTCGGAACTCATGGTTGACAAGGTTAGGGAGAGAAGAACGCTTTCTGTGCAACGTAAGAAAGAAAAGGGTGTGGGCCTGTAGTCATACCCCAAGGTACATCCTCCTCTCTCCCATGTTCTTTAGATATGTAATGGATATATAATACTATATATACTAATGGATATATAATACTATATATATATATTATACTATATAATAATATAATAGCAGTAAATATGTAATGGAGAAATACACAGAAAAATGTCGGGGGGGTTCACTTTTTTGAAAGCATTTGTTGGAGATTTCTTTACTTTTTTACTTTTGGAATTCAGCAACTTCCTAATTCATTAAAATGTTCAAATCTTGAAGATTTAAATTTTTACAATTTTTTTTTCTTGTACCAACAGTTAAAGAGTTGAGAGAAACATCCTAGAAAATTATAATATTCAGAGAATGCTAGCCAGTTCTAACAAATACATTGGTCCTGTTTTTCTGAAAAGCCATTCCTACTGGAATTGCCACTGCTAGAGCATCAGGTTCAGTGTGCAGCTGGTAAGAACTCTGCTTCTCCTTTTACCTCTTCTGTACTTTCTCCACAGATTTTTTTGTCCAGTGAGTGCAGTACACTGTTCTTAATAGCAGCCATTACGTGGTGCTGAGATGATGGTGCAGCAAACTTTGATCAACTCCAAATACAGTGAACCAGAGATACAGACTTTTTAATGACTCCAAGTGAATCATGAAAAACATTAAGATGAAACTGTCCTGAAGGCAGGTCATTTTCAGGTTCTGTCTCTTAGTCTGACTCACTTGAAGTACTGTCTCATATGTGAACTATAATACAGAGGAGAATGAGATTTTTCTTTACTTTTGCAAAAAGTGCCATCTAACTATTGTATGTTACAATGTGAGAGGAAAAAACCTGAGTACATATGCATGTTTCCTACACTCGTTACAATTTTCTGCTTCTGCTTGGTAACTCTTGTTTGCTGTGCTCTTGAAACATGTATTACTATAGATTCAGTTATGGCAACTAAAGGTTGCATGGTTCTTGATGGCAGTTCACTTCTTTCCTGTACTTTTTATTGTCTGTGTATCACTTGCAAAACAAATAATCAGTCACCTTCTAGATGCCAGATGACCTGCTAGATGATATAGCCTGTGTAACAACCTGCCTAACCAGGTGCACTGAGCTGCTCTGTCTCATATATTTTTTTCTGAAATCACCCTACTGTAAACAAGGAACTTGATCTGACACAAGAAAATAAACAGAGCTAAACAAAAAGAAAAGAACTGCCTGTTTCCTGGAGGAGATGATATTGTCTTACATTCTATATTGCCTGTTTAGAAAGCTATGTATCTTTAATTCAACATGCAGGGAGATAATTGTCTGTAGCAATTAGCAATCCATTTCAACAAGTGTGTATGTGTCATCCTGGTGTAAAAAAAAAAAAAAGCCTAAACGACCCTTTGATTGCCATCTGCTGTCCTGTCGGGGTACTGCAGGGCTGGGCAGCCCACCGTCTCCCGCAGGAGCCGCAAAGCTGACCAGCTTCATGGAGAGTGCCTGCGAATACTTAGTGCTGGACTTATATTTAAAGTGTGGGTTTGCATCCCCTACGTAACACTCATAAAGTTTAAATAGAAAGTAGATTAAAAAAAAATAATTCTGAGATACAGACGACAAAGTATCTCAGTGAAATCGGCATCTCATGAAAATAAGTAGATTTTGGGTGTAAGGTTGTTTCCAGGTTTATATTGGCTCCTTTGGTGCCATGTCTTAGACGTTACACAGTTGTTTGCCTAGGGAAGGCTGGTATATGGAGATGGTAATTCTGGTCCTTTCAAACAAAAAAACCCCTGAAAAGCCAAGTTTGATAAATATGTGTCAAGTTTGTATATCCTATGCCAAGCAATGACTGGAAATCCATGACTTTGAGTGCATGTGAAAAATACAATTAGGAGCAGGAAGAAAGAGGACATGGGGAAGAGAACATGTGGAAAAGAGGAGAAAAGAAGTAGTAATTAAAAAAGAGAGTAACAAAAAGGGAAAATAAGGCACTCAGAAATGACTGAAGGTACCAACAGAAGGCAATGATGAGAGGAACAGAAGCTGTGCTCCTAAGTTTTCAGCAGCAGCATTAGCAGACCCTTGCATTGTAGCTAGAAATGACAAAAACGGACCATGAATCTCAGTACATGGATCCAAGAGCAGAGAAAAATTATACTAACAGGCAAAACAATTATTTAAAATTGATTATGTGGACTGTATAGTGAGACTTAATGTTTTCCTAAACTCATACTGTGGTATCACAGCAAGGTATTTAGAATATAGCTCTAGGAAGGACCCATTAAATTTTATTTGCCACTCTAGGCAAACACTAGGGTTATTAAATTTATACACTGCCTCAATTGCAGTATGTGGGCTATGCCAATCTGGCTGTGGTCAGCCAGCAGAAAATGACCTCACTGAAGAAGATTCTTTGCTGGCTTCATGGAGCAGTGTTAGGGGAAATAAGAGGGTTTGCTGTAATACGTATGGTTTGTGCCACAAATCAGACCATGGGCCACTCCAGACTGGAGCACAGGCTGTCATTAATGTTCAGTGAGATGTCCACTGTGATTTGAGACCCTTCCCTCTACGGAGCAGAACTGAAACTCAGGGTGGAGCCCTTCCTATTTAATGTGCCTCCTGGACTGCCTGACACTTTCCACATTTCATTTTTGGTGCCCTTTTGCACTTTACAAAGGATTATCATGATGTATGAAAAGGTCTGTGGAAAAAAAATCTTATCCAGGAATTTCTTGAAGGGGGATATCTCACTTGTTGCTTCATAGACAGGATAAAAGACCCATATTACTGACTGGCAGGTTTTTTCAGCTGCCAGGGCCATTGACAAGCTTTGTGTCAATCTCTCCCTACCTGTGGTCACTAGATGGCTGAACATAGTCTTCTTTGGCAGTGCTGCCCCACCACAGCTGTGAAATTGCCCCGATTACGGAATGGTTGAGGACTTTGACAACAGTTGCATAGAACATACACAGCTACAAAGCTCAAATCTGGTTTGGTTTTTGGGCTTTTCTTCCTTGAAGAGAATGGAGACATGTGAGCAAAAGGCTTATCTTTCATAAATCTGTAGGCCACAGTGTGAAACTCAATTATAATGAATGTTTGGCATATAGTTCTCAAGTGAGTATGAATTTTCATACAGTAGAATTTACAAAGTTGGTATTTTACATCTAAGGGTAATCAAATCTTTTTGTTAAATTTGACCTGTGCTAGGCTTTGCATAGTGGGTAGCCATCACTGCAGCACTTCACATCTCTTCACGTTCATTATATTGGCACAAGATTACCTGCAGCATCATTCAAGGGCTTTGCGGGAGTTGTGTTGGTTATTGTTAACAGCGTATTAAGTTTATAAACCTTCATTTAAAATTAATAGGTGAAGTTGATGCTATTGTTGTCAACAGGACCGGGATTTTGCTCAATACTAAATGTTAAATGTGGCAAATCAGAATTTGGAAAAATTGCTGCCTTAATCCCAGGCACCTTTAGCCCACTGTTTGTCATCCTAATGCCCTTCTGTTTGATATTTACTTCTTTGGACATTGCTACCTCGCTCCTTTTGCAAATCCTTGTAAGCACTGATGTCATAAAGTAAGCAGAATGAATGTGTGAAATTGCTTGTAAAATTATCAAATGAAATGAATAGCAAATATGATGACTTTTTTTTTAAGTTGAATAAGGAAACTGTCAGCAATGATGCACTCTCGTAATGCTTACTAGAGCTGAACAGTATATATATAAGTCTGTGCAAAAGAGGTAGCTACGCAGATCTCAGGATCCTCAAGGCTTGCCATAGCTCCAGAAGAGAGAGTAGCAGCTCTTTCTGCAACTGCTACATATCACTTCAAAGTATAAAAAGGTAAGATTTATATGAACTACCAGTACAATTTGTTTGAGAAAGCTGAGTGCATTATCTGAATTGTTTTGCCCAAAGTTTGCAATAGAGGTGCAGGATCTTTCGGCAAATTGGTGTTTTCTTCTGTGGTTATAATCCTTGATGTTTGGAGTTAATGACACCATCATTTAAATATTTTAATCTATTGAATTAGTTCAACAGAGAATGATCCAAAAAAAGGGAAATCAACTGTTTGGATTGCGGAAGCAATTGAAAGAAGGAAGATTAACCATGAGAACACGAAAGACATGCATTGTAGCAAGAATTTAAATGTGAGATACATAATTATTTATTTTTATATTTTTATCTCCTTTAGTATCTCTTCTACAGATATTTAATGAACATGAGTTTAAAAGTATTCACTCCTTATAGATACTGCCTAAATATGAATCAACGGGGATTAAATTAGCAGAATGCAAACAAACAAATTGAGTTTATATAGACACTGATTTAAAACTGTCCAAGACAGATTGCCACTCCACCGCTCTACTTTTAGATTAGTTTGTCTCAACCAACTATTCTTTTCATATCACTGTAAGATCTGAAAAGGAAATTTTATAGCACAAAAGTAAAAATTAAAGCCTTTCAACAGTTATTGTGATTATTGTATAAAATTTAAATTTAGTCTTCCATCCTACTATAGATTTCCTTAGACTGGAACAGTTATTTTACAGAACTTTCCACAAGGCATTATAACATGGTAGGTAAATAAGATGTAAAGTACATCTACCTGAAAAAAGTAATTTATTTATAATTAGAAATAATTGCTATTTGCAAACAGTTTCATGTCAATAGATATCTATTTAATTCATTCATACATTTTCATATGAAAATATTCCCTTTTTTACTGCTGTAACTCCATAACTTGTATTTTTAAGCTGGAAATAGATACAAATCTGACTTTTGAAAGATTCTTTTTTGAAAACTCAATGAAATTAAGCTAGTTAAAATTGCACATAGGGTACAAAAGACATCTGCAGTAAAATATATTGGGAAAAGTAGCAAAATCAGGTTGATCAAGGAAATAATATTCAAATAAGTTTCTGATCAAGATTTCAGAGACATATTTGTTACATATTTTCTGGTGTTTCAAACTGAGATGTATTAAGTTTTTCATCTCCAATCAGAAAGAAATTAAAACATTTCCATTAGTCTAATGTGCATAGGAACAAAAATTTTCTGTGTAAGATTAGCCTTAGTTTTCCTGCACCTTGACAATAAGATTGCCTGGTTTTTAGCAGTATCTACTGGTGAACTAAATAACTTTTAGAGCAAATAAAACCTTTCTTCTGCTCAAGGAGTGAACTGATTAGCAGGAATAAACTAAACAAATATTATTTTGCTGATCATCTGTTTTTCTCTACAAAACATGTTTGTGTTCCCAAGAATAAAGTTTTTATAGGTTTTATACAAAAGAATAGCTTTTGGTGTCTGATATTACTATAAGGAGGCTGGATTAATGGCTAGACTATTTCTTTCATACCACCTCAGTGACTTAGGTTTGTATCTAATCGGTATCATGGTTTAACAAAGCTACAGGGGGCTGTAAACTATCTTTAATTTTTCAGGTTAAGTAAAAGTCTAGCAAACTGCTAGCATACCATTAAGCGGTGCAAATTTACTTATGTGTGGTGCAATAGCCAGACTTTATTTGGTGTCTAAGTTAACTCATTTACAGCTACATCAGCTAGCATGGGGGTCACTACATTACAATCGAACCATTTTTGTGACCACAGCAGAGTTGTCTCCCAAAGAATAGGCAGAGCTTTTGTTCCATTGTTGGAAGTCTATGAAATAAGAAATTATGCATTCTTTGGGATAAACATTGGATGTCAGTGTTGCACCACCAAATTACAGCTCCAAATGAAACAGTGAAAAGAGAGTTCAATACTATAGAGTTATAATAGGACTGACTACATTGGCACTATGGTATTTGTTGGTACTATAGCAGGATATGTGCAGGTGTAGGCATCAAATCTCATATATCAGGACACTACAAAAGGTAGAAAAGAGTCTCCATACACACTGATGAAAAAATGAGCAACACTGGCAGCGGCTTGTGGTGGAGAGAGGGAAATCGACTCCCATTGCTTAATAGCACAGTCCACCAGAAAATCTTACATTCATCAATTTATTTTCCTGGTTTTGATTAAGATTTGCTTAAGATTTTGATTGCCTTGAATACTTTCATACTGATACTGAGGTATTCGAGTAAAGTATTTATATTATTCATTAAGATTATCTTAAAAATTCAGCCTCACAGAGTACCAGAGGGAATACATTCTTCCTAACCATAGGTGAAATGCCTGCCAACAGTCAAGATTTGCATCTCCAACTATATGTTATTTTATAATAGATGGAAGAAACAGATTTCATAAAAAATCTGCTCTGAAGCTGGGCAGACTACTGGGGCAGAGTAGAAGTCCTACAGCAGTAAGGTTTTTGATGCAGGAGTTTACTTTTTCAGAGATGTTCATATAGCACCCCCCATTTGCGCTGCTCAGTGCAGAGCCAACTCTAAATCTCACAACTGAGTAATCTGCACCTTCTCTACACATCATTGCTTCATAACTTTCTTATGGCTTCCTCCAGGCCATAGGATATTTAAATTCAGCCTATTGTGACAAGTTATTACAACAGAGAATAGATATGTTTTCAGTCAGATTGCCATATTTTATAAACCATTGAATTTCAATAAATAACTCCTCCAGTGGAGCCAGATGAGTTCAGTGCAGATTACATTTAGTGGGGAGGGTGTTTTTGCCTGGGTGTTACTTTGCCACCTATCACTTTACTTCAATGCACTCACCTTTCCTATCTCCCTTTGTTTTTCAGACTGTAACATAGACTTCCATAGGAAAGTGTCATGGATGGGCAGAAGGGCTCTTTCAAATACACAAGTATCAGTCCAAGTACATGATGAAATTATTTCCAGTGAACATTTTGCTGATGTGAACTCATTGCAACTTCCATTGCTTTACAGCAGATTAATATTGTGATCCATACTGATTTAAAGTTAGAATTAATGAGCATTTACTATTCATCATTCAATGAACGACCATTTAGCCATTGAATGAATGGCATATTCAATTTTTTGTCAAGGTCAAAAGTACCTAACCAAATTTTAAATTTATTTTCTTTTCTATACATTCAATTCTATAAATTTAAGTGATCCAAAATAATTAAAAATAAACAATATACACTAGTGATTTTGTAAGTAGTTTTCCTCTCATTTCCTGTTTATGCAAAGCACTTTTGAGTCTATTAGCTGTTAGCTGCTCATAGTCCCTTTTGCACAGGGTTTTGTGAGCCTAGAATGAATAGCATTTCTTTGTTCAACAGAGTTTGTCCTATAGGGGATCATGTGTCAACAGACTAATACTACTACATTAAATAATGAAAATTGTAGCACACATATTAGGGGGTTAGAGAATGCCTTATTGCCATTTGTGACTTATTCACTAAAAGTTATAACTGTACTACTTCCATGAGAAAAACCAGTCACATAATGCAAGTAAAGGGGATCACAGCTTGGCTGTGGATCACCAAAGCATTTGTCCAGACTGTAAAACTCTAGTTTACATTGAAATAATCTCACAATTAAAGTCATTGAGGACAGGTCAAGTTATTGCAGCGGCGTGATGAAGACACATATAATAATGTAGCCATTGTCTGTTGAAGCCAATAGAATAACCTGTAACAGTAAGAATTACATCTGGGAGACAATATTTTCTGCTTTGGTTATTGATATGAAGTATATACCCCATATCTTGTGTATATATAGCTCCATAACGGAAGCCCTTAAGCTGAAATATAGCATTATGTCAATAGTACAACAAGCAAAACTTGACCTATCACCTCATGAATTGAACGCAAGCCAGTGTGTGGTTTGGTGGTTGCTTTTTTCTAAGGAGTCACACCTATTAATGTCATTATTAAGTTCAGAGGCCTACTGCTGCAATATATGTTATTTAAAAAAAAAAAATTTAAAAGAAGGGTGGAGGGCTGAAAGGAAAGAATGGGGAGCTGCGAATGTGACAGTATTCTTGACAGTGATTTGCTTTGTTTTTTCTCTAGTGAATGAGCTGGAGAAAAAATAAAAGTCACACCAATACCCTAGTTTTGCAATAAAACAATAGTACAGAAACAGATCTAATGCTTGCCATCAGCAGAACACAGAGCAAAGAAGATACAGACCTTCTCCTAGTATACAAAAGAAAGTGAGGATGCAGTTGCTCTCAGCTCACCTTGCATTCTAGAATAGAGACTAGAGCCTAAAGACTAGAACAGAGACTGATGTCTTTTGAATGCCTACCCCAAGGCACTACAGTTCTCCATCCACTGGACATGGACCCCATCCTCAACAGGGTCTCAATATCATCAAGTTTCGATCAGCATTAAAGATGTCTCTTTTTGATGTAATTGGATTCAGATCTATGTAAAGATTATTACAATTTTTCTCTGTTGCCTTATTTCTGTTTTGACAGCAATGAAAATGAAAATGTGTTTATTTTGTTGCTGGGCTCCTGTTTAATGATAGTTCAAGGCAGCTGGCAAAATCCTCTTCAGGATACAGAGGAGAAATCAAGGTAAATTCTTTAGATTAAACTTCTAGAAACACTTGGCCTGAACATTGTTTTCTTACAGTTTGAAGCAAAAAAAAATTTGAATTGGTAAAAGTTTTTAATATTGCAAAGGATGGCACAGAAGGTTTTGGTCTTACAAAGAATAGCTGCCTTAGTTAGCCAGGAAGACCTTGTCATTGTGCAGTATCCAATCTGCTATGTTGATTCATTTTACTAGCCAGCTAGTGATCAGTACGCCACTTACTTTTACTTTGTGAGAGCATAAAATAGTATTTTTAAAAGTCAATGCACCTGTAGAATGTACCTATAACATTGCCAATTAACAAGTTCTAAACTTTTCACAGATCATTCAAAGCTTCCCAGTCTGAACCATTAGATGAATCTAGACAGCTGAATGAAGTGAAACGTCACTCACAAGGCACATTCACCAGTGATTACAGCAAGTACTTGGACACTAGACGAGCTCAGGACTTCGTGCAATGGTTAATGAGCACTAAAAGAAATGGGTAAGCATTTTGGGCACATTGCTATAGATCTCTATATACAGAAACAGACAAAAATCTAGCCGAGTTCAGCTTCTTGATTTCAGCTTCCCATCACAGACCACATGTAATCCTCAAATAAGTAAAGTACTTAAAGAAAATTTATATATAATGTTAATATGTTATTAGAAATGGGAGATATATACAAAATCAGTCAAAAGACTTTGGATAAATCAAGTGTAGTATCAGTATATGACCTGATATGCCACCTAAAAAGACTGTCTCAGCCTCTTTGGAACTGATTGTTTCACCAAATGAATTAAGTTCAATAGGAATAAGGTATGTAAATATAATGTAAAGGTCTGGACCCAATGGACCTTAATAAAACTTTCCTATCTATCGATACTCTAATCCTGAAGCTCGTTTATGAAAAGGGAGGTAAGGTTTAAGTTTTGTTGACCACTGGATACTTTACTGGTATCACAAGTATACTGTTGAGGCATGAGTTGGCATGTTTTTTGAAAATATACTTTGATTAAACACAAGCTACTAAGCTGAGAGCAAGAATAATGTAAAAGCCTGTTAAGTCTATGCCCTGTGTTCTAGAGAAGATCTGTCCACAGAATCCAAAAATCTATTATATTAATGCTTTTAAATCCCTGTGGAAGTCTTTAAAGTATAAAGTAATGACTTCTAGATATTGTATTAATTTAAATTCATAAGCCTGAAATTATTTATAATATTTATCTATCAGTCATGGTTGTTTATCATAATATTTAAACAATAACCAATAAAATCTTACCAGCTTATGCATGCTCTGCAATGTACTAGTAATGATCTAATGATTGTGGAATTCCACTACAGCCAACAAGGACAGGAGGACAAAGAAAATGACAAATTCGCGGACCAGCTCTCAAGGTATTCTAGTTGCCACAACTTGTTACTCAAAAACAGTCTGAGCTCATTTTCTGTTAAACAAGAAAGGAAACAACTAGTATTCTTTACAGTGTTACAACAATCCAAGAAATACCTATCAAAAGAAATTATCTCGCACCTGCTTTTTCCAAGGAAAGATAAAATGTCTCGATGTTATTTATTCCTGTACTTGTGTTCCATAGCTATGTGCAATGGCTTCAAGGAATACAACAGGATGAGAATAGATTTCAGGAAAGGACATTCCAAGTAATAAATGAGAGTAGAGAATAAGATAAAAAGGAAAACTTGATATAGAAAAAGGCTGAAGCAAAAAAAATCCATTACGTTGAGGAAAAGAAAACCAGTGAGAAGACTAATGAAAGGAAAATGGGCAGGCACCAATATGCAGAGAGCTGATAAAACATGATACAATGCTCAGCCCTAAGCACTCAGTCCCACGTTACGTAAACCGCTCAGTACAGGGAAGGAGAACACAAGACCTACTGGAGGCCAGAATTTTGTTTCTTCACAATGTGTTTGCGAGAGGGTTGTGGGGTTGGAAATTTGAAACAAGTAAAACAAAAACCCAGTAAATGCTTTTGCAAAACAGATTGAAATACCTATATTCATTCTTCATTTTGTCAGAAATTCCAAAGAGGATAGCCCAGATCACAAAGATCCTTCCATTCAAAACACTGTCAATATCAGTAACGGATCTGTAATAATGTTTCAGCTTCAATGGAACAGCATATCTCAACAAAATTAATGTTTCATTAAAAATGTTCCAAACCACTCTAGTTAGCATGCTGATGAAAAGTGCAGATGGTACTAAATTAGGAGGAATGGTGAAATCCCAAGAAGATAAAAAATAATAGAAAGAGCTAAAGGCCCTGATAATTGGGCAGAAATTAGCAAATTCTGAAATAGAAATTCTAGGGAACTTATTTGTGGAAAACATTCCATAATATGTCAACTTCTCAATGCATCTTGCCTTCCTAAGGCCCAGTGCGACATAGTTTTGTGCTATATCAGAGAAAGAAGCACAATGAGGTGTAGGGAGGGAGAAGGCAATTTTCTCTGTTTTAGAGAAGTCTTTCTCTATTAAGCTGGAGGTGATCAGGCTTGAAATTGTTCCAAGATTATCACTTGGTCAGAAAGACGATTAAAAGGGTGTTCACAAAACAATTCAAAATGTAAATTCAAAAGGAATCAAGTCTGAACAGTTTGGCTAAGAAATAATGAAGATGAAGGTAGGAGGGGTGGCTTAATGGAAATTTTATGTTAACACAAAAGGTAACAGAAAGTATGTCTGTAAATACAATACAGTTTGTTGATCAGAGCTAATTAATCTAGCAGACCATTCCAATGCAGCTATATTTGCTTTCAGCACCTGATTTGATTTGTTCAGAACTTAGTTCAGGCATCTCTGCACATAAACTGCATTGCATAGCACAGACAATGCCTTCAGAACTGAAAGATATCAAGAAAAAAAAATATCAGGAGTAATTTGAGAAGGAAAAAACCCTCTCCCTAATAAGAAATGCTAGTCTGGTGGGTGGGAAATAGAAATCAATAAAGGTTAAAAAAAAATTAAGTAAGTCCTTATGCAGTCTGCTCCTAGAGTATTGCTCTTCTTTCAGCAATGCCATCTCCAAGCGTCATGCTGAATTCGAGAGACATGCTGAAGGCACCTACACCAGTGATATCACCTCTTATTTGGAAGGTCAAGCTGCCAAAGAGTTCATTGCTTGGTTAGTGAATGGACGAGGAAGAAGAGAGTAAGAATCCATCCATTCCTATTATTAGATTTTGCCTTCCTTTTGGGGTTAGAAATCAAGTCTGATGAAACCTTGATGTGTTTTTGATCATTCTTGCTATACTTCATGTTTTTCTTTTGTAATGGAAGTATTCTGTGGGTGTTAGAGTACCACTTTAAATTATTAAATTCAAATACAGATTAAAATAAACCTCTTCACTACGCTGTTACACTCTAAAAGGTCAAGTTATATTTAAGGTCAACATATCTAAAACTAAGCCAGACCTTCCTCTAACTACCACCTTTCCACCTTCACATAACATTGCTTACAGTCTCCTTAACTATCATCGAGATGATTCAAGTCAGTGTCATCTTAAATTACTTTCTCTTTTTTTTCCCCTTTCACAGTCAATCTTTTCCTTTGCAGTATTTCCAAGATTAAATTTTTACCAATGTCATCAGCTGTACTCCATGTGCTGGTGATCATTCCCAGCAGTAACTGATGACTTCTTTTCCTCTTCCAATGCTCCACAAAGTCTCCCCAAGTTGCTGCTGCCAAAATAACTATAATTTCCTACAACTATGACTTATTTCCCTCTTTAAGACACCTCTACTTCTTTTGCTATGGTTCCTGGATGCAGTGCTCCACAGTTTTGACCTACCTATGTCTCTGATTTCTTTCATTAATATCTTGTTCTCCACATACTCATTGCAGATTTCTCAAGCCTATTCACTTCATCTACTCACTCATGACTTTACATCCTTTTTCATGATCGTCTTACACTTAGAATGGCCTTACCTTCAGTCTCCTGCAGGCACCTTCTATCTCATCATATTTCCATCTCTGCATGGTTAGAAGCTACACCATGTACACGCCACTTCCCACCTTTTAACTGTTCTGTACTTATTTGTGCCTTTAGACTGTAAGCTCTTTTGGGGCAGGGATTTCAGTCATCCTCTGATTATATATTCTACCAACTGTAAAGTACTATGTAAGTCTCTTGCACTATATAAAAATAATAAATAACAATAACAATAAAATATAATCTGTAAGACAAGATTGTGTGTTGTAGTCAAGGAAGACTAAATAGCTAAAAGTAAATTTTGTAAATAATGGCAATTTCCTGAAAAAACAGAGTTAAATAAATGAGGTCAGCTATACAGAGAATGGAAAGGCTTTGCCATTTTATAGTGATGTTCAGATTTGCAGTTGTTTTTCTGTCATGCTTCATTTTCATGAGCAGAGATAGGGTATTTCAGTATCTAAGAGAGAGATTACAACCTAGCTGTGATGAACTGAGCTTAGAAACCTAGATGGACGATTAAATGTAGACTACCCTTCTGCTTCCCAATATTTACTATTATTTGTGGTCAAACTTGTAGATAGCCTTCCCTGAAATTAACCAGTCTGCCTGTCATTGGTCCCAGAGCACAGTGTGCTTCAGTATCAGCCCACCTTAACTGAATTTATTAAAATCTTCCTATATTTGATGGGATGAAACAAGAGGCGAAAGTTTTCTAGACCAGGCCCTTGGCATAATGGTATTCCAATGGTCAAAAAAAGGATAGAGCAAGAGTCAGGATCTGATTCCAAACATAAAATGGTACTGTACAGCAAACAAGCACATAGGTTTTATACAGGTGTTGTAACTGAGTTATTTTAACCCCCCAAAAAAGTTGCTGCTCTTAATAGCTAAATACTTATGCAATCTAATTGTAAGTATACAACATACATTTTTAAAATAGAAAAAATGTATGCAAATTTGACTATAATGTTTTAGTAGTAGTACTTCTTAAATAACGATTCTTGGTAAATCTACTGTGAGTTTTATTGATGCCTAGTCTACTCGGCACAGACATTGCAGACTGAGGTATGTTTTTGCACGTATGGCTTTTCCAAAAAATGCTAGAGAGTAATTTAGACTCACCTGAAGGAACACTCCTCATCTGGCAAAGGCAGACTTCCATGCTTTATTCTGTTGTTAAAATAATGCCTCAAAAGATGTTCTGATATACATCGTGCTGTACTGAGCTATAACATCAGGCTCAACCCTTAACTCCTTAAAAATCACAGGAAATGTGTAGTGTATTAGAACCCTGTAATGAGGCCCTTTTAAATTTGTTTATTTTCATCTGCAAATTGTTTGATAATTTCTTCCCTTTGAAGTTTCCCAGAAAAAGCTCTCGTGGCCGAAGAAATGGGCCGAAGACATGCAGATGGCACTTTCACGAGTGATATCAACAAAGTCCTTGATGACATGGCTGCCAAAGAGTTCCTAAAATGGCTGATTAACACAAAAGTTACCCAAAGGTGCCTGAATTTTGATTGTGTTATTCTTGATATACTGGGGTTTTAAATGTATTTGTCACACATAGGGAAAACACTGCTAATTTTTCTCTTAACTATTGATATATCTGTAACTGTGTTACAAACCTTGTTACAGATCAGTGGCTGAACAAGGATAAGACACTAAACAGAACACATACAAATATAACTTGTATTTTGCAACAGTGGTGAACCTATTTAATTGCTTCTTATTTAGCTTTAGGGGAGTTTTGACACTGAATGTTACCAGAAGTGAGATCATATTAAATTATTGAAAAATAAAACTCTCCTTTGCATGGGCCATTATAAAATCAGAAATATTTTATTGGTA
This sequence comes from Nyctibius grandis, assembly GCF_013368605.1. Taxonomy (NCBI): domain Eukaryota; kingdom Metazoa; phylum Chordata; class Aves; order Nyctibiiformes; family Nyctibiidae; genus Nyctibius; species Nyctibius grandis. The sequence goes on from NC_090666.1 coordinate 19,615,697, forward strand.
GAATTACACCAAATGATTATTCTTTAAATACCATGATATAAAACACTGCCTTAAATTGTGGATTGTCACTATGGGAATAGGGTACTGTAATCTGATGTTCCTGATAGCTAACTATTAAGAACCCTGCTTTAGTTTGCCTGTATATAGAGAAATTGTTGGAAAAGCAACATTTTCTATCTGAGCTCTGTGAACAGGTTAGTATTTAAGGATTATTTGTTAACATTAACAAAGCATTTCAAAAATAATAAAATGACAGCTCAAGGCTCATGTGAGTGGCCAGATTTTTTTAAATGTTGGATGTTGCACTCTGAAAAATTAATTACTTTTAGTCTTTTGACTACTGAAGCACCCAAAATTACTAGTTGATCTTGGAACATCTGAAACAACCAATATTGTCTCAAAAAATGTAGAAGCTATAGTTAAAATGCAGTTTTTATTAACATTTTAATATTTTTGTGTTTGTTTGTAGTTTAGCATTGAAACAAATAATTTAGGAAAAAAATCTACTAGAAACTATTAAAAAGCTTTTCCTTTAGGAATAATTGCTTTCAGTCTGTTATTAAGAGTGAGGCATTGAGGAGTCTGTGGAACTAGCATCTGCTAACTCTCTTAAACAACAAAAAATACGTTCCACACATATTTCATAAATCTGGGAGATTTATATGTCCTAATTGTCGCTGCTTTTTTTTCCAGGGACGTTTTGGGAGAATACCAGTAAAAATGCAGAATAAAAATGGGATAAATGAAGATCTTCATTGCACCAATTGCCAGTTATTAAGAGATTCTGAAATCTGTATTCTGTCATTTACCATTGGGTGTAACAAAGCTATGTCACCCTTGCATGCCAGGAAATAATTGTACTATAGTTTAGTGTTGCCAAAGGTTTATATATGGAAAACCTATTCTCTAAGGATGGTTATCTTAACAGCTTTAAGACTATGAAAGCTCCATATCTTCATATATTTTCATTATTAGGACTGAAGTAACTCCAATTTATATTTAATGATAAAACTATTTTTCTAAAAAGTTGACTTCTACACACAAAGGATTCAATCACCAATTATATGTGTTATTTGTAAGGGGCTGGCAGTTACAAATGCCTGAGAAGTGAATATCCCTCTTAAAACTTTGTTATAAAAAGGCTAAGCTTTAAGGATATTAGAATGATAGCCTTAAATAAATTTTTTCAAGCTTCTTTCTGTTGACTTTTCATGTGTATATCCCTTGTGCTTCTTTGTACTCCATTTCATTTTATTCTAATATTTTAGCGTCACTGAGATCTTGGAAGTGGTGTGTTTGGAATGATAAAACAAACTCAACATTTCGTTTTGTCACATTTTCTCCATAATGATTATCAGAAAAGAGCTGTGTGAACTTTGAATTCTCTTTAGTTGAAAAAGAAATCATGTAACGTGAAACCAGAGGGGGAAACAAGACTGAACAGACAAGTGTTCTTCATTAGCATAAATTCTTGTTTCTCAGCAAAAGCAGGATGACAGTTTTGAAAAAATATTAAGTGCAATATACTTTATTAGTAGTGGAAAATGCCACATAATTTTCTTCAAATTTTATAAGATCACCAAGTAAAGCCAACTCAAATGGCCCTGGGGTGCACTCTAATCCACGTTGCATTCTTTTCTTTCATCTTCCTCTCAGAACTGCTTTGTCCATTATCTCTTGCATTTAGCAACATTGTACAGTAATTTACCAGCACAGCTGCCATTTCAGTCACCTGTGCCTTCTCCATTATGGTGACAGAACATTTTGCTTGCAGATCTCAGTGTTTCTAGCAATCCAAACTATTATTACTCTCAGCTGGCCAGGGCATGTTTTTGTAGGTATGGTAGTAGCTGCAACTCTCAAAACAGCCACAGGTGCTGTTATGCACCACTTACTTCTGATGACTCCCCAAACCACCTTTTCTCCCCTTGCTATAATACCAATATTCCAGGTATCTATATGCAAATGTCCTAAAGGGCAGGAGGTTTAAGAGAAAGCCAATGGGCTTAGCAAGTATTTAGTAGAAGTTGATGTGAAGCAGGAGCATTGTTGAATCATAACGGGCACCTATAACTTTTGCTAAGAATAACTAGTATTGTTTGTGTCTCATTTGTTTTTTAAAGGCATCTGAATCTTTCACTAACGGTCTAGAATTTCTGGAAAAATAAGATTAGATTGTTCTCCAAAGTGCTACAGGAACAATATTCTGTAATTTCAGATCAGGGACTACTCATACCCAACTTGGCATCTAGAAAAACAGGAAAATGTTCTAACATCCCAGCTTTAAACATTAAAACTCAATAGAACCTTGCACTAAAAAAAAAACATCATAGCATTCAAACTACTACTGGAGATTAAAAAGAGCGGGGGGAAGAATGTATACATATTTGTTGCTTATTTAATCCCATTTGTACACAGTGGTTTGTTTCCAAGTGCTTCTGGAACTGAAAAAGATTCAGTTACACACAGTTGGATCCATATGGTCCAGGCTGAAACAGTACAAACAATTAACTCTATTCCACAAGTTGAGCAGTTGTCTTTAAAATGTTTTATTCCACTATGTCCAGGATATTTAGTGCTCTGAAGGACAGGATTCCTGAGTTACAAATCCATTTTCCTGTGGTGACTGTCACCAGTGTATTTGAGCACCTCCTGATGATGGCTTTGTCAGCTATGAAAATACTGTTTCCCTACATTTTTACAAATTATATGCTTTTAGAACAGAGTAGTATAAATTATTTTCTCAAAGTTATGCAGCTTGTCTGGAACACAGCAAAATACTTAACCTCTAATTTTCTAAGTCCTAATCTAGACCATGAATCAAAAGACACCCTTTCTTCAGAAGTGAGATGAAGTTGAGCATGTTTCAGGAGTTCCAAACACATGTTTTTAGCTCAACAGGACTAGGACTTACATATCCTGAAATCACAGAGCAAGTCCATATGGGATCAAAAATGAGGTATGCGCTGGGTATTTCTTATACATGCTACATGAAATTCAGTGAATGGTACAAACAGGGAGAAATAAGTAGCAGTCACTTCTTTAAAAAGTGTCTTTTCTAGACAACAGGTACCCATGTTTGCAGGCTGAGAGAGAGCAGAATAGCTACAGCATTCAAGCCTAGAGAGAATTACTATTTACGTTTTAATCTTAATTTTGTAGTCTAGTAAGGGAGAGAGTTAATTCTAAACCTTACTTACTGTGAGTGTTACATTGGTAGAGAAAATTAGGAACAGAGCCGCCTGAAGATTCCTTTTAAATAATAGACAGTTTTCACAGTCTTCAGGCAATGGAGCAACAGCTGTCAGTTATAGTGTTGATTGCATTGCCTGTGGTGCTGCTGCTTGTATGAGGGGGCTTCCATTTGCTCTCGGCAAATAAAGGAAGGCAAGTGGGACTGCTTAACGGAATTATGCTCAGGAGCATGTTTCAGCATTACCTACAGAATTACACCCTCATCCACTCTCAGAAACATTAATCTTCCTTCCAGTCAAGGACCCAAACCGTGTACATCTTACTGAACTCACATGCCTTAGTGTGTATGAGGGGTCTTGACTGGCATGCTATAAAAGATGGCGCTGTTGCGATGCCCCTCTGCACCTGATGTGAGTTTTAAGTCTACAAAAGAGTTAGGGTATGGGTCGCATCTTATTTGAAATACATTGTAAATGTACCATAGATGCAGTTTATGGTGCACAAACTTAATTATTTTTTTGTTTTCCTTCACTCCGTGCTTACTTCTTCACTCTAATAGAAAACTGAACCATGTACCTTAAGTTGTATGAAAACAGTACCACTGGCCCAGATGTTTTGACTGTATTGTGTATGTGCACCTTCTACAATTCCATATTCCATGAACTCATGTGAGTATCTAGAGTCCTCTGTGTTATCTGCACATGTGCTGCCTAGAACTTCCAGGTGGCCTTATATTAAAAAGTGTTCCCAATATTATCTCCTTTATTAACTGTATTTTATATGCTGAGTGTGCAGCATCCTTCCTCTTCCACCCTATTACTAAGTTATCTGGAAAAATAAGCGTATTGAAGCAAAACAAGACAACTAATTAGAGTTAATAGAATAAAAATGAACAGAAACCTGAGCTACTCCAACCACTCACCTGTGATCTGAGGACGTGTGGCAAGAATCTTCAGTTGCCAGGAAATATACATAAACTTGAAAAAACTGAATGACAGCCACTACTAGCCACATTGAAACGGTTGTCCCAGTGATATAACCACAGAAAACAGGGGTTTTTTCTTATTTGCTTTCCTGATTTACAGTTAACACTCTTCACAATCCTCTTAAACAGAACCCAGTGTAATGATGAATTACAAGACTCTCCTTATGCCATTTCAGCCTTTAAAATGCAAAGAAAACAAAAAGAAATTATTTCTTAAAAAAAACAGACATTTTTAATATATTTGGTATCAGAAGAAACACTTAGTCAAGTAGAACTTGAACACTCCTCAGTGCTAATAGCACTTTTGCCTTCTCTTCTTCACAGCAAATTGAAGTGAGCCACTGAATCAGCATAAAACTTTCTCCAGTACATATTTTGTCTCCCATAGCCACACACTGAGACATCTGGAATATGTTATTGCACCTGTACACTGTATACATTTTAGTCGCAAACAATTCCTTGTTTTTTTGTTCTGCAGAGAGCTTATGTTTTCCATTTTCCTGTTTGACTTCTCAAATAATTTCTGGGGGAAAGATTCAAATATATAAAGAGACTTATAACGAAGTCTTGAGTTTCACTGAAGCTAGAAGTCTGAAGGACACATCACATCTGGCAGGTCCACCAAGTGTCTGGGAAAACCAGCCTTCAGGCTGAAAGCTGTATTTTGATTTTTCTAGTAAGCAGCTCTTCTTAATCATACAACTTTTTTATGAATACTTTTGTGTTCAGCCTACAATATGATGAACAGCTGTGGCTTCTCAAATTTTATTGTGTAGCAGCCACTGCTGGTTATTCATTTCTTTAATCTCTTGGCATCATATTAATACATATATGATTGCAAAAGAACACTATGGTATAAAGTAATTTGAAATATTTAGCTGGAGCAACTTTTTAAGTCTCAGGCTATCACAAAAGACAATCTGACAGAGCACCAGAAGCACAACCATGACAATCATTTTTGGGACCAAGGGTATTTTGATCAGACAGGAGGAATTTGAGATTTTTCCAAGGTGTAGAGAATCACTGCTAGGAACAATTGCAACTAAATGAAAAACATATTCTGCTATCTTGACTCTTACTGGGTCAGTTGGGTAGTTCTGAGTACAGAATCAGGTCCCATAAGGCTCTCTGGCATGACCAGAGTCAGAAGCACTGCAGATTATTAGACATTTTGGTCTAGATACATGAATCCAGATTTCCAAAGGTACTTAAGATCGTGTACCCACTGAAACTAGAAGAAGCTAGGCATATGCTTTGTCAGCATAGGTCTTTTTTCTTCTTAGAATTAACACTGAGAAGCATTAAAATCTTGCAGATAATCTCTCAAAACATTATTAAACTGCAACTTAGCTATGAAAAGCTTGGTAACATGCAGGTACATTTTATCACAAGACTGAGATTATAATTTGATTGTACTATACTTTGAGACACAGTGTTGACGACTACTTAAATGTTTAGAAAACAAAGAACAGACTGGCTGAATTATATGTAAGTTGTGATTCCTACTCACTGGGAAAAGTAAAATTCACCCCAGGTGTTGGGGTTTTTTTGTTTTGTTTTTCTTTTTTATTGTTGTTGGCAAGATGAGCGCGTGCACAGGATACCAGATAGATATTTAAGTGGAGCTGTAGACATCCTGTAACTCTGGTCAAGCATCTCACAGCACATAGGGGATACTAGTTTGAAAAGTAATGTAAAAGACTGCTATTTCACTGTGATTTACTTTATAAAAGTGGACTTACCTATACACAGAAATTAGTGTTAAGCAAGCTGTCAATTTGCAGCACATTAGATCCTCCACTGTAAACTTACACTGAGCTGCATGGAACCACTGTCAGGGCACATTAATGGTATTCCTAAAGTAAACTAATATAGCTAGCACAGTGTAAATTCATAGCTAGTAGTAACCACTACCTTCAAGGACTGTGGTATACAATAGTGAGCAGAGCATAAGTTTATATCTAGATGAAGTGTATTACCTTCCATATAGACAAACCCTTAATGTTTGTAAATACTTTGGGTTACTCTAAAGGAGATAAATCTGTCCTAAAAAGTTACTAACCCACTTCCAGATACAGATTGCTTCGGAAACAGCAGCAAAATACTAAATGCTGTGCTCAGTGTGCAGAAGTGGAGTGAAGGAACAAGCAACAGTACTGAAAGCTCTCACAAGTATTTTGAAGGCAAGACTAAGAACATTCGCTATCTCCCTTGGCTTCGAGTCTCTTCCTCTTGCTTTAGCGGATCACATACTTTTTCTGTTCCATTTCTCAAGCTGTAAAATACCTACATCTCTCTGATAACTGCTAGTGTTCTGCAAATAGAGGGGAAAAAAAGCTAATATGGACGAAACGATACCACTCAATAATTACTTTTTTGAAGCTAGAATTCTTCTCTTAAAATAATTCCAGAAACTCCCACAGCTTTCTGACTACTTGGTGATGCTCAGCTTTTTAAACAATCAAATGCTTTATAGTTTTGATTTACAGTTTATTCTCAGTCTTTTTCACAAATTAGTCCTACTACCTCAACACAAAATTCTCCTTGGAAATGGAATTACCTGATGGGATAAACAAGGGTACTCTTCAGAGCTAAATTTTAAACTTTTATCCTATACTTTCATTTTCTGGTCTTAACTTAAAATTCCGTTTTGCAGACTTACACATCCATCTCTTTTTTATGCCAAGAACCAGTGCCAAAGAAATAAATATAAGCCCTTCCTGCAGTTTTATCAGTCTTTCCATGACTTGATTGCCAGAGAAAGAAGTTCAAAGAGCAGAAACTTTACAATAAATGCTGGTGTTATCAAAGCATTAAGAGTTTTGCCATTTCACTTCTGGGACTTCTGTGTGGCCGTTATCTGATTTCCTACAGAAATCTTTTCAGTGTCATAGGTCCCTCCTCTTTAATGTACAGCTATGTCACCGTGCTCCAAGTGTTTGAACTGAAGGAGAAACCGCAGCTAAAAAAAACAACACGCGAAGCTGCAAAGCCAGCAGGAAAACCGAGATCTTGCACAAACCCCCGGTGCCTGGCGCTGCTGGCTTCCTCCGAGCAGCAGCCGCCCCCGGCCTCCCCACGGAGGCGCCCAGGACCGCTCCCAGGGAAAGTCCGCGAGGGCAGCGGCAGGATCACAGAGCCACAAGCCGGCCGCTTTGCCGCGCTCGGCTCCTGGGCCCAGGGCAGCGGCTGCGCGGGCCGCGCTGCTCCGCTCCGCGCCATGAGGGTGCGTGAGGGCGAGGGTGGGCGGCAGCGGCGGCGGGCCCTGCGCGGCCACGGCTGGCGCCTGACGAGACTTCTCCTTGCAGACCTTCTTGAAGTGGCTGCTAGGGATCCTCGGGGTTGCCGTCGTCGTCACGGTCATCGCCGTGCCCCTGGCTCTGCTCACCGGCAGTAAGTCCGCGGCGGGGCAGGGAGGGGAGGGCGGCGGGGGGCTGCCTGCGGCCGCGGGCGCTCGCGCTCTGCTCTGGACGGGTGTTCTGCAGCCGCGACGCCCACTGCCGCGGGGGGGAAAGTTTTGCTGAAAGTTTGTGCTTTAGGGAACAGGGTTGATGGAGCTGGAGCTCCTGGGTCCTGGGAAGTATTTCGTCAAGGTGTCTCATCTGGGAGGACGGGGGACGGAGGGGCGGGGGTAAAAAGTCCCTTGAGCCCCGTGTGAGCTGAGAAAGTACTAGTTATAAGCATTATCGTTTTCAGTATTTTCCTTTCCTATTGTAGCTGAAGGCTGTAGAACCAGCAGTAAAATGCCACTTAGTTTTCTAGGGCACATTGAAAAGATAAGATTATATTCTCTTTGATTTGCTTTGTTTGCACAACTTTTGTTAATGTGATTGAGCGAAAGTATATACACAGCACAGTTACAGAGGTCAGAAAAGTAGGAAAATATTTGGAATGTATTTTTGGACTGTGATCAGTTTATACTTTCCAGGTTGCCCTTGTAGCTCTGGATGTTAATGTGAAATAGTATTAAATCCTCATCAGCAATGCATTGCTTCCAGCTGGTAGGACAGAGCTGCAGGTTAATCTCTCTTCTTGTGTCCTTACGATTAACAGCTGAGCATTTGTGGTAAGTAGAATTCAGGACTGCAGACTCGAAGGAAACAAAGTGTTTTCTAGACTGGATGTTTGGTAGTCTTCTGTTTGTGAGGTGCATCACAAAAAGTGTGAAGACATATATGTTGATCTTGACAGTGTGTTCGTTTCTGAACACACCGATGGCTTATGTGCACAGAAAGTTACGGTGGGTTTTTTTGTATGTAAATTAAAGAGGCAAAGCTTGCGTCACTAGTGTTCATAAGGCATAATTACATTAAGCTTTTTGGCAATTCAGCTCTGTCATTATTAATATCACAGTCATTAAAAACTAGATTTTTAAAGTCCGGATACCTGAATTACATACCTTCTGGGCTAAAACTTGCATCAGAGGATGCTGTCTCTCTTTTCTGTTTTTTTTTTGGGCAGCTTTTTGCCACTTATCTCAAAAAATCTGCTTTTTTGAGATGACAGAAAATACTCTTAGTTTCAGAAGTTGGGAAGAGCAAGAGAAAGTGTCTTAATAGCTTATCAGATTCATGTGTGCAAGCATAACACCTAGTGAAAGAATTCAGTATGTGGGCCTGAACTCTGCTGAAGAGTTGGTGCTTGTCTAGCTCAATGCCAGTTACTGAAAATGCAATGGGTTTTCTTCTTTCATAAATTGTAGCATAGGAATCCCTTTGCTGTGGAAGTGGCTGCAATTTAGAATCAGTCATAGAGTATGTAGTAAATAGATTTTACTTTAAAGAAACACTTCTGTTGAATGACACACAGAATATCACCATGCTGTCAGCCTTGGCTTGCGTCATTTTGCATGTAAAAGAGTAGGGCAATGTGTCAGTCTTTTTACTGTTGGCTCAAATTAACGCGTGGGAAATTACCTAGCACACCCGCGTAGTTCACCAGGTCCCTCTAGATAAAATAAGGACCGAGATGGAGAGGTCCCAGTTCAAAAACTTGAATTCCTGTCTCTTCCCAAATCAGGCCAGCAGTAACAACTGTGACCATTATAGTTCAGGAACTGCAGGGTGCTTTTGAATTTTTGACTGACAGGTGCTAAACAAATGTTTTCTGTTAGCTGAGAGTGTACAGGTGGTGCAGTTATAATTACTCCTTTATAGGTTAGAGCACTTAATCACTGACAGTTTGATTATATGGCTTTTATGAACAACCTCAGGGCATGCAAATCAGCTGAGGATGCCTCCTGGGACAGTACAGGTGCTGGGCAGAGTACAAAATAAAAGGAGGCAAAGTTGAGGGGCAGTGGGGGGCGGGGGGGGGGGGAGGAGGAGGAGCAGGAGCAGCAGCAGCAGCAGCAGGAGCTCACATGACTGTGACTATGTGAAATCAAAGTCTGTTCTGATAAAACTCACTGTAATTGCAGTCTTTATTTCATCCCAATGGTCCAGGCATTGTGCAGGGGGTGAAAATGATGATTATTGATATACACGGATAATTTTGTGTTTGGATTTCTTACCTTTGGTCTGCTGCTCTTCCCCCTGCCATGCTTCTCAATGTACTTTTATTTCATAAGCTTAGTAGTCATGCAGCACAGAATCAGTTGGATAAATGGGCTCCAGTGCTGTGAAAGGTTGTGAAATTTTGCCACTCCAGAGAAGTTCTGGCTTGTTGGCTGGACTGTAGGCTTGGCAAGTGGAACTTTGGCTTCTTTCCTTGCGACCGTTTAACATCGGCAAATACTGCAGACTTAAATTTGCAAAAGGGTTCCCTAATTTTGGGTGCAGCCCTTTGGTATTTACCTTAAGGGTCTTCAGCCAGAACTGTGTGCAAAATTCTATACTTTTTGTTTATCTCCACTATCTATTTTGCCACATTATTTTGTATTAACCACCTGGGGCTACTTGCATCAAACAGTTTAATCTCAAAACAGCCTTGGGGGTTGTATTTGAAGTCTGTTGATGAAAACGTTGTTATGCTTTGAAGAACTGTTCAAGAGGTGGCTACAGTAGCAAGTGGTTACCCTTAAAGCATGAGTACTTTCTAAAAAATTGTCGTCTGTCTGCTCGTGTTTCACTTATCCATTTACTTACGCTTCTCACATTTTTTTTCTCCTGTAACTTTCCATGCAAAAGGCAGATTGAAACATCCAGTGGCCATACACCATTACTTCTTCTCTAACAGCAGTTCTTGTTGCAGCCAGCTGAGCAGGAAGGCCAGGAGTGAGAGAAAGAGTAGCCAATGCTGAGAGCAGAAGGGAGACAGTGCAATATCTCGTATCATTCTGCTGCCATGAGCAAGTCATCAACAGCATTATAGTGGGGGGTCCTATAAACCAGATTCCTTCACCCAGAGGTCTCATTCTCCAAGGATGAGATACTCGCTAAATGGGAAGGCTCATCACTGTCATGGTTAGATGATACTAGGCATGGGCTTCTGTGGTCTTTTGACAGAAATGTGCTTAGAAGAGGTTGGAAAAGCACAGCAGGTGCTGGGGAAGTTAATGACCTTAAGGTGCCTGAAGGTACTCTGTGGATCTGATGCCTAACTGATGTGTTTGGTATTACTAGTGGCTGGTAGAAAGCTACCATAAATAGAGTTAAGGGTTACTGGCAGCAGAAGTCCGATAAGTTCATGTTGTCATCCTGGATTTGAAGTTGAAGAGTGTTGGGACTGCTGAGACAGCTTCATGCTTCAAGGACTCATGAGAGGTGAGGTTGCAGATCTTCCTCACAGCCGTGTTACTGTATAACTGGAAAAAAAGGAAAAAAAAAGTCTCCGAATAGCTCTCGTCATTGTTCTATTGGGGATGGTCATGTCTACAGTCTTTCCCTGTTTATCCTATCTGCATTCTGTCCATTCTTAGTTCATAAGCAAATTTGTGACTGAGTAGTGTGGAGGAGTAACTATTGCCAGTGTCACCAGCCTGCATGCAACTGAACAGTGTGTTTAAATTACAAAGAGGCTTCTGGCTGATATACAACCCTTGCATTTGAAGACCTGTGCCACAAGATGAATGAGTCTGGCAGCTGCGATCTGTCATGGTTTTCTTGGGAATAAGGGGTCCTGTATTATTCCAGTTTCTGAAGGGCATTAGGTTCAAGGGTGTTTAGGGAGAAAGCTAGAAAATCTGTAAGGGTATTTAAATCTATGGATCTGTCCTGGTTTTGCAGGGATAAAATGTATAGAATCAATTTTCTGTTACATTTTGTTTCAGTTTGTGGCCAGCAGTGGTACGGTGATCAAGGCCATTAGCAGTGAGGGCCAGGGCAGCTGACCCAGGCTGGCCCACAGGTGTGTCCTATAACATTAACGTCAGGTTCACTATAAATGGGAAAGCTGCTGGGGAGGAGGGGGTGTTATTTGCTCTGCCTTATTCTTCCGCTTTCTCCTCAATGGTTGTGATCCCTGGAGGAACTTGCTACTGCTCTATAGGCTGAGTATAACTTTGTGTCTTTTGTATTAGTATTGATATTGGTTTTCTTATTGTATTATCACAGAATCACAGAATGTTAGGGATTGGAAGGGACCTCGAAAGATCATCTAGTCCAATCCCCCTGCCGGGGCAGGATTACCTAGACCATATCACACAGGAACGCGTCCAGGCGGGTTTTGAATGTCTCCAGAGAAGGAGACTCCACAACCTCTCTGGGCAGCCTGTTCCAGTGTTCGGTCACCCTCACCATAAAGAAGTTTTTCCTCATATTTATGTGGAACCTCCTGTGTTCCAGCTTGCACCCATTGCCCCTTGTCCTGTCAAGGGATGTCACTGAGAAGAGCCTGGCTCCATCCTCATGACACTTGCCCTTTACATATTTATAAACATTAATGAGGTCACCCCTCAGTCTCCTCTTCTCTAAGCTAAAGAGACCCAGCTCCCTCAGCCTCTCCTCATAAGGGAGATGTTCCACTCCCTTAATCATCTTTGTGGCTTTGCGCTGGACTCTCTCTAGCAGTTCCCTGTCCTTCTTGAACTGAGGGGCCCAGAACTGGACACAATATTCCAGATGCGGCCTCACCAGGGCACAGTAGAGGGGGAGGAGAACCTCTCTCGACCTGCTGACCACACCCCTTCTAATACACCCCAGGATGCCATTGGCCGCCTTGGCCACAAGGGCACATTGCTGGCTCATGGTCATCCTGCTGTCCACTAGGACCCCCAGGTCCCTTTCCCCTACGCTGCTCTCCAACAGGTCTGCCCCCAACTTGTACTGGTACATGGGGTTGTTCTTGCCCAGATGCAGGACTCTACACTTGCCCTTGTTATATTTCATTAAATTTCTCCCCGCCCAACTCTCCAGCCTGTCCAGGTCTCTCTAAATGGCTGCGCAGCCTTCCGGTGTGTCAGCCACTCCTCCCGGTTTTGTGTCATCAGCGAACTTGCTGACAGTGCACTCTATTCCCTCATCCAAGTCATTAATGAATATATTGAATAGTACTGGTCCCAGTACCGACCCTTGAGGGACTCTGCTAGACACAGACCTCCAACTGGACTCTGTCCCATTGACCGCCACTCTCTGGCTTCTTTCCTTCAGCCAGTTCACAATCCACCTCACTACCCGATCATCCAGACCACACTTCCTCAGTTTAGCTGCGAGGATGCTGTGGGAGACCGTGTCAAACGCTTTACTGAAATCGAGATAGACCACATCCACAGCTTTACCATCATCTATCCACCGGGTAACATCCTCATAAAAGGCTATCAAGTTGGTTGAGCATGACTTCCCTTTGGTGAAGCCATGTTGAGTGCCCCTAATGATCCCCCTATCCTTGATGTGCCTAGAGACAGCATCAAGAACAAGTTGTTCCATCACCTTTCCGGGGATGGAGGTGAGGCTGACCGGTCTATAGTTACCCGGGTCCTCCTTCTTGCCCTTTTTGAAGACTGGAGTGACATTCGCTTTCCTCCAGTCCTCAGGCACCTCTCCTGTTGCCCACGACTTAGCAAAGATGATGGAGAGTGGCCTAGCAATGACTTCCGCCAGCTCCCTCAGCACCCGCGGGCGCATCCCATCAGGGCCCATGGATTTATGGACATCCAGATTGTTTAATTGGTCCCTGACCCAGCCCTCATCTACCAAGACAGATTCCTCCTCTATCCTGACTTCTTCTGGGGCCTCAGGAGTCCGGGGCTCCTCAGGACAGCCTCCAACAATATAGACAGAGGCAAAGAAGGCATTCAGTAACTCCGCCTTCTTTTTATCCTCTGTCTCCAGGGCCCCCACCTCATTCATCAGTGGGCCTACATTGCCTCTAGTGTTGGCTTTACCTGCAATGTATTTGAAGAAGCCCTTTCTGTTGTCCTTGACCTCTCTTGCAAGGTTTAATTCCAAGGAGGCCTTAGCTTTCCTAATTGCCTCCCTACATCCTCTGACAACAGACTTATATTCCTCCCAAGTGGCCAGCCCCTCCTTCCACGATCTGTACACCCTCTTCTTCCACTTGAGTTTGCCCAGCAGTTCCCTGTTCAACCATGCAGGTCTCCTGGTACCCTTTCTTGACTTCCTACCTGTTGGGATGCTCTGATCTTGAGCTCGGAAGAAGCAGTCCTTGAATGCTAACCAACTGTCTTGGGCCCCCTTACCTTCTAGTACCCTGTCCCATGGGATTTCCCCTAGCAATTGCTTGAAAAGGCCAAAGTTGGCCCTCCTGAAGTCTAGGGTTGCAATTCTGCTAGCTATTCTGTTCCTGCCACATGAGATCCTGAACTCTACCATCTCATGGTCACTACAACCAAGGCTGCCCTCAACCTTCACCTCTTCAACCAGACCCTCCTTGTTAGTGAGGATCAGATCCAGCAGTGCTCCTCTCCTAGTTGGCTCATCCACCATTTGCATCAGAAAGTTATCATCAATGCACTGGAGGAACCTCCTGGACTGAGGATGGCTGGCTGCGTAGGCCTCCCAGCAAATATCAGGGTAGTTGAAATCCCCCACGACAACCAGACCCTGTAATTGCGAGACTGCTCTCAGCTGCCTGTAGAAGGCCTCATCACCGTCCTCATCCTGATCCGGTGGCCTGTAATAGACACCCACAACAGTATCACCCCTGCCAGCCTGCCCCTTAATTCGCACCCACAAACTCTCAACTCGCTCCTGATCCGCCCCTGGACAGAACTCAATACATTCTAGCTGCTCACTCACATAAAGAGCAACTCCACCACCTCTCCTTAGCGGCCTGTCTTTCCTGAACAGGACATAGCCATCCATGACCACATTCCAGTCATGCGAGGCGTCCCACCAAGTCTCTGTAATTGCCACTAGATCATAGCCCCCCGACCGAACACGGATTTCTAACTCCTCTTGTTTATTCCCCATGCTGCGTGCATTGGTGTACAGGCATTTCAGGGAGCGAGCTGAGCACACCCATTTCACCCCAGGGGGATGGGAGGCCTCCTGGTCTACCTCAACACTAGAGCGTTGCCCCAGTGGTGCAAGCCCAGCTACTACCCCATCCCCCTTCGAATCTAGTTTAAAGCTCTCCGAATGATCCCTGCTAACTCCTGTCCCAGAACCCTTTTGCCCCTACGACATAAACCTTTCCCATGTATCACTGTCACGCCTGGTGTCTTATAAAACCAGCCATTATCAAAGAACCCAAAGCCCTGCCTGTAGCACCAGTCTCGTAGCCAGGCGTTAATAGAGAGAATCCTACTATTCCATCCCACGTCATCACCTGAAAATGGAAGGAGGGAGGAGAAAACAACTTGTGCCCCAGACTCTTTCACCAACCGTCCTAGGGCCTTGTAGTCTTTCTTCATCCCCCTCAGACTACGGGATGCAGCTTCTTCCCCACCTGTCTGGAAGATGAGCAGGGGGTAGTAGTCTGTGGCCTTCACCAGGTTGGGGAGTTGCCTGGTGATATCCCTGATTCGGGCCCCAGGCAGGCTGCAGACCTCCCTGTGATGGGGGTCAGCTCTGCATATTGGGCCCTCAGATCCCTTTAGAAAGGAGTCTCCAACCACTAAAACTCTTCTCTTCTTCCTTGTGGAGGAGGTAGCTATACGCCTGTCAGGTTTTTCTGACTGTGGTGGGACCTCTGATATAGGTTGCCTCTCCACCACATCCCCATTGGACCGGCTGTATTCCACTAGGGCTTCATATCTATTGCTCAGAGGCACCTGTGGAGGCGAGGTAGGCAAGGAGGACACTCGCCTTTTGCCACGGCCATAGACTTGTCTCCACTCACTCCTCTCCTCTAGGTTATTGTTCTCCTCTAGGTTATCGTTTTCCACCTGAGAGGGGCAGAGTACAGGGGTCCCTCGATCCTGGGAGCTCTCCGGCAGGTGCTCCCATTTTTGTTGCAGGGAGGGCAGAGCCTGGCTCCACCAGTCTATCTCCATTTCAGCCTCCCGAATGCTCCTAAGCCTTTTTACTTCGGCTTGAAGCCTTTCAACCTGGCTTTGCAGCTGTGCCGCTCGGCCAAGCAGATCATCTACTTGCTCACAGCGCACACAGCCCCCTGACACCACAGAGACGCTGAAGCATTCCCTGCAGCCTGCGACCTGCACCATCGCCTCCTTCCGTGGGAGCTCTGTCTGGGTTCCCACATCCATTTTGGTCTTCTTCCGCCGGGTAGATACCATTGTTCTTTCACTGAGCTGGGAAATACCTGTTGGTGACACCCCTGGTTCACAGCTCCTTGGTGCCTTCCTCGCCTTGTGCACTGGGAGGGAGTCAGTGCCCTCCCCAACGAGCTGCAAACAGCTGCGGCCTCCCCTGCCCTGGGACACACCCAGTCACTGCTGAGTCTCCCTCTCCCCTCTGGGCATTATATCTGTTTAAATTTCAACCCATGAGTCTCCCTTCTTTTCCCAGTTCCCTCTCTCGGTTGGGTAAGGGACATTGGGTGATAGAACAACTGGTTATTGTTTAGCCCTGGGTGTGGGCTAAATGGAGACAGGATCAGAAACTGATCTTTGAAGTTAGATTCAAATAGATACAGCATGCTATAGATTGGTGTGACCAAACAGTCTTTTGGCTTGAATCCAACTGTTGTAACTATTCTATTTTCCCGATGTGTTCATGCACCTTGCTCTGCATTACAGGATCCTTGTAGTCATCGTGTTATGTGTGGATATATTACTTTTTTAGGTAGTGAAGGAAAAGATAGACAATGGAAATGTTTTCCTGTTGTATGTCCTTGACTTCTGTAACTGTCATTTAACTGGGTTATGTACCTTAATTCAAATGTTGAGTAACATAATATAAAAAAAAATTACCAGCAGTGGATTGCTATCTGTAAAACACTTCTGCTATTTTTATTTCCTTGCTTTGCATGAGATGGGGCAAATTTGAGAGGGATTCGAGAGCTATTGATTACAAAGTTAATGATTACCTCCCTCTGGGGAAGTCTCTGCAGCCCCAGAGAGTGACGCCTGGGTGAACTGCCCCAGGAGGTGTCACGGTGCTCCCCCGTTGGTTATGGTCTCTACTG
Source organism: Nyctibius grandis (assembly GCF_013368605.1). Classification (NCBI taxonomy): domain Eukaryota; kingdom Metazoa; phylum Chordata; class Aves; order Nyctibiiformes; family Nyctibiidae; genus Nyctibius; species Nyctibius grandis. The sequence goes on from NC_090666.1 coordinate 19,632,306, forward strand.
GATGGCCAGTATCAGCCACTGGGAACCAGATGCGATTCTGCGTTAAGCGAACCTTGGCCTGACCCAGCAGAGTCATTTTACTTTATTATTTGCTAGAAATACATTTCTGTGCGCTTAATTATCAAGTATCTCAGGCAGTAAATGGGGGCTTGAGTGTAGGGGGAAGGTTTTTGAGTGCTTTTTTACACACATTAGAAGAGAAACAGGGAAGAAGGAAGATTTGGAAAAAATAGCCTGAAATGTCACTTTTCTGACTAACTACTGAATCAGTCAGGTTTCCCTTCTTGCATCTCTCACGCTGCTCCTAAATTACATTCTTAGATTACAGATCATTCTTGCTCTTGTTTTACTGTCACTTAAAGATAATGGTACTCATTCACCTTTTCTGAATTTTATTGTTTCTCTATCCCTTTCTTTCTCATTATTGCTGAGCATCATGCTTGTACTCGTCTTTGCCTTGTTGCGGTTCTTCCAGTCTCTCTTGGTAGTGGTGAACATGCAGCGAAGCTTCTCTTATTACTGATTTTATCGCTTTCCATCTCTTTTAAGTCAGTTACATAATTTCTTGCTCTTTTTTATTACATATGGAAATTAGTAAAATGTGCCTTGACATGGGGGAATAAACAATACATATACCAAAAGTAATTTGTCAACAACTTTAGATTTTGCTATGGTGATGTGTCATACCATAAACCTTACACAATAGTTAACTTCTTGTTTACTTTACACCTTACACCTACAGAAACCAACTCAATTTTTCTCTTGAGAAAGGGTGACATATTAAAAAAAAACTAAATTGAAACAAAACTCTTTCATCAACTTCATATGAGTACTACTTACATAAAAGGTTAAGAGCCTTCTTCCCAGAAGGACTTACTTAAGTTTTTGCTGTTGTAACAGAGGTATTGTGAGGTAAATATTTCCAGTATGCCATTATGGCAGTGGAAATATGTATGTGCTGCTGGGGATGAGAATAGGGTGAAGATGAAGAGCTAGTCATTTTGAATTTAGAAAAATAAGTCTGTATCTGAAATAGTCAAAAAAGAAAAACAGCACAAAAATTCAGCCTTCACAGCCTCTCTGAGGAGCCTGAGAGTGAAAAGCTATTTTGCAAAAATATGAACATACATTGACCTGTATCCAATCTTCAAAGCCAGTAAAATGCTCTTGAATGTCAACAACTACTTTATTTTGTCAAAATAAACCTGTTTGACACTTTTTTTCAAATGGAATCTGAACAAGAAGAACCAAAATGCAGAATTCAGTGTATGTTGAGTATCTTTGGTTGATGGCATAGTGTGGGTAAGTAAGAACATACTGGTAGTGGCCTATCTCGCAAATTAAGAAAATACTTCGACTAGAACTTTTATGACTATACCCTTACAGCTTGGCGTATGTTTTCATATTCAGTTACTATGTGGAAGGTGTTGACAGAAAATGAAATTTTAATTTTATACACAGCCAAGAAATCTTAATAGTGGCCTGATTTTTAGTAATGAGACCTCAGCAAAATGTGTATGTCACCAGGGGGAAAAACATTCATCAGTTTGGAAAAATCCCTAAACCTGTTCATCAGCCACCTGTCTTAAATTGCTCCTCCTTTTCCAAGAGAGAGTTTTGTTGCTTTCTGAAGCTCCTCTAATTGAAAATTACACTTATTCAATTAGGAAGGAAAGAAGTGATATTCCCAACTAGACAACTGTGCATGAATATGAAATGCACACTTGTTCATAATCCATCAAATTAAATGTTCAGTTAATATAGAATAATTTGAGAAATTAATATTCTTATGGAAATTTCATGAGCAAGAAATCTAGACTAGTAATTTCTTGGAACAGTCAAATTTCAGATGGAATTGAGCAAGCAATTTTTTTACCCTTTGCTGAGCATCTTAGACTAAAATTATCGTTTGTTATGGCTCTTGACTTCTATTGCAGCAATGGCTGTACAGTCTGTGCTGTATATATGCAATGTGCTTATTGTTTGGAAATAAGAGTAAAACTGTAATAGCTTGTATAAATATCTTCCTGACGTGTTCCAGATGTCACATGTATTTAACCTGCAGAAAGATAACCTGCAAAAATTATTGTGAGATGCTTTTCTGTGTGTCTCCAAGGTCTTTGCACTCTTTTTCTTCTTCAGCATAATAATGGAAGAGGCTGTCTATTTAAAAGTATCTCAAAGACTGGGACTTTCAGAATTGATAGGGGCAAGTTATTATCTTGGCTCATCAGTCATCACGTCTGTACTTGAGTGTTCTTTTCAATTGTTTTTATCCTAGGTCTTTTGATTTGTACTGGTAGTAACAAAAAAGGAATGATTTAGCCAGTTGAAATAAAAATTGCTTCACTTCTGGACTGTGTAGATTTGAATGAGGATAGTTTTTAGGTTTCCATTTCAAAAAAAAAAAAAAAAGGCAAGGGAGGAAGTGGGGAGAGAATTGCACACCTGAATTTTAAAATTGTGGTCTTTGTTTTCAGAGGAAAAAGATCACAAAGACTCATAAACTAATTTTTTTTATTATTATTATTTGAACCTTTCAGACTTTGAAAAGAGTAGCTTGTGCACTGCAGCCAGTAAGAAAGAAATATTTTTCGTAGAAGTTGACTGCAGTGCACTGGAGCTGATGACCAAACTCATTAGCTTAACTGGGTTCAAAGTTTCACTCAGTCTTTTCAAAGTAACCTGGTTACTTGGCTTTAATTTTGCAGTCAAAATAGTAATGTTGCAGTAAACATTTAAGATACCTTGGTGAAAAACACCTCAAGAGAGGGTTGAATATTTAACCAGTTATTTCATCATAAGCTTATCAGTAAGTTTTTATGATTTATTTTTTTTTTAAATTAGACCTTCCCTGAAAATTTTGCTGCTCCTCAGATTTTTTTTTATATGAGACATTTCTGAAATTTGAGTTTAATGATAAGCAGATGATTCACAATCGAAGGACTCGGGAACAGCAACCTTACAGAATATGTGATAAAGTACAGTAGCCGCTTTAATTTTAGGGTATCGTTTGAGGTCTGTACATCTGTTTACATGGCTGCCACATTTCTTTCATCTGGACAGCCTTATCCATCCACCACTCTCAAACATAAGCATATATGTCTCTGCTTTGCATGATCCACCCCACAATTGATGTCTTACGCAAATATTAGCAGTCAGGGTGCTGCAGCGAAGTTCCCAGAGTAAGCATAGCTAGGAAAGGCACTAAGACCACTTCTTTCCAATTTTTGAGAAGTACAAGTATGCATTTCCAGAGATAAGAGGGCCAGAGGTCTTCTGTTTATTTTTGTCACTGTCAAAAAAGATATTTACATTTACTCAAAAGATAACAGCTCTTGTGTACCTTAAAGTAAAATAGCAGCAGAGACATTGGTAATTTTTACATAAGTTTTTTGAGTGATCTCACTGATACTGCTTTATTTTATGCTTGCTGAATTTATCTTGCAGTAAAACTTTAGAGCCTTCTTACTGCTAGTACTTTAGAGCTGGTTAGCTAAAACACATCAATAACTGGCAACAAAAAAAACACTTAGTGGTCAGGTTGAGAAGCTGGGGTGGAAAAGTTTGCAGCAACATCAAAATCTCTCTTCCATCTCTTTCAGAAAGTACCTCTGAGCCTGATTCACGAAGCACATATACTCTACAGAATTACTTGAATGATGACTATAAGTACAGAACACATAATTTGCAGTGGATTTCAGGTAATTCATTTCTACATACAGCATGAATGTAAAGAAAATGTCCTGCCTTCAGTAAACACGTATCTTCGTGCTGAGGTGACTACTGTATCCTGGAAAAAAAAAGTTAATTTGTTGGTGCTATTATAGAAAGATGTGTAGCTCAAATAGTTGTGATTTTTTTTTTTTCCCCTTAGATAGATGTTCGCATTCACAGCAAGCTATATTCTCCTACTGCTAAAAGAGCATACTTACTTCTATGCTTTGTTGTAGAAGCATGTTATACTCTGAAGTGTGTCAGCTTCCTGTGCATCAGGCTATCGGGGAACAGGAGGATACAGGGCGCTTTTCGTTTTGAATATGCCTAGTGCCCCAAGGGAAAGCGATGCCAGAAGGCAGAGGCTGTGAGCCCCAGGACTACATTTAGTGAATGTTCTTGTGCTATAAGCATCCTTTCATTGCAGAAGTGGGAAACACAATGTTGATCAGATTTTTGAATTTTATTTTCTGCTTAAAAACATAAGGGGAAAAGGGAAGTAACTGATGAGCATTTTACTTACTGTTTATTAGCAGCTCTCTTGTTCTTTTAGGAAATCAGTATCTTCACAAAACAGCTAATGGGGACATCCTACGTATCGATGCTGAAACCGGAACATCTTCAGTAATCTTGGCGAATACAACATTAGTATGTTGACTTTTATGTAATATATGCAGGCATTGGGAAAGGTATTGATTTCAATATGTTGTTCTGCATATTTCTTTGGAATCTGTGCTTTATATGTTCCTTTTGCCCTTTGTTGACAGGATAAATACAAAGCAACCACAGTTATATTGTCTCCTGACCAAAAGTTTGCTCTTCTGCAGTACAGCTATACAAAGGTACAAGTGCACTTCGTGTCTATGAGGATGAAGCTGGGAAATAAAGGTTTGGGAACAACTGAGCGAGAAGGTGGCCTTGAAACTAGGGGATGGCAGAGGCTGAGAGAATGTGAGGGAAATGCAGGAGGATGGATGAATGAGATGGATGTCTGCAGGGGAAGAGTGAAGTTGAGCAGGCAGGAGGAGGAGAAGAGACTGGTGGTGTGTGTGAGCTTGGCAGAAGAGAGATGACTGCCTGAGAAAAGAAGCTGGATAAAAAGTGGATGGAGAGATACCACAAGGAGAGTGAGGCTGGCTGGTTTGTCTGGGGAGACAAGCTAGAAGAGTAGATAGGCATGACTGTTCAAGGAGTTGTGTGGGTAAGAAGTGATGAGTAGATATGCTTGTATACATATGTGTGTGCATATATGCTATGTATATAAATGGCTGTTACATTGTGGTGTTAGGACATAAGAGTTAAAACTGAGGTGAATGAAAAGCAGCATGTGCTTACGAGAGAAGGCTGTCCTCTTGTGCTTGGAGTGGACTTGGGTGTCCTTGTTCCCTACTGTCAGGAAGCACGTGAAAAACCTCCAGCACAATGCCTCATTCTGGCTTTGTGCTGAACCATGCAACAAAGGTCAACCTGTGTTTGTGCCAGCTGGCATGAAAACCTGGCTCTGCCTGCCACTTGAGGACAGTTACAGAAACCTAATGGAGGTGGTAATTTGCCCTCCAGTGTGTGCACTGAGAAGCCAGTAACTTTGTTGTTGTTTCCTTTTTTTTCTAGAGAGCTGCCTGTTTTGTTTGTAAAAAAGCTCAGTGCTGACTGGTGCAGTGTACAAATATTCGAGCACTGTCACTGAGCTCTGTCTGCATGTTCTGGCTTTGCAGTCCAAGAATGCCTCTCACACTGCGCCAGCCACAATCCATGCACCCAGTCATCACTTTTTTGCAGTTTTAGCTTCCTTGCTAGGTACTACTATGCCAGTTACCTTTTGTCTTTCTAAATTGTTCAGAATTGTGTGACTTTTCACTGCATCATTAGTGGCCACAAAATTCCTTATATTTTTCCAGCCACCCTAGACATCCCCTCTACTTGTGATTTATTGCTTTATGGTATTTTATTTGTTGCAGTCATAAGAGTTAATTTTATTTTAATGTTGAAGCAAGATCTTTTAACCTTTATATAATAGGGTGATTGAAAGTTATGTTATTAATCTTCATTACAAGGAAACAGAGTAACGAAATGAATCATGAGGATGTAGACACCTCTTATGTAATAGCCATCTGGCTCTGTAGTACTAAGTTATTGTTTTATATCTTCATACAAATCTTCAAGAACCATCATAGAAGGTAGCATTATTGTAGCATGTCAACACCGTGGGCTAAATCAAACCTCTTCAGCCCCACATAATGAATACATTTAAATGTGTCTGCGTTATCATCATCATCTTTCCCTCTGTAAGTGCCCACAGAGTGATATGGCTTCAAGAGGCAGGTTTCTGAGAGAAAGGGATTATTTCTGTGACAATATGAATGGGAATAGGTCACCTTGGAACTGGAGGAACTGCTACAGAAGTACTGCTGCGACTTATGAGGACTACTAAACAGTAAGATGCCAAGTTAAATAATACAGCATGGAAAATGAGACAGAAAGCAGCAAGTGTGCCAGTGAGGCAGAAGGAGGAGGATTAACTGTGCATAGCTACAATAGTCTGCCATGTAGCTACAAGGATTTCTGAAAATCTGCAGCATCTCTGGCCTCTATATCTCTGTCCTTAATCAGTCAGTGGCCTCTGTCATAGTATTAAGTGATGACCCCAGAGGGGTAGCGATTATTTAGTCTTTTCTTAAACCTTGCAGAGATTTGTTACCCTTGTATATTTGTTGTGTTCTGTCTGTCACGCAAAAGCTTGAGGAGGGTTTCAGAGGTAATTCAAACTGTAAGAGATATGAATTCTGGTGAAATTTATTTTCTTAATATTAAAATAATTCTTCTGCAGTTGTGGAGGCATTCCTATACAGCTTCATATCACATCTATGATTTCGATAGCAGGTCAGTAATTTTTGTACACAACACATAGTTTTAACATTTTGCAATGAAATGACATTTCACTGATTTCTCTTAGCTGCATTTTGTTTTTTGTTTTTCCAGTTCTATTATAGATGCCAGACTACTACATAATGATACACAATATATTTCCTGGTCACCTGTTGGTCACAAACTGGTTAGTAAAGATAAGTGAAACATGTATAGTTGGTTTTGTACATATGGCAAGGAAGCTCGCATTGTATGTGCCCTTGAGGTTTTGGGACTTCCCTGCTGCTAGATGAAGTAGCTGAACTAGTTTCCAAATTGACTATTTTTGCTGGAAAGACTCAAATCCCTCTGTGTGTTTTGTTTTGTTCTTTAATGAAAAAGCATTCCTGAAAGTAGTAGTGGCCCCAGTAGTCATATAATGCACAAGTGCACAGGGACTTCATGTTTTTACAGTTGCAGACAGTGGTTCGTGCCTTTCAAAGGCAGCAGCATTACAATTGTCTACTTACTCATCACTGTGGTTTTTGTCTGCTAATTACACCATAAGCAATGGACAGTTGATGGATGCATGTGACAGGGATTAGAGGATCAAAATCTCTCTTGTACTCTTTCCCACTGTCCTTTTCTTCCTGCTCGATCCATGGCAATCATGACAGACACTGTTTGCAAGGCTTGTGCATTTCCTGTGGTGAGCATTGGATCTGACTAAAGATCTATCACAGGAGAACGTGGCATTTATTTATTCTTATTGCTTGTAGTATAGGGATTGTAGAGCCCAACCACAGAAGCAAAGGGTGTTGAAAAGAGCTTTCTGCATTGCAGAGTGAAGCTCTGTAATAAAACGGTGCTGTTCAGTTGTTGGAGAGGAAAAACGGGGGTGATTAGAGAGGCAGGCAGGTGCCAAAAGCTAGAGGAGTTCTGAGCGCTACTGAAGAAATGCCCCATCTTTGCAGATCTATTAGCAATGCTGAGACCCCCATGAATGTTTTACCAAAGTACTGATAGTTTTCTTTGAAAGTCAAATTAGTGAAAAGCAACTCCTAATGAAGGAAAATAAGCTTGTATCTCAACAGAAAATGAATGGCAGGGTTTTCAAAACTTGATACAGTAATCATGTCATTTATCATAGTTGATTGTTTTTAGCATCTAGGCCTGAAGTTAGGTTGCCACACATGATTTGTATTAGTAATTCAAGTTTGTTAAGTATCAGTGATATTTGGTGAAATGTTATGTTCAAAGACAGTTTTTGTCATATGATGTAAAAGTAAATTTCCCACTAGATATGGCAAAGGAAGGAAGTAGGATTTACTCTAAGAGTAATTGTAATCATAATGATGTTTTGCAGGCGTATGTTTGGAATAATGATGTTTATGTAAAAGCTTCGCCAACTGAAGAACCTGTGCAAATTACTGAAAATGGAGAAGAAAATAAAATTTTCAATGGAATACCAGATTGGGTTTATGAAGGTAACTATATCAAGCATATTTTACTTTGCATGATGATGTAAAAACTTTGTTTTATTGTAATTATTTTATTATAACTGCTGTCTCATTTCTTATCATTGCAAAGTTCAAAGTAATCAAAGTCTGGATTTTAACAGAAGCATGCATCCTTACCCGAGCTTAATACCTGGATAGTGTGAGGATCTAAGAACAGAAATGATTTTGCTGAACTTCCAGCGCGTCACTGGAAATCATAGTGTGTGAATTAGCTTCACATGATAGATTTATAAGCATTGATCTAACATCTCATTTCAGAAACCTGACAAACAGTCTGCACTTTAGTATCTGAACTTCAGTTAAAAAAAAAAATCCTATTAAAAACTAATGAGAACAGTACCTAGGATAGAAGAGCCAGCTTATCAACTATAACTTAAATGCGTTTGCATCTCTTTCAGAGGAAATGTTTGGCACCCATTCTGCTCTGTGGTGGTCTCCAAATGGCAATTTTGTGGCATATGCAGCATTTAATGATACAGAAGTTCCTCTTATAGAGTATTCCTTTTACTCTGAGGACACCTTGCAGTATCCAAAGACCATTAGAATCCCGTATCCCAAGGTCTGTATTATTTATTATATGTGGTTGTTCTGCAGTTTCATTAAGAGCGTTGTCTCATTTAATCAGTTTCTGCTGATGAAAATATTGTCTGTCTCTCCTCAACAGCTTGCTGTGATTACTCTTTCTGAAGTCAACAGCATCTGGCAATGTTAAAGTATTTTATTATCTCCAGGGGAAAGCAAAAAGAAAAAACAATGTATGGTTTAAGGTTTTGTTATTTCACCAGGAAATTTTGAGGTAGCAAGTAGATGTTGAGATAAAAAAAGCTCTTGGGGGTTGAAGTTGGTACAAGGCATTTGGCAGATGTACGTTGTTTTGGTTGTACGTGGTGTTGATAATGGAATCTTTAACTAATGTAGCATTTTTAGTTGTTGGGTGCTTCCTATATTGGGAAGAATCTGCTGATAGAGTTGCTTTGCCCACACCTAAAGCTCTTCCAGTTTTAGCTGAGAGAGTGAAGCCTTTAGTGCGTGCAGCTCCTTCTCCTTTCTCCCCACATGACTTTGTGCCCACTGCTTATGGCACAGTTGGCACTGGACTAAATGGTGTGAGAATCAGTCCAATACACTCCAAACAGGTTCTTCCAGATATTCCATACATGGAGGGTTTAATGCTTAATACAGGATATACCTGTGTGAAGTTATTTGACATTACATGAGATTTTGATTTAACAGAGCAATGCACTTAAGGCACAATAAAAGTACAAATTACATTTAGAGTACAACAATTACACTATACTGCTGAATCACAATACAAATGTGTTTCTCATTGCTGGTGTCCACAATATGCTCACCGTCACAATGCTGGGCATCGCCATTGCTGGGAAGGAATATATGGGTTGAAACCATCTCAAGCCCATTGCTTTTTTCAGTTCTTTTTGTTCCTGGTTTGGTTTTTGTACTCTGTTGGGCTGAAGCACCTATATATCCCCCCTAATGCTGGTCTTGCCAGCTCAGGAAGATATTTTCACTCTTTTGATTAACGGGGGCAAAACAGCCGATACAGCCAGCTGATTGCTCCACTGATACAGCTGTTTGTCTGGTGTAAAAGCCGCCCTCCCTCTGTGTGCCAAGTTCATCTTTCTCTGCAGCAGCCATGGTCAGTCACTCCCTTACCCTTCCCAAAGCTTCGGGAGCACATGGCCTTTGCCTGTCCCCTTGGAGCCTTCCCCAGAGGGGTCACTGATGGCTGCAGGTGCTCTGCCCTGAGCGTGGCGCCTGTGAAGAGACATAGGTGTGGAATGAACTGCCAATTTAAATTGCATGTTTTATTACAAACCCCTTTTGTTTGGAATATTGCTGACTTCTGGAGGTGGGTCAACTACAGCTACCTAACAGTTGTGATGAGGACTTGGCTAGTTAATTTCTGGAGAAGCAGCCCTTACTGACACAGTTATATTGCTGTCAGTACCTAGTAGCACTACGTTAAAAATAGTGGGGTACATGCTGCAGTCACAGCTTTGATTGTGGTATAGGCAGCTGTTACATGGTCACTTAAAGGTATCAGTTTCCATGAAAAAGCACTTTTCTGTCTGTTAGCAATGGATTTGATTCACTGGTAGATACTGTGTGTGGCATGTGGGATGAGATATGGTCAAATACTGTTTTGGGTACAGCAAGTCCTATGTAGTTACAAATGTTTCTAAATGCAGTAGTCTTTCTTATCTAGAAATACATAACTAACAATTTCATATAAAAATATACAAAGGATAATTTATGTATTGATCTTAGGGACTGCATTTAGGAACTTGTCTTTTCAGATGTTTGAAGTTGGCTGGTTCTGCCTGTCTGTAGTAATTTCTTCATCTATAGTTTCAAACACTTGTTTCACTAAGAATATTCTCTCTTCAAAAGTACAACGAAAAATGTTATTTTTAGGCAGGAGCTACAAATCCAACTGTGCAGTTCTTTATTGTGGATACCAAATCGCTTCCTGCTTTCCACTCTGCTGAAATTTCTCCACCTGCAGAAATAAAATCAGGGTAAGAAATTTTGGTTAAATATTTGCTTGTTTCTTTTGGTGGGAGAGGAGGAGCTTTTATGTGTGACTACCCTATAGTCAGTGTATATGGCAGTTTTTCCCAGTCGTGCAGCTCTGGTAGCAACAAGAGTTACCAGAGAAAATCTGCACAGAGATTATCCTCCTAGTGATTATATATAGATGGCATATTCCATGTATGTTATATTCAGAATGTGACAAGTTCTTGGCTCATCATATTCAGTGGAGTCTAACTATGGTGAAGTCATTTCACAGTGCAACTTTAATATGAGCAAGTTTTGGTATAATCAAATTATAATGTATGTATTCCAATTCACTGGGGAGGGGAAAAAAAAAACCTTAATGGTAAGTGAAGATTTGATTTCATTGGAAGCAGACTCCTTGCTGAGGCAAGGTATCATGGTTGTCTTCAGATCTATACTTAGAATGTTTGTTTTCTTTGGAAACGTGGTGAAAACCAGCACCTCTCACAGTAAATGGAAAATTGTATTTCTTAAAATGCCGCTGGAAATGCACAACATGATATAAATGTATTTTGTAAAGAGCAGCTAAATTGATTTAAAATGCGTGCACACAGAATTTGGTATCCCAGATCTTGGGTTTTGCTTTTTCTTTTTAACAGTATTGTGGAAATTTTTTTAGAGGTTTGTACTTACAAACATGATGGGTATGGAAGCACAGGTTATACTGATAAAATTCAGAAAAAACAAGAGAGGTCTGTTAGCTAGTGCATAAAACCAGCATTTTGTATGTGGTGGCCAAAAACCTATAACCGGAATATCAGTGCTGTTCCATTTCAGTCCTCACCGCAGTGTAACTAATGTCTCTGTGTTAACACTTGTGTATCTGTGATACACAAGTTTTTTGTGAATGTGTTTTTCTTTGTCCTTTCTCTACAGAAACACTCCAATAGCTAGATGTTACCTAACTGTTGTGCACTGTTTCTGTCCAGAATTGCAGTGCCTCAGAATAATAAGCCCTTTATGTTTTGGTCAGTTCTGGTTAAGATCTCTGCTGTCTTAAGAGTTACGTTTTACCTTTTGTTAACACCTAATGAAAGCTGAACAATGCTGCTGTGTGACCTGGGAGAATAACCATCAGCCACCTGCCAGCCTTTTACCCATCTGGCTAACACAGGCCTGAGTTATATGGACTGAATCCATTTTTAAATGAATGTAACACTCTGTAAATCAGGATTAATACAAAGATAAATCAAGTCTTGAATGATGAGTGCAAGGATCGAAACTTACTCTTTCTCCCAGTGGCTGATCCAAATAATGGTTAAGCCTCAGCATGTGTGTCCTGCAAACGCTAAGGTTGCCAGAACAGTCTTGGGGAATTTTGCAAGAGCAAAAGTACATAATTAGGAAAAGGCAAGTGATGTGCAATGTTGCTGTCAGGTAGTTTCACTCCTGGCAGCACAAAGTAATGAACCTTTGCACAGTATGTATATTTATACCACTGTATGGCAGGAAAGGTTAATTTTTGTGGTGGAAAATTCTATTTTTACTTCCTTGGAGCTAAATTCTGAGTAAAACTAAGTTTGAATTGGTGGCATACCTCACCCCACTGCAAATGGTTGTTGCAGCACTATCCAGAGCTTGTTGCATGCACAGCAGTTGTACCCCCACATTTGAAGCAGGCACAGCACACTTCTGTTTCAGAGGGTAAGTTTTCTTATTTTCAAGGAAAGCTGCCAAATTCTGGCATGGCAGTGCTTTGCCACATAGGATTGTAGATGAAACCTGATGCTTTTTGCACGAATGACCAGCATGGAATCCATGTGGTGTTTAAACACCACTTTTAACACCATGGGTCCAGGGGGCTCCTGTTGCCCAACAGGAGGAGGATGATAAAGGCAATGGATGCTTCTTGTCTGAAATGATCTGTCCTAAAAATAAGCCATCTTCAGAGTAGAGAGCTCCAGACGGTGATTGCAGGAATATCTTTTCTCAGCAGCAAATGAGGAAGGGCAATGCAGAACTACTGTATGCTATACTTCAGTTTAGTTAACATTTCATGGGTTGTTGAAAACTGAAGGTGCATTCCTAGTCTCTAGAATAACCATAAAATATTTCTTATGTTATAATAATAGCATAATAAATAATATTTTTTTTGTTTTTTCCTTGTATTGTCCATCTTGTCTGATGGATGATTTATAGTCTCCAGACTTGTTAACTTCTCTCACTTTTAAGGAATAAAAACTGTGGGGCTAATTCCCCTTTTACAAAACAAGTGAAACCACCATTATAGGTACATGAAGAATGGCAGTTTCTTCTTTTTTTTTTTCCAAACAAGCTTCTGCAGACTGCTTTTATAATATTATTAGTGTAAAATAGACTGTTTGAAGCCAGTGACAGTAGCAACTAAATGACCTACCAACTTCCCAGTCAAATATGAATGTGAAAACAGACCTTTTTTTAAACATGATTTCTAAACTGCAATCTAGAAATAAACCTGAAAGTGTTCGGTAACCAGTTGGCATATATTTTTAATCCATCCACACTAATTGTAGTGTTTTCTTTGCCCCACCCCATCATGAAGATATTAGCTCTCATCACAAAACTTCCCAAACGTTTTTGTTAACGAACTTTAGGGAAAAGGGGAACATGAACTTGGAACTAAATCGAATGTGCAAATTCCAGTTAAAAATGTATACTTGCCTTGGAGTGGAGGTTTGTTTTATTTTAGTTCCTAAGGCTTCTAGAAGATAGGAGAGATCTAAAATAAGAAAAGACGAGTACATCTAGCAGATCGTAATGGTAAACAAAACCACTAAATTTTGTGGTGCCTTTTAAAAATTAATATACAGGAATATGCATGAATAATATTTTTTTTTCAGATACTTCAGTTCTTCCTTTCAACTAGTTGGTATTCTGAAGATGAAAGTAAAATACTTAAATAGTATTATTTGTTCTTGGTATGATCTCTCCTTCCATTCTAGCTAATGGAAATAAATAATAAATTGAACAAAGATATGTATCACTAGGTGCTTACAAGCAACCAACTTCATGCAGCTAAGGGTAAAATTCCAAAATCTATGGCCCATACAACTTAATATTCAGAAGCATTTCCTGTAGATGCACATAGTACAAGATTTATCAACAGTCTGGAGTTTTTATTATTTTATGCATTAGAGGATAGTGATCTGGCTGTTAGCATTTAATTGCAGTCTTTCTGGAAGTGGGTATGTACAAACTATCTAATTCTTTATTGTGTGAATGAAAATAACCAAGGCATCTACTAGCAGCAAAAACAATTGGCAAAAAAATGGCACAATTAGGTTTGCATCATTGTTTATTGTTGAAGAGTAGATTGAAATGAAAATAGCCAGATGAGTCTCATTCAGTGAATTGCTAAATGCTATTGCATAGTATGCTATTATAGAGAGGATTTTAAATATCTAATGCTATTGCTTTTTTCAGGGATCATTATTTGAGTGTTGTAACGTGGGTGACAGATGAAAGGATCTGTCTGCAGTGGCTCAGAAGAATTCAGAATTTTTCAGTCCTCACAGTCTGTGACTTTGAAAGTGCTACTGGAAATTGGTCATGTCCACAGGTAAGAAAAATGAGGTGGGAGAGTTGCAGTGGTTGATAAATGAGTAGAAAGGAGGAGAGTATCTCTGTGTGTATCTTTGTAGAAACATAGCCTGATGTAAAATAAACATAATTGTTGTGGGATTGTTTGTTTTTTCTTTCTTAGGAAAAACAACGTACGGAAGAAAGTAGAACTGGCTGGATTGGCAGAGTGAGTGTTCAATTTCTAAAACTGCCATGTGCTAAATAACACTAATAATTAAGAAAATTTCCTATGAGCCTCTTGCCAGTTGCAATGCCTCTTCTGTGTAGGTCTGATCCATTCACTTGTTGCATTATACATGTATAGGTAAAAATGGTCTCAAATGGAGCCGCTGTGCCACCCCGCTCCAGGTTTTAAGCTTTTGTAGGTATGGGGTTCTGAACTCCCAGGCCGGGCTGACAGTGCATCGTGGGCTGGAGCTGTAACTGCATCCTCTGTGGCTCGTGCCTCATGTTCAGCTTGCCAAAAAGCAGAGTGGTCCTTCCTGACTCCTTTTTAATTCTGACCTACTGCTTCGGTAGCAGTAGGTAAGGGAGTGCAGAAGCCAGGATTCTGAATTCCCTTTGTTCTGGGGGAGTTGTCAGCTACACTGGTTTGGCTGCTCTCCAGTCTTCCTGCCACCTCCAGAATGATCTAGGGGATAAAATATATTAAGAAGTGTATCCTATAACCTTTGAATTCTATTGGAGGAAAGGCATAGAGGACAAAAGCCATTTTTAGCGTTTCAGGTTGCAGCAAACCATTCCAGGTTCTCCTTGGAGTTTTTTTCATTTACTTATTTTTCCCCCATCCAAAATATCTATTGGAGAGAACTAGGGACAAGGTGCATATAACTGACCAGATTAAAATTTTCATACACTTCTGCCAAACCAATCGCAACTGTCTGAATGATGCTTTCCAAGCTGCCTCTCAGTCCTTTTGTACATGGTAGAGAGTAGGCACCTAATGAACTACACAGAAGATCTGGGGGAAGTGAAGCAGAGATGCGAAAAGTTCAGACTTGGAGGGAGAAATGATTTTCAGAGTTTTTGATGAGAACACAGAGTACGCTTTCCACTCCCGCATTCTCCACACACTGATTATGCTTTAGTCACTAATTCACTTTTGAAGTCAAAAATGAAAGTTTAAAGAAATGCAAAGAGGGAGGCAACAGCAGGGATGAAATCATCCGCAGTATGAAGATGAGAGATCAACCCACCTGCTGTCAAATTTGATATGGAAAGGAAGGCCTTAACGCTGACACATTTTGCTTCTCTGCAGCAAAGGCTTCACAATTAGACAATGTGATGATCAAGCTGCAGACTTCGTAAACAGTTGTGCAAAATGAGAGGGCAAAATGCAAGTCTGTGCCATTAAACTAGGTTGTTGGTTTTTTGTTTCTTTTAAAGAGACAACCCACATCTTAGGAGCTGTTTGGAAGAAAAAGATAATCTCACTGTATGATGCTTGGATTTGAGAAGGGAGTGGAAAGTAGGGAGGATTGAAGAGGGGATAGGAAAGGCATATTTATTCCTTTCTTTTATTCTTATCTACTTTGGGATGATAAAATGACATTTGACTGATAAAGGATATTTTTTTTATGAGATGTGTATATACACATATGTATATATAATTGATATAAATGTATATACAAACTTAAGTAAATTGTATATGTGTGTAAAATGTAGACATACTTCTCTGTGTATATCTATAGTGTTTTTTTCTTTTTTTTTTTTCCAAGAATGGAGATGAAATTATACTTAATCTAAGAATGCTCAGAACAGCCTGTGTTACTGCATAAGGCTTCCAGGTCATGAGCTAAGTTAGAGCTTGCCAGTTGAGTTGAAGGAAAGTCACGCTTTGAAGAAGCAAGACTGCGATAAGGGAGAAGCTAGCAAAATATTTGCCAGGTTATTTTTTGCAAAAACATTGCTAGGGAAGATGGAGAGGTTATCTGGAGCACATGGGTTAGGGAGACTCGAGTTCTGTCATTGCTTGCTGAGTGACTGGAGGAGAGTCACTTCGTCTTTCTATTTCACTTTCCATTTCAAAAATGGATATAACATCTCAGAGGTAATTGCATTGTGTCAATGGGCTAATTAAGGTTTAGATCTTTTGGACATTTATCACAGAAATAACTTTTATTTCATTTGGCTCAATTTCATTCCTCAGTTTTTCTCTGTACCATGTGGAGCACATCCAAAAGTCAGTCAGTAGAAGGAATCCATTCATTTCCATCGCTCTCAGTTGACACATGGATAGTTCCTTCATGAAAATATCATTCCAGTTTGGGTTTTCTGGCATTCTGTAATCATCTGCTTACTATCAAAATTTCCTCTTGGAAAGCAGCTTACTTTCTTTGAGTAAAGGGGGCCATTTTTCACTGTCAAGCTAAAAAAAAAAAAATTAAGAGTTCAAAGAATTTGTTCACAAATACGTGTTTTAAAATGTGTATTTGCAATGTTTACATTGCTATAGGTTACAGCTGCATGTTGGCATTGGACAGAATAAAACGGTGACTTTAAAAGTAGATGCACATATTGTTTCCTAAAGTGGTAGGAAACTAGGAACAACTGTAGGACTTCAAATTCAAGGGAGGTGGGAGGGGATGTTGTTTATTACCAGGGCCAATACTCAGGAAATTCTGCTGGTTAAGTAGCAAGAAAATATTTTAAGCGTTTACTTTTAGGGTAATGGCTACAGGTTCTACCTAAGTCAGTAGGCAAAAAGTTTTGCAGTGCGTTCAGTGATACATTGTTTTTAAACTTAGGTTTTGATATCTCTGAATAGAAGTTTCAACACTTATCATTTTGGTTTGGGAGTTTTGTTGTTTGCTTTAATTGACCTCTCTGCTCTCTTGTGTTCAAGTTTCAGCCATCTGTCCCCTACTTTGCACCCAACAATGCTTCCTACTACAAAGTCTTCAGCGATACAGTAGGTTACAAGCACATTCATTACATAAATGGCTCACAGGTAAGTAATAAGGTGTAGGACAGTCACTGCTGACTTGTGTTTCTCGTGGTGATTGAGGAACTTCACATTCTACTTTTTTGCCTTGCCTTTTTTTCCTCCCCTCCAGGCTCCAGTACCTATTACTGCAGGAAAATGGGAAGTAATCAGCATAGAAGCTGTAACCAATAACTTTTTGTAAGTATTGTAATTAAGCTGTTGATTCCTATCATGAGGGCTTGTAACAAGGGTCTAAGCGAGCAAGGAGGGAGAACAGGGAGAAGGTGTCATTTAACTCATTAAAAATCTGATCTAAACGTGTAAGATAATCCTTTAAATATTGTAAGGTACTGTAAGCATTTTACCAAAAACAGTATGTTTTGCTTTTATAGATACTACATTAGTAATGAAAACGGTGGAATGCCAGGAGGAAGAAATCTTTATAAGTAAGAAATTTTTTATGCAGTATGAGTAAAATATTTATTAATTAAGAAACTTTAAGAAAAAGCATTGCAAAATAAAATTAGGATGTTTATAGTCTAATGTGGGGTCATATATGGGATATTTAATTAAAATCAGTGTAGGAGTATAAACTGTAAAAACAACTAAAATATTTTTCTGTAAATTTAGTTAATAAAGGGGAAATTGTGAAAAGAAACAATCGATTCTCAAGCAACAAACCCCTAGGGAAAGCCTCTCATGCTTTTTTTTTTGCTATGATTATAATTCCAGTATTAATTGAACTCAAAAGTTTAAAGTCTGCTTTCTCTACTTTTTGAATCAATAAGGACTTTACTCCTGAATTGTATCGTGTTTCATTTGATCATCTTATTTAAAAAGCATACATTTGTTTAGCATAGTTTAAAAAAATAAGAAGTCTTTCATCTCTGAAATGAAGCTCGTCTACTTTGCAGAATGCTCTTGGAAAGCAGTCCAAATTCTACTAAATGTGTTAGCTGTGATCTGAATCAAGAAAGATGCCAGTATTATTCTGTGTCCTTCAGCAAAGACGCACAGTATTATCAGCTAGATTGTCGTGGTGAGTATATCCGGAATTAATTGACACGAACATGACTCACTGATTAGATGGGTGGGGAAGTTCACTTCGTCAAGATCTTGATGTGCGCTGCGTAACAATGATATGTGTTAATATCGTTGGATAAATGCGTTGGCAGCGGAAAAACATACTCCTTCCTAGGCTCAAAAGCACCTTGACAAAAATTACAAGGATAAAATTTAATAGTTCCATCTATCAGTGGACCAGAAAGAGGTGCAAAACGCTCCTGTCCGCTGTGCATCTCCTCAAGAGCTGCACAGGGAGCTCTGTCTGTAGAAGGAATTTGGAGGCTCTGGGAGCAAGGTGAGCAACAGGCTGGGTAAAGAGAAATGCTCTATGTTTGGGAATAAAATTAAGATAGGTAATGCTGTTCAAAAAAATCCAATTAACATAATCGTAAGTTAAGCAGTGGGCCTGTAGTCTGTCTCTGACCCGTAAGTGCTTGTACTAGTTAGTACAAGGGATAAATTAATCAGAGGGTGCGAAAAATAAAATCTTCTCTAAAATTTCCCTTAAATTGAAATGTATGTTGTTTTTCTAGATGTCAGGGTCTTCCTTTGATCTATGGGCTAGGAGGACAGACAGACAGCAGAGAGGGAATTGTTCTGTCAGGTTGTAAAACTGTCTGTTTGAAGACGACTACTGTGGTCTCTATGACAAGGCTTACTGATTTCGAAACCATGGTCTACAACCGACGGGTAAACTTTGAAGAGTGGAAGTTCAGTTCTTCTGTACCTTACAACCATGTGGTTCACCTGTGAGACAGTCTGAATATTTTAGGGGATGCTGTGGCTTGAGTTTGGGCCCTACTAACTTAAACTAGAGGGAATTGAGTTCTGAGCTTTTATGATCCTCCCACTTCCAACTACTTTATGAGGGTTGTGTTTTGAGACAGCATGCAAACATGAAGGTTTCATGCTCTGTTAACAGGTCCTGGCCTGCCCATATCTACTCTGCACAGAAGCAGTGATGATCAAGGTATGGGATTGTCTTAAAATATATTGTGTTGAGCCAGAAAATTGTATTGTAAATTTATTTTAATTTTGTTCTCATTGCTTAGTATAATAATTAAAATGTCAGTTATAAAGGGTATATTTAATTTCAGATAATTCCTATAGTGTAGTTAACCAGAAGAATACATTATATGGCTTGGCATACATTTATTCATAGTTTATTTAATATATTTTACATTGTGCTAGAAAACAGTGATTAATGTATGACTTATTTACTGGATAATTGTTCAGTTTTTCTGAAATTGCGTTTAGATGAAAAATGTGGAAAGCAGCTTTCTGGTTACTAAATTACTGAAGGAAAACCGTATTGTAAACATTGAATCTGAGAGGAAAAACAAAAACTGCAGTAAACTTAAGACTGCAATGTACGTTGCCATCATCTAAGATTGAATTTTTGAAGCAGTTCATAATTAAAGAGCAATGCATTTGAAAACGAGGTATTTAATCTTTGGCTTTTACTAACTCTGTTATTTAGTCCTCAGATACTTGGAAAATAACACTGAACTGGAAAATTCTTTGAAAGATATTCAGATGCCTTCAAAAAAAATTGACTCCATTAGTGTAGGTGGATACAGTAAGTTCAAAAACATGTTTTACCTTTCTCTCCCCCTTTCACCAAGTGCTTTAAGGTCTTCTGCTGAAAAGCACGACAGAAAAGATGGGTGTAGTGGGGATTATTGCAGTTACTCAACTCTTAGAGGTGAGACAAGATCTTTTTTTCAGACATCTCCAAACATTCTATTTTTTTCTGAAATCCCAGAATATTCTTATCTAAAATATGCTTGTTCCATATTGTGGTATCTTCATGTTTTCCTGATGGAAGTGGCTTAACACTTTTTTTCCTGGATAATTACCTGAAAAATAGAAGTCCCTAACACCACAATTAAATAAATAAATAAGAGGAATAGGGAGTGGGGCACAACGCTTATAAGCGTTGTTGAATTTAAATTAAATTATAAATTCAAGTAGGTCTTAATTTACAGGTACCAAGTCCCTTTGTACCTTTGTGTTGGCAGGTTGAGTCAGTGGAGATGTTCAGTTATCAAAAAATGGACACAGAGTCTAAATTGAAAAGCTTGAAAAATTATTTGGCCTGCATTTCAAGAAGATCACCTTTGACTTTGTGTAGAGGAATATTTGGATTGAAAGTCACGTTCTTAAAAGCATGTTCACCCTCCAAGACTACATAAACCTCTGAATACAGACTAGAATGAAATGCTAGAAAATGTACTGCTAGTGCATTGCTGTTGGTGCTCGTCTGAGTTTGCACACCTTTCTTGGTGTGCTCCTAGGCTGAGGAACATCAGGTAGAGTGGCAGTGAGAGGCCTGGTACCTGTCTAACTGTTCTTGCTCTCCAGCCTTTGCTGCTAGCTTTTCTCTTTGTGACAAACTTCCTCTTGATAAAATTAATGAATATTCTTAATGGAATATATTTTACAAACTGTATTGAGTTCTATCAGTCATTGTTAACTGTTCTTTTTGATGCCTCACTCCTTCCACTGTTACCTTATTTATATAAATAACTCTCTCTGTCTTTGTGTTTTCTGTCTTTTATTTCTGTCACATTTTTATTAGGGCTAAAGATGAAATCTTCCAGGCACGATGGAGGTTTAAAGATGTTCTTCGTGCTATCAGTTGTATATTCATCTTTTTATTCCTCTTTGTTCTTACTACTTCATCTCTTCAGGGTGAAAGATTTTTGGGTAAGGGGAATCTATTTTTAATGTCACAAATGGGATAAATAAATCCATTTATGTAGTCCTACTTCAAGTTCCAAGTCTGCTCACAAATCCGAGTATGTTATCAAAGAAGAAATCTGCTCTGGTGACTATAGAGTACACAGATGATACAAAAAATTAAAATTATTATTTTCATGTGTTCAGTTTAGATTGTTATTTTTTCAGTGTTTTAATGTCTTGCATATTCATACCTGGACAAATTTCTGTAAGACTTGTGCTCTCGCTATTACTGCAGTGCAGGCCATCAGCATTGCTTAATGCTTCCTTTGCAACATCAGTTCTTTTAAAATTCATGAGTGAACAGTTGAGCCAATTGGTTTGCAAAACTTACACGGTATGCGTTTAAAATGTTCAGCTAACTCTCAGCCAGCTTGGGTGGAAAGTAACATGGGTGGAACCGTAATCAGTGTTGCTTAAGAAATAATAGATATTTGGATATGGTTCTGGGATGCTTTACAAACTGTCATGTAAAGCCTATCTGGCAGGTTCAAAATATTTGAAATTTCTTTTTAGTTCTGGGAGAGAAATTTGAGTAGAGGAACATTTTTGAGCTAGTGTCAGATTTACCACTGTAGAGACTTACCAAGTTTTACATGTAAGCTTATAATGTAGAATAGTGCTGGGAGACAGCATGTTGAGTCCCCAAATTTTTTTATTATTATTATTGTTGGCATTCCAGTTCCAGACTTTCTGCTAACTTAGATGTAAAACATTTTAAAAAAAATTATTAGATTAGCTAGGAACTTTTACCTGTGTATATTCGGACAGTTCAGATGAAACCACTTTTTAGGGGGTGACTCAAATGTGCTCTTGTATGAATTGCAATGCGTACCGAATTATTTCACTGGAGAACTCACCTAAGTCAAACTCTTTTCACTTTTAGACCTGTGGTACCAAATGATACTGCCTCCCCATTTCGATTCATCAAAGAAGTACCCTCTGCTCCTTGATGTGTAAGTCTTCGAGTTACATGGCAATGTTGTGTTAATAATCACTTTCATCTACTTCAAATGCTCTTAAGAAGATCAGGAAACACAAAAACTTAAAAGTCAGGATGTTAGCTTACCTCCTTCTCTGCTCTTAGAGTTTATTAGGGATAATATTCAGTGAAATTGCATTCTAGAATGAGCCCTTGAATAAGCTGTGTATCCTAAAGCTGAAGTAATACGTGTGATGTTGCATTTTCTCTGTGATATTTGACTGTCAGCTGGTGTTGGCAAACTGCATTCTGTGGTCAGGATTGCATTTGCTGTTTCTTCATAAATTCAAGACCATGAACACATGCTGTTTGGTCCATTTTTCCTCAGGCACTTCTGTTTATGCTGGTGTGTTTTCTTCTAACTGGAAATTACTGAAATTTAGCTGTTCCTTAAAATAGAAATGTTAACCTTCTCCTCTTTTTACAAAAAGCTGACTCCACAAGGAAACTAGCTGTTAATTGTTAGATACATCTTTATATAATGTAATTTGGTAGCACTGTAATACTTTCTGATATGGCTATTGAACATTTTAATGAGCAGTCAGTGCTCTTTGCTTCTTAAGACTTATTTTGGGTTTCATTCTATTTTTATTGACTTACCTGGGCCTTTGTCAGGATCACCTCTGCGTCATGGTGATCTTGATATCAGAAATTATTTCAGAAATGTCAGGATCCATAGCATATAGAAGCAAAGCTTGGTATAGAGAATTCCTAGTGTTTTTTTCTTTGCTTTTAAAACTTGGAAAAATGCATTATAGAGCCATAAGAGCCACTCTTCCATTTCTTAGTCTGTTGAACAGTGGCTAGAGAAGTGGACTGCAAACAGAATTTTAACATCCAGGCACTCACAGAGTGTGATTTCATAGTGTTCAAGTACTTCCAAGTATTTTAAAATAAAAAGTTGTAATTACAGTTTTGCTTCCTTTTTCTCAGCCTGCATAAGAAATAGTTTAGACTGTAGGGAACACTGATGGGACACTAAAAGTGCAGAAAAAGATTTTTTCACTTTCCCAAATGAAAGCTACTTGTTGATTTCAGACTTCAACTACATCAATCATGGGTAAATGGAACAGAAATAGTTAAAGAGCGTTGCTTTGAAACTCAGATGACTAGAAATGCCAACACAAAAAATATTTTGGTTTGGATTTTTGATAAGCTGCTTAAAGTCAAAATAATGGAAGAGAGCAGAAAGCAATAAAAGAAATAAAATCCAGTCTGCTTTCTTGATTAACAGCTGATGTTTTAAAAAAAGCATATTGCTTTTAGTGTCCAGGCAAAGCAGCAGTTTGGAGTCAGTCAGGGATGCATTTCGTGTTTGCTCAGTTTAGTTTAACAGTTTACCCTTCTTTAGTGGCTGAAAATTGTCAGTAATAATTGTATTTCAAATGCTTGATGTGAGAATATGTGGAGAGAAAATGCCTGAATTCTGTGGTACTTTTCACCCAGGTATGCAGGACCCTGTAGTCAGAAAGTAGATTATGCCTTCCGGATCAGCTGGGCTACTTACCTTGCAAGCACTGAGCAGATCATTGTGGCCAGCTTTGATGGCAGAGGAAGTGGATACCAAGGGGATGAAATAATGCATGCAATAAATCGAAGGCTGGGAACATACGAAGTGGAAGATCAGATAGCAGCAGCCAGGTGAGCTGCAGTGAAATGGTCAACACCTGCTCCTTCTTTTCTGTGCTTATTGTGTAAGGAGAATAAAAAGGTGAAAGTTTTGAATGGTCATCTTGAAATTACTGACAAAAACATCACTAAATTCTACATTAATTTTGCATGCTGAAGTGTCATTTATGGGCCAGCCATCATTTTATGCTTAAAAAGAGAGAAGAGCTAATGCCATAATATTAAATTTACAGTATCTCTGGTTTTGTAGAGATGATAGCTGTCACATTAGTAGGAGAGCATGCTACCAAGGAAACTTGGAGCTGCAAGTTATACTCCAAGCTTTTTGCAAGTTTCTGTTGTGATGGAGTTACTTGTATGAACTACTCGGCCTCTACATCATAGTTCATCACTTGCTGTGTGCTTGTAGAACCTCAATAAACCGAACGATGTCAGTATGAATCTCTCAGAATCACAAAGAAGTGATCTTACAGGGTTTGCTTTTGGGGATTTTAAAATGTTAAGGAGTTTAAACAAATAGCATTTCAGAATCTGTTTTTTGAACTCTGACTGGATTTACAGGTGTCAGCCTGTCCCTTACTGCTGCAATTTGAGTGCTGCTCCTCTTTTTCACCAGGTGGTGAAATGTAACCTAATACAATACAAATGTCAGTGAGTGTGGTTTGAAGGCTTTTACGGAGTGTCCAGGTTTTGTTTTTTCACACACGCAGATGTTTTTCTCAATTTCTTAAAGACACACATGCCTGAAGTATTGTATGTTTTCAGATGGAGTCACTATGATTAAGTAGGAAATTCTTATTTGTACAACAGAAAGAGGCAGACATGATGGAAAATAGGCATATCTGTATAATGGCAGATACCCGCAATCCATTAAGCATTTAATTATTCTGTTTGCTTCTAGACAATTTTCTGAAATGAGCTTTGTTGATAAGGACAGAATAGCTATTTGGGGTTGGGTAAGTACTCAAATAAGTTTGGCTGGCTTATTATTTAATTGTGACAACTATTTGTTGCACTGCTATGTGTGTGAGGTGCTGGAGTACTTAGTGTGAGGCACTTCTGGGGTCACGGCACAGTCCAATAACTGAACTGATGAAGTACATCGTAGAAGTGCCTGTATACATTGTCCCTTTGCAAGTGTTCAGGAGCCTTTGAAACAGAAATTAGGACTACTAGAGGGATTAAAAACATTTTAAAGGGATACTGCCAAGTCCATGAACCAATATTTAAAAAAAAAATATAGCCAAGTATATATTCAATTGTGTCTCTTTATATTAGTTGGATGACTCTGATTTTTAAAAAAAGATGTAAAATTGCATGTGAACCAGCTGCATGGCATGGTTGTGTTTTTACTAGCGGCCTGAAAATATCTAAATCTGCTATATTGTGCTCAGCTATATTTTATTTCACCAGTACTTCCAGCAAGGGGCCAGATTTCTCTGACTTTGTTATGTCTTTAAAACCTGTCACAGTAGACGGGAGTGCTTAATAGCATATACATGCCCCCTCAGCTGCAAGGCTAAGTGCATGTGTAGTGTTAGTGATATCTATTTGATTCAAACTCTGAACATCTCTCTGTCCCAGGCTGCTGTTTCACTGCTTTTTCTGGTGTGACGGGGAGTATTTTTGCGTGCTCTGTTTAAGCGTACTATGTTTAAGTATATGCAGGATTGCATGTAGGATCTTGAATTAAATTGCTAGATGAAATTTGATCACTGCTGGTGACAGGCACCAGTAAATAAATTGCTTGATGGCAAGATGATGATGACAGTGCCTTTAGTAGCTTTTCTTCTGGGGGTAAACATCTCTGTTGTATGAAGTCAAGCGTAGTAGTATTAACTTTAGTGGGAGGGAAATTCTTTCTGCAGAAATGGAGGACAATGCATTCCCATCTTAGTCCTTATGACCCTCGGGATGAATAGTTGAAGAGCAGTCCCCTTTGGAGCCAGGCTGGAGTTACGCATCCTGGATACCGAACCTGTGGGCAAACGGATTTTCTCCTCTCGAGTTTTCAGATTCAGTGTCTCATTGTCAGCCTGTCACTATCTACATTAATTTTTGTTTGCCATAGGGTTCAGCAGTAATATCTTTGCTGTGGCCAGGTTAGGCAACGTATTTATACATGGGTTTGGTCACTAAGTGCATGCATTGCTTTGATCTCATTGTGAGGACCTAAGTATTGAAGCTGGAGCAAACATTTAAGGGCTTTGAACTAAGATACGGTTCTGTTTGCCTGTAATCTGGTTTCAAGACAGCAGCAAGCTCCAAAAATGGCTCTTCTTTTTGAATGTGGGTGGGCACATTTTCCTAAATAACCTCAACTATAGTGAGGGCAGTCATTTGGGCAGTCAGTGACATTGTTTAGGTATCGTGCTGCCTGGATGCTCAAGTGTGTCAGATATTTACTCATCTGTGTATCAGGCTAGACTGCGAGTGAATTTTCGGTGCATAGCAAGGAGTGTGTCTCTGCACAGTTCCTCCCACAGACTCAGCAGAAGATCCTTCGCCCCCCAGTCACAGTCTTGCTCTTGACGCTTTGGAGAAGAGTTAGCAAGTGAGCTGCTGTAGGCCTGCTCCGAGGGAGTTGTAAATTTTTGGATGCCCTGGTGCAACTACTCATCAGGCACATTGTGGGCCCGAGCTCTGCTTCCACCCACCCCCCCAGCACGGAGAGGGACACAGCGGTTCAGCAGTGTCGTTTCCTGTCTTTCGCTGCTGCCTATGGTGCTACCACACGCTGTCATCCTTAGCTGAGTCACAGTTCAGCGGCGTTTGTGCCCCTTTTCCCAAGCAAGTTCTCATTCGTCGGCGCCACAGCTGCCGCGCGCTGTTTGATGCCTCTTTCCCCCACTGAGCAGGCTGGGGGAGATCTGACCCAAATTCAGAGTGGAGTTCATTAATATGAAAAACGCTGAGCCTATAAATGTCTGATGAACCGTTTAGCAGATGGGCCCCATCCTTTTCTTTCTGACTAAAATAACAGCAATGTTTTCTTCTCAGTCTTATGGGGGATATGTGACCTCCATGGTGCTTGGCTCTGGAAGCGGCGTGTTCAAGTGTGGAATAGCGGTTGCCCCCGTGTCACGTTGGCAATATTATGGTATGTGATGGCTTCCTCGTTACAAGGATTCCCATATGTCTTGCAGTGCACATGCTGCAAAGTGTTGATTCATGGTGCAGAACTTTGATTATCTACTAGATGCCATGCAAATGCCACTTGGTCTGTTTTTATGAACTCATAGGTATTGCATTTCAGAATTAAACCAATTCCCTAAATCTTATTTCCCATTTTAAAAAGTCAAATCCACAATTCCAGGTAATCTCCTTAACATATAATGAAGGCTAAATTATTGTAATATTTGTAGTATTACTGTAACATGTCTTGTGTTTGCTTCCAAACGTGTTTCGTTTCCAAAGCTGCCACATGTTCCAAGACCAGTATCGTGTGTCAGAAATCCATTCCTATTAGACTTTGCTTCCTCAAAATGCTACTTAACTTATAAGAACAAACTATGAGGCTTAACATTGAATTTGCATTGTAATTTACTCTCTCAAAGTAACAGAATAGGTTTTTAATTACCTTCAGGTTTTTTTGCTTTTAGAGTGTAAAATTTGGATTGTATAAATCTAATTAATCTTAACGATAGACTGATGTGAGGAAAACCTGAATAAATTTGTACATGCTTCAAGCTCAGGTTGTAGTTGCATGAGGCTATAAACACAGTTATAAGGGCCTTCCCAGATTAAAAAAAATACAGTTAGAAATATAATACATGCTGGTACAATGTGACCACATTTTGACATTTTTCTGGTTTGGCTTTGTCCAAAAACATTCAAAGAAAATCTTTTCCTGGCAAAGCTCTGCTAAATAAGGCATAATTTATCATTCTGCATCTAGCACAAAGGCTGTATAATAGCGCATTATGTGCTCTGGCTAATTCAACAGATCAAATCATACCACCAGGTATTAGCAGTAGTCTGTTGAGGACATAGGGATGTTTTCATAATGTTTTGCCCATGAATATTAAAGTATGTCAGGAAATATTTTGTAATGAAGTTCAGGATCTCTAAAATTCCACTTTTAGTTGATTAGATAAAAGGGTTATGGAGGCATGCATATTCAACATAAAAAAAACCCGCGACAACGCTGATGAGAAGTCAGATGGACATTAGAATATGGCAACAGAGTATTGATTTGTATGGCTTAAAATAAAGCAGCAAATCTGCAAAAAAAGTAATATGATATGCTGAAAAATCTGTGGAAAATCAGAGACGCTTAATTGTGACTATATATAACAGAGCCAAGATGAGTCCTAACCTACTGCAACATTTGCATTTTATAGATTTTTAGTAGTAAACATTTACATAAAATATCTAAGATTTTTTTGAAATGCTAGTCATTTACTGCAAGGTTTTCAGTAGTTTTCTTAAAGATTACTGAATGAATAACAATAAGGTAACATTGACACAAAGTACTTTATTAATATTCAGCATTCAGGTGTCCATGGCAACAAGAAGATTAAATATTCTGAATAATGATGGTTACCTACTTGCCTCATTGTAGAAAACCTGGTTTTATCTTTTTTTTTTTTTTTTTTTTTTTTTTTTTGTTTATTTCCAGTATGCATTCTCATTGTTGGTTTCAGTGGGTAAAATTTCTTCTAGACAGACTGAAAATTAAGTAGCATATTCTGGTTTTCTTTTTTTTTTAATTACAGATTCAATATACACGGAGCGATACATGGGCCTTCCTATAGCAAGTGATAATCTGAACAACTATAATGTAAGAAAGAGATCACTTTATTTCATTTTTTTGAAGTGTGTTTCTTTTCTAAAACACTCTATTTTTCTTTATACAGTCCTAGTTCCTTCCCGATGGGAAGAAATAAGTTTGTTTCTTCTTTTCCAGCTATGTGTGTTGCATTGTGCTTTTAGAGGCTGAAGTCTCATGTGTTTGGATTTGCATGAGGCAGTTACTCCTTGCTATATGGTGTGGGCTTTCTGTTGTTTGTTTGGTGTGTTGGGTTTTTTTACATTCAGTTCCATTTGGCTACTTTGCAGACTGTAAAACAAGCTGTAAAAACTGTTTTATTTTAATCCCCAAGAAACAAATTTGTTTTAAAATTTAATATGCTCGTGGGCAAACTATGCTTTATCTTAAACAATATTTCCACCAAAACAAATGTACTCCAGTTCTTTCTGAAATGTAATTTTTTAAAAAAGGGTATTGTGTGAACTTTATTGCTTTAGGAATCTGCAAGATTTTTTTCAGGGAAAGCAAAATCTCCTAAGTATTTGGAAACTTTGACAGGTAGGCAAGTCTGTCTGTACTGTGATCCTAGCAAACGAATTGCAGACCAACTGAGAGCCAGCAGTGTCGGGGCTGGAATTTTGACCCCATCTCCACAAGGTATCCAAGGTTTGGTCTAAAATGACTAATGATTGCCCAGAAGTGAGGGAATTTCCAGGTGTTCTAATGGGAGCAAAATACCTGTAGACTGTTTGTCCTCGTTATGGCATGATGAATTGTTTGACTTGGTCTTTGTGCCAGCTGCTTTCTGTTGCCTCAAGGACTTTTTGAAGTCACAGGTAACTGGGCGTACGGCAGAGCAGCCCAAGCCTTCTGTAAGGTTTTGTTAAATTTCAGATCTAGGTGGAAATACTGTGGCTATTGGAGAACAGTGAGGGATCTGAGGGGTACTTTGTGCCCTGGTTATTGGGGTGTTTCACAGAGGTGTTCAGCCGTGGTGATGCTGGAACAAAACATGGATGTCGGAGGAAAAGAGACGGGGCATTCTGTGTTCGGGTTGGTAAAGAAGACAGTGTAGCACTGCTTGTGTCTTGATGCATGAGAAAAATCAGTGTCATGGGGGAAGAAGGGTGGGGGTTGTTGCATTGATTTAAAAGTATGTAAAACATATAAAAACATACGTATGTGGACTTGAAACGTCTGTTTTGACTTACCACTACAGTAATCTAGTTTTGTCAACTGCGATATTGGACATTCTGGTCAAAATTGAGAACAATGGCAGTGACTGCTGGAAGACTTGGTACTGCGTCTGCCTCTTCTAACCAGTGAGCTGCTTGGGCCCACGGGGGACTGACCAGCAGCCCGCAGCCGCCTGCCTGCCTTTTTCCAAATGTGTTTCTTTAAGGCAGTGGGAACAGTAGGAGGTCTGCGAGGTAGCAGTGTAAATAGAAGTTACTGTCGTCGTGCAGAATGAACGTTAACACTCTGGGTGCACAAAGTCATTCACCAGCTTCACGGCACAGATGGCAACAGAGGACTGTTTAATCCTTTCAAGCCAGGAGTCGGATTTTCTTGGCATAGTATCCATTGCTGGCAATGGCCACGTTGAAACTGCCAGTACCAAAGAGCTAAAGGTTTCAAATGTGTTACTCAGAGGACTAATTGGGGAGAATGGTGGCTAGATGGAGGAGGGGTAATTGCACAGATCAGATTGTCACACTTCACTGCTGCTCCTGGAGATAGGAGAATGCAACTGAAGCCCTCATTCATTGTTAAAAGCCCGAAATAATGTATTACTTGGAATTCACTTTTCCACATAAACCTGGGGGGGGTAAGGGGGGAATAGCTCAAAAAGTGAGTTTGTTGCTTTTCATGTAGCATCAATGGAAGGGGCGTGGGATTTTGTTGCCGAAGACCCTTACTGACTTCAGCCCAGCGTGTTCCTGGCTGGCAGCCCCTTTGTTCAATGTCCCAGTCGCGGTAGCCGGCCTACTGGCCGCTTGTTGCTGATGGGAGCTGTTTTCTGAACTGAATGTTTTTTAGCAAGTAAATGCAAAACATGTACTGAAAGCTCTCCTAGCTGAAGCTGTTAAAGCATTTTTGAACCGTTAACTTCGTACTGTCAGGTTTGCCTGCTGCATCATGTATTCTCTATCCTACTGCATCCGCTATAAAGCTAGCTTGAAAAGTGAAAGGTTGCATAAACTGTACTGTGTGCCCTAATTTAAAAGAAATGGGACTGTGTACGCACCTGCTTAGAGAAAATACATGCTGCTAGATGCCTTCCTAATGCACAGAGTATTAGTAATGACTGAATATATAGTCTCAAGAAACTAGCTGTGGTAAGAGGGGTACACCTGACATTTATATGACTGTGACATTAGGTTTCACATTTATTAAAGGAAGAGAATCTGAGATGTTAAATACTCTTTGTCAAGAGTCAAGTCTGAGGGATGACTCACGCTCCTCTAAGTGGGCTAATTAGGTGTGAACAGTACCTTTTAAGGTAGTTGTGAACTACTAAAAATTAGAGCTTTCTGAAAGAAAGGAGCAAGCATGGGTGGAGCTCCCAATATAATTAATGGTGTAGGGATCCTAGGCTGAATGGCAGAGAAGTTGTCAGCCCAGGAAGAAATATTCCTGATGTAAAAGACTTGAGATGAAATCAGGGCAGAGCTCTAGAGGTCAGATGCAGTAGCCATGTAAAGCACACCAGAGACTGTTCAGCTTGTGAGAAGATTATTTTGCAGTTCACTCTGAATTTGATATGCTTTTGGCAAGTGTTTGAAACAGTCATAGATTTGGCAGTCTTCTTCTAGCAGATTTGAAATGTTCAGTCCTTAGGAACTGCTGCATCATTAGGTTATGCAAAACAGGGTACAATTTTGTAAATATGCCATCTTGTACTGATTTGACATTTGTTCTATTATCTGAGAATATGCTAAAGGGAGAGAGACCTTCAGTTTCAGCCAAACCCTAACTTGTTTGTGGAGTGCTGATAAAATGTTGACTGCTGTGTGATCTTTAGAAAAGCCAGTTACACTCAGCAGGGCCCAATCTCAGTACTTGTACACGTTATCTTCTCAGAACCTTTGTCCCAGCAGTGTAACTATGAAACGGAAGGGGTAAATTAAGTTGTATTTATTTGCTGTCCACTTGAGGGTTGTTCAGCTGATATAGCTGTTGCTGTAACTGTGCATAACTTGAGATTGCTCCCTGTCTTGTAACCTTCTTTTTTTTGGCAGAAATACTGTGTCCTTAAAGCACATTTTAGGGAAGGGACTCTTCATGTTGAGTATGAGTACAGCAAGTGAGACATCATGTGCAAGTGATTTAAAAAAAAAAAAAAAACTCTTGTGTGTTCCTTCTTTCTAAAGTATTGTACAAATAGTTTATCTTGTTTAATGTTTGGATGTCACGATTTTAGCCTTCCTTTTTCTAAAACTGCTTTTGGAAAGTCGTTCTCAGAAGTGTAGCTTAAGTCAGGCTTCCACTCGAAGAAAGTTTGCTGTCCCTTAAACTAGCGCTGACTTGCTGGAAGAAAGCGTATGAAGGTGATCTATCAGGTTTCCCTCTGTACCTGCAGAAAATGATGCACTCAAAGGATATGGCTTGATTCCTTTTCTTTTTTCTCGCCACTGCCTCATCACCGCCCCCCCACCCCCCCACCCCATCCCATCCCATCACTGGGCCATTACTTTCTGAATCGTTCTTTGGGTCAGCTGCTGTACCAGCGCTCCTCACTAAATCAATGTCCTGTCTCCAGATTTTGGCACTCTCGCAACTCTCTGTTCTTACTGCATGATACCAGCCCGTTTCAATGGATAGCGTCGTGCTTCCAGTGGGCATGGATTGCCGTATACTAGATGGGATTTCTGGT
The DNA here is from genome assembly GCF_013368605.1 of Nyctibius grandis. Lineage (NCBI taxonomy): Eukaryota > Metazoa > Chordata > Aves > Nyctibiiformes > Nyctibiidae > Nyctibius > Nyctibius grandis. The sequence continues at coordinate 19,664,502 of NC_090666.1, forward strand.
GCTCTGCAGCCTTTCACTATCAAAAGAGGGCAATTGCAGTCTTGCGGATTGGAGGGTGGGGTTTTTTCCTGTCTGGTTGAGTAACTACAAAGAACTCATTTCACCTATGAGAGAGTTGTGGTACGCTATTCTGCCATGACAAAAGGAATTTAATATTTATACTTACTTCAAAGATTCATGAGTGTACAAGAGACAGAAGGAAATTAGAACACTTCTGTGTCTTGGTAATACAATGTATTTGATTTTTTGGGAATACTAAATGCAAATCTCTGTGCAAGGATCCAGCCTTAGTACAAGGTGGGGGAAAAAAACACCCGAACAAAACCACCACATTCTTTTGTTCCTTATTGTTTTTTCCTTGCCATAGAAGCTTTCAAGTTGCTGTAATATCGAGAAAACTGCCACAGGGATACAGTCATTTTCAGCAGAGAACTCCTGTAATGTTGCTAATAGAAGGAAATTTAATTCAACGTATTTTTGCCCCATTATGCTGGTTGTCTTATGAAGCCTAAAACATCTTGTCTGTTGTCCTTTTTTTTTCTTCCTGCTCTCGTGGCAGAGCACTGTTCTGTTCCCTTTCCTTGCCCAAACTAAAGATCTTACCTGCAGTCCTTACTTTCCTCATTTAGTACCTAGTCACACTAGCAAGTCAGGTGGTTAGTATGTTCTAGGGAATATGTTGTTACTGTGTTTTAGGTTTCTTGATTAATCTTAGTTGCTGATTATTTTTACATCACTGTATTGTGTTTCAGTTCCCAAAATGCAGCTTGACTTCTATTTATTGATTTGGTCTAGTGGTTTTTCCTTCAGGCATTTCTCTGTCACAGTTGGGGGAGAGCATTGTTTTACCCTTCTTGTTGGCCATTTTTACTTGAGACTGATGAAATATTATCATTCTGTGGGCTTACCTACAGGTAAACTAGTGTAGGTTTTGGTGGGGAGGATAACGCGTGTAGTCTCTGCAATATCTACTCCTCGCTATCACAGGGTGCACTGTTGCCATGGCAACATTTTTTTAACTTTTCTTCAGTCGCACAGGAAACCTATGGCAAGGGGTGTGCTGCAGGCTAACGACGTTAGCATTGCATTAAATGTGTGTCTCACAAAACTCTTCCCCTCTGGAATTGCCTGTTTCTTTGCAGACATAACCCTTGGTACTAATTGCAGACAGGTGCAGAATGGTTTGCATGCGAGTGCAGTGCTGTTGGGTATGTGAACATGCTACCTGGGGCTGCGGGGCCAGAGGGGAGCAGGGGTGGTTGTTTTTATCTGAAGGACCCCAGACTGTGTCAACAGGAATCAAAGTCACTTGGTAGCAAATAATCTTCTAATAAATAGCACCTTTTTTTCTTTTTTTTTTCCTTAATTTCAGAGTTCAACAGTAATGGCCAGAGCTGAAAAATTCAAGGAAGTTGAATACCTCCTTATTCATGGAACAGCAGATGGTGAGTTGCAGTTAATTAGACATTTTAGTATTACAGACAGGTTTGCTATTCTACTACTGACAAAACAAAAGCATGAAGGGGCAAGGCTGTTACATTTACGTCAATAAAATAATACTGCTTTCTGCAACTAATTTGTGTTACAGTCAGCAGTGCTGGGGAGTCTTCTGTGTTCATTATTTTGCTTTTCCCCCAGAGCAGTACAGAAGCAATTTTTTGTTTACCTTTTTCCTCTTTTTCTTCCACTTTTCAGATAATGTTCACTTTCAGCAAGCCGCACAGATTTCCAAAGCTCTTGTTGATGCTGAAGTGGATTTTCAGGCAATGGTATGGTTCTGTTTTGTTTATCATCATACAAATAGGTTTGTATTATGAGAATAATAGCAAAAGCTCCCTGTTGTTAGGTATAAATCAATTGCCATCTTTAGGTGCAAGTATGTGAACTTTCATTTAGGTTCAGTAACTGCAATTTTAACATAACACACCCATGTATCTTCTGTACAAGAAAAAATGTAAAGCAGCTCCTCCTCATATTTGACCCTGTTTACCTGATCTTTAATTTTGTTAATTTGTGTTCTCAGACAAACAGCCAAGCCAATCCCAATCTTTGCATATACCCAAAGTCCAATGAATTGTATCTTACAGATATAGGATATAAGGAAAGGTTAACTTCAGCTAAGTCCAAGATAACCTGTCCATCACGTTTGGTATGTCTGTATTGAACTTGTAAGAAAGACAAGTAGTTATTTGCCCCTTTTTATGCTGTACATGGAAACTCTCTGACTATGGTGCAAGCTCTTCCTTTCCTACCTTCTCCCAGCCCTTGGAGAGCAGTGCTGGAAAGGATAAAGTATAGAAGGATGCCAAATGCACCAGTACATGGCTGTCCTTCACCCAGACTTGCAGAGCTTACAGGGTGCAGAGATCAGGCATCACTCTAAACTGAGGAGCTGCATCTACCCTCCACGAGGACAAGCCACGTATTCATTTTGTACTTTCAGCGTGAATAGATGGTGTATCCCACACACAAAGCAGGGACAAAAGTCTCCTAGCAGCTTCCTACCACCATCTTTGCCTCCATGCTGAGCTAGCCTCATGCTGGGATAATTTTAAATGGCTGCGCTTGTTTTTATGTCTATCATGTTTGATTTATATCATTTAAATGTAGCTGGAACTAACATTCTCTGTATTTTTCTTTCCCACAGTGGTATACTGACAAAGACCATGCCATCACCGGTCAAGCACATAAGCATATTTATACCCATATGAGCCATTTCATAAAGCAGTGTTTCTCTCTGCCCTAGCACCAGCATTTTGGTCGTTAGTGATGGTACTGCTCCAGAAAACTCTCTAGCCTATGTACACTGAGGCAGTGTAAACTTTTATGAATCAAGAGGAGATAAGGGTCAGCTCTTGGGATACCTATGTACACAATGAAATGCTAGTCTTTATAATGATTTCTGTTGCCAAGCAACTATTGCATTTTTACTGATTGTGTTTTATCAGGTCTTAACATCTCCAGAATGTAGGTATGTTGAAGACTTATGGTACTTGCTTGAACCAGTACCTTTTGATACTTCAGTCTAAAAGAGAAACAGTCCAGTTTTCTGTATTAGGGTAATGAATGATGAAGATGTCACAGAGGAACCAACATGGAGAGCAGTTGAGGGATAAAAACAATAATGTTTCCAACAAAAAAAAAAATATTAACCCTGTGATCATTTCTGTGAAAATACTGATAAAACTTTAAACAGATTTTTGAAGAAATTACCTAATGCTTGATAAATTATTATTTTAGAAACAGTATCAGGAATACTGCAATGTTAATATTTTCTATGCAGAATGAAACACTTTGTTTACTGCAGGTCCTTGTGTTAGTATTTTCTCTGCAATCTCTTGGATTACAATTGTAGACGTCTTGCAAGGGAAAACGTGTAACCAGCTTTCACCAAAGATTTTTGAATGATATCTATTCAAACCAATGGCACTGAATTTTTTTGTTTCCTATCATAGTAATGTGATTTTTTTTGCTTCCTTTATAGTCAAAAAGGCTGCTACTGTAGGAATCTGCACTGGTAGAATCTTATCTGGGAACTCTAGCAGCCCACCATTGTTTCTCTATGGAACAGAAAATTTTTTTTTTCTGAACTTTGCTATTTCCTGATGAATAGGATATACTCCTTGCACTCAAGCATAAAACAATACAATGCAAACTCGCAGTCACTTAAAGCAAGGGCTGGACTGTAACCCTCATGGGAACATGCTATTTAGCAAACCTGCTTTTCCTTGCAGCCTACCAGTAAACTTCTGTTTTATCGTCAGCACTCCAGGTAGGCTTCTCCATCTGAAGATAAGATTGATTTTCTTAATTTCACATAGATAGAAAAGATGCAACCCACTTGTGCTACAAACTGTGCTGCTTTAAAATAATAAAGACATTAAGTTATGAAAGGAAGTGCAGTCCATATCATTGAAAATGTTGCTCCTAGAATTCTACAAAAATCCATTAATTTTGAGAGTGCCTTACAGTGAAGTTCCTGCTTTTGTTTAATGGTATCATGTAATGGAGTGTGATGTGATTATCTAACACTTAGTTTCTTGATATTAGATGCCAGCATGTGATTATGTATGCATTGTGGGTTATTAGTGACATTAGCTGTGAATGTAGAAGTACTCATACAGACCGATAAAGCTTGGGGGAGATGGGGGAGAATGTCAAGACAGCTTGTCCTTAAATTAGAGAAGAGGGTCTGAGGTGAAAATAAGGTTTGGTTTCACAAACAAATTAAAAACTCACAAAACAAGTTTTTTTGGCAAACAGACTAGAGCTGGGCATTATAAATACAATCATCTTGCACTCAGTTTATGAGTGGTTCTAATGTAGACTGGCACTACTGTTCTATAGGATACAGGCTGTCAGTTGTCTCCAAGAGTTTAGTGTCCACGTCTCTGATTCTGTCGACTCAAGGGAAAGAAACATCACTCAGTTTACAGGTAGCTCCCAGCAATGCTGATAGGTTATAAAAAAGATGGTAATTATGAACTTCTGGATGGCTTGTGTATGCAAGGGGCATATAGTAGTTTTTTTTAGACAAAAAAGGTATTTCTGTAATCCAAAAACTACATTAACTAGGCTCTCATATTCAAGTACTGCAAGTATTCCCTTAGTGTAATCAGAGAAGCATTAAAAAAAACCTTTTTAAATAAAACTAAAACTTTTATGGTCTGGGTAGGTCTTTCATTACGTAAAGATGCCGTTCTTTGTGTCTGATCTACCTTACTGAGGCTAGCTGGGAAACTCTTCTGTTCTCTCAATACATAGTCCTGTTTTAACTCTTATCTGTGAGGCATAACAAAGTACAATGATAATTATCTTGTATTTCTTTGTCTGGAAAACAACTTCTAAGTTATGCTGCTGATGATAAGAGCCTGATGCAACTTTAAAACAAAATGTTTTATTGGTATAGTAAGTGTCCTAAGAAACATCAATTTAGTGTCTAATTTTTCGCTCTGGTGTATCTCCCTCAGCTCCAGAAATAATGCAGACAATAGGACAACAGAGCTGCCTCAGGGAACTGACAGCTAACTTGAAATGCATGAGCACAGGTAAATACCTAAAACTGAGGCCACAGAAGAAAGCCAGCTCATTTCATTAATGTACAAAGCCAGCACTAGGAACCAGTTGTGCCTGAAGTAGTGCCACATGCTAGAGTTAGTTAGGCACCTACCAATTACCTTTTTTCTCTGTATTTTTTTCCATGGGAAATGGATACTTAATTTTGTTGTACAATACACTTTGTGTAAAATCCTAACAACAGAAGCAGCTGAAGCCTGAGGTGTGACTGTTACTGTTCTGAGGCTGGGAGAGTTCTAGTCTCTGGTTTAAAAACTGGTGAAGAAGTTCAAAGGGACTTAGTAAGATGGAGTCAATACTTCTAAGTATTGGGTTTTGGCTGTAGTACTAGGCTTTAAGGCCTAAAAGTTTTTCAGTAGCAGAAATTTAGGGTCCTGAGAATAGCGGAAGCTCCCACAACAGGCAGTAGGCTAAGCTGCTGTTCAACTATTACACACTTTAAATATTGTAGCATTAAGGAATTTTAAATTGTATGACCTTACCTATTGATCTGTAAAAAGACCCAACTACAGCTGCCTGGTCCACATCATCTCAGGAGCAAGGGGAACCAACTCGTGACCAGGAAATCAGAATTTAAGTCCCACTCTCTTCCTGGAACAGGTCAGTTATGTGCCATCCCTGATGGCATGCTTAGTGTTAAGAGTCAGACCAAGTACACTGCCATCAACTACACGCAGCAAGCCAACACTGACAGCAGTGCATGTTTCAATGAGATTCCACTTTGAAAGGGAACAGGAATGGGCTCTAAAATTCATAAATTTGTGAAGCACATTCAAGTGTCAGGTAGACATTTAAACTACTGTACCATGTTGCATACTTGTTCTGGGTTTTGCAGTGTAAAAATAAAATTAAAATCAGTTAGGATAAATATTTATTTTCACATAACATTTCTTAATTGTGAAAAACACAATAGTCTATTCACATGTACACATAAACTTCTGTAATAAATTACATCCAAGAAATTGAGTAATTTTGACCAGGAATATGAAATTAGAAGTAAATATAGCACTACATTTGCTTTATATTGTGTGTGATTTCAGAATGTTAAGATTAACATTGGAATAGCATTTAAATTCACACAAGAACAGAGTGACTGTTTTAAATTAAAACCACTCTGAAATACTGAACAGAAATACAGAATGCCATTAAATACACTGATTTCTTAATATTCTAAGAGTTGGTCAAGTGAAACTAATACATTTTGATTGTATACATTATCTGTAACAAAGTTAGCAACATATTAAAACACCACCAGGCTGCTTTCGGGACAAACCAGTATTGAACTTCTATACTAACCTTAAAACAATTGGAATCTTACAATTTATCATCAAGTACACAAAACAAAGCATTTAACCTTAATGCATTGGCATTTTTTTCCTAAATTTACAAATACAAACATTGAATTAAATGTAAATTGTTCTTTGTGTCCATTAGATTATGGTTTTTTCTCTATAAAAATGGCCTTTAATGGACTTTGATAATGCTAAGTCAAATTTAGAACAGTGACCCTATTAGTTTGCAGCAAAATGCAATTATCATTTATGGCTAAAGTAGTAAAACATACACACTCATGCACAAAAAACATTAGAAGGAATACTTTAAATGTGCTGGATATGAAAAGTTGTTCACGAGGTGTATGGAAAGATTATCAAATTTTGGAAAGCTGGGGAATGTTAGAGCCCTGTGGATGAGTTGTTATAAAGATTACAAGACTGTAATTCTTATTTGTAGGATTCAAAGTAATAGTGTAATAATGGCAGCCTTCATTTAATCATTTAAAAATTTATCTTAAAAAAATTTTAAATCAGTGAATTCCAAATAACGCAGTAAAACTTTTGCTCCACATCTCTATTCCTTCAACACCTAATCTCAACAGTCGTTGTTTTACACAAAAGAATGGCTTGAAGGATCAGGCAGTAACAAAATCCACTATGAAAAATGTCTTTGTAATGGCTTTAAAACCACATTTTACTTTGCAATGTTGTTTTTATCTTTTAATCAATATGTACTTGATGGAATAGTGAAGAGCTGTAACAAAACCAACAGCAGGACAACCATTTAAGTATTATACACAATTAATCTCTGAAATTAAGAAGTTTACAGTTGTTAGTAGGGAGAGGACAATATAAATATGCCCTTTATGTGGCTGTATTTTTAGGCAATGAAGAGGAAAATCACTGGGCAGGTGATAGAACTGCATGTGGAGTATAGTTTGTATCTACAAAATTTTCCTTATTATAAAATAATGGATTGATTAATGACATAATGCAGTTGATTGGCCTACCACAGCAACATTCATACAATACAAGATACTGTAATCACAGATTGCATTTTAAGAAATACTGTTCCCATGTTTCACATCAAAGGATGTGGTGGTGGTGTTCAACTAAGGTGAGATAATGTTTTTAATATATATTTTTAATATATATTTTTATATATTATATGACTATGTTCCAGTTACATACAAATTTGAATATTAAATACACTGTATTAAATCAAGGAAAACTTCACAAATACAGAATCTGACCCCTGCAATCCTCATTGGCAAGAGTAATCCATGACTTCAAAAGGACAGCTTGAGAGGAAAGGATTATCCTTGTTAGTTTGTTCACAGGGTCAGAATCAGTTGTTACTTTAAAAATGTCTTTAATGTTTGCTCGTCAGTTTGGGTCTCCTGAAATAATTTACTGGAGTTAGGTGATTTGAAAAAAACAAATTGGAACAAGTGTTTTCAAGTTCTGAGAATCTTGAATGAAGATTATTAATTATTCTCACACAGAAAAAGTAGCAAAATACAGTACAAAACCTAATTAACAGGAAAAGTTGAATTTGAAAGAAACTCTGCTTGTTAAATGTTATGATACGAATACTGATAAATGGCCAATATCAGCAAAGAACATGAAGATTTTTTGGCATTGGCTACTGCAACTTATACACAGATACTAGACAAAGCAGACATTTAGACAAGGTGAAATGAGACAAATATTGCACTACATTACACTGTGCTAGTTTGAGATGAAAGACAAAAGTTACAAGGTCAAATCATTTAGATTTAGTGGTTGTGGCACTCCTTTCATTCGTTGTAAAAAAAAAAAATTTAATTGAAGAACAAGTCATAGACAAGTACTCCCGGTCAAACACCTTTCCCTGAGTCAGCTTTCTTCTCTTTTCTGATTTCAGCACTAGGAAAAGAAGGAAAAAAAAGTTACAGCAGCACTATCATATATATTTACTGTCTACCTGAAAACCAAACATTGCACTGATATTTTAATTAATTTTTCATGCTGCATAGCACAAACTGGGAAGCAAGTGAAAGTTTCTGTGCTGAATGGTGGCGCAAGACATCAGCCAGCATTTTAGTGGCGAGGTAGGTAAAGAACTGTAAGATGTACAGACAGACAAGCCAGCCAGCATGCAAGCAAAGATAGCCACTTTTTTTTTTTTGGCAAATACAACTGTAAATTGATTAATAATGGTAATGTTCTCAGACAATACCGGCATTTTCTTAAATGCACAAATGAGGTCACAATTAAGTATTCTTGTCTTTAAAATGTAGTCTGTTGTTCAATGTACATTTAGAAGGAATGTTTCTGAACTAGAGCAGTGCAATCCAGTTTCCAACTGTAATATTTGGCTTTCAGTCTTGATTGAGGAGAACAAGAGAAGGCTGGGGGAGTGAGGAGTGATAATATCCCCATTTGGAGCCTAATACATACTTCCTCATGTATACATTATAAGGAAGTAACTTTTTTTTTTTTAAAGCCTGGAAGATCATACAAAAGCCATATCACTAAGAACTCTGAAGCAGATTTCAAATTTGGATTCAGCTTTTTTCCAGTTAAAACACTGTTGATTTGCCTACAGAAAGCAATATATGTGTGAAGAGGGTCCTAATTTACAATAGTGTAAATAAATAAAAAGTCATGTTCTTGCAATGAGTGTCAGTCACACTACAAAAATGCAAAGAGGTTTCCACAACACAGGCAAATCAAGCCTTCAACAAAGAGTGGCAGGGTATCTAAAAAAAAAAAGATGGTTCTGAGAACAAACCTGTATCAAGTACATAACCTACCAGGTTTCATGGGAATAATTCCTTAACTAGAATGAATGAGAAATAGGCTGAGTTACACAAGGCTTAGAGAAAGCAAGATCAATTCTCAAATTCTTAAGGCGATTCATGCACAATTTTACAATCGTCTGGCATTTTTCTTCACATAAAAATTGCTTTAAGGATACAATTCAGTTCAGCCAAAGCTTACTTCTGTGCCTATGGCAGCTTCCAGAGGTGTTAATGGAAATAGCAAAAGAATACCAACTTCTGCCACTTCAACTGCCAAAACTGTCACCTTCTGTAGAACAGCGATAGAATTGGTGGGTACGATACACTTTCTGCACACAAAGGGTATGCAAACAAATTCCTGGGGGGTGAATTTAAAGTGCAGCAGTACAGCAGGCAGAGAGTTACCTGTGCTTAGTAAAAGCAAACACTGAGGATGTGTTGTGTGCCTTACAGTCTATATGTCCATGTTTTAGGTGCCGCTGTGATAACAGGAAAGTCTTCCTTCTATTTAGGATTCACATCTCTCTCTGAGCATCTCCTGCAGATGTCGGCTTTAATGCCTTGAGAAATTTGGGAAAAAAAAAAGGACAAGTCCAGTCTTTTACCAGTAAAACATGGAACTGGTGGATCTGTAAGGGACTTGAAGCTCTCTTCCTCCCTACCAAGGGAGCAGTCTAACAAGCCTGAGAAGGAAGGTTTGGGATGTGGGATTTGCCTGTCTCCAGGTGGAGAAGGGAACTCACACCATCTACAAAGTGATAGTAGCCTATCAAAGTGATAGAGCCTCTTTCTCCAATATTTTAAAAGACCAGCTCAGACTACCTTCTATACATGGTCAGATCTTCTGCATATGTTTTGAAATTGCTATCTGGAAGACTTAGTATTATAAGCAAAGACAGAGGAAGATTTAATTACATGTGCTAAAGAGGGTTATGTTTCAGATAGGTGCCTTGGTATTCAGTTCTACCAAGACAGGCTCAAAAGCAGACCTTTAGGTCCCTAGGAATTTTAATAATGAAAAATGGAGGTTGGAAAATTGTAAAGTTCAGGTGCCTCTGTGGCTAGGCAACAGTTGACGAAGTAAATATGATTTAAGTCCTCTCTTCAAACACTTAAATACTGTTAGGAGTCTGGGATGTAAGACCTGTCACACACTACGCTACTTCATAGAGCCAGGGGCAAGGCAAAGCTTACAATTGATAGACGTTATCCATGCATCAGGGTGAAAGAGCATTTGTTATAAACCCTTTCTGCCTAAAATCTCTCTTTGGAGATGATCTTAGTTTATTATTGGTCAGTCTTTCATTGGCCAAGTCAACTCCATATTTAATTAGTACAAAAAACTTCCTGATTTTATGTATTCCAGAAATCACCTATGTTAATTGATCAGTGCCTTATGTAAAAGGCATTACATGAAATCACAGTACAGTGTCATAAATTAATTATCCCCATTTAATAATATTTTGGGATATTAGCATAAGAAAGTAGACCTGACAACAGTAAGAAGAGTACTAATCACTTCTGTAGTTGAACTTCAAAAGGCATCAGGAAAATAATTTTAAAACAATGTGATTTTTTTTTTCCCCCCTATGGTAAGATACCCTTCACTGAAGGGAACTGTGTCATGTAACACTGGTGATCTTGATTATTTGCAAAAATGATCCTGATGACTGCTACCACTCCAAGCTTTCTTTTTTCTCAGTACTTAGGATTGAATTACATCTTCATGTAATGCTACATGCATTTAGGAATATAATGTTTCTTTAGCTCTGTCTCTATTATGATTTAAGATTAATGTTGTCTATGGTTTTGCTTATCAGAAAGCAAGCCTTCCAGGTTTAAAGTGCTTCGAATCTACTTCTGTCTGGGAATCTGAGACAAGCTAGAGCACATGAAAAAGCAGGATTTCATATTCTTTAAGAGGTTGTTCCTTTATAACAGGACACTCATACCTAAAACCATAAAACCTGTGATCTCTTAGTTCCTTTCACCCGAGTCTTTGTTTTCATGAGCAAAGATACAAGAACAGGCCATTAGAAAATTAGTTTCTATTTTACTGCAGTGGAACAGCCAAAGCATCTTTTACCAGCATTGTCTGAGCCACTGTCTATGTGGATGCTCTCTGCTCAAAGGATCTTTGAAAATTTCAGGTAAAAACCATACATGTTTACATACCAGCAAAGAAAGCAATATCCACCAGAAAAATTACAACTGCTGTACCATACATGTTTACATAACATCATACCAGCAAAGAAAGCAACATCCACCAGAAAAATTACAACTGCTGTACACATCCTTCTCCCATGCATCACACTGCTTTCACTGTGACAGGATCTTTTTCTGCCCATGTGTAGGGCTGAAGGCAAATCAGAACTGCACTGCTATTTTGACTGTCAGTGAAATAGCATTAAAATGATCACATTAGTGAGCTGCTCTATGGGTGTCCGAAATGAAGATTCTGTGGTCATCAACTGTTCATCTTGTTTATGCTGTTTAGGGAAAGGAACAACACTGAAAGGCAGCAGGTGATTTTGGGGTGATGAAATTAAAAAATGCATTTCACTACAAAATTTCTTCTCTTACTGCATCTTTCCACCATAAAACAATGACCACCTGTTTCAAACACAGAGCCTATTTTGAAAACTAAATTCAGAAATGGGCAGAATATAATTTTATATTTTAAAAAAGTAAAAGAATTTTAAAAATCTAGGAGTAAATTCAATTTAACATTTAAATATACTACATCTACAGTTTCTATTTTTAATACACAATAAAGTTCAAATTTTAATATTAAGGACTTCGATTAAGACATTTTACATTCCTATTTGAAGTTTCTTTTCATTCTCTCTCCCCAAAAATTACACAAAATAAAGTCATTTGGGTTCCCAGATGACACCACTTTGAAGTGGAAGATACAGTCAAGGAAAAGGTTGGGGGACAGGGTCTTACCTTTGGGGAATCAGCTTCTAGAGTGATTAGGAAGGGGAGCTTATGACAAAAATGTGATATAAAACAATTAACTAGAAAATAGTTAAATTTAACATTTGTGGAAACAGAGGAAAATCTCTTACAATCACACTGTGCTTGTATTTAATATTTTCTTATTCCCATAATAACTCTGCAGCACAGATAAAACATCATTGCTTCGTTTTCCATTTGTCTGGACTAAAATTTATAAGTATTTAACTGTTCTGAGTACAAGTGAAGTAGGCAGAAAAATGAAAAGAAGTGATGCAATCTTAAAATTATTTTAACTCCAAATATTGGTAGATTGCATTCAGAGTACTGGGCTCTTCATAGAGCTATTTCCAGGGCAATGATGACCACTTCTTTTTCAAGAGGAAAGAACAAAAGCAAGCAGAACAAACACAACAGCTGTTGTGCAATATCCAGGTGTAAGTTGGTGGTTCATTACATCAAGCATGCTCAACTTCATTTTCCACTGTAGCATAACTAAATAGCATGCAAATATTTGTGATTTTTTTTTCTAAATAAATGTACATTGTGTTTTGAGCTCAGAATATTATGACTGGACATAAATAAAAGGAAACCTCAAGAAATAAAACTGCAAGATGCTAGAAATCTTTCTAATCCCTAGCAAAATATTCTATTACCAGTTCAACACCAATATATAAAGCATAATGTAGTAAAAAAAATTAAAACCTTTTAGAAGGAAAGCTTGACTCCTTATCTTTTGCATTCTCAGAGGAGATCAACAATGTCTTCCACACAGCAGTTTTTGCCATTTCATCAGAAATGTTTATCACAGATGGGTCATCTCTAGCCAAGAATAAAAGTAAATACACAATAAAACAACGAGCAATCAGTCTTTGTTACTTATTAACTCTACAACAAAGTCCTTGAAAACTGATAGTGATGGCAATAAATAGATCATAGAATCATTTTGGTTGGAAAGCACCTTTAAGATCATTGAGTCCAACCGCTAACCTAGCACTGCCAAGTCCACCACTAAACCATGTCCCTAAGTATCACATTTAAGAAATCATGTTAAACTTCAAAAATCCTGAAAGATGACTTAAGTATTCTCTTAAAACATCTTAGCACTTTTTTAGCATTTTCCTCCTCCAGCAGCAATTAATCACAGTAATATCAATAAAATATATTGTTTCACTTCCAACTAATACACAGAGAAAAAATGAGGAACTGTGAAATTAAATATTGCCCGAGATATCACAGCATGCCAGTAGCACAGCTGGATTAAACAAGAATCCTAAGAGTTTGTAGCAGTTCTCAAAGTACTAATGCTCTGAAACGCCACCTGCTTTTAAAACAATTTTGAAAGCAATCAAAAAACCTTGACAAAGTCAAAGATTTAAAAGATCTAATAAAAATGCCCTAATTAAACAAGCTCCATCAGTAGCTTTAAGCAGCACTTTGTAGTCATTATGCCCCTTAGCTTTACCCGGACTGCTCCAAATATCACAGAATCACAGAATCAATCACAGAATGTTAGGGATTGGAAGGGACCTCGAAAGATCATCTAGTCCAATCCCCCTGCCGGAGCAGGATTACCTAGACCATATCACACAGGAACGCGTCCAGGCGGGTTTTGAATGTCTCCAGAGAAGGAGACTCCACAACCTCTCTGGGCAGCCTGTTCCAGTGTTTGGTCACCCTCACCGTAAAGTTGTTTTTCCTCATATTTAAGTGGAGCCTCCTGTGTTCCAGCTTGCACCCATTGCCCCTTGTCCTGTCAAGGGATGTCACTGAGAAGAGCCTGGCTCCATCCTCATGACACTTGCCCTTTACATATTTATAAACATTAATGAGGTCACCCCTCAGTCTCCTCTTCTCTAAGCTAAAGAGACCCAGCTCCCTCAGCCTCTCCTCATAAGGGAGATGTTCCACTCCCTTAATCATCTTTGTGGCTCTGCGCTGGACTCTCTCTAGCAGTTCCCTGTCCTCCTTGAACTGAGGAGCCCAGAACTGGACACAATATTCCAGATGCGGCCTCACCAGGGCAGAGTAGAGGCGGAGGAGAACCTCTCTTGACCTGCTAACCACACCCCTTCTAATACACCCCAGGATGCCATTGGCTGCCTTGGCCACAAGGGCACATTGCTGGCTCATGGTCATCCTGCTGTCCACTAGGACCCCCAGGTCCCTTTCCCCTACGCTGCTCTCCAACAGGTCTGCCCCCAACTTGTACTGGTACATGGGGTTCTTCTTGCCCAGATGCAGGACTCTACACTTGCCCTTGTTATATTTCATTAAATTTCTCCCCGCCCAACTCTCCAGCCTGTCCAGGTCTCTCTGAATGGCTGCGCAGCCTTCCAGTGTGTCAGCCACTCCTCCCAGTTTTGTGTCATCAGCGAACTTGCTGACAGCGCACTCTAATCCCTCATCCAAGTCATTAATGAATATATTGAATAGTACTGGTCCCAGTACCGACCCTTGAGGGACTCCGCTAGACACAGGCCTCCAACTGGACTCTGTCCCATTGACCGCCACTCTCTGGCTTCTTTCCTTCAGCCAGTTCACAATCCACCTCACTACCCGATCATCCAGACCACACTTCCTCAGTTTAGCTGCGAGGATGCTGTGGGAGACCGTGTCAAACGCTTTACTGAAATCGAGATAGACCACATCCACAGCTTTACCATCATCTATCCACTGGGTTACGTGCTCATAAAAGGCTATCAAGTTGGTTGAGCATGACTTCCCCTTGGTGAAGCCATGTTGAGTGCCCCTAATGATCCCCCTATCCTTGATGTGCCTAGAGACAGCATCAAGAACAAGTTGTTCCATCACCTTTCCGGGGATGGAGGTGAGGCTGACCGGTCTATAGTTACCCGGGTCCTCCTTCTTGCCCTTTTGAAGACTGGAGTGACATTCGCTTTCCTCCAGTCCTCAGGCACCTCTCCCGGTGCCCATGACTTAGCAAAGATGATGGAGAGTGGCCTAGCAATGACTTCCGCCAGCTCCCTCAGCACCCGCGGGCGCATCCCATCAGGGCCCATGGATTTATGGACGTCCAGATTGCTTAATTGGTCCCTGACCCAGCCCTCATCTACCAAGACAGATTCCTCCTCTATCCTGACTTCTTCTGGGGCCTCAGGGGTCCGGGGCTCCTCAGGACAGCCTCCAACAGTATAGACAGAGGCAAAGAAGGCATTCAGTAACTCCGCCTTCTTTTTATCCTCTGTCTCCAGGACCCCCACCTCATTCATCAGTGGGCCTACATTGCCTCTAGTGTTGGCTTTACTTGCAATGTATTTGAAGAAGCCCTTTCTGTTGTCCTTGACCTCTCTTGCAAGGTTTAATTCCAAGGAAGCCTTAGCTTTCCTAGTTGCCTCCCTACATCCTCTGACAACAGACTTATATTCCTCCCAAGTGGCCAGCCCCTCCTTCCACGATCTGTACACCCTCTTCTTCTTCCCTCTTCCAGGAGGCTGAGGCCTCCTGGTCTACCTCAGCACTAGAGCGTTGCCCCAGTGGTGCAAGCCCAGCTACTACCCCATCCCCCTTCAAATCTAGTTTAAAGCTCTCCGAATGAGCCCTGCTAATTCCTAATACATAAAATATGTATTTATACATTTAAAACTAATAAAAAGTCTTAAATGTTTTAAGGGCCTCCCTGTATATTATTCCTGACTTCATGGTTTAAGTGTGGCTTGACATTCAAGAAGCCCTCAGTAAACTTGTTTTCACAGTGTTTTGGGGACCCACTTTATCAACCAATGTCTTGACTCTTCTTTTTAGCTGTAGGACTCTTACCCTTACAGTACAGAAAGTCAAGATATTAGCCAGGCAACTTTACCTAAGCAAACACACTATAGATCAATATAGATCACACCTCAAGATAAATTAAGCTAAGTATTGCTAATGTAAAATAGAACAAAAAGGTATGGACAAAAGAAGAAAAAAACAGACCATTAGAAGTGTGATGAATCAAAAGTAAGAAATAGGCTGGGATTTTTCAGAGGCAGTTATTTGCCTTAGGAATCATTAGCGTAACTTCATGTTAAAATACAAGAGGAGGCCGCTCTGAGATAGTGTTCCTGTGAACTCCACATTAGTGCAGAGGTTACTATCAGCAGTTATTTCAAATCTTTATTAAGAACTTTCTCTCTGAAAACTGTAAATGAGAGTCTTTATGGCCTTTACATAGGTTTTCATGCTTGTGTCAACCCTGCATTATGCCTTATCTACCCTGGACAGCTCTTGATTCACTTCTTATCTCACATAGATAGGATCTTAATTAGAATGTTTTAAAATGTAATAGTGCAAGAACCTATTTTTTTCTGTGGTGTGTTCAAAACCTTTCCCGGCTCCCTGCTAGCATCAGGGTGAAGGGTCTGACCTGCTCTACATCTTCCTTTTGCACTGTGCATGTCAGAAGCCAAGGTTCATTAAGAACGACCTGACCTTGCAGTCCTGCCCAAGGGAAAACTTCAACTAGTGTGTCCTTTTCCTAGGGACTGTGAGATCATGTGGAAAGACTACAAAAGGGCTGAGCTTGTTAAATGCTGCCGCATATGGTCCAGTTGATCTATCTGTACTTCATGACCAAACATCCTCCTCCTGACATTCAGTAAGCATTAAGAATAAATATTGTGGCATGTTTATTTGTTTAATTGCAACTCACCTAAAAGAGGAAAGGTATATTTTACCTGTAATGTCCTTCTAGTGGTAACTGAACAGTCCCTTCCTCTTCCATTGCTAACATACTTTGCTCTTCCTAGAAGGAAGGAATTTAGACATGAGACAGGATATGAAGTTATGAAAAGTGAAATTCATGTACTTTAATCTTTTTTCCCCTTTTCTTTAAGTACGTGAAGTTTTTAAGATATTTTTCAACTCTTTTAATTTAAATATTTGACATTTAAAACCTTCTATTTTAAAAGATGTATCTTCATTTAATGTTATTTTTCAATGCCAAATAGATGACACACTTTCGTAACAATAAAGACAGACAAAAATTAGTAACACTGAATGAGCAACTGTAAGGTGAATTTTAACTATCATGCACAACAGGATATATACATTGCAATGTTAACATGCAAAAATTAGGGAAGTCAAATTTAAGTTTGCATGTGCAGTTTTAATACTGATAAAAGTTCATTGCAGTGAAAGGCAGTGAAACGAGACACCAAAAGTAGTTTTCACTTGAACAGGGAAAAAACTTCTGTGACAGGAAGTGGAGAGAACTAGGAGACATATCTACCAAAAATCTTTTTGTGAAATAATTACAAATTTAGAAAATCTCTCTTAGGGGGAGGGGAGAACAAAACACCCCTCAAGCACCATGTCCTGCTTGCAAGAACAAAGGAAAACAAGTCTCTGTCTTTCAGACATCAACTCAAGGCTTCACAGGAGGATTCTCAAGACTCACACCCCTGTTAGGTCAGGAAAACCACAGCCAGGAGGTTAATGTGCCTTCACATGAATGCAACCATCAAATCCTGCCCTAAATGGTTGCACTGTGTGTGTATGAGCGTAACACACCCAGAGACCTCCACATCTATCTTCCTTTTATTAGATGGCTATGTAACAGTTTACCCTGGTGCCTGTTTGAAAGTGTGAGTTGGCTCTCCCAAAAAGAGAGCTTACCATTTTCTGGCAGATCGCCCAAAACCCCACATGCATCACACACACTGATAAGTTCATATTAGCTGGAAGAGCCAGTACAGTTTTCCAAAATAGTAAAATTTAAGTCCTCTCTGCACAGAGGTTTGTTTCTTCTGTTTTTCTATTACAACTATTTTAAAAGTAACATTTTTTTTTCTTCAAATGGGAGAAGTCACTTTGTTCATTCCTGTCTCAGAAAGACTTAATTGATTAACATCAAAGTGGCTTCCAAAGGAGGTCTGTGATGAGAAGATATGTATAATATCCACTATAAATGTACAAAGCCTTGGAAAATCATGGCCTAAAAATATAAAAACAACTTAAGTGATGAAATTAGGATCCAATCAAATAAGTTTCAGATCTTGTCAACTATATTTCTGAATATTCTTGTGGGTAGAATACTTCTATTTTTAAAAGCTGTATGATAGCAACTCTACGATTAATTCCTTAGGCTACATGTCAGAAGTTTTATTACTAGTTAATTTTGTCATTTCCAGGCTTCACAGCTTTGTAAGTTTTTGACAGTTGAACAGTTTTAATAATAGCTCCAAATATTTAGAAATGCCAAAATATGTAAAAATAACCTTTCAAAATAGACAGTGAATGAAATAAAGTAACCCCAGTAGATTTTCCCATTTTTGTTTTCTGATGCCATCCTATCAAGCATGGGAAGGAAAGTGACAGATAACCAAAACATAAGGGTAACAAGGAATTCTTTCCAATAACCAGACCCACAAGAAGAGAGCTACCTTGGTTACTTTTGGTTACTCTGAATTGTGATGACAACAGATACTGTGATGAAAGAACTCTCTAGTCTGCTTCAATTCAAGGGGAAAAACAATGACTCACATATTTTAATTTCAGCCTGGTGGTTTTACAGGCACATACTAAATAGTAAATAATCATCATGATGTTTATCACCTAGGTAAAACCTTTTCCACAAAACATATTCTATGAAAGTATGTTGAATGTGTGAAAGAAAGCAAAGTTATAGTTCTCCACGTTACAGATGAGGCAGTGAGTTGTCAAAGGTCACAGAAGAATCCTAAAGGCAGAGAAACCTAGTTTTCATAGTTACATGTTCAAATTATTAGCTCATGTCCTATTTCTGCAAATAGACTTACCAGTGGGAATCCTTACACACACCATTTCACTCGTCTCAGATCACATCTCAGGGCATCCCTAAGAATAAATTGCTGATTTATCCATTCACATTGTCTAGTTTTTGCAGTACCCTTGTACCACCAAAAGGTTATGTCTTACAGGTCCCGGGCTTGTGAAGAGGTCTTCAGGGCATCTTAGAGGTCATATGCACAACTGTCCCCAGAGCACTCCTGCCTAGAAGTGACCACAGCCTGCCAAGACCATGTGGCATGATTTGCACCTTCACCTCCCACTGCTGCCACAGCCTCACACCATGCTACTATTCAAAAGTGCTGACGCAGGACACACGAATCCCATTTAAAATAACCTGGCACCAACATATTCTAGCTGCTGCTCCTGCAGTTAGTGTTTCTCCATCGAGACTTCTCCCTTATTTACTTGGGCCCAGTACTGAGGTTCCCTAACAGTTGACGTTGATCAGGTGGCTGATACCAGGGACACAGGACAAAGGACAAAGACCTCTGTCCATTACACATAAAGTTACTTTATATTCCCACAGTTTTATATGATATTCAAACAAGCAATTCATGAAGCAGTAGCTAGATGAAAATACTATCAAATAGATTCAAAACTGGTTAGAAAGTTACAATCAGAAAGATCAGTGTTTCACTGTCAAAATATAGGAACATTCTGAGTGGAAATGTGTAAGAATCTGTCTTGTATCAAGTTTATAAGAAATGATCTGAGATGCATATTCTTTGAAAGGAGACGAGGAGTCCAGATCTGAAACAGTCAACTGGGTAGCAGTGCCACAGGGTGTAAGTAAAAGTCTGAGGATTTGGTTAACAGGGGTAAGCAGTGTCACTGACCTTTCCATTAGAAAGTGGAAGTAAACTGTTTCTGCAGTAGCAGAAGGAAAGTGCTGGCCCGGAGTGTAATAGGGATGCTGCACAGGGTTATGACATAGCTGAGTGGAGAGGGCACAGGGTGATGGCATGTAACCTATCTATGGCTCAGATGTATCTGGGACATGCCACACCCCTTAAATTCTGCAGTGCTCTCCTCAGCATCTCCAGCAAGGACGAGGCCAGTCCCAACGCAGCATCAAAGTGCCCCAGGCATCTGAGGGCTTTCCTACAGACACAGGTTCATCCCTGCATATCATCTGAGTGGGTCACAGAAGCAATCCCCAGGAGCACTGTAGATACTATGTTATATGACAGTATGGCAGCATAAGAATCTACATCTAATAGATATTCCCACCTAAGCCTATTAGATTTGTAACCTTAAAAGGACTTATGTAAAATATGACAATATTACACTTTGGATACTGTTAACAAGTCTGCCTGTTGCATGGAATATGCCTTATTTACAGAATTTTCTCTAAATGTCTGAAGGAGAAACTGATGAAGTGCCACACACCAAAAAAACCTGAAACCATGACCCACCTCTTTCTCAGCATCTTCCAGTTTCTTTTTCTTGCTCTCAGGCATCAAATCATCTAACCAACTGAGCTCCCGCTTAGTAAAAAAGAAATCCATCAGTTTTCGGACAAATACCAAAGCTAGGACCTGTAAAGATATTAATGCAAAGAATTAGGAAATTAAGCAAGTAAAACTGGCAAATATACTTGTAGAGGAATACTTTCAAAAGTGACCACAGTTTACAGCTAGAATTTTATCCTTTAATTTGGATAGGCCAACAGCTGGTCTTCCTTTGTTCAGATGAAATATGGCTTAAAGCATTTAACAATCACGGAGGTCAGCAGACACCGTTTATTTTCAATTAGTGAAATAATCAGAGAGAGATCCCTTAAGCAGCAGAACAGATTTTTCTTTTATTTCCTGCAAGACACAGAACTAGCAGTAAAGTTCCTCAGTGCAATGAACAATCTTCTTTAATGAGTGAATGTTCTTTCTGTAAAACTATTTAAGCACTACTCCTTAAATAATAACATCAAATAGATTTTAATTATTTTTTTAAGAGAAGAATTTTCCCTAAGAGAATATACAGTTGGGCTATCCACACATATAAACAGAGTGCAACCTAGACTCAAACTAGAGGTTACATGTAGAATTTTTCCTTAATACCGTATGAATTGTCCTTGAACACTGAATCAAAGCAATACTGTAATTACCTGCCCACAATTAATTTTTTTTTCAATAATAATTATCCACAAGTGAAAAGAAAAGGGACTTTTTAGAAGAGATAAAAAATATTTCATACCATCATAGGAAAGACAATGGCAGCTCTTGAAACCTTTATAATCCACAGAAGCACAAGACAACTCAGCTGAATTACAGTGAAGAGATGGACCTTTCTAAGAGGAACATGCCTCAGATAAATAAAATCTGGCTGATGCTTTGCAGGCATCCAGAATAACTTTATCCTGTCAAAAAGCTGAAAGAGACATTTTTAAAAGTTTGCATCAAAATGAGGTGTAGGATCATCTATGCTGACATTCACACACTGCCTAAGAGATCCTGAACCTCCAAAGAATCTGGCTTGTTATTCTAAAGGCAAAAACTGTGCAGAAGTTCAGGAGCACGGAAAAAGACTACCTCAGTTACAATCATGAGCCATGAGTCTACACTAGTCCAAGGGTGGTAAAGGACTTATCTTCTCTCTGGTTGAGCCACCAGAGTAAGAATGAGAATTGTATTTATTTAAAGTAAAGTTTAATTACTTGGTTAGTCATACTTCTTAAGTTCCTTTAAATTTCAATACACATTTGTCTCCCTAGGTGTTTCTGTTGCATATGTGCTGAGATACTGGATTCCGCTGAATTACATTCTGTATAGTCATACTCCACAGAATCACAGAATCAACCAGGTTGGAGGAGACCTTAGGGATCATCGAGTCCAACCGTTGCCCTGACACCACCCTGTCAACTAGACCATGGCACTAAGTGCCATGTCCAGTCTTTTCTTAAAGACATCCAGAGATGGTGACTCCACTACCTCCCTGGGCAGCCCATTCCAATGTCTAATAACCCTTTCTGAAAAGAAATTCTTCCTGATGTCCAACCTGAACCTCCCCTGGCGAAGCTTGAGGCTGTGTCCTCTTGTCCTATTGCTAGCTGCCCGGGAGAAGAGGCCAACTCCCACTTCACTACAACCTCCCTTCAGGTAGTTGTAGACTGCAATAAGGTCACCTCTGAGCCTCCTCTTCTCCAGGCTAAACAACCCCAGCTCCCTCAGCCGTTCCTTGTAGGTCAGACCCTCCAGACCCTCCAGTTTCCTCCAGGAAACATCCTGCTCATAACTGCATAACATGTTATACACAAAGAAAACAGTTACTTTAAAATAGTACTGCTGAGATTTCACGTCAAGAACTCTTAAAGTTAGGCAAAGCCAGACTTCAAAGCAGACATGAATCAATTGTGAATCAAACTGAATGGAAGCTGGTTGATCCTGTTGGGCATACACACTGTTACACTGCCTTTCTAATACATTCTAAAGTTTTGTTTTTCAACAATGGAGCTCTGCTTCCTTTAGCACACAAAAAGCTAATCATGGAGGGATCTCTTCAGTCTTTTACCTCCTGTGGATGAAGCTCTTCCCCGCGCCCCGCCCCCCCCCCCCCCAGTTTACTTCACCATGCACTTTATCCTAGGCTGTTTTATTTTCCCTATTGCACTTTCTACACAAAACCAGGAGCAGAAAAAAAAAAAAACCTAATGCCAGAAAGCCAACTGCCATGCCGTTAGGAATGTACGTGAGAGGTTCTTGTTTTTCAGACCTATTTGGCTCCATACTGACCCAAGACTTTGTGTCAGCTGCTATGGCACAGTGATGATGGTGATGCACCATTTCTCCCTGCATGGATGAGCCATGCTATATTCACACAGTCTTCAGGAATTTCAAGTTTCAGGAATTTTTATTGAGCATGTGTAAACTGCATTTTTTTAAAGGCTTATAATTTGGCCAGATTTGAGCAGACTTCTTTTTCACAGAAACAGCAAAGAGCACATCCTCCCACAAAAGCCATCTTATCAAATCTCAATTCCTTGTCCCAGCTTGGGGGAGGGAAAAAGGGAGGGGGATGCTATCACTTTTCCAAGTAAAGATAGCCAGATTTTAGCATGCCTTAAAAACACTCCTCAATAGAGTGCTTTCTCATGTCCTTGTTCTGAGAAACAGCTGAACCATATTAAGTTGAAATTATCTAAACCTCAGTAAAAGCCAAACTACACTTCTTAGAATATCAACCCAAATGGTAAGACCTAGGCAAAGTTATAAAAGAAGAGTCTGAATAGAAAACACCAATCAAAAACCAAGAGGTGTTGCCAGCTTTACCTATAAATAATAGGTACAAAAAACCCAGACATTTTTAACTTGCAATCAAAAATTTAAATATAATGAAAGAAACAACCAGGCATTTTCTTTGCTCTTTGTATTTGACAACCTTTTGCACAGTATAATTCATGTTTTTGTCATGTGATTGTTCTTTCTCAATTGTCTTGGAAGGTGTATCAATACTTCAACTTTCGATAACAAACGAAGGCACACTGGAAAATTTGAGTGTTTGTGTCAGATGGGCTAAAAGATTTGACACCGTGCCATTTAACACTGCAGTCATCCAGGAGAAATGGTACACAGGATACCACTACCAACCCTGACCTGAATGCTGGAGTGCCTGGCTTCTGCCAGGGGCTCCTACTTAAGGCCACTGCAGGCATGCTGCCCTTCCACTAAACTTGCCCTTCATCCCTGAGGCCAGAAATTAAGTAGCATGGGACTTGCAACAGTTCCACTTCCTTGCCCGAGGCATTTGTTTGCACAGAAGTATCTTCAAAATCTCACCTATGTTAATTTTAGGGCAAGTTAGCAAAAAGCCTCATACAGGCAAAGTTCAAGATCAAGCGTACCGCTACAAAGGCGCTAACTTGGAAGCTAAAAGGGCAGCAGGGAAGCAAGTGAATGGGGAGGCAAGGGAGAGGGAAGAGCTCCTGATAGTTATTACTCAGTTTTTAGGCTCAGACAAAATTCCCTCGATAACAAGGGAGAACAGAAAAATTAGCACCAAAAAAAAAAAATAATTGGAGCACATTACCTAAAGGGAATACTCTATTTAGAGAGAATCCATTTTCCTTTTTAAGTGAGTCATTTTCAAGAATTTAAGGTTGGCAACATTCCTTTAAGATTATACACAAAAGAAAATAATGTAAGAATAGCTACACATTTTATAGAAAGCATCATCAGTAACACACTCTTCATAAATCCATTTTACCTGAATTCCCTTTAGAGATGAAGCACCCATGTAAAGAAATACTCCATAAAGTACTGGCATAGGAATAAACTGCACAAATAAGCAGAGAAAGGGAAGAACATATTAAATACCATTTAACAGTTTCAAATGCTTCTAGAAAGACATTCTAAACAGTTGAAATTCAAAGTGCCATATGCCTGCATTAATCAGACAAGTTGTAAATTCAGAGTCACTCAATTACAAATTAATAATGTCTCTCAGAATATAAAGCAAATGAAGAATCTGGCTCTCTAGTTTTATTTTCCTCTCATGGCCAGTTATTACAATATACTTTATTCACTATTAATAAAATTAACACAACTACATAAAAAATTAAAATGTTTGATACATACTTAAATTCTTTATTTATAAGACTGCTCACGAGAGCATCTGAACAGTAAAGCTATAATTCTCAGAAAAATGCTCAAGACACAAAATACTTCATACTGCTAAAAGAAATGTTCTGTGCTGTAAGCATTTAAAAGTGGGTGAATGACTTTCATGGAATGATTTTGTAAGAGACTATTTTAAAACGTTCAGGCTCTCAGAATGCAGTGTGTAGGTAAACGAGTATTTCCATAGGTAAGTATCTGCTTTAAATACTAAATACACAAAATGCATGTTCTGTGTGTTTTCAAAGTGAAGGTTTTATGATATACTTAATAAAATACTACTGGGAAGTACAAGTTCTAAGGGCTTATTGCCTTCACTGTGACAACATGCAAGTCTAAATTCTGATCTTACTGAAGCCAGTTGCAAAACTCTCACTGATTTCACAGAGGCCAGATAATTCTTAAAACCAGTAAGTATTATGTATATAGATGGTATTATATATGCATATAACTAGACACCCAGTTTCAGGACACTGGTGAGCTGTGTTGAGTATGCAGGCAGCAAGAGAGAATTTTCATGTACATTTCCAAGAAATGAACCATAGAACTTCTCTTGCAACTGCGAAAATATTTTTAAATTATCCAGAAATCACAAAATGTTTTTAAATTTTCTAAATAAATTTACTTATTTGTATAACTTCGGAAGACTATTTCATGATAATTTGCCATGGGCCCAAAGTATAGACAAAGGGTGAATCTTCATACACTACAGGTCAATGGCAGAATTCCCTTTGACTTCAGTCAGGCCAGATTTTCATTACAAGGTTTTTGTTTTAAAAATGTTAGCTGTCTCTAGCCATTTTATTATGCAAAATCAGAATTCCACTTAGATTATCATTGTGTAACATCATGCTATTTAGTAATGTGCCTGGAAAGGGCACTCATTAAATAACACAGTAACAAGAGTGAAACATTCAGTGCAGTGTAGTATTCTTTAGCTTTTCCTTACTTCCCCAAATTACCTTCAGGATACTTGTCAAAAAGACAGATGATCCCATAAGGATAAAAATCATGAGCCCTGTGACTCTTTGCTCCCGGATTCCAAGAAATTTTGGCTGCTCCCCTGGAGCGGAGCACTCTGATTCCAGTTTTAAGCTATTCACATGGGAAATAGAGAGAACAGTGGCTGCAACAAACCACGGCAATCCCATAATAGAGCACACTCCAAGCATGACAGCCACCATGAGTAGGTCGAGATGGTATCCACATCCTTTCTGTTAAAACAAGTAATGACAGCAAGAAGATATGAAATGACATCTGAATTAAGGAGAACACTCCTGGCAGGCATTCCTAAAAAAATTGTGACTTGTAGGAAAAAATAGCTTTCTTCTATGTGTTATCCAGGTTGGGTCAGCAGTGATGGCAAACTGGTTTATCTAAGGGGAATTCCTACTGGTTCACAAGGAATGCTTAATGTTATTACACTCATTCCAGTTATGATTTAGTGTATGTATCATAATTCCACTTTACACTGGGCACCAAAGACCTTTCCTGCTTAAAAAAGATACTAGTAAGACAATGGAAAATACATTTTCTAACTAAATCTCTTCTGTGGATAACAGTAAGCAGAACGTCCAGCTGCACTGCCAACTTTCCACTGCACTGATCTTAGTAGACCCTCCATCCATCCTTACACAGGAGGCAGAAAAATACGTATTTTGATTCTTTCCTACACAAAAATTCTTAACATTCGCAAAGTCAGTTTATGCTCTAAAGGGCCATAAAACATCAATCCTTGTAAAGTTTTTATATATGGTAAGCACGTGATAGTGATGTTTTCACTAATGTACTTTCATCTTATCTAAGAACATATAGCTAAAAATTGAGAGAAACTATAATTAAGCTATACATTAAACTATAAAATAATATTAATCATCAGGTACTGTTTTACTGGTTTTCCTATTCAATACTTAGAAGTATTCTCATAAACATTCATATGAGAAGTCAGTACAAAACCTTTAGTTTTGGATCATCTCTGTAGTAGTCAAATACCCTGTAAGTTTACCAACAGAAGGAGGTTTCTTTGCTTTTGTAGTAGGGGATAAAACTCTTTGGTCAAATCTTAGATACATTTAAAAACCTGCAAATACAACTTGCACTTGAAAATGATCAATGTCTGCATCAGGCTTGGTTGTACAGATATGTTACCATAGCTGAGAGGGATATTTCTTTTCCATTTTAGTAAGTATCCAGGACCACACCAAGCAGCTGCAAGCAGGAGTTCAAGCTATTTTCCTTCTAAAAGTCAGGCAGGTAGTTATCTTCACAGAATTTTGCAATATTGCACAAATCCAATATCATGGTCTGATGAAACAGTGATGTTCATGCAAACAATGTGAATATGTTGAACCATAATTTTGCCTGTAAAGCCATGCAAATGCCTTTTGACATAAAAAAAGTAACTAAACTAAACTTGGAAGGGTTTGCTACAGAGACTGCCAAAAGCTGAAATGTGCACTATTCAGAATTTGCTATGGGAAGTATAAAAAAAGAGGGGAAAACAAGTTGGAAGCAAACAAATCATTTCTTTCTGAAGACAACTTTACTTCTAAAATGGGAAGTGTCTGGGTTTATGAAAATGTAAGCCACATATCAAAATGAAAATGCCATCTTATTTGCTTACATTATTTAAAAAGGGGAATTCATATAAAGTAAAGAAATCGAAAAGAATCAACTCTAGCAACCTTCCCTCACTCCCTGAACGTGCTTATGAGTCTTACCTCCAAGACACATCTCGACAAACTCAGAGATGTGTCAAACACAGATATTAGTTACATGCACAACGCACTCAAAGGAAGAGTTTAATTCTAAATCCTAACAGAAACACCTTTTTTTACCTTCTGACACATTTATGAGGAATGTATCTGCTAATGCATACAGAATCCGAGAGCATTTCCTCACATTCATACATGATCTGAGGAACCTGACATATGGGAAGAAAAGGAAGCATAGCAACAGGTGATGCTACACCAGACCCCAGCAAAACTAAAACGCAGCAAGACAAGGGGGCAGCCAGGAGGACCATCTGACTCCCAGATGCCAGTGCTGAAAAAACACATTCCAAAGCTTGGCAGCAAATTCCTGCATCTGTCAAGTTAACCACATGCAATGCTATGGATTGACATGAAGAGCCAGGCTGACAAAGAGGGCAAAAAAAGAACATATCAAATGTCACAATCATCCAAGAAGAGGCAGTGCAAAGTGAAGGTTGTAACTGCATTTGCTAAAGCAACTTGGGATTGGATTACTGTTTATTAAAAGTATGACAAAAAAAGCCTAAGCTTGCTGCATATACATGTACAGAAACCTGCTGCTAGATTTTGCCCAACAGTTTTTCAGAGAGGTGATGTCCCTTTTCTCTCTCCATCTGTAGGCAACTGAAGTGTTAGAGAACAGAGCAGGAAGTTGTCCTATTTTGTTTTAAGAACCCATTGTGCCTCTAAAGCTCAGTTTTATTCTTCTCCCTCCTTTAACATAAGGGCGGCATAAAAAAAATGGATGGATAGAACCATAGAGAAGGATGAAGAGAGGAAAAAAAATAATATTATATTACAAAATAACCCCTGAATAGTTTTTCAAAACCCAATCCAGTAGAACAGCACTGTCAATATCTGAAGAGGCAATTAATATTATGGTACTTAAGGAAATTATTAACTTCCAAGTTTTTTTCTTTAGGTGAGTGGGTATCATACTTCTAATAAAGCACAGAGGATAGCACTTTCTTGATTCAGAATCTCTGTTCCAAATCACATGCATAAAGACTTCTGAAAGGCAGTGAATCACTGACACAGGGCACACATACTACACAGACCAACAGAGAAAAAGCATACAATTTAAAGGGGTGCTATGTAACATATAATAAATTAGCCTACTCAAGTAAATGAAGGTACATTACATAACCTGAAGCAGAAAACGACTGAAAAATGTAATTATTTGACTGAATACCTTTAGTTTGTGTTCTTTTCTATTGATAATGACAGCTGTGATCTGCTGGTCCATAAAGATAAGGATAGTGCAAAGCAGGGCTGGAATTACAGCAGCTATCACTGTCCACCAAGGATTAGGCCCCAAAGGAGTAATAAACCAGCCACGATCATCTCTGGTGGGCTATAAAAACAGAGTCATGCATGATCAGTCAGAAATCTAAGGATTATTTACATTTCAACTTCACAAGAATACATACAAAAACATTACTAAGATATGATTGCCTTTAAAATGAATCTCTAAGAGCACAGAAAAACACTAAACTTCCTATGACACCAAAAAGAGAAGTTACTTCTAATAAAATCATCTGAGATATTACAGACTTGGTTGTATTTGATACAATGAGCCCAGAATTTGGAAGGAGGCCCAGAACATTACACTAATCTAGGATTGGGGTAATCTGAGTCAGGTTGGTCCTCACACAGAAGACATTAGGAAGCATGAAGGGGCCTGACAGGAGAGGCTCACTTACATGGGCCATGAATCAGAGAGGTTGCATAGTACTTGGTGAACACAAAAAATTCAGAATAGTATCACTACTCCCTGATGGTAAAAAAATATAATAAACCCACTATAGCACACTACTTTGTCGAAATAATAAGGCAGTGCAATTTATCAACAAATTACCTTAAAAGCATTTGGAACCTGAAGTTTTGGTGATGGAATCCCAATGGCATAGTCAATTAAAACCATGGACAAAATAGTGAGAAAGACAGCAAAATCGCTGACAACAGATCGTACCTAGGATTATTGAGAGAAACAACAATTTTAACCAAAACGTTCATGTGTGATTTAAGATTTATTTTTCTTCACTGTCTTAAGTCATTTTGTGCTTACAGCTAAAACCATGCTTATTCTGATAAAAATTTTCTAACAGAGAAAAGATGCAGCGTCCACTTCACAAGCAGTTAATTGAATTTGCAATGCAGAGGGAATTCATGCTTACGCATGACTAATGACAACTTTCGAATTAAAAAAAAAATGGCACACACCTTTGTTGGAAAGTATCGGCTAGTTTTGAACTGCTTCAGTGTGGATGACAGCGTTACTGTAGAAAAGAATAAGATGACAGACCAGAAGAGGACATCTGGAACATAAGGGCCATGATGACCACAGGCTCGTCCAACAAACTCTCCATGAAACTTTATACATTCCTATCAGGGAGAACAAAGTAGTATTGTTCTGAAAAATATCCTCGCTTACACTGATATTTTCTTTCCAATTACTTTCCTAAGCAGACTGTATGACTAGAAATAGTAAAATCGTTTTTTGATATTTATTCTTTTAAAAATTAAAATTCCTAACGTTTCTATATAGTGTGCATCAAAAACTCTCAAACCCTCAAAAGAATCTCTTTTTTAACCACTATTAAATGACGTAGTCACTAAGACATACTATAAATAAAACAAGTACACTTATTTGTTTGCAAACACAGATTTGCCCTTCCTAATTCCTTCCAAGAGAGGAAAGCAAAGTTCAAAAGCTACCAAGAGAAAGGCTGCTCCTGGTGCATTCTCATGAACTGATTTTTTGTTTTAACTTTACAGGCCAAGCAATTCAAGAAAAAGCTACTTAAAATGTACATCATTCGCCTAAAAGGAGACCAATATATTTAATACCACATGGGGGCAGCACATTCCACAAATTATTTTTTTCTTTTAAAAAAGCGATCTCATAAATGCAGCCAAACCCAAAATCTATAACATTAATTCTATCCAATATAATATACGATCAAATATGCAGATACCGCAGAAACCACATCTAGCAATTCTCCAATACCATCCTTAGTTGTTTAAAATCATACATGTTCCAAGGTAGCAAGCAGAGAAATAAAAGAGTAGCTCTAAAAATGGGAGCTACAAGCTCTGGACTCGCAATCCTTTCCTTCTTCCCAAATCCCTCCACACATATTAAGCAAAAAGAAATGCAGCACCCAGAATCAGGGATTCCAGGCAGCAATATCCTGCCAGATCAGGATCTTCTAGTATCAAATGAACTGGGTCATTGGTTCATGAGACTCATGTCACAATACTGTGGCTTGACATGTTATGAGAAACTTTCGCTTTGAACAAAGTCTGGCTTGAAAAAAAACACAGTTGCTATCTGATGACTGTGAGACAAAGGAGTGCAAAACTTCTTATATGGGATAGCAGTAAAGCTGGGATAAATATGATGCACTTCTGACTGATGAAATAAAGGTTTTAGATAGGGAAAAAAATTCTCAGGAAATCTAGAAGAAATTCTTAAGATTCTGGGACATCAAATAGAAAACTTGTCCTGCTCTGAGGTAGACCTTGATGTTGGCAGAGCACAGGGATGAATTTCATCATATAACTACTGAAAAGGATTTTGTCACCATCAGAATAAATACTTTGCTCACACTCATTCTGTCCTAGGTAGCAAAAAAATTGTTGGTCCTACTGTTGTTTTTAAGAGAGAGTGCCAATCTAGACCTTCAGAAACTTGAAACTTTTTAAACCAGACATGAGAAACAACAGGAGAAAATGAGCAGTAAAAAAAGACAGTGGGATGAGACTGACCAAATATTTGGAGGCAACTAGGTCTAATCTTTTACTGCAATTCTCTAGAACAGGAGAATTGAAGTTTCCTGATGATGCTACAAGAAATAAATACGTGGAAGTATGAAAAATTTCAGTTATTTCTTTGATAACTATAGGGACTCATGGAAAAAGTCAGTCAGTTATACTGCTATCCATGTAAACTCAAGTTTTGGTAATAAGCTTTTACAGAAGTTCTAAAGGGTTTTATATAATGCAGCCGATCTTTTACATTTATAGTTAAAACAAAATCTGTTATTTTAAATCTCCTCAGCTGCAAATGTACTCTGAAAAACACTGTCAGAGATCTGAGAAAGTGAGAGGAGGAGTCTGCCCCTGCACAGATGCTCTTAAGAGTGTTGTGCAATTTTGAGAATATTCATTCTGGATTGCTGGAATCCCTCAGGCCAGCAGTTCTCAAATTTCTCTCTGCTGTTGCCACACCAACAGAGTTGAGGAGCAGTCCTTGCTATCAAGACAGAGTAGCCATGGAAGGCAGCTCTTGCTTAACTCACGATAGAGGACACCAGTTCTTCTGCATTCCTGACTTCGAAAGAAAACACAGTATCTGCTGGAGATGTTCCACTAGACTGGCTTTTAAGCATTTCATTTGGTTATGCCTATGAGGGGGTTAATTCAGTTGTAATTTTGAGGAACCCTTCAGTTTGGTGTCTTTTGCACTCAGTTCTCTTTGAGTGTGTAATGAAATGATCCATTTGTGAGAAAATGCAGTGGCCTGATCTCAGTGTGACATTTTAATCAAGTTGTAAATGTTGCTTTAAAGGTGGCAAACCTGAAGTAATAAATTCTTTAAATCTAGAAAAGTGTACTGTTTAGAAATAAGTTACATATCCATGCAAGCTCCCCAAACTGTTTGTAGCTTGTTCCCCACACACACCCCCCCCCCCCGAAAAAAAACTACACAATTAAGACATAAATAACACTGAAGGCCTACGTAAGAGAGAAATTTGGTCACTGAACAGAAAACACAATTTCTGCTCTTCCTCCCCTTTATAGCCCAAACAGCTGTAAGAATGTTTTAGGGGAAATAAATACTTCTGAGTCTTTCTATACAAGGCAACTTTGGTTTTGCCATCTGGCAGAATTTAGGACAAATCCTAGACTTAATCTCAGCCAAACTCTTGTGCTAGTGTGTCACGAAGTTTCCAAATAAGGGCACGAAATGCACGTACTTGCTTTAATGTGTACTACCAAAGGCTGCAAAATGCTTACAAAAAGAGATAATGCTACAAAGTCTCTGTTAATCTTTGTTCAGTTATTTTATGCTTGATTTGAATAAATATGATCAGAAAAAAACATAGTATTTTTTTCAATGTATTTGCTGCAGTAGGACAGACAACATTATTTATGCTTATGCCTTTATTTATTAAGTTCCAGTATTTCACTTACTGACACAGTTAGGTTCCCCCATGGCACATCAGATGTAGATATATTGTAGTCCTGCCAGTATCGTAAGGTTTTATTGCTAGGATGTTCTGGTTCCACACAATTGCATCTGAAAAGACAAAATAATATTTTTTTCCTTAATAATAAAAGATGTATCAGATATTAATCCAAATTATCAATTTTATGACATATTGAAATTGTGCTCTACTTTGCCAGATAATTTTAGTTCAAATTAATTCAGTAAATGCATGCTTTGAAGCGGTTTGTAGTTCAATAGCTAGTGCTATTACTAGAGTATAATTTGCCGTGAGGTGCATATGCATATATAGTACGTAACGTGACATATTTAAACCACTGTCCACAGCAAGTTTTTCCACCTATTTTCCTCCTGTTCTACTGATACTTCCAAGCACAGTTCGCAATACTGAGAATGTGCCAGTCTTGTTCCACCCCCTTATACCTAACACTTTCCTCCATGGGGATTAGATGCTATGCACAGTTCCAGGCTGACCCATTTCTCAAATGCAAACTGTCTGTATCCTCTTCCTTTCTCTTTACCTTTGTGTGCAAAACTGCCAGAATGGCCGGTCAACTGCCAGGGCTCTGCAAGATCACCAGCACCAAAGGCTCTGTGATCTTTCATGTCCATTGTTTTTCCCTTCCCCACAGCTGCTTTAAAAGCATGCTTTTAATTTTAAATTGTGCATTTTAACATACAAAACGTGACGAAGCAGTGTGGGAGGACAATACTGCAAATGGACAATTTAAAATCAAAATTAAGTCTTTAAAGCCTCTGAAGCAACTGTGGGAGGCTTTTTCTTTGACAAAGCCTTCAAAATATGCAGGATACTCTGTAGGTTTCAAGATGCCAAGTGTGCTTTGCAGTTCCCTTTAAATTAATCCTACTTTTAAAACCTACAGTACTATCTATCCTGCTAGTATTTTAACGTGCTTGTGATGGCTGTAAATAAATTCTGCACTCTCCTTTCTGATAAAAGTTTTCAGGAGTAGCTGGGGACAGGATAACATGTGACTATAGAGTGGAGAGCCATTAAGAATACATTTGCGTTCCAGGTCTAGAAGAGTATCAGTTTATTCACTTAGGCATGCCATCTATTTTCTCTGTGGCTGTTTATCTTCCCACAAAATGACAATTCTCATCTAGATTTGTAATATTTTCTATACAAGAATTCTACAATCTACATTATAAGTACAGAAGAGTGCCACAGTATTTTGATTACAATACTATACATGTGACAACAGCTGCATTTAATATATACATATAGAGAGATGCAGGTTGTCTTTGTGCAACTCCTTGCTTTTATTTTAAATGCAGCTATTCATAAAAGAAAGAAAAAACCCTTACAGCCCATGAACAAAAAGCAAAAAATAAAAAAGCAACAGCATTCAGGGAAATAGAGGGCCTGAGCCAAAAGTCATTGAAGTAGACTGGATCTTTCAAACATATTTAATATGCTTTGGATCAGGCCCCAAGTGCAGAATGAATGCGTGTTCAATGCATAGTTTAAAATATTACAAAATGGGTTAAATGAAGCACATCACTACTAGTGAGGTACAGTAGCATAATAAAGTCAACAAACAGTATGTCTATGTTATCGCAAGGGAGTATTTGACATTCATGCAACAACAGAGAGGTGGCTATTTCAGGTTACTGCTGTTTCCTTGAGCACAGGAGCTCCCTGCCCCCTGATGTCCATCGCTGATGGCCAAGGTGACGTGGGCTGTTCAGTTACAGTCACTTTCTCAGTAGAAGGGAAGACTGTGCATGTCACCAACACTACCTGGTACAGCTACACTTGCTGCAAACTGCAAAATTACATTTAGAAGTTAGAGAAGCCAAAATTTCTATTTCCTTAGTCAGAAATGTGACAATTTAAGCTATAGTTCAATACAGCTCAAGTAATTCACCTTCAGACGAGATCATCACCCTGTTTATTTCTATATCAATACCACTTTCCTCCTTCACAGCATTCCAGTCTGGCCTTTCACAGGCGTAAATTTACCGATGGCAGATCGTTCATCAGCAAGTGACTCCGCCCATGCAGACAAAAATCACCGTGCGCCCAGCTTTTGTCACTGAATGGGTGCAGAATTAGGCCCTAACTGTAAAGATCAGATCCTGCTCTCTACTGAGAAGATCATTACATAACATTATATTGTTTTCAATTGTTTTATATATTGTTTTATTATATGTTTTATATATATTGTTTTATTATATGTCTTTTGGCAACACTGACATTTTGATGTGAGACTGTATGGTCTTCCAGCATCCCACTAACTGCTTAACATTATAGAAACGTGAGATAGTAAGATACTCCCTGTCCAGTCCAGAAAACTCAATTGGAGGTAGCACTCAGTGCCAGAACATGAAAGATTATCTACCAAAATGTGACATTTCATTACAGATGTAATTGCTTCAATGATGACTATTTCCCAACACAATTGACATGCGAGGAGAAACTCACATTAGTGAAATAAGCCTTTCTACTTTAATCTTTTAAAAATTTTAGTCTCTTTCATTGTCTTTTTTATTCTGAGAGGTCAGCTCTCAGGAGAAAAAAGTAAAATACACTGAATTGTTAATCACTAACTCATCTGTTTTCTTGATAAAATATTAGTCAGAAGGCTGGAATAAGTAAAAATGTATTGCCTCTTGGAGGTTCAAATGCTCTTAAGTTCTTGTAAAGTTGTTTAAATTGCTGAGCACTTGCTCACTACAAGAGATATATGTGGAGTTTATGCTATTACCAATGAGCAAGAGACTATACATACACCTATAAGTATATTTTCTAATCAACATACTCAGCTCTAAATACAGTACCAACTTAGCAATGTACTCCCATGCTTTTCAGTGATAAGGAGTCAGCAACCATCTTTGTTATGCTAGAAGATACAGAAGGATTCATTTGATTCTCTTTCATCACAGCTAGGAAGAAACTGCTTTTATTGTGGCTAGAATACAGGCAGGGAAGAATCTGACGTTGGTTGTGGTGGCAAAAGCATAGGTGTCACTATAGTGAAAATAAATCTCTGCTGCCAATCCCACAATACACCCATTTCATTACACTGAGGACAGAACAATTCTTTTTGTGTCTTTACACTTTTGGCTACTGCAAGACTTTATGATCTCCTGGGAGCAATTCAGATGTCTAAACATAGGTGCCTATATACCCCATGATATCTGTGACAACCATGATGGGTTGGCACATATGTGAGAGGGTCTACAGTAACTCATGCATTTGTTTTCACAGCAGCTGGAGGTTAAGAGATCTAAAAGGGCACTAGATACCCAGTCATAGGTCACCCCCTTCTGCATTTAAAATGTCCATATTTTTACAACTAGGCAGAAATCAGTGGAGCTTGTTTTCTTCTAGGGTACTTAAACATCTAATACAGCCTATTACAAAGTATCTTATAAATCTGAGGTAGACTAATAAATCATTTCAGACAAGACAGCCTTCAGGAAACTGCAGGAGAAGTCATAAGATCAGAACAGAGAAAAGGAGAAAGTAACAGAAAAATAATGGCCCGAACCTGCTAGCTAGGAAAAATAACCAGAATAAGGGGACTTCATGGTCTTTACATCTTCCAAGGTTGCAAGCTACACCTGTTTACACTAGCTAAAGTTCTGATCTATAAAAGATGCAACTACAGCTTCTTCATGATTAGCCAACATATAATTTCCCTTCCTAGAAGGGCAAAATCTCCTTCTGTCTCACTTAAGAGAGAGAAGGAGATTTGCTCAATATGAATACTTATATTATTAAAAAAAACAACAGGCAAGTATGACAAATAAGTTACAAAATGTGTTTGTTTAAACAATATGTCTCACTGAATATCAGAGCACATATTTGGTAATATGAGTAGGAAGTTTTTCCCCTAAGACACAGAGTACGCTCTACGGGTGTGCTGTGCACTGATCACATAACAGAGTAAGAAGATGGTATGAAATGGAAGGTAACATCACTAATTTTGTTTTAGAAGTAATGTGTTAGAATATATGCATAAGTATTCTCTATGTTGCATTTAGAAGGCTGAAGGAAAGCACATAATAGCAGAATGCTCTGCATGTTTAGGCTGTCTCCAAATATACCATTTTCATGTGACTTATGGGCACTCACAGAGTCTCTATCTAACAACTGCTATGGGAAGGGGACAACAACAATAGTATAGACGACGACTTCTCTGCTGTCCCATACCTACAATACCTGCATATCCCTGCCATTATATTTATCACATTCCTTCTCATGTCAACATTCATAATGATGAAATCAAAGTCTCAGTGGAGAAGAGACTGGAAACAAAATAATTAATACTGATGGGAAATAGACTTGCCAGTTAAGTTCTACTCTCAGTATCACAAAACCCTTCCAAAGCACAGCTGTCACGGCAAGACAGGATTTTTTCTTCACTTTTTCATGAGATCTGCCATCTTGAATTAGACCATTGAGTCATTAAGTTAAGCAGCCCATCTCTGACAATCACGAACATCAGTAGGCATCCACGTATATTCTCTGAAGTTGGAAGTCTATATAGTTTAGTTGGTGAAGTTGAGGAGGAAAACAGAAAAGCCTACAAAAGCACCTAGACAATGCATTCAGCAGCACAACAATGTCACACACACATAGAGATAAACTGGGGACACACACACTGGTGTTAGAGTGAAGAAATCTCAAAGAATCAGGTTTCTTTGGATAGCACATCGGCAGGAGAACATTATTCTGTCAAGGGGAAAGCCTAAGAAACAGATTTATAATCCCATTGTAGTTTTGTTAACCTTGACTGTCACTCCTGAAGGCTGGTCTTTATTCGCTGCCTGGTGCGGTATGCAGTCCATGTATTCTTAGCAGTACTATAGTATGTAACTGCCATACATAGAAGTTAATGTGCAGACAAGTAGTGTGTTACGTGGGACATTGACAATTCATCTGAAAGCTTTCACTGAGAAATAGTTCTAGGATGTCACTTCACCCCACTTCCAAAGTTAAAAAAACATACACCTGAGGAGAAGAGATTCAGTATAATGCTGGTTCAGAAATAATATACTGTGATATACCATAATGCTATACAGTCAGCTTAAGTTTCAATTGTTCAGGTGTACTGTATCAATACACATAAATGTACTGTAACAAAAGCACCCAAGGATTTTATTGAAGCCTTTCTAGATTTTGAAGGCATTGTGTAGACCAGCTATCAACTACAAACTGAATGCTCTGGAGAATTGCTTAACAAGGAGATTTGTTTCCAAAGTGAGGGGGATGAGTAGTAGGAAAGAATGAAGCAAGGTGGGCACTCCATGAGCTCAAAATAGGGAGAAAGCGAAAAATTAGTCAGTTGGGTTGGGCAGACATAAGGAAGTCCTAGAATAAAAGGAATAAAGAAAAATCATGTCTGGATTCCAGGGTTTGTCAAGAAGCAAAAGGCAACCAGCAGTTAAACTTAATGATGGCAGTTGCACGGTTCTGGGAAGAAGAGGGACATTCTTAGGCAAAGACACACAGGATACAGCATAGTTACTGAATTGTAGAAAAAGAACTATAAAGAAGGGGAAAAGAAAATCTACATACATATCTGAGTTCAAAGAAATCATTACAGGAATCAAATTCAATTACATGCCTGGGATCCTAATGAGAAATTCTGTGCTTATCGTCACTGACTCTTCTCATTCCACTTGCAGCTTAAGGAATGCAGGGTATAAAACAACATAATTTGCATCCAATTATAACATATTTAGATTAAGTTACATAGATAATGAAAGATTTAAAACTTGTTTGCACAAATAGTGGTATGCACAAAACTAATCTTCACAATGCCTTCTGAAAGCAATGGTTTCTATAGCCTGCAAAAGATACTGAGATTGACATGATCTTGGCTCCTTAATTACATCAGAGTGGGATTTTCTACTCCTAATGCTTAAGTGAATGTCAATACCAAGACAGATTGCAATATGCATATTACTATGCCAAGAAATCACTTTAAAATTATTCAATGTAATCTGTTAATAATTGAGTAACTTCTGGTAAAGAATTATTAAAAACAACATGAATTCATCACTCTGAAAAAAAGAATTAATGAAAAAACAAAAGGTATATAAAGTCCCAAGATCTAAACAACCTCACACTGAGAGATAATTGATCTTCTGTATTCTAAGGTAACTATCTTAAAATGCTTGTATTTTAAAGAATACTGGATTGCTTTCTAAATCACGTTCCTGTCATCCACAATGCTTATTTTGTTTTCCTTTTGAGAACCTCTGTTTTTAATCCACCCAGTTGTAGGGTTTTCTTTTCTTAGCAAAAATGATCCCCTAATATTTAATATACACATTAAAACTGATGTGTATCAGTGTTCCAGACAAGATTCACTAACTGGAAATATATTTGCTACAGGATTAGGAAAAACCAGGAGGAGGAGAGTGCAGAAATAAGAGAGTTGCTATGCCAACCTACAAACGCTAATGGCATGACAAATAAAGAAAGGTCACAGTTAAAAAAAAAAAAAAAAAGGAAATAAAGAACAGCCCAGATCAAACAGTATGTGTATTTTATTTAATAAACAAT
Source organism: Nyctibius grandis (assembly GCF_013368605.1). Classification (NCBI taxonomy): domain Eukaryota; kingdom Metazoa; phylum Chordata; class Aves; order Nyctibiiformes; family Nyctibiidae; genus Nyctibius; species Nyctibius grandis. The sequence continues at coordinate 19,703,506 of NC_090666.1, forward strand.
GCAGCTACTGTATTTAAATTCCTGCAAAACAATGCAGTTTAAAAAGAAAAAATTTGCAGCAAGTAGCACACTGAAAATCAGGTTGTCTTTGTCCTTCTTTTGATTTAGCTCTTAAAGGCCATATTTATTGTCCATATCATAAAGACAGTGTTTTAAGAAGAAGTTATATATGAATGCTAAATGGATTTGCCTGGAAGTAGATCACCTGATGATCAGGGCCAATGTTTCGACACAGAGTAACAAACAAGTATAATAAAGAAAAAGTAAAAAGTGCATTAGGACTGGTTCTACATTAATTAGATCATGCAACAAAAGATATTTTTGTCTTTTTGAGATAGAATTCTATAATAAAGTCAAATGCATATCTTCTACCTAAAATAGTAAAATGGTAAATACAAATTTTTAAGAAATCTTTTAGGAGGATTTTCAGCTGTTTTTCAAATATTTGGGTCTGCTTGAATTAAAAAAAAACCAACAACAACAACAACAAAAAAACTACAGAAAAACTCCCTCCCCCCCAAAAAAAACCACAACCGTTCTGAATGTTCTTTCTACAGCCTTCCAAGGTTTGTTATGGCAGATACTAGTAATGACTCCTATACTCTTAAATATAAGGAGATGCATGCAGTACAGTCTTTTACATCAAACTCCTGCAACAGAGACTGTTTATGACAGAATTCAAACCCACCCAAAATACAGAATGGGTTTTATTTCTCACTTGAAATATGGTTCCAATCTGTTTGAAATACCAACCACATTAAATTACTATTTTCTTTGTCTTTCTACTACTCCAAAGGACAGTACTAACAGCATGCCAGTGACTTTTTCTGGGTCAAACTCATGTCTTCACCAGTGCAAAGGCAACAGTACTGGGATGTAGACGGACTACCTGTGGACATCAGAGCATCCTCGGAAAGCCCGTGGGAAAAGAGAGGAGGGCTGGGCCACAGCATACACTGAAAGCTTCAAATATATAGTGTCCTAAGCCATTTATCACCAACCTTTTGAGTGGGCAACAGGCAGAATACAGAAAACATGGAAATTTTACAGTATAACCTGAGCTTTCTAGCATAGAATTGCAGATCCAAGATAAAGTTTTACATAAGCTTTGGTTGAACATTCAAAGAGAAATGAGTTGCTCAACCTTTTGAAGTTCACCCATTGCTAATTAAAGAACTGCCAAGGCTTTACTAACAATTAAAAACTTGTCTTTAAAATCCCCAAAGAGGAAAATGCAAACAGCTGTTTTAATTAGCAAAACAGCAGATACTAATTAGCTTCTGTAACAGAGTATGCTGGTCCTTTAAGGACAGGACCAGTTTCAGCCCAAGTTTGTTACCCATTTAAACTACAAGTAGAAGGACTGGAGTCAGATGCTGAAGAAAAATCTTCTGTTTTTTTGTGAAAGCAACATTCCCAAACTTCAAGTACACAAAAACCGAGATATTTATTTCAAGTAAACTTTTATGTTCATTCGTCTTCTAGTTTCTGATCTTTCTGGAACAGAGATGCGTACAGACATTTGAGCAGGGACTGAGGGTCATTTGAAATGTCTTGTGATGATCCCATGGGGATGATAATTGTGATACCTTCATGTTCTGGGCAAATGGCCACTCTGTCTGGACAGAGTAATATGTGCATATCTGCACAGCAAGCCCATGGAGTTCAGGCTGCAACAAGCCTGCTGTGAAAAAGCACTGGTCATTTGCGCAGCTGATGTAGGGTTGCTCCAACAGAGCACATCTTTCCAGTCTCCTAACCTGTCAAGACCGGTTCTGAAGAACTAAGAAAAACACAGATGAAGGAGAAGGAAGGGGAGAGAACAGAAGAGGCTGTAATTACCGCTTTGCTGTGTTCCAAGCACGGATCCTTCAAATCAGCAGATGTGCTCTTACAAGATAATATGCATAGTGGTGTTTCCAACAGTCAGTTTTAAGGTTAAAAAAATACATGCCTACATCCCATAAGAACTATGCTGCCTAAACTATGTCTACAGCTAGGCATTTTGGTATTAGTGGGGTCAGTTGCCATGGACATGATATCAATAATAAACAGGATGCTGTTGCAAGTAGAAGGCACAACATAAATGCCGAAAGTGAAATGTAATGTAAGAGTTGAAGAGTCAGTTTATTTGTACTATCTACACAGACTGAAAGAATAACTGAGAATATAGGTATGAAATGATGACCCCATAAATAACTACAAAACTATTATATCACATAATTTTGATAGCTATATATGTGTTTGAAACCACCAGGCAGCGGTCAAATCTTTCTTCCAAACATCTAGGGCTCAAAGTTATAGTAAATGGGGTTACATCAGGCTGGCGACCAGTCACTAGCGGGGTTCCTCAGAGATCCATCTTGGGGCCAGTGCTCTTCAATATCTTCATTAATGATTTGGACGCAGGACTTGAAGGACTACTATCCAAGTTCGCTGATGACACAAAAGTGGGAGGGAGCTGTTGACGCTCCCGAGGGCAGAGAGGCCCTGCAGAGAGACCTAGATAAATTAGAAAGGTGGGCGAACACCAACCGCATGAAGTTTAACAAGGGAAATTGCCAGATTTTGCACCAGGGACATGGCAACTCTAGATGTACATACAGACTGGGGAATGAGAGGCTAGAGAGCAGCCCTGTGGAAAGGAATCTGGGAGTTCTGGTCGACTGCAAGTTGAACATGAGCCATCAGTGTGTCCTGGCAGTCAGGAGGGCCAACCATATCCTGGGGTGCATCAAGCACAAAATTGCCAGCCCGTCAATGGAGATGATTATCCCGCTCTACTCTGCACTGGTGCGGCCTCACCTTGAGTACTGTGTGCAGTTTTGGGTGCCACAGTATAAAAAGGATATGAAGATACTAGAGAGTGTCCAGAAAACATCCACAAAGATGATGAAGGGTTTAGAGGGGACGCCATATGAGGAGCAGCTGAAGTCACTGGGTCTGTTCAGCTTGGAGAAGAGAAGACTGAGGGGAGACCTCATTGCAGTCTATAACTTCCTCACAAGGGGAAGTGGAGGAGTAGGCATTGACCTCTTCACCCTGGCGACCAGTGACAGAACTTGAGGGAATGGCAGGAAAATATGTCAATGGAGGTTTAGGTTGGATATTAGGAAAAGGTTCTTCACCACATTCTATGATTCTATGATCTGAAAGACACTTGTCCTTCAGGAATTGTGTCTGGAAAATCTAAAACTGTTGTGCTGGTATTCCAACACTGTAGGACAGGTCAATAGCTGTAATTAGAGGATGACAATTGCTGCTCTTTTACCATGCTGTGTGCTCTGTACATTCGACATTCAATGAAGACAGTTACCAAGGGCAGGCAGTGAGTAAACAACACCCTTCAAAAATCAATCTGAGATTCTGATTGATGAATGGAATTTTAAGTAAAACCAAAAACATTTACTTGTATGGTAAGTACATAAGGACTATGATGATAAAACATTATCATAAAATATAGAGATACCTATCACTGTACCCCTATACAAGCAAGACTGTTAATCTTATTTCTCTGAAATCTCAAGCTATATCACAGGATTCAGCTAACAACGAATAAAGCTAACTACCCAGGAATCCATATTTCTATTTTGGCTTATGCTTTTCATTACATATTTTAACTTCTCAGCTCTGCCTGCTAAATAGTTTTTGAATAATTTTTTGTCTTTGTATAGTATTGCAACATCTGTTTTTCAAAACCATACGAGAACACCATATTCTCTTTCCCTTTGACACGACTATTCTGAAGTGGTAAAGGAAAAAAAAAATCCACAAACACTGTGCTATATGAGGCTCTTTAGAGTAACTTAACTTCTATGAAGTTAAGTGAAGTTATGATCAGGATACAACCTCAACTGCATGCATGGTCTATTCTTGATGTTTATTGCTTTCTCTCCAAATTAATATTCCTCTGTCTACTGATTAAACTGTTAGAGAGAATATCTTTTTCAGCATTATGAGAGAGCATGTCACAGCAGAACTATAGTTTCTATAATTTAACTTCTGTGTTTTAAGGTACATAATGTGCATTGAGATTCAGAATTTGCTAACTATTTTTCTAGTGATAACATACACAAAGCTCAAATGTTTTCTCTGTTGTGTTTTGTTTTTCGCAGCTTAAAATGCAAATGATACATTTGCATTGGGACACTCCTGTTTTTCCAGTGAACAGAAGATGTGGCACTGTTCAAGCATTGTTCCTTTTGGGCCCCACCCTGCTCATGCAGAAGGTTCAAATGGGTTCAGTGAAATAATAAAGACATTTCGGGGGGGGGGGGGGATCTTCTCTGAAAATGCTTTTTAATGACATCTTAGTTGCTGAGGTGACCAGGCTTAATTGGCCTCAGGCCAGACTAGGATCTTGCCCTTTCCTAGAAGAACATTTTTGTTCTAACATCACAGAAACAAGTCTACGAGTTTTTACCTCGAAACTCTATCAATTAAAGCCATTCACTTTTTTATTCCCCAAGTAAAATACTACTTATCCAAATACACCTGTCAAAACTCCACAATAAAGTAAAGCTGCTTAAATGGAGTTATATAAAAAATCTTGTTATTAAGAACAAATTGATTACGACAAAATCAGTCACTGCTGAGAAGCACCTAACATTTCCAAATCCACTTCAGTTCTTGAAGCTTTAACCTTAACTGCCAGAGAGGTTAAAATAAAAGAGGTACATCAAATTATGACCTTTTTAGATAGGTCAATATTTCAATTTGGAAAAAAAAACACAACAGGTAAATATGATATAACAATGTTGCCTGAACACCCAATAAAATATTATAAATCATCAGTACACGGTTATAGTAAAAGATCATTGAGTTATACCTCATTAAATAAAAAAGGTGAATAAAGACGTAAAGCTGAGGTCCTGCCAAGTCCTATTTTTTATTCTAGGACTTCCAAACTCCTAAGCTTTTCCAAACTCCAAGCCAAGGTATTTTTTACTTATCTTAAGTAAATGTGTACTGCTTGTACACATACCTCCAGTAACTACTACTTCCATATGCCAGCATCATGCCTAACTCAATAGCTTCCACATGTTAAGTTTGCAACTACTGCAAACTTTTCCTGCTCTGCACTGGTTTGTGTTCCTCACAGAGAAAACATAACCTACGGCAAAAAAAACCCAGTGTTAACGGAAGAAGTCTTACTTACGAGTACTTTGTCAGCAGATCCAAATCATTATGCATGTTGATTGGATATGTCTCACTGAGATGAAACAGCTTCTCTAAGGCCTCATAAATGAAAATTATGCAGATAAGAGAAGCAAAAGCTTCTTCAGTAAACCGGGTAATGTAACAGACTAGAGAGCTTGCATCAGTTGCAACAAGGATGATGCACAGGATTGCAGTCCACAGTCCAATGCTAGCTCTCAGAGAAAGGTACGACAACCCATACTCTCTAAAAAAAAGAAAAAAATTAAACACAGTTTATCTTTTGTCCAGCCACAGTAAATGAAGAAGAGGTAGCCCCAAAATTTCCTTTGCCTAGACATGTGTGATTCTGGGGACAGTCTCAATCAGAAATTATTCACCTATTGTGATCTGAAGATACTGTCAAGTCACCTCTTGACCTAAGCTCTCGTCCCAATTAACAGGACACAAAGAGCTCTCTCTCTACTAAAGTGAGCGAGCAGCTTTGAGAGTAGTCACACAGATGGAATGTAGAAGGTCCACCTGCTTTTTATCCCTTATCTGCCTTATGAACAGCCAACACCTGCCAATTTCTTTTAAGCTGCAAGAGTAGCTATAATAACAACTTCCATCAAAATCCTATATGCTTATTGCATATAATAGAGCTCCAAACACATTGGGTGACATTATCACAGAGGTGATAAAAGAGCTTTTGGGGTGCTAAGAGAGGTCTGCTACTCTTTGTTGTTCAGAAGGTTCGGAAGATCTTGGTGCAGAAGTCCCAGTCACAGCAATGAGGCAGAAAAGCAGAGAGGATCACAGAGAAGCATGATGGTTGCCAAGATGCAGACATTATTTTTACCCACACTGTGGCAGAAGTATGTCACGTATAGCACGTTAACATAAACGTGGGGATATGCTGTTCTGGCATGATACTTCACCCCTTCTCTGTTCAGGGGGGAGAAAGGTCAGGGGCTGTATTAGTGAGTGGTTGGAAAGCAGGCTGGTGGAAAAAGACCTGGGGGTATTGGTGGACAACTGGCTGAACATGAGCCAGCAGTGTGCCCAGGTGGCCAAGAAGGCCAACAGCATCCTGGCGTGTATCAGGAAGAGTGTGGCCAGCAGGACTAGGGAAGTAATTGTCCCCCTGTACTTGGCACTGGTGAGGCTGCACCTCAAGTACTGTGTCCATTTCTAGGCCCCTCACTTCAAGACAGACATTGAGGTGCTGGAGCATGTCTAGAGGAGGGCAACAAAGCTGGTGAAAGGTCTGGAGGGTATGTCCCATGAGGAGCAGCTGGGGGAACTGGGATTGTTTAGCCTGGAGAAAAGGAGGCTGAGGGGAGACCTTATCACTCTCTACAACTACCTGAAAGGAGGTTGTAGTGGGGTGCGGGTCGGCCTCTTCTCCCAGGCAACTAGCAACAGAACTAGAGGACATAGCCTCAAGCTGCGCCAGGGGAGGTTCAGGTTAGACACTGGGAAAAATTTCTTCACAGAAAGGGTTATTAGGCATTGGAATGGGCTACCCAGGGAGGTGGTAGAGTCACCATCCCTGGAGGTGTGTAAAAGACTAGATGTGGCACTTAGTGCCATGGTCTAGTTGACACAGTGGTGTTAGGTCAAAGGTTGGACTCGATGATCCCAGAGGTCTCTTCCAACCTAGTTGATTCTGTGATTCTGTGATTATTGAAAGATGGCACCACTGCCACTGCATTTACTTCCCGGGTAAGAGGTAACACCTTTTGCATGAGTTAGGGAGGAGATAAAGCACAGATTTAAATGTATTGTTTCAAATTAGAAAATAATACCACAAAAAAAAAAAATAAACCAACATCCTGAAGTTTGCATTCCCTTCAAAACAGCTTTTCTTGAAAACAAACAAAAACCAACAATAAAAAAACCTCACTAGCCTTTCTGCATTGCCACCAATTCTTGTTTCAGTCACTACATAATTTTCAGACTCTGAAAGCCTAAGCAATGCACTCCAAAACAAACTGCTGATCCTACCCTGCAGATGTTGGAACTTTAGAATCAGTTTCTCTACTTTTACCTAACAACATGCTAGGGATGATGCATATCATGATCTTCACTTACTTGCAAAATTTGAATAAGATCTTCTCAAACACTAAAACTGGTCCTGTGCTGCCAAGTATAGTGAGAGGCTGTCCACCAAAGAGAGAGTAGGCAATTCCAGTCATGGATGCTCCAAATAGCGATTCTATTGCACTCTGAATATGATACAGAGAAAAGTGTCCATAAATTTTCAAACAGGTTATTTTTGCAATGTCTTAGTCTGTAGCCTTCTAAACATTGAAACACCAATATTTAAAGGTGATTCATGCAACAGTAAGAAAATACTAACCACAAACCTAGGAATGTAAGTTTTTTTTGAAAGCTCAGATTTAACACATACTATACGACCTTCAGTTGCTTCTCCCAGCAGACCACCAAATGTAATGACAGGAGACATGCAAGCACAGTAGAGAAACAAAAATGATGCCAGACACTGCAGACTGAGAGCATCCCTGAAGTCACTCCAGAAGAAGGGAGCTTTTCTTTTTATATCTAAAATCAATCCTCCAAAAAATCTAAAAAAAAAATAGAAGAGATCAAATTAATGAAAAAGGCAAACCAAACTTTCTTCCACAGCACTGTTTTAAATATACTGCAGAGAAGCTATTGTTCCTTGATCAAATGATACATACTCTTATAATTCACCCTTCCCAGAAAAAAGTTTCTGGGAACCCTGTTTTGATAACTTTAATCAGGAAATTTTGGTTTTAAAACAAACTAATTTGCCTGTTTCTTTTATAAAATCTTCATCTAACCATCCAGACCCAAAACTCCCATGCATAAAACCCTATTATTTATTATGTGAAAGAATTCTTTGCATTTGTTTAATCAGAGAGCTACTACAGTGCCCACTTGCCCACATGTCTACATATAGAGCTTCACTTTTTTTATTTGAGAATCTGTTCCTAAATACGCTTGATGATAGAACTGAATGTAGGCCACAATTTTCCAAGGACAAGAACTGTCATCTTTTGTCATTTACACTACGCTAAATATAATCAAATATTTAGGAACAGACGCTCCCTTACAATATACCCTAAAGATATAGTAAATATCCCCACAATGCTCTTTTTCTCACAGGCACCTCATGTATCAGATGTTGCTGGGGTTAAAAGGAAAACGAAGTGCCACCATCTGCTAAATACTAGAATGATCCTTTGAGCTGTCAGTTCCCAGGTTCACCACTGAGAGAACAGCTTACAGCCAAACTGGCCATCATCTCCACCCCACTGTGCCCCACTGCACAACCCAGAACCTTCAACTACAAAATAGTTGTAAGCATTCACAATATATGGCACAAGACTATTCCCAGCTTTTCCTTCGCGCTGTACAGACACAAGAAACGTTAATCGAGTTTAACAGAGGTCTAACCTTTATAAATAATAGAGAAAGGAGCTTGCAATACACACAATGTGAAAACTCAAATCCTCTTGCCCTCTCCCCCTCCCTGCAAATTAGCGTGTATTGTCCTTTTCAGCTATGTGGTACACAAATCAGGAAAAATGCCTGGAAAAATCATATGCCAAGACAGTCATTTTAGAGAGAACCAGCCCATTATGATCCCCTTGGAAATGCATCACTTAGAACACTTCAGATTCTGCATATGTCTTCACTAACTTTCCAGTGCGTTGCAGTTCTGGTCCAGAGTGTCCCCCAGGTTGTTCTGCGTCCCCATGGGTTGCAGTCCCATTTGGCACTCCTGGGATCTTACGCTTCTCCTACCAGAAGGAAAAGATACTTCTCATGGGTCTTAGCAACCAAAACACAATTTTAGCAGAGGAAATGGGCTTTGACAGTTGAAAGACTAAATGTGTAAGTTTTATTGTAAGATTCATCAACAAAACTGCTTCATGAGCTGTAGAGGAGTTCTCTAACAGGAAATAATAGAAGGAATTGTGGTTTAAGAAATTTAAAGAATTGATCACAGAAAATCCTGCATCAGAAAACATATTAAAGAGTAGCAAGCCAGGCTGCTTTGATCAATTCTTGCAATAAACTTCGAAGAAAATCAAACCATGGGTGTTCGGAATAAAGATGCTTACGACCAATTACCCCTGAATTTAAGATCTTTAAATACAACTATCTGTCTTTATTCAGCCAAGACCTAGAATTGAACAACACGAAATGTTATCATTATACTGTATGCTTGCAAGACAAGGGTTCTCTTAAAGCAAATTAACAAAAAGAGCACGCAAAATGTCTATATAATGACTCTGCTAAATGCTACATTAGTGAGACAATTCTACCTAGCAAAAATTCATCACAACATTTAAAAGTATCTGAATTTTACAATGTACAAACCTGAGAGGGAACATTTTTAGGTGGTTCTATTCGAATTGTTGGGTCCCACTCTCCAGGAGGGAGAACAGTAACCTGATCAAGAAACTCATCAATTCCAGACACCAAGTCATTGCGGTCTTTTGCTTTGTAAGCAACATCATGGAACACCTGTGAAAAATGGTGAAGTGTATATGGGAGGAAAAAGAGATGGGGAAAGGAATACTCTCATAACATTTCTCACGATGGTCTCTTTTCTCTGAAATAGAATCCACTTCATGCAGTTCCCACCAAACAATCTCAGCTTCAATTAACTATAGAGTTTCTGGTATATAGCATCCATAGAGGTTCCAGCTGCTGTGGAAAAACATCCTTATGGGTGCTAAACGTTCTAGAGATTTCACAGTTTAAACCACACTTAATTCCACTGGAAAGTAACTGCGTAAAATGGAATCTTCTCAGTGAAGATATCCTTACATGTGAACATTGTCCCTTATTTCGTTATCTCCTTCTGGCAGCATAATCTGGGCTGTTACAGGATCATGAAATGAATGGAATGCTATTTGTGCATCATCAGAATGATTAGCCACATTTTACCTGGACAACTCCGTATTGGAGATTCCCTAATACACCTCTTCCAGTCAGTACAAAATGACTAAAACCAAGCCACAAATAAAAATACCTCATCTGTCATTAGTGTTCCAATTGATCTTCCAATCTCATGGTATTGTTGCCCTTTACCCAGTGGTCCAAGAAGAATAAACAGAAATCTGTAAATAAAAGTTAAATACAAAAATTGTAAAGGATAGATGGTTGAAAGTAACTATACGTTCTACAGAAATACTTATTTAAAAATTGGACTAGAAGAACCTCTAAGTATTATATATAATCTCCTTCAAGATCCTCAGACATGCATTTAAACGTGAAGCTCTCGTTAGAAAAAACTGTGAAAATAACTTCCAAAAATGTGAAGGCGAACAGTGTTTTGAGTCTGAAGACCCTCTGTTGGCTCATAATTTTCTTTGGGTTGCATGATCTCTGCTTGAAGAACCCTTTATCTAAAAACAACACCAACAAAAAAAACACCTCTGAAATCTTGTCAGGGCTAAAATTTGCTGCATTATCGGGCTGTGTGGAGAAGGCATGGCAATATTCTGTGGAATATTTGAGTTTCTTTTAAATGCAGAGCAAGTGACTGGTGATCTTTTAAGTTTGGTGGATATTAGCATAAAAGCTTCACAGTCAGACTTAATTGAGACCTAAAACCTCCTTACGTAACAAACCTTATCTTACATAATACATATATATGCAATTATAACCTATATACAGAACATATTAATTTATTTAATTCTGTTAATTCAACAGAATCAATTGTTTTATGGTAGTCTTATTATTCCAATATTGGGGAAGTGAAATTACCCTTGAATAAAAACAATTCTTAACATCATTCTTACTCTCATTAAGTCTCTAGACAGCCTCTACTCTAGGCTTGGGGCTCAAAAGGTTCTATAAAATGCAGAGGATAGGTTCAAATGAAATAACTGAACTTCTCAGTTTTGCTAAAATGCAAAAGACAATTTTTTGACTAACATTATTAAATTTTTTTAAATAAACATTTTTGCAGAAATTCTTAATTATCCTAATTTTTAACTATTTAGTTTTCTTTTGGTAAAAAAAATCAAGAAATTTGCTGGTTTCCTTTTGTGGTTTTTTTTTTTTTTTGTGGGAAGTTGGGCAAGATTATGAGAAGAGGCTTCAGAAGTTTTTTTCAAAACTAACTAGGTCCCTCAATGTCCCTTATACACATGAAAAAATTAGAAAAGACCAAAAAAGTCATATTCAAAGTAACTACAAAATAACTACAACTTAAAGAAAATTTTATACTGCTTATCTGACTAGGAGCAAGGATCTGAGTCTCAGCATTAGCATTCCATAGCATAACACAACACTCCTTCCTGAGTGTCACAAACAACCGGAATACACTACTGCCTTCTGTCGGAATTCTACTTTTATAGAAATTGGAAGAGGGAAGGGGAAAGAGACAGAATATATGTACAAACATACACACAAATACAAAAAAAAAAAAAGTGAGAGACTGCAATAATAGTTAAGTCAGTGAACTCAGATATGGGAGAATCACTTTGGAGTTTTGATCTGAATCAGCCGCAATAGGAAACGATATATCTGCAGATCTATTTAAATGCTTTCTATGTGACTAGAAAGTCTACTTTAGATTTTTTTTAAATTTCCTCATAATTTGTTCTCAGAACCAAAGTAGTTCATCAGAAAACATTAATCTAATAAAACTTTATGGTTAAAAGTCACATTCACTACCATGCAGCTATCTATAAAGTAACTTTATAGGAGCTTGTTATTTACAGCAGTTATTACAGTGTTATTACAGTTCTTCATCCATTCACTATCCCTAGTCAATGAAATCACAGTTTGTTTTTTCCCCTTACTCAATTCCTTCTTTATTTTTTCCTTCTGAACATAATTATGCAGTATCACACAACTAGTTTCAGTTCCAGTTCCAGATGAAATATTCTAAGAAGCTGAATATTTCACCTGTGTTTCATCTGCAGTATGACCAGTTTGCATAGAATAAACTGTATTGTAACCTAACAACCAATCACTTCTGCAAAGAATTATTATCTGCATACACAAACAACATGCTTCTGAATACACCCATACATCATTGAAAGGATGAGCTGAAAGATGTCTCTAAGACATGTGTTTGTTAAAGAAAGAACCAAATTCATAACTCAATAAATGATGAAGTTGAAAGCTACATCACCCTGTCTCCACAAGGTACTCAGAAAAACGTGAAAATAAATCCAACTGTACCTTGTTGGAATCGGAACTTCAGCTAGTCCTGTAAGCAGCACTGCAGGAGACAACCTAACAAAAGCAACAACCGCACGGTCCAGGAACTCCAGTTCACCAACTAAGATGTTTGATGCTTCAGCTCCAGGTGGTATCTTTTTCATGAAGTGTAGGTCAACCTGGGAAAAGTATATTAAATTACAATCTAAAAGCTATTCACAGGGATTTTTTTTCCCTCTGTTTTGTTGACAGAGACTTTCTGGTCACTGCACTATAATCTTTACTTATTTCAATTATACAGTTTCTACTATTCTTGTCTTTTGAGTAATTTTTTTAAAATAAAAAACCAAACAACTGGTCTTCCATTATTTGACTAATTTTTTTTGGTAACATAGTTAAAGTGCTACAGAATTAATTTATGAAGACAACAAATCACATTTTAAATCTTGTTAAGAATATAGTACTAATTTCCTATTAATACATTTTATCAATAATCATAACAGCATTGATAATTTATAACAGAATCAATAATTCATACCGGTAAAAGAAATAAAGACACCTTATTTTTCCATAATTAACAATTCTGGAAATCATGAACTCATAGTTCATAGTTGCTGTATTATAATCTCAATGAGAACAACAGGTTCCACTGCACATAATTTTCCTTCTACTACTCTAAGTGAGATATATTTTTGTTTTCGGATTTAATGGAAGACAGTTGCCCTTCTGCTGAAAATGACAGAAAATAAACTATGACCATGATTGTCTCAAGAATAAACTGAAAGAGCAAAGCAGAACAAAAACTCTGGAGTTTTAAGGCAGTGATGTTGACTTTTACAGGGAGGGTAGGAAAAGACAGATAAACAGCTTCATCATGACATTGCTATATAAGCTCAAGGTATTTGCCTAGGAATGTGTTCATTTGTATTTCCTCAGTATCAGTCTAGAGTTTACTCTGTAACAAAGATCGACATGGAGTAATAGATTATATAATGTATGTTTGATTTCATTATGCACCAGTATTGTCTACATTTCAAAATGCATGAATTTTGTCATTTGCTTTCCTTTTATTAATCTAAACACAACAACAGCAACCAAATCCAATATAAACTGTTAAAGTGGACCATTTTAATGTCTATCTTACAGCCATCTGTCAGTACTAGTTTGCATAGTTTTTGGTAATATTTAGAAAATTGTTTTCTTGCAAATGGCTCTGGCACTAAATCAGAATTCAGATATAACAGTTGCCTGTGTAATGAAATCTTATTTCTCTGAGATCACAAAGAGATGTCTAATGCTACCCTAAGCAAATCTAGAACGACGACCAAACACCTCACAAAGTTAAACAAGCATCAAATCAACCTGGAAGGTTGGAGTCCAAGTACTTTTGCAAGGTAAAGTATCAGGTGAGTTAAATTCTATTCCCCACACAAATCACAAAATAACTCTTCAGGGTTAAATACAAAACCCAAGCAGATTCACTTTGCACCTATTTTGGTGTCATAGGTCATTTATCATTGAGAGAAAGGAAGTAGTCTTTCAGACACATAGCAATGTGCATTCTGTACCAATTTTACCTTGTGAACGGATTTAACATTTAATAACTAATGTCTCATACACAACATGCTACAGCTGTCACCTTAAGGTCCCACTAACATACAGATCACAGGATAAAGATTCAAATCTGAAACAAACATGTAGTCTCCTGTGTACCAGAAAGTATTTCCAGATATGTTTCCTGTACTATTTATCAGCTTGAGATTCCAAAATCTTTCAGGTAGTGAACATAGCCCCAGTTAAAAGGCAGGTAGCTGGCTGAGAAGCATCAAACTGGGTAACTACACCCCAACCTCGGGTGATGCTTCTGCCACATAACAAGAGCAGAGGTGGCCCTGGAGTGAGGTTGGGGCAATGGCAGAAGCTACATCCTTCCAATGCTTCATCTAACCTATCCATTATACATCTCTTACCCCAAGAGGTCTTCAGCTGGACAGACCTCATGTGCATCTTAATCTGCACCCTAACCTGAGCCACTTTCCTGACTAAATAGTCCCAGCAAGCTTCAATTAAACAAAAAGCTAATGTGGAGGCCATTCCCCTCCATTGCAACTCAAGGACTGAAAAGGGTGGTGGGGGCCTTCCCCAGAACCAAATATAAACTGACATGAAGACAAACAGAAAATACTCAACATCACTTCTTAGGAAAGCCCTGACACATATTAATCAAATTTATTTATAAGCAGGCCCGACCAGTGTTCAAAAGCAAGTCAATTATTTCCATGGTATTTAAAAGAGCAAACTCTGTCAGTATGGAACCAGGGTTTTATGCAGAAATCCTGTTTCCACGTGGAGCATAGGAACATTGCCATGAGAAGGAATGCGGGTGCAGTCTCTTTACGAATTTCATATTTCAGGGCAACTAGGGTTCCCTTCAGCCTCTGGCATAAGAAGCAGAGACCAACCAGATGCAGTTGTTAAACTGCCATCCCCATCCTGCTCAGACACAGGATAAAATGGTGCTGTGACAGATCACCTCCATATCACTCTGGGAATACAAAGTCTTCGTGGTGTCCCCAGAGGAAGAGGAGTGACACATTTACAAGTACAAACATCAGAAACTATGTGTGCTACTGAAGTAACATTCAAGACAGCTTTTAGTGCCATGTCTCACATTATTCATAAATAGATACCAACACAATCAACACAGTCTCAGTGCTGTATTCAGATTAAGTCAGCTTTTTGAATCAACTCCAAAATTTGGAATATTAGAAGTAGCCCAAGGGAGACAGATTACCAAGGAGAGAGTCTGTGAGGTAGTCAAAGGTGCTTTTGTGTAGAAGACAAATGAAATTAATATGTGGAACAAAATTAGAGCAAGAAATCACAATACTCAAGAGAAAATTAGTGTACTGCTCTACTTTCCTCTCAATCTGTGCATATAATTCCAATTATAACCATTGGGAGTTATTGCAATAATGCAATTCAAGGGGAAATTATACTTTATTTATGCATCTTCAAAAGGATAAATGGATCTATTTAAAGGCAGTCAAAAAAGGTATTTAGATTACAATCCTTTACTGTTATTTCATTCCTGCAAACAGAAGTTGTTCCTTTCAAATTCCTGACATCTTTGTTGGTATCTAACACTGCTGAGGCTAGCCAAAAGATGACATATGTTGATCTCTTCTCAGGCCAGTTTAAATAGGAAGAGCTCTTTTGATCGGCAAAGCTGCAGCACCACAAAAATAGTAAGTGAATGATCAAATGATGCAGCCTCCATTCTTGTTTAACACAAACATCATGCAGCTAGATAACAGACTGGGATTTTGATCCTACAACACTCAAAGCAAATGGGCAAACAAGAAAGAAAAGCACTACTGTAAGTCATATTGTTCCCTTTGGGTTGTTATGAGCTTCACCTCTGCACAGCTTAATTCTTAATAGACAGCTTTATTTATATTTGATATCCTTTACTAAATTTTACATCTTGATATTAGAACACTTGCCAAAATAATTAGTTTTAGTTAGCACTTTTAATATAAATATCAGGAAACCAAAATCATACTTCACTTTTTAAAGCATTATAATCTTAGTTTTAAATATTTTTAAAGTGTTAGCGTTAAATTTTTAACAACATGCACTGTTTATAGATCTCCTTTCTACCTCTGTAGAGATGTGATCCATAATACACCCCCAGCCAACCTCCTTTCTTCTCGCTGTCTTTGACAAAAAGATCTGTTGCCCATCTTTATTTCAGCCATATACCATTCCTAGTCTGGCATGTTCAGTCAAGAATTCAAATGGTGCAAACAGCTACTGCTGCTAGGAAGTAAGTCTGGCACCAGATGGAGCAATCACATAACTCTACTTTTAGCTCAGCTGCACCAGCATTAAGATGCAACAGACTCAAAGAGCTGTTCTTCAGAAATTTGGTTTAAATTACCTTTCTTCACTTACTCAGCCCTTGTGGTATTAATGTGTCAGCTGAAGTCATCTGTCCCCGTCAGGTCTGTCATCTGTGTCTAATGTGACAGTTTGTTTTAGGTATATACAGACTTCTTAAACAAATTAGGATTCTCCTTTACATTAAAGCTGAGAAGCTGTTTGCTTTTCTTTGCTATCTAACATTGAACTGTCATTGCAATCTCCACTACTGAACAGTTAACATCTTTTGTGAAGTCTACTGAAATATCTTGGCTTGCCAGAAGAATTAAGTTATAGGTTTACAGAAACACATTCTGTTTGAGACATCTGGAATCCACGAGTTCAGGTTATAAAAAACACAGTTTGCATTCATGCATTACTTCTACAAAAAGTAAAAATCTGAGAGGTAAATCTGAATTATAAGAATTCTGAATTACTTTCCCACTTAGATAATTTTCTGTTAATTTGTAAAAATTCCCCCTACAAATCTACACCTATGATGTTGTCATGCAATACATTTATCTATGTTCCCAAGCTGTGATTTCCTGTTACGAGTAATTTATCAAGAAAATTAAAAATTCTTTTTTGTTATATACAAACCATGTTGCAGTGCACATGAAACTCTAATGCTGAAATAAAATTTAAACTTCACAGCTTTTCCTGATTCTTGTGGATTCATTTTATTTAATTTAAAAGATCCATTTGGTAGTCAGGAAGCTCTCTTCACCGTCAGTGAACACTTACCTTGCTGAAGTCAACAGTGCTGTTTTCTCTGCTCACATCATTTTTGTTTTCAATACAGGCTGGAGCAGACTGTGGGGAAACAATCTGACCTGCTAAAAAAAGTACCGTTATTACAGAATACTAACAATTACTTGTATAAATAAAGCAATATCCAATGAAATAGTTGTTAAAGAACTACATACATTTCATATGTATATGAAGCATCTAAACATGGCATTTTAATTAAAGCCTTATTTAGAATAACACATTCTCAAAGGACAGAACATTTATCACATGCAGTTAGGAATGGGAGAACGTAATTTAGATAAATGTAAAAGATACTCTTGAATATTTGAAGACAAACTTTCTATGCCAATTAAAGCTTATGATTTTTAAGATACTACATTTGAGGAAAGCTATATTTTCATATAGTTTTTGTAAGTAATTTGAGGAGCTGCCAACTTCGGGCAATATCTGTCTACAAGAATACTCCCCACTGAATAAAACAGGATTACTAATTTCCACAAAATTACTCAAGTGTATAAGAATGTCCTGATTATAATAACAACTACAAAACCCAGCATAAAAGTGGGCTGCTATAAAAATAGACATATTGGAAATTAAGATTATTTTAAAAACTCAGTATTGAACAATATGATTATTGACATGTAAAACAAATGTTTCGGCATACATATTTTCAAAAAGTTTCAGGAAGGATTTAGCAAAAGTATTTTATGAAAGTTTTAAAAATATCTCAAGATGATAAGAAGTGTTTAAACATGCCTCAGTCTCATGTAAGCAAACAGTAAGCCTTGTGACCAACAAAATTTTGCCAAGGAAAGCTCAAAAAGAAAAACGGGATTAAGTAACAAGTATATGTCACATAAAGCATATTTTTACTTAATGCCAACATTGCCCCTGTGCACGGCCAGAGGCCACCACGCACACACTGAGGGTGTGGGGCTGGCAGTAGAGCAGCACACAAACCCCACAGGGTGATGGGCCATTCCCTGCTTGCCTTCACTCTTCCTCCCTGGCATGGCAGGAGCCACACACAGCTCTGAACACCACAACAAAGTACATGAAAAAGTACCAATATATGAGCCAACTATCTCTTACTGCCCTAACACATACCCAGGAATAACTACAGAGTCCAACTGGCCCAGAGTCAGCATCTCGTGCCCAGCATATATTTGTTTCCATAGCAAATAAAGTCTCTCATATGACTGCGAAATGATGATGTGAAAACATTGGTTCTGGTGAAAATCAACCTAAACTTGCACAGTAACAAAGTCCATATGTTCACGACACTTGAAGATAAAGACAGTCAGAAAGTCCTAAGCTAGGCACACTGTCTGGGCAATTCAAAAAAGCCACGGTGTGTCCCCTCACATCGCTGTCACAGACACTTGCAGTCCAAGCCTGTCCCCAGCCACAGCCAGGAAACAGAGCGCTTTGCAGGATCCAGTCTGAACAGGACAGGAGCCTTGCAAGAGTATCTCAACCATTGCCAAAATACTGAAGTATCCAGCTTCTGTCACAGCCGAGCACTACAGTATCCCTGTCTAAGCCTGGTCATGAATTTGAAAGTTGAAACACTTGCTCAAGAAAAACATTGGTTTTCATGAAAATCGACATCTCATTTTCCACTAGGCAAATCTCCCATGACACAAAACAGTTTTTAGACTCTTGTACTGCATCCTGGTAGCATAGCCAGAGAGATTTCACTTTGATTAGGAAGTACAGGAGCAGAATGTTTTAAAATGTATTGCTAGAAATCCTATTATTAAATGTATCAATCTTAAAAATGTAAATATTTCCATTTTCTCTCTGATTCAGGACAAGGACAGATCGAAACAAGAATAGAAATCAGGGCTTCTGTTGAGTACTACAGTGAAACAAACAGAGAGTGACAAAAAAACAAGACATGACAAGCATGTTAACCTAACCAAGCAGATAAAAATAAGTCAGGATTAGAATGTACGTATGACAGTAATAAAGGACTGATTTCAGAAAGCAACATATTAATGTAACTTAAAGGAATTCACATTTTAAAAAATTATTCATGCCTAAATGCCACAAGAGACGACTTTTGCAAATCAGAAGCCAGAAATGATTAAATATGCAAGATGCTTATAAGTGGTCATTCAATTTGTCTGTTTTAATTAGAACTTAAAGAAAAAAACACTGAGTTCCATCATTGTTACACCATCACCTTTACACTATGTATCCCCATATACGACTTCACACTGTAATTTTTTTCTGTATTGTTTATTTAGCAGTCTTAGAATTATTTTGACAGGAATCATCCTGTAATATTATAACTATTACAAATAATTAATATATACATTTTATTTCTGTACTATTTTTGAGATTTTAATAACATAACAAAAAAAAAACTTTCACTAATTCTAATAGAGAAGCTATAAAATGCTCAGAGAAAACTCCTCCCTAACTTACTCCCAGAAAACTTTAAATCTAGTACTATTAGACCTTCTTAACTCTTAATTTCTTCCTTTTAGACACTCCTCTATATTCTAGGATCTATATAAAGGGAAATAATTGTAATAACTACCCATACTAATATACATACTATGTTATAAAGATGTTACAGGAAAGCAACAGAGATAGTTCATTATCTTTCTGTTGCTAATTAGGGATTTACACTTATACTGTTTTTTTTTCTGGACCCAAAAATTCAAAACCAATGACAGCAGGGATACCTGCCAGGAAGATAAAAATATTGACCAACAAAGGAGTCAGAGCATGGACCACCTGTTATAAATACCGAAGTTTTAACATCATAGTTGGAGGTATCTAAAGTCTCTAAGTGATTAGCGTAACAGTCCAAAAGCTAACTTTTAAACATTGTGTCCACTTCTCTTTTAGGAGAAAAATATTTTTAAATATACATAGTAGGAAATAAAAGCCACAACCAGTAAGTATGCGAAGTTTATAAGAATAGCATATGTTCTTTTTCTGTGCCAACAGAAGACCTCAAACTTTGATTTACCCATATGCTGGAGTAATCTGAAAGAACACAAGTTTTACCTTGAGGCAGTAAGAGATGCTTAAATAGCTCTGCAACTTAAGACAGCTTTCTGGATCTTGGCACAAGAAGTTTGGTTTTTTTTACTGTATTGAATAACAAACAAGGATACAAGGTAGAGAAGACAGGTAATTTCACTTTTCACATGATAATCATGAAGAAAGTTTTTTAAAGTGCATCTTAAACACACTTCAGTAATGCATGCCTCTTATGCAACAATACGGTCAGTAAAATGCGAATCTGGAACTTGGTCTCTGTGTGGCCCTTCAACTGAAAAGTAAGACAAAAAGTACTGGGTTTTTGAGAGATTTTTGCTCCTATACACATTTAGTTTGTTAAATGTCTGTATATTTTGCACTGGATAGTACATAGATGGAGTGCTACGGTGGCCCTCTCCCTAGGAGCAGGACTGCAATGCTGCATGGTTATTTTTATATTTGGTATCTTCCTCTACTTCTGAGCTATGAAGCCACAAAAATTCATAAATTAATTTAGTGTATAATTTCATGTTGACTTAAAGGAGATGTCTTTGGGGTGAATACTGTTAAGCACATGAGTAATTCCCAATGGGGTAGGACCAAAAGCATACTGATGGCAACCTAGTGAACATGTGCATCACCACGCTACACTGGTTTTCCAACATCATTAAAAATACTCAGTTTGCTAAAGCACGTTAGCAACTATATATGTGCTTTATCCCCAAGCCACTTTTAATTTCAGGAACTGATTGTTTTCTCTGAATGAAGGACGCAGTTATTGGCACCATGATGGTCCTATGAAGCAACAATCAATTAAAGAGCTATGCGAATGAAGAGGGGAGCTGTCACATCATACCTAAACTAAAGCAAACAGAAAAAAAACCCAACAAAACACAAACCAATAACAACAACAAAAGACAAAAACAAACAAACAAAACCAAAAAACAAGCAAACAAAAAAAAAACGCAAAAAAAACCCAAAAAGATTTCCTCTTTGATTTCCACCAAAACATCAACAGTCACCACTGCATCAAACTGTCTCCAGAATACAAGTACACTAAATCCCAGTTTTCTCCAAATTTTATCATTATAATATGGGAGCCTCTTGCACTATGTACAAAAGGAAAAAAAAAAAAAACAACAAACCAAAACAAACACAACAAAAATCCAAACTAACATGAAACCCTAGCCAGCCTTAAAACACCTGCTCCGACAAAAACACTTGCGATGGTTTATTACTTCTTTGAGTTGGTAGTATGGGGTTTAGGCTGATAAGAATGGTGAAGGCATAAACCATCAACTCCCTACAAGACAGAATAAGGGCAACAGCCTTGCCATTTATTCAGCTCTTCCACGCCCTGTCCTTGCCAGTTCCATTTCAGCTCTCTCAAGCAAAATATATTTATTTACACATTGTATGTGGTAAATACAGTATTTTATATTTTAGGAGCGCAGTGTAGTATTTTGAGTCCTTATAAATCTAAAGTTTAAAAGCCTTGATTTATCCTGCAGTCCATCTACATAAAGCATGTAAAGAGCTGCATTCTTTGAGAATTCATCAGAGAGCCATTCAGATTTTCTGAAGTATCAAACAAATGCCCAGTGTGGTATCATTGACTTATCCAGCATACATATAAAGGAACTTAATATCTAACAGATAAAACCACAATAAAATGGGTGTTGAGGCTTATCTATACATTAAAAAGCCAATATCAGCACAGTTTTTTAAATTATATTTTAAATTGGTGTACATAAAAAATTAGTGTTTTTTTCAGATAATGTGAAATTGCCAGAGCTTTGAATAGAGCAAAGAACTCACACAAAAAATATTGTCATGCAAAGCCAAGTCACTTAAAAATCAAAATCCATCAAAATAAGGTCCATATTTGTTACACTAACAGCAGTTTGCATTTGCAGATAGAGCTCAGCATTTTGAGACTATTAGTCCTGCCAAATTAAAAAAAAATGTAATCCTAGTAAATTAATGTCACATGCAACATACTCTTACTCCCTAAAATTTAAAGCTCAAGACATTTAACTGTGTGCACTGTATTTATTAACCAAAAACCAAGACGTCTCTAGAATGCCAATAACAAAAACGAAGAACTATGTATTCAGATACAAATCACAGTTACTGGAAACAAACTGGATGCAACTGACATGTCAAAGGAAATTGAATCAGAGAAGTTGCTCATTTTTCTAGACCATATATATTTCTTCCCATTCAGAAAAAAAAGTCTGATTTGCAGCCAGCTATAACAATCTTCAGGCTTTTCACTGCAACTAGTCACCAATTTTCCAAATCTAAATGGACACACAGTCCAGAACAAAAATCAAGGATTGAAAAACAGTAAGTTTTCCCAAGTATATGGTAAAATTCTGATATAACAGAGCCGTGATGCCATCTTTGCAGGCTGAATTGTACCTGTATGTTTAGGCCTCACATAATGACACATAACATTTTAAATCGGTGGAGAACCATGTCACTCCCATTGCACGTGCGTAACTGCAAGTAGATCAGGGGCTCGCTAATGATAAATATTTTAAGAGGATGAGGAAGAAGTTACTTTACCTGTTTTTCTAAGGCTAGAACTAAATCTCAAGCACAATTCACATGAAGTCATGCAGTTTTAACTAAAATGCTATGATTTGCAGTTTTACAAATTGATGTAAGAAAATGAACTTACAAAGAAATGGCACTTTTTTTTCCCCAAAAACAAATTCCACACAAGCTTCTCTTAAGTGCGCCACAGCTGCTGACAAAGGCCTGAGGTGTTTTTTAATCACTATAGCAAGAAGTTGCATGCTGTCAAGAAACTGAGATGAAGACATGGGTGTACATTTGAAATGATCTGAAGCCCAAGCAAGAATAGGTATTTATACTACCTCTGAACCTTCAGGGACTTTACAGAACCCAAAGGATAGGAGATGAGGAAGATACAGAGATGAGATGAGCCTGTTAGAGACAGACACAACAAAGAGCAAAATAAAGAAACACAAAGATGAATGACACACTTTTATACATATGGATTACACATTTTATCATGGGTATAAGGAAACGTGGAGAAAGAAAGAATAAATACCAGATGAAAATGTTCATAAATACAAGTTATATTTTAATAATATAAAAACCTGTGGGTAATACAAGTTGATTAAAATATATACATTTGAGAAGAATATAAAACAAGCAAATTAAATTAGCTAATAAGCTAGAATTAACTGTCTTTGAGCTTGCCTTCCCTTCAAGGAAAGCTGGAGCAATCCACTTGATCCAGATCCAATACTGCCAGAAAACTTGAGTACATATATATGGTGTTCCTTGTGACTTACTCCCAAAACAAAGGAACACAGTCACGTACCTAGCAATGCCTCCCTACCCTTTTCATATGGCTCCAAGCAATGTCCATCTCCACGTGGTAGTATTGACATCAGAGTTTCACATGCTGTAAGCTAGCTCTGAGTTATGGCATAAATGCTTGAACTGATGTTTAGGAGAGTTTAGGAAACTGAGGAAAGTAACAAACACCATCACATAACTGGTAGTTTAGACTTACTGGGATACTAAAGCATCATATCCTAAACTAGACACCCAAGCATAGTCTTAAACACCTCCGCATGTGCTCATGCTGCCATAAAACAATGAAAAAGCCCAAACCAGCCTATCATACTAACTGAAATAACTGGAAAAAGGCTTGAAAAAGAACATGTCAAAATGAACTGCTCGAGTACCTCATGCTGTTAACTCTGAAGACCCTCAATTTAATATGCCATTGCTTTCTTCAAGCTCTGTGGCATATGGATAAACCTCTCATTGGA
This sequence comes from Nyctibius grandis, assembly GCF_013368605.1. Classification (NCBI taxonomy): domain Eukaryota; kingdom Metazoa; phylum Chordata; class Aves; order Nyctibiiformes; family Nyctibiidae; genus Nyctibius; species Nyctibius grandis. The sequence goes on from NC_090666.1 coordinate 19,727,310, forward strand.
ATTTTAGAATTTCACAAAATCAGACATGATATGTGGCATAATGCAATTTTTACACTAATAACGTGTTTGCTCTGACATCAAGGGAAAATAAGCAGTTATAAATGGCATACATATGGAACAGAAAACAGGCACGAGATAATGTTATTATGGGTAAACACTTCAGCAAGGTGCATGGACATGCAATTTACAAGCCACTTATCCTGCCATGCTTCTCTCCCCTAGTTCCTTCCTCTTCGACTTTAACCAGTAAAAGGTCTGTTAGATCTCATTACACATATATACATGTATACACACGCGTGTGTGAGCGTGCTCCAAAGCCTAGACTAAAAGTGGAATAGCCAGTCAAAAAACCTAAAATGTTTACATGATGAAAACTTCTTTTCCTAACTACATTTTCATCAAACCAGCTACTTTTCCGTCCCACACATGCTTAAATTCTGAATTGCAGAACTCTTTGTAATTATAAAGGGAAGAAGCTTATGAAATTATTTTAGCATTCCTCTAACAATATAAAGGTGTGGTATATTTACAATTGTCTTTGGCTTTTTAGACCATGTCATAGGAATTTACAGACACAGCTCTCAGGTATCAGTGAAAAACCTATTGATCTCAATAAAAATAAGTTAAATTGCTTTACAAATCAAACTTTCTAAAGATTATTTACTAATGACAAAGATTCATATTTTTACCTGCCTTTTACAGTATTTATAGTAAAATTACTTGCCAGCCTCTATTTTGGGTATTTGGTATCAAATTAGACTTTAAAAAAAAAAAAAAAATCATCTTTCCTAGTCTTATGCCAAATTTGACTGTCGGTTTTTATTGGAACATCAAAAGCAGGCTTTTCATTCTCACAGTTTTGATGCTTAATGAAAAGTGAAAGTTAAACACAGCATGGCAGCATTAAAAATGCATGGTAAATCCATAGCACCCTGACATCTTAGCCCTGCAGAGGATGTGAAGAAAAGCCATTGTAAACAAAAGATAATACTACCAAATACAAAGCAAATTAATTAGATGGTCTGACAGACTCTTAAACAAAGAAAAAATGGAGGGAGAACATATGTACAACTATCTTCCAGCAAAGATATCACAGTGGTCTGTCAGCAGCACAGCCATATATTGAATTTATGTCTTCATTCTCAGACTTTGCTCCTGAATATCTGGAAACTGATACACTGATAAGCCAGCATAGTCAGGAACTTGGACAAGAAGGGGTTCTGCATCCTCAGCTGTACCACGTAACCCAGATGGCAACAACTTATGGCTCTGAACCACCTATTTTACAAACTACAGACTGCTAAGGATTGTTATCAGTTAAACTGTCTACACTAAACCCAAACTTAATCAAACAGAGAATTTCCTTTCATGCACTAGAAGTGTCCAAGTTCTCCTGCCTCATTTCAACAGGGACAAGTAAGTGGCCCTTCTAAAGCTCCTGGCACTTGCTGTTTCCGAAAACTCTGGTCTCTCATAGGGGTAAACTGAGCTGTAAACTCATCAGTAGTACCCGAGACATTCTGTTTTTCTCCCTGCAGTCTTCTAGGAATTAAGCTTCTCATGCAGAAAGTAAATGCAATAATAAAATTTTTTACTATTTTAATGCATTTTTTGTATTAAAAAGAGAGAATAATACTGCTACTGTTGGCAATATATGGAATATTTTACGTTTGTACATTCTACACAATGTTTGTGTACAAATGGGAATAAGCAGACTAAAACGATGCCTTGGTTGCATTTTACCAGTTTGTCCTCAGGAAACAAAGTTGTGTCTCACAGCACACTCTTGACAATAATATAAAGTGTTTATATCCCTTAATTTTGCTTTCTTTTACACATATTTAGCTGATTTTTCTTTTGCTTTCACCTTATCCAAAGTTACGTTTTAACAACTTGTTTTTCTATTATTATGAGAAGCTTGTACAGACTCTCCACGGCAATCTAAAAAGAAATACATAGCTGCACTGAGCATAACACTGTAGCTGAACTCCAGCATTTGGGTCATTAGGCAATGGCAGAAGAAAATGCCTCACCACTACCTCGGTCAAGCTTCTAAGGACAGCAGATTTCCTGAAGGCTGAGCATTTCAGTGTAGATTCCTGCATAATTCACACGCCACGTACTATGATACGTTACCCAGGGTAAAGACATAAGAGTATGCCAGAAAAGGTAGCAGTCAGCGTGCCTGAAATTAGGCAGCTCTCCAGAATAATCTCTTTCCCTACTCCTTTAGTCCTGGAGTACTTGGGCAATAGTTGCCACTCAAGTCCATGAGCTGCTTAATTGCTGTTGTCTTGAAAAGGGAAAAAATTGTGATTCCTTTTAAAACCAAAAACTTACAGACTGAATTTTCCTTTTCTAAAGCTAATACTTCAGGCACAGGCAATAAAATAAGATTCAGACTTTTTAATTTAACAGGGTAATGGATGGTAAGAGAGAAACTTAAAATAAACCAACCTCTCTTTGCTTTATGGTAGAGCCATCATCTATTTTGAAGAGGAGTGCAGGAGACTGCCAAATGTGCATTAGCACTTAAAAGATGCAAGTAGAAGAGCAATGCTTCAAACTGATTAAAAGACATCTGTGTCCAAAAGGACTGGGTTTGGAACTCTTCACTATGTAATTTAGATAAAAAACTCATTTACCTTTGTATAAATATTTAGATTTGTACTGTTTATGGTGCATTTAATTTAAATTAACATAGTTAAAGTGACTAAGTGATATTTTTAACCAGGGGTTAGAGTGCTCTGAGGCATCTCTACATAAGCATGTGAACTGGAATTCAGTAGCTTTTCATCTCGCAAAATAAGCACAGACAAATGAAAACCTGTAAGAATGCGTCTCCCTACTTACAGAATCACTTAACCACTGCGTATATAAAATTACTGAGTTTAATACAGACTTAGACGCTGTCCTGATCAGAATCTACTTTTTTGGGAATTAGATAGAGCTATGAAGGTTCCCAGAAGAAACTTACACAAAAGTGAGATGTTTCTGGAGTGAATTACCGCACCAGTTCCACTAACACAGAAAGTTACAGAAATTGAGCTTATGATACTTTCACAGCTTGCCCTCAGGGGTCTTTTTAAGGAGACCTCCTGCTTATTTGTTATGTAAGATCTAGTGCAAAAAGCTTATGGAATGCAAGCTGCCATCTTGAGTCCTGTGGAAACTGAGGAATAGGAAAACTATAGCATTAACTTTCTTAAGTGTCTCCTGAATATTTGTTTAAAGTCAACAGCAAGAGTTGCACAAATCAACAGGAAAGTTGCCTTAAAAAGGATGGACGATCACCCTGCTTACCTCTACTCTTGTGCTCCATATGCATCATCACACACATGTTAATAAATACTTTTTTCCTTATTCTTAAAACGCTATTTTGGTATGGTTCGCTATAATTAGTATGGTTCTATTTAATATCCTCTTCAGATGAAATTATATGTTGCCTTTTAGGTCTGAGAGCCTTCCTCAGGGAAGCGGTTAGATTCAGAAGTACCTATTAAAACTTTATATGACAATGATTGAAACAAAAGGTCCATCCTTGAAACCAAAATTAATCTTTATAATCTTTAAACATCCCCATCTTTCCAGATCAGTTACACTACTACTCTTTCCCCTATGCCTCACACAGCACACAGATGCCTCTTGCACGCTGCACCCTCCCTGTGATGCAGCTGTTTCCTCACTCCCCGCTTTCCAGGGTGACAGGAGAGCTCACTAGGGCCCTAAACCAGAGAGAGAGCAGAATGGACTGAGATTTCACTAAAGTTAAGGTGATTTCTGGAATAATAGTCACTATAGTCCAATGGTGTTCAGACAAAAATGTTGTGGGTATTGTGATGATACTGGATACAGAGGCTCAGTAATTCTGCAATGTATAATTCTAGTGAATTAATTGTGAATATTTGCAAAATTTGGCAAGTTTCGTAACACAGATCTGTGTTTATGTAAATAAGGAAGGGGCAGTAAGAAATGATCTTTCATTATGATTAACCTACAACAACAGTACGGCTTATAAAGGCTTCAGTAAAAGCAAGCAAGAAAAAGGTTATACCAATATCCTACTGTAGAACCACCACTCTGGAAATGTGCTCTCATTTTCATGAACATGATTTTCCAAAAACCGATTTTCTGGAAGAACAAGGTACAGTTCTTGTGGCATCTCTCCACCAGTGTCACCTTGAAAATGTTTTTCTCATTTTCCAGCCCCTCAAACTCAACTATAAAATCCAAAGCACCAGCTGAACACTAGCTAATGCATACACTGCCATAGACTTGGAAACTACTACAACAATACATTACATCTTAACTAAATAGGCCCTGGACAGTCAACAGAAGTCAAAAATAGTCAAATCACATTTCTGGCACTAATGGAGCATGTCCACAGTTCAGAGCAACACTGTGCAAAGACACTCAAGCTCAGTCTGAAGGATCTCACAGAGTGCCTAAAGCACCACAAGTGTACCTGAGCTGTGCTGCACCGGGGATAATGTGCCATGCCAATTACCCAGGACAGAAAGGCACACTAACACAGCTAGCCTGCTTCCGACACCTGAGCTAGTTCCCTTGAATATCTCTGCACAGCCCCGAATCGTGCAGGATATCTGAATTTCAGATTTAAACAGGTGTGTTACTGAATGCATAACGGGAACCACTCTCATGTAAAAGGCACCACTTTTACACAGTAGCTTTTCAGAGCAGGGTCATGCTGAGTTCAACCTGTGGGTACAAAGCATGTGTGATACTGAACAGGCAGATGTTATTGAAAGCTCAAAATGCAAAATAAAGCAATGCATTACCATTTTTATCCATGGAATGGGGCTCAGACTGCTTCTTTCCAATATCAGCAAAGGATCTCACAATTGGGATCCTGTTGGTCAGCTTCTTCTGGTTCTGATGGTGATGCTGTTTCAGTAATGCCTCATGCACTCTGTGACGAACATCCTCACTGAGCTGCCCAGAACCCACCTGCTGGTCCAGGATCATATCTGAAAATACATACATAAACATAATAAAAGAGAGAAAAGAGGAAATATTTTATTTTTTAAATTACAATAATAAAAATTAGTACCCTACAGGATTACAAATGAAAGGTACCAGTTCCTTTAACACGATAGAATTAAATGGTAAGTTTTATCTAGAATGCTTCACTCTCAAGAAAAAAAAAAAATCAAAAAGGATGCTTTTAATGTAAAAAATTCAATCGCTCAAAACATATGCAGTTCCCAAATTAAGGTCGCCTATGTAACTTTGAAGTCAGTCCCTAAGCACTCGCATACATAATGCATTTAAACCCAGGATTATGATGTGTATAAGGTGTCTTTTTTTTCCAAATAACTCCTACCCTATTTGCTACAAAGGAAACAACTTTTTTATTCCCTTTATACTTACCCACAGAAGATCACAGTCTAGCTCTTTATTTCTTATACCTATAATTACAATACTTTCAGTACAATATAAAGAAATTTCAGATAAGACAATACAGGAAAATTTGCTGCATTATTTGCAGATACTTAATAGGATCTCATTCTACTGCCAGATATACATGTTCCTGCAAGAGAATCATTACATGGAGGTATGAGTGAAACTGATCCCCCTGCTAAGAAATTACAACCATTTTTGCAGTCCACTGGTAGAAAATATTCTTACATATTCATATTCAAAACTACTTGTAAATATGTGCATTATGTATTTCAAATGGGAAAGAACTGTTAAGAATTTTGTTGGATTTTTTAAATTATTATTTTGGGAAATCCTGCTGGCAACAGTAGTAACGCTTAACAGAAAAAGATAGGAAAAAAAGAAATTCTGTACCAAAGCAAGTAAAACAGCATTTAAGTACACACTGTCCTTGTATATTCATTGGAAGAAACTGTACTACACAAAAATAGTGATATAATAAGCTGAGTCAAAAGCTCCTTGTACTGAAAATTCAGACCGCTCATGATTCTGTGCTGGAGTCAGATTCCTATCTACCAGTAAACTCAGTGGAAAAGCAAGCAGAGCAGAGAAAATAAAAAGCAGATGCATCATCAGTAGAGACATAGTTTGACAGGTCTTTGATAATTGCCAAGAGCAAGAGAAAAGAAGAGAGATAATAAAAGGCATTAAATAATTATGCTGGTTAAAAGCAGAGTTTAATTGCTAATAGTCAACTATGCACTGTATACACACTTAAAAAACACAACAGTTTTCCTGAAGTTCTTGATAGCCACATAATAAGCCAATGTATCATACACATGGCTGCTTTAAGAGTAGAACAAATTACCTGCATGTTTCACTCACTATGAAGAGGCTAACAACATATTTACATCTCTATGATGACACACACACAAAAAGACAAGGCTCGGTCCACAGACAAATGCAGCTGCCAACAGATGCAAACACAAGAGATGTATCCGCATCTCACAATGAAGAGTGATGCAGAGGTTTTCAACGTTGCCTTTGATCTCCTCCGGCAATTACATTCTGTGCAGTATTAAGAATGGTGTTGGCCGAAAGGCTCACACCAAAGAGTAATATTGCCTGGTGGTGTGCCTAAACTAATAAAACCCGTCTTTGGGGTGCTTCACCTGACTCTGAAGGGAACTTTTCTCTTCAGGGTTAACTCAAACACCACCAGGTCAGTTATCTCTGCACTGCCAGTCTAGACAAACACAGTTTTTCTATTACTCTAGAAGAGATAGAGAGGCATAGAAGCAAGATGAGTGACAGAAAGGCAAAAGAGAAGGTAACTCAAGTTCAAGAGAAAGTCTCCAGCAGAATTTTTTCATTTTCCTGCTCAACTCTTCTCCTTTTTGAGGAACTGCCTCTGCCCTGAAGATAAGACTATCTCCCCTTCAGATAGCCTGAGTACATGAATTTGCATGTCACAGTTCCCAAAAAAGGCCAGTACTTTCTGCAACATGACTGGGAATCTTCAGAAGAAAAAAATGAATTATAAATACGTAACTTAGGGCATCTGTGCTAAAGCACAACCGAAATGATCATCTCCCCCCTCCTTTTTAATTCTGCTGACCAAAAGACAAATTGTAGAGGATGCAAAAACAAAGATTACCTTCTCTGAGTTGCTCTAAGACTGAAATCTAAAGGAAGAGCTGAAAAAAAGGACTCCTCTAGAACAGGCAAATTTAGGGTTGTGGCCATCACCTTTCTTACAGATCAGTGGAACTCCACTTGTATGGTGTCATTCCTGAAATTCCTGAAATTACAGTATTTTCCATATTAAATATTAAAATACATTAACTGCTAATGATGATGTCAATATTTAAGATGATCCACTTGAGAAGAGAAAATGCCAGGAAAAAGAAAATCATATACCTATCCTCTCCTTGCCTAGATGCTCTGCTAGACTTGCTAACAGTCACACAAGTCATGGAGCCAGTTCCAGCGTGGCGACTAACAATTTTTATTTCCTGCCAAACGGAGAAGAAAGTGGCTTACCTTGAGTTTTCTTTTTTTACAACAGCTTCCCCTTTACTGTAGCACCTCTGCCACATGTAAAAAAGGGAAGATGCATTCAGATTTGGAAAGGGTGAATACGTGTTTTCTTGCCTTGATACTCCCCTCCAGTTGCCATTCCTTTAATACAAACCCACTTGCAGTAGCAGCTGTAGGAGTTTAAATGCAGTCAAATTACTGCCAGATTGCTGTATTTTGACCATTTTTTCAGACCTGAACAGATTTGAACAGTAGTAAGACAGACTGTCTACATCAGCACCTATCATTATGGGATTCCGCTTCAGTTTCTTCCCAAGTTTTTCAACGTATCTTTTAAAAGCCCAAGCCTCTGCAATGTCAGTGATAACACTCTTGATTGCAAAGATAAGCTTGAAAACAAGAGCAACATGGTTAAAGTCCAAGAGTAAATGGCAAACAGGAGCATTTTAAACATCCCATTTTCAAAACAAGACTATTTCCTTAATCCTATGAGAGGAAGATCCTACATGCTCGCACCAGTTCAAGCTGCACCTGCTTTTCAAGCCCTGTTTTTCACTTTTGTATCTAGAGTGCATGGCCATTTCTCCAAACTCCATATGACAAAACAGAGTAAAGAATATGGACCTGAAACTTCACAGCACTATATCTCAGCTGCATTAACAACAGCGACCCTCCAGGGTTTCTATGCTCAGCAACAAAGGTTTGGGGATTTTTTTTTTTAGTTATTTTAAAAAATTTTCCTCTTGAATGACCTTTTAAATTCTGCAGAGCCCTCTTCTAGCCAGAGACACAGCTTGCCATTAGATTTTTCAAGGATGCTTCACAACCATATGGAGCTTTCAGCAAGATGCAACGTGTCGAATATCCACCAGCATAGTGTTACCCATTCTATTAATTGCTTACACCATACCATTTCTGCTAACATCAGGAACACTAAATTAGGATATTTCTTCAATAAGGAAAATCTTGATTCACACTGGAACCATTACATCATTTTTTCAAGCCATTAGAGACAGACATTCTTCCTGCCCTGGTTGTTTAAAAAGATTCAAAGAAATTTAGGGTTTCATGTAATTTCAAGAATGCTTTCTCCATTCAGACTCAGTTACAATACATCATTTACATAACATTAATTTTGTGAGTAAATGTGAGCAATGTGAGTACTTAAACAAGCTATTATAGTAACTCATCACCTGTGAACAATTTACCCAGGCTGTGCATTAGAGCATCAGGGGTATAGACATTTCAAATCAGTTCAAATGCAGTGTGGCTCATGTGTTGCCCAGCACAGCAAACTGCATCTGTCCCACCTCTAGGGTCAGCAAGGATACAAAAGCAGGCTGACTGCTTTCACTCACTCTGGAAACATCTATTACACACTGCAGCTTTGTACAGAGACATGTGGCCAGATCCACATGGAGCCATCCAAGGTTCAAGCAAATGAGTAATGAGGAGACACTCAAGTGTGGCCACAGCTCATTCTCCATTGCTTCAGGTTCACAGTGTGCCCGTCACCTCACATACAATACTACACAAAACTCCCAGGTGAAATATAGAATAAATTTATAGAAGGTATACTGCATTTGCACCATAATACCTGTGAAGTCCAAAAAGAAATTACTAACAGGTAAACAGGCTAAACCGGGCCTGACTTTTGCAGTGGTGAGTAAAGAAACAAGATCCAGAGATTTTTTTTTTCAGCTGTGTACCAGATGAACTACAGTTTTGAATTGCTGGGCTCATATTCTCCTGATACATCAGGTTGGCACTGACAGTTTACAGCAGAAGAAATTGAACTCTGTATATACCAGCAAAGTTGCCAGTATTTACACCTCTCAATCTTCCAAATTTTATAACTCTGCAATTGCAGTACAAAATGAGAGATTAATGACAAAAAATAGAACACATGGGCTTTTGTGTGCGTCATGACTGCAGTGACAGCTGACTACAAAACCTAATTTAAAAGCCACGGTTTGTTTGGCTTGTGCTTGTTTTCTTTCCCTTAAAGACAGGGGAGACGAATACACAAGCAACCCTCAAGCAGTGCTTTATGGAAGACATTCAGTTGAAATGCTGTCCTTAATCATAACCTGTCTCTAACAGAAACCCGAATATACACTTCCCTAGTGAGTTAGGCACTAGGAGCAATAGAAAACTAACAATTAGGATTCTTGGGCTGCATTTGTGACCAAGACCTGTTCACAGAATTTACAATAGTGATTATAAACAAGCTATCTAAGCCAGCGGATTCAGCTTGCTCATTCAAGGAGGCAGAGCGTTCCAGTGCACTGAGATGGATTCTATTTCCAGCTCTACCTGAAATTACTTTGTTCAACTTCTCATCTGAATTACTGAAAAGGAAAGGAGAATTAAAAATGTCTGCTTTTTAACGTAACAACATGCAATTTTACTGAAAAACAAGAGCAAGCATTTCACCAAAACTGTAAATAGTAGAGACAAGGCTAAAATTCCCAGCTTGCAGCTCAGACAGCAAGCACAGTTGTAAATCAGAGCTATGCTAACACACCACAGCGGATGCTACCGAAAGAAGAATGGAGACCAATATATTTTGCATCTCTAAACAGAACAAGAGCCATGAGTGACATTGGTTCCCTCTCTACACACAAAATGAAAGCTGAGATTGACTTGTGCAATCTAAGAAATTCCCGGATTTGTGGTTAGCACAGGAAAATGCAAAACAAAAAAAAAAAAAGCCATGCTACTTAGAAGTTGGTAGAGATTTACAATTTACCCACAAAGGAACAAAACCAGACAAAGGTTTCTTTGTAGAGGTAATCATCGCTTGATAAGCTGTAAATAAAGCAAACAAATGCAAAAACCTGCGTGAGAAGGTGAAAGCTGAACAAAAGACAGGTGTAGGGTCAAACAGAGGAGCAGGTTGCTCACAGGCAATCCCATGCGTTGTTACAGTGTTTGTAATAAAAGTTAAATTTACCATAAAAGCACTGTCAGAAACATAACACAACACGAGTCTCGCAGCTGAAACAAAAAGCTCCAGTGAAATAAAATCTAAACTGAAGCCAGTTTAAATATATCATTCTTATGGAGTAATAAAGCTTAAAGCAAACAAAGGCAAAAGAAGACTTGTTCAGATTGAAAGCTTAACATGATATTACCGAAATCAATAAAATTGCACAGTTGGGATGTAATGCCCTGAGTTGTTGAGCACAGAGTCCAGTGACCTCAATCACAAGATTAAGCTGTTACGCAGATTGAAAATTCCATCATGAGGAACATACAAAAGACTGCTTGGGAAAAAAGTCACATCTCTGGATTGGAAAGCATGGGAATATTTAAAATTTAATATAAAAAATAAACCATTATTACATTTAAGCTATTTAAAATAAATGGGACTCTCTAATATTGCAAATATGCAAGTCACCAAAGCACCACTGTGCAACGCTGAGGCGACAGTTTGCATTTGACAAGGTTTGACACTTGTTCACAGTACACTCTGCACAACTACAAGAAAATCCGAGATCTGTGATTCATGTTGTAAAGAAAGTATTGCCATTAAAGGCTGGACTGAACAGTTTTTGAACCAAACAACAGAAAATGGCATCATATGTTAAGTAGAACCTTTTGGGTTTATTCAGTGGTTACAATCAAAAAACCAGATGGTAATCTGAGAATCTACATGGTTTCAAAGGAACTAAATGAAAATATCAAAAGAGAACATTTTCATCTGCCAACTTGAACAACACAGTGAAGCTGCTCTCTAATGGTACAGCCAGATTCTGGCAAATACCTCCTCTCAAGAGACAAGTTCCAAAATAAATTGTTTTGATTACATAGATTTTTCAGACTTCCTTTTAGCATATGTTCTATACAGAAGTGATCGATAAAATATTACTACATCAAATGTTCAAAGGAATTCCTTGTGCATGGAGTGCTAGCTTACTGATATAAGAGCCACTGTAAAGACATATGAAAAAAGAATGTCACATATTAAAAAGAGTAATAAAAAACCCTAAAATATATTTAATAAAAAATGCATTTTTAAACAGGATGAAGTTCAGCAGAGGAATTGAGCTCTTTTCAAGGGAAAAGTAAAATCCATCTTACAAAATTTAAGAACAATTTGAGAAACTTCAGCAATGAACAAGCTGTTTCACTGCATGACGACAATGTTGGAAATTCATCTCAGAAGTCTCTATTATAATACGATATTGTCTGTGAATTTAGCATCATAGGTACGAATAAGCTCTTTATCAACAAAGAAAATTGGGTGCCTGTCCAAAGAAATTTAATCTTGTAGATCAAGTCATTTTTTAACAAGACAGTTGGAATGAAAAAGAATCTGATAAAGAAAGGACATGCTGGAAGACAGGATGATTTAAAAATTCTCACCACATCACTGGTGCTGAAATCTTGTTACGCAGAACTATCACAGTTTCCAGGGATGAAATACAAAATGTTCTGAAAGCCATGCAAACAGTATAAAAGATGTTTTTCATCTGTAGATTTTACCACAAGCCCATTAAGGTCTTAAAACTTAGTCTTTAATAAAAGAAATTTTCAAGAGCTAAGTGCCGAGAGTTTAATGCCCTAAGTGTTTACAGATTAAAAACTTTGACTAAAACAAATAGGAATCCTTTGTCTCAATTTAGCAACGAAGATTAAGTATACCTCTTTCAAGGATACAAAGACTGGCACTGCATTTACAACAATATAATTTGATATTGGAATATAGCCCAGAGAGCAAGACATTACCAATAAATACACAACACATATTTCTTCCTAACAAAATGTTAAGGCAAGTAAAAAGGAAGTACATGTGCACAATTAGTTTATTTGTTCTCAAGAGATACGATGCCCTATAGTAATGCAGTAAAATTATCAACAGTTTGCATTAAAAAACAAAACCCATAGTAATCAACTATGAATCAGAAGTACAAGAGCCAAAGTTAATTTAGGAGTACCACTTAAGACTGCAGGGTATAATCTATTTTTGCAAATTCTCCTACATGTAGTATGCACAGTAGCACTGCAAAGAACAACCAAAAGTGACCATCAGGATCACTGGACTTGCCTAGCATAAGAACGGCTGGCAAGCAAAATAAGAGAGTTATATGTAGAAAACAAATGAAGCCAACAGGTGAGAGCAACCATTTCTTTAAATTCTGAAGTGTCAGGACTGTCAGATAGAACTGGAATACATACCAATGCCAGGGTGAAAACAATGTTTGCATTGTATAGCACACGATAAGTAGGGTTGCAACTACTGACAGTGAATTGCAACTGAGAAGAACAGACAAGAAATGATTTCCTGAGAGATACAAGTTCTGTCTAATCTTTAGGTCCAGCAGTCATGTATATGGAAAAACAGCAGCCTGTCATATTATTTGGAATTATCAAATTTCTAGCATATGTAGCACACACATCTCAGTGGCATGCCATTAGTCTTTCGTCCTCCCAGTGCTGCCTAACGTGTGCCACGCTCTTTGTAACATTTTGTAAGCGCTGGAGAGCTTACAAAGGAACTTGGTTGAGGAAGAAGAAAACAGCATTACTACAACACAACCAATAATAATAGAGGAAAGCAAATGGAATAGCAACTTTATTTCTAGGGGGGAAAAACAATATCTCTTCAAAGAAACCTGACATGGAACATGGGTAATTTACAGAATGATTCACTTGCCAGAAGAACCTGATGCAAAGTTGTTTAAAAAAATAATAATTGCCCCATTGTTTATTGAATCTTCAGAGGGAAAAAAAAAAATAAATCCTCTCCCAAAGTGAGACCCACACAAAACTTATCATGTGATCACCTTATCAGAAAGAGATGCCTACCAGTTCAAACAAATAAAACTACAAACGAAATACACCCAACATCTGCCACAACAATAGGTACTTTTAAAGTGAAAATGGTACATGCTAATTCAGGAAACTCATACTAAAGCCTCTTCTCAGTAGAAATAAGTTTTCCTAATCAAAAAATGAAAATATTCCAGAAGGAAGACTGATTCAAAATAGCATTACAGTAACTAATCAAATTCTCTACTGAAGGACAGCTTACATCTGTGATGAGTTTCAAAACAAAATCAGTATTGTGAACGCTCAAATCCGTGGGCACATTAATTAAACAAATAAACAAAATGACTATAACTAACTAGAGATTAAGAGATTATAAACATAAATTCATTGTGGTCTCACTATACAATATCTTCGAAAAACAGAAAAAAAAGGAGTTTGCTGAAGTTCTTTTTATTACATTAATCCTTACTTTTTTACCTACTTCAATAAAAACAACTCTGGAAGGGATCTCTTAGCTGACTGCAGAAGTTGTTGAGTGATTTCTGGATTAAAAATTTAAAGCTCAAACTTGAAAATCCTAGTCTACTATTTAAGCAAAAAAGCAATTAAAGAACATCAAGCAGCTGATCTAACTACTTCTTCATTAATTTTTTTAATTAAATAAAAAATAAAGAAGCATACTGATAAACACCTTTGTTCTTTCAAATTAACTGCTTTTTATTCTTCATGTTTATTTCTTATCATTATCAAGACAAATTTTGAAGCTCTGATTCAGACTATGATTCATGGGACAACCAGATCTCAGCACAGAGTAGAAACCCACACAAGTTTCTGCAGATTTGGATTAATAATGTCTTGCGTCAGTTTGACATAAACAATTTGGAAAAAGTAAATGCAAAAAGCAGCTACCACCATCTGAACCAATTTTAATTCCACTGTTAAATATAGCCTGCTGAACAATACCTCCCTCACCTGATAATGTAAATAACTAAAATAAATTTTATCTGGCCCTCACATAACATATCACCCATGAAGCAGTTTTCTTGATAATCTTGAGTGTTAGAACATTTTCTTGCTCTGTCTTTTGTACCTTTACCCAAAAAAAGTTTTCTATTTTTATTTGTGTATTTTACATTTTCTGTTAACACGCTACTTTGCGCCCGTGACAAGGCAACAAAAAGGCCCCAACAACCACTCATGCACTACTTCTCTGTGCATGTGCTCTTTTCCCAAATTTATAGTTGTTGCATCATATTTGATCTTCAAGCAGAGTTTGCAAAGTGGAGAATACCATAAATCTAATACCGTATTTGTATAAAATAGCAATATTTGTATAATTCGTATAAAATATTAAATGTCTGATTTACAGATACAGCACCATTTTCAGAAATGTTGTGAAATACAGTAAGGCAGAGCAAGGGAAAACTTTTAAGTAGGTGTAAGACATGCAAGGATACCAGTCCAATAACCATCATCATCATGCAACTAGCCCTTACTAACGGTAAACAAACAGAAAATTAGAGACCTTGGATTACAAAATAGCACAGCTCTTTGCTCTGTGTCTTCTCTGCTGGAAGGGACAGAGATTTTTAAACAACAGGAGCAAGGACACAGCACTAGAAACTCTCTAGGGCACATGAGGCTTTGGACAGGGTGTTATCATTTTAATGATGAGTTTTCAAGTCTAATGTAAACATATTTATAATATATACATTATCCCTATCTTGATAGTCTAGAGAAACTTACTTTATATTCAGTTCTTGCCTACTAATAAATTAATTTATAAATTATTTAATTCAAATTAGCTGCTGTACTTGGGAAGGGAAATTAACATACCAGACTGTACTTCATGATTCTAGCATGGCCTCTGTAGTTTTAGAACTCCTTGAGGCTGTGCATTGCACATTTGTACTATACAGCCTCTAACAATCTGCTTTATTACAGTAACAAATGCACTACCAAAAAAAAGTCCTCTGCAGTAACTAGTTATAGCCTCTATGGGAAACACCAGGAACGCAGAAAATGGCATACAGTCTCAATCTCATACTTTTGGAAGACAAGACTCATCCATTATGATGTCTCTTGCTTTCTGATTCTGCTGTTCTCAGAAGCTCTAGAACTGCAACTGCCAAATACACCTTTATTGGAAAAAATGCAATCAACTTTAACTAAAGAAGTTAATGCATCCTAAAATTTTTGAAAAACTTACACTTAGTATTATTGTTCTTGATTTCATTCTCAACTCAGAGAGACATGTTTTCTAAAATGGTCTGTTTTCATGTTACATAATTATGATGAATACTTCCCTATAATTTAATTTTTTTTAAGCTAGATTGTCTGCAATTAGCACAGCAGTAGATTCAGTTTGTGGATGTTAGCACACACATGATTCACAATGTGAGGTGGCACAGCAGAAGCAGAGAACATGCCAGTTCTAATGAAATATATCCAGACTGTCCTCTCTGTGCCATTTTAATTTTCTCCTTTACATAAAAATTGATTCTGAAAATAGCAAAATCTGTGCAAAAAATATAAATAAAATATTTCCCAGTTGTGTCAGATATTAGTTTCTTTTCTAATACATTGAGTAAAATATTTCCTAGGAGTTTCTAAACCAAACTGATTATTATGCAATAGCTTTCTTGTAAGCAATTTTGTAAGCACTTGGTTTTGTGATTAATTTTCATAACTAATAAATGCATCATCAATACATACCTGCAATTTCTTCTATGGAGTTAGCTCTCATGTCCAAAAGAACTGTGCCATTCAGGATACAGCTTCTCAGTTCAAACAAGCTATGAAGTGACAGTGTGGCAACATATGGTTTGCTCCACCTCTCTCCACCATCCTCTACATCTTCTTCAAACTTCAACCACCTGTACAAACAACACATTTTATAACTCCGTTGTGCATAAGAATAAAAAATAAATTACTCCCATGGATACTGAAAGATCACTATTAAACATGTCTTTGGATTTCACTTTATTCTTTCTTTGTAGGAAATAGGAGAAACCTCCCTTGCCTGCTTCTTCCCATATAATGCTGTATTATACCATTTCTGAAGATAAATTCTGGCCACAGAGATGAAAAGAGAAGCTTATTAAGTAATCATTATTGTACTTCACAAAAACTTTGAGTAATTCTTTGGCACACAATGATATTTCTATGATAGAGCAGCAAGAAGCATGAAAAGGATAGAGGAGAAGAATTTGGGTTAGAGAAAAAGAAAACCTATACATAATAATAACACAGGAGAGAACTTTCTCCATTTAGTCTTCACTTTGGACTAAACACAACAGAGAAGAGACATTTTTCATTTAAATATACAGACATATTCACACTTCACAGAATCTGCATCCATTATCAGCATGATAATCTTTTCCCAAAAGACACTGTTATGAACTTTGTTAAAGTTGTTAGTTACTTAACTGCACTAAGCTACTCGTAAAGGCAGCAAACATTATGCAAAATTTAGCCTATTTTTCATTTACAAGTTCAGTCAATTAAAATGAAAAACTTCACAGGCACATACATGCACACACAAGCAATGTATAAACACTTGCGAACAGTCTTTCAAGCCCCAAATACGGGCTTTCCTCAGGCAAAGCAGTCACGTGAATGACATGAAATAGCACTTAGAATCCAGTAACAACATTGTATCTCACTCTTGTGACTCTCATTTGCCTGTTCTCAGGTTCAGAGTAAATCTGGAGAGACTTCAGTAAAGTAAAAGGATACATGAAAATGGAAGGAAAGGATCAAGCCTTTTGCTACTCGCCAGCTGGATCAACTTTCTTGTGCAACTTTTTAATTGTTTACTGATAAAAATTACACTTAAAATGTTAAAAGAATACTAAACAAACCAAAAAACCAGAAAAGTCTGTTGACATATGCAAAAGTGTTTTAAATTAAAGTTATTAAGTCTTTTAAGCATACACAGATGTTGCTGCATGGAGTCATGCAGCCTGCCAGCTTGGCAGGGTTTGAACAGCTGCAGCCACAGCAGAAGCCACTATCACTTGACTCAACAGCACTCAGCCAGTGTATATGGACCAGGCAGCAGAGAAGTCAAGCAGAGCCTCACACCTTGACAGCACCTTCACACTCATTTCCAAACAGCAGGGAAGCATAGAGCCTTAAGACCTCTAAAGCTGAGCAATTTCCAGTGTTACCAAGCCTCACAGCCCAGTAACACAGCAAACACAGCTGTCCGCCTCTGTTCCTGGCCCACCTGCCTAGCTCTGCTCCTACTTGTAAAATATGCCTGTGTATCTATATTTTAGATACCTTCCTCCTTTCAGTCACTGTGTACCAGATTCTTCCCCTTCTGATGCCATCCTGCAAGCAGCCACCACTTCAGTGACCCACTCATCACAGCATATCTGCTCCCTTCCTGATCCATTTCTTCTAACTGCACCTGCTGCCTCCTAATCACTCTCCCATTATTTACATACACAATTTGCCCTTAACTCCTCCAAAAATCTCCAATCTCCTGTGTCTAGCCCTCTCCTCCTCTTTGTACTTAAACATTTTTCCCTCCATTTCCTCTGTGTTGGCCAGTTTTCATATCTCATCTTCGCCCGTGAGACCTCCTCCTCTCCAGCAGACTTCTGTTCTCCACTCCCTTCATTGCAATCTCTCTTCTCTTCCCAGCCTAGCCAGGCTATCTCCTTTCCTTTTTCATTCTTCCAGAGAAGCTGTAATAAGGACACAGCACACACAAAAATTTGCTTCCACAGAGCTGAACCATGAAATTGAATTTGCATATGCAAATGAGTTTTCCCAAATAGATTTTCAAAACAATGTCCAAATGGACATCAAACACAAATTAATGCACCGCACCCCCACCAAATTCAAAGCCATGGTTTGAAAGGGATCACAGAATCACAGAATCACAGAATGTTAGGGATTGGAAGGGACCTCGAAAAATCATCTAGTCCAATCCCCCTGCCGGGGCAGGATTACCTAGACCATATCACACAGGAACGCGTCCAGGCGGGTTTTGAATGTCTCCAGAGAAGGAGACTCCACAACCTCTCTGGGCAGCCTGTTCCAGTGTTCAGTCACCCTTACAGTAAAGAAGTTTTTCCTCAAATTTAAGTGGAACCTCCTGTGCTCCACCTTGCACCCATTGCCCCTTGTCCTGTCAAGGGATGTCACTGAGAAGAGCCTGGCTCCATCCTCTTGACACTTGCCCTTTACATATTTATAAACATTAATGAGGTCACCCCTCAGTCTCCTCTTCTCTAAGCTAAAGAGACCCAGCTCCCTCAGCCTCTCCTCATAAGGGAGATGTTCCACTCCCTTAATCATCTTTGTGGCTCTGCGCTGGACTCTCTCTAGCAGTTCCCTGTCCTTCTTGAACTGAGGGGCCCAGAACTGGACACAATACTCCAGATGCGGCCTCACCAGGGCAGAGTAGAGGGGGAGGAGAACCTCTCTCGACCTGCTGACCACACCCCTTCTAATACACCCCAGGATGCCATTGGCCTTCTTGGCCACAAGGGCACACTGCTGGCTCATGGTCATCCTGTTGTCCACTAGGACCCCCAGGTCCCTTTCCCCTACGCTGCTCTCCAACAGGTCTGCCCCCAACTTGTACTGGTACATGGGGTTGTTCTTGCCCAGATGCAGGACTCTACACTTGCCCTTGTTATATTTCATTAAATTTCTCCCCGCCCAACTCTCCAGCCTGTCCAACAATGATCTACAACATCTCAGGAAAGTTACCAAGAAGCACGTGAGACGGCAAGAAAAGTTCTTCATTTTTTTCATTTTGCAGTTGCACTTGAACTTCATAAGAAGAGGCTGCTCCCAGCTTACTCATGGCACTCACGTTTTCAAGCGAAAAAGACGCTAGACCTATTTGTGGCCATAACATCACAAATATGGTGCATTAATTGTCCTGCTTAAACTATTGCCTCCTAAGACTGCAAAATATCTCCTTTTTTATCTTCTCATACCTCTGGTTTTGTGCATGTTTCTAATCTCCTTAGGAGTTTTATAAGATTATGATCTTTGTGCTTGGGTATTCCCAATTATTTCTGATGTACCATCACCTTGTTTTACACCGATTCAAAAAAAGATTTAAAATCATTCTACGTATATCCTAAAAACAATGATCCAAGCATAGATTCTTACAGAATATCATCAGAAACCTCATACTGTCATTACCTTCTGTTCATGTAAATAGTCTTCAACATTGCTTATCCGATTATACTGCTGAAGTCTGTCCTTGATATTACCTATTTTGAATATACTGACCATTTCTAAAGAGATTTTAAATGAGTGATAGAAGACAAACATGTTCTTAAAAGTTTCATTAAGGCAAGCCCATGACCAGAGTTCATAACTTACTAGGGACACATGGACAAGAGAAGTTTAAATCATGATAACAGCTTTAATTAGTTTATGGTGCCAATCAGACATCAAAGCTTACGCAGAACATAAAAATCCACAAGAAACAATTGCTACTGCTCAAATAATCATACTTGCCATTGTGATCATCTCCATCTGAGTTTCAATCAATTTGAATAGTATAATTCTATGGGTTGCATCCAATTTCCTACTGTTACTAAAACTTCTGTGTTTAAACACATTATCATGCATTGTTACTTAATGAGCCAACAGGCTAGTACATAAACGTAAATCACACCCAGCTGAGAGAATTCTACATTTGGAATAAACTTCTGTTTTGTTTTCAGTAAGCATTACAGGAGTTTACTCATCTCATCAAGGGAAAATCATGTTTATCACCTTTTCTCTTTTCAGAAATATTCCTCTGTTATGTCAGATAATCCTTGTTTAACATATCAAATAAGAAAGAGCAGCAGAAAACATAAACCAAAGAAATCTCTCATCTTACGCATAGTTGTTCAATTGGTTTTAAAAATCATAATACCATTTGCACAACCCTCTGAATTCATGTACAAGATTCAAGGATAGAAATGGCTTTGAAATCCAAATACAGGCATGGATCCCAAGTTTGCCAATTTTCTACTCTTTTTAGTTTCCAGGGAAAAAGACAAATTTTAATATATTTACTTTTGCAGTTTAACTGCTTAAATTGATATGCTTGATAAATAAAATTATTTCCCAGAAAACAACACCAACCCCATTTGTATATTGAGCTCATGTGTCACATGTATCCCCTGTGCCTGGAATATATTTAGAGCTATCCTAGTTGTGTCTGATCACATAGAAGAGCAGCTTCACTCATATGTTTTTCTTTTACTGCTAAAGACTAGCACAGGTATATCAATCATACAGCTTAGTTCCTCTGATAGCATACTTGCTGACACAAAACATGCCAACAAGAGTTTCAGCAAAGTATGTTACTATTGGAAAAATATTACTCAGATGTGTGTAATACATACACACACATACATGTTACATCTTCTAGTCATCTCCATCAATTTTTCAGGAGTCGATAAAAGAGTGTGCACACTTCACTGTAGACTCAGTTACAATATTTTGGTGCACAATGTGAAGTGGGTGACTTGAACATGATCTATTCTACAGTCTGTTATGTCTACAGCAGAGAGCTGGAGTATGTATTCACTTACAACCTGCTCAAGAGTCAGTTATTAATGCAATCTTACAATCTGTATAAATTTCCACATGAGCTTTTGCCTGCCTACATTGATTAGAAAATGGACCAAAGTAAACAAGCATGTCAGAAACAAAGCAGTAGTGACAAACCTAAGTTTTCTGTGACCTAGTTTATTTGGAAAAAAGTTCTGATCCAGGGGAGATACATTTCTCACTTCATATTCGTAATTTTTCCCTAATGCATTCATTTTCTAGTCACTATTAACAATTTACTTTCTAAACGATGGACAGAGGTTTATTTTCATAACAAATGTGCAGGTTCATTAAAATTCAAGCCTAAACACTTTCCCATTGGTTCCAAAGTGTCTATTTTCCTCCTTACTGCAGACTCTTTTCTGTTCCAGAAACTTAGTGATATTCTCCCAAAATTTTCATTTTGTATTAGCAATTAAATGAGTCCCAACAGTTCAATTAATGGGGGAAAAATTAATTAATTTTCTCACTTTATCAACATAACTAAGCTATTCTGCTCGCTAACATCTTCCATGGATGGGACAGCCTAAATCAGATCCTGGAATGGAACAGGCTGTAACAGCAGTGCACTTTCTCACTCTTACTAAGTAATCTGGAGGAATGCTTTTGCTCATAAGAAATGTTATGCAAACTAGAGAATGGCAAACCTTGGAGTCTCCTAACTGCTGGACACCAAGCTTCCATCAGCTCTTATCCATGGCTGCCTTTGATATGTTACTTTTTGATCAACCAAGAACAAAATGTCTCAAATAGTTTTACGCAGTTTGCTCAAGATATTTAAAAAAATTTAAGGCCGAACTGTGCGTGCAATTTCAATCAAACTGAAAACACAAAGGTACAGATTTACGGCATTAGAATCAACCCAACCCTTCAGTCCATGCAGAGCTTGGTGAAATGAATACAGAACCACTTAGTGCCATCACTCTCATTAAACGCAATTAAAGACCGAGTCTTTCTCTGTACTGCCTGCATTTAAATTCATCTAGCTGGAACTATGTCCAAAGCCAGACAGTAAGATTTACAAATACTTCCAGTGTCATTTTTCACACCGATGGAAAACATATAATAAGGCTGAAAAGGCAAGAAACTCAGGGTGTATTCTCTCCATACCATGCTTTTAATCAATCAATATTTCTGAAGTCCTGAATCAATTACTGTTACTGAAAAGGATCCATTATATTAGTTTGGAAGTATATGATCTTGCATATTAAACACCATCCCATTTCTATTTCTCTACTCAAAGTCACCTTGTTCTTTGTGTATGATATCCGTACCTATTTCTAGAGTAACAATACCTCCTGATTTCTTATCATCAGCAAGTTTCATTACTGTAACCCTATTTTTTGTCATTCAGTAATAAAGCTATTTAGTAAGACTAATTCTTCAGAAGTTAGTTGTCACTACCTTCCACAATAGTTTAATCTTTCAGCATGACCTGTTGCACCTTTTCAATTAGTTTCTTACCCACCAATATAATTTTTACAGTAGAACAGAGTTTAAGTAAGAAATTCCCACTGTTGAACCATATCCAATATTTCACTTAAAAAAAAAAATAGATCCACTGTTTTTATTTTGTCAGAAAAACAAAAATCAATTATCTGATTAAATAGCTTTATTTAGTTTGACATGATACACCATTGTATTGCGTTTTATACAATTTTCCACTTAGCTCCAAGTCTATAATTATTCTTTCCTTCAAATACTGTTCTAAGGCTTGCATAGCTCTGAAATCTATCAGGCTTCTGTATATTCTGACCATTTTTATCCTTTATTGAATAGTGTCACTATGTTTGCTATAGTACAACCACCCACCTGATAGATTCACATGAAGACAGGATTTACCATACCCATGAAATATAAGCTCTTTCAGCTTTTTAGGATGGAAATTATTGCACCCTCTTATTTGCAAAGATAAAGCACTTTGACACTTGCTTTCAATTTGAATTTGGTGATTTCACTGCCTTCTCCTTTTCTAACAGCCAGCCACCCCATGTCAAATGCTGTCTCAGATTTTTGGATCCAATCTGAAAAAGATCATTTATCTTGACCAGTTCTTTCTACACAGCAGCCCCACTCTTTCTTTGTTTTCATCTTATTTCTAATGCTAAAGAAATTTTTACCATTAGCTATTATATGCCACTCTTGTATTTTCTGAGGTCCAAAAATACAGTTTTCTAGGCTCTTTTTTCCTGTCCTTTTTCAACAATCTCATCTTGCATCTTTGATTCTTTAGTTCCCAAATGACAACATACAGACAGATCAACCTAAACAGAAATTTCTTTATTTCACCTATTCCTTTCAAATTCTATCTTGATTATGTATTTATGTTAATAAAAATTGTTACAATTTTTCAGAAACACAAAGAAGCTGCTATTTCCTCGCTTAAAAATAACACAAGTCACAATGATTTTTAGTTTTAATCACAATAAAAGCCCTATATATTCCTAATCAGCATGAGAACACTGCAAATGATTAACTTGATTAGATTTTTCTCTTTCTGAATATTAATAAGATTATTTAGGAACACTGCTATATTCATTTTGCAGCACAATCCCCATATGAGAACTTTCTACATGTAAAGATCTGTATTTAGCACTGTCTATGCCTCCTATGGACACATCAGGGAAGGGAAGGCCACAGAAAAATCTGTGGCCCTCTGCAAAAGCAAGAATTTCCAGTAAAATGAAACGGAAAGCTAACAGCCATATTCATGTCAAATAGCCCAAATAGGTATTTCCCCACAAAATCCTTTCAGTAATTCCACGATTTTTATCCTACTGACACCAAAGATGTGGTCCACAGACTTCTGGCACAATTGAGGAACACTGTCAAGCAATACCGGCAGGGAAAGAGAGAATTAAGGTTCTAAGAAGAAAAATAAAGCAAGGATTGCAGGGAAATTTAAAGTCTTAATGAAGCTAAGCAAGTCATCTCCCATTTAGGTGATCAAGGAAACAAACACGCCAAAAAAAAGTTCTGTTCCAATATTTACTTCTTCAGCAGAAATGCAATCTAAACAGTCTTTTTGCACTAATTTTGTGGAAACAAAATAATCCAACATTGTACACTCAGTCTCAAAATCAACTGTTCATTGACAGATAGAATATGTAAAAGTTTTATTGATCCAAAAGTAATCTCATTCCTTGCTTTAATCTTTTTATAAGGGTAATTTTTTCAGTTTCTTGAGGATTCAAACAGAATATGACGTTTGAAAGATTCTTAAAATGATAAGCTAAAATGTTAATAAAACCAGTAATTTTTAATTCATATACATATATGTTTGCTTTGATTATTTTCCCTTGATATTCATTCTGGCCTGTATTTCATAATCCAGATGAAAACATTTGGCTCTGGAAAACAACAAATGCTATAGTAATACTAGCAGTCTAAGGATTAAAATTATGGGTTTATTTAAGCTTTATATCTCAAATCTGTTCCTGAGCTTGCCACAGCTTTGAAATCATTCCTCAATACATCAGCAAACAACAGCTACAGATAATTTTGAAAAACTCATGAAAACACTCACCTTGCTGTCTCCCTCCACTCTGCATCCTCTCCTTCACGCCAACAAATTTCATCAAGCTCAGTAAAGAGATCATGAGGAATGTGTTCCTCATCATCATCTTCTGTTCCAAGAATAAACTGCACCCTTTGTGATGGGGTATCTGGGGAAAAATAAAAATATCAAGTCCAGAACACCAATTTTTTTGCCTTGAGCAAGCAAATTCCTGAAGTTTCATGAGATTATCCACTCTTTCATCCATATCACTTACTGCCACACAGAAAACATGATTATAGTTATGCTGTAAGAACATTTATACACAAACACCTTCAGATTGAGACCTCTTTATTTACTGTAGTTGTCTAGTCTGCTAGTTAAACAAACTTGTCTAAAGATAGAATGGGATGTATAGAAGTAGTGACTATTGGAAGCTGGAACGGTATCTCACAGAAAAAAGGCAGCACAGATAGCAGCATAGACAGAGATGAGAAAAGTCTTTTACTCCAGTGGTACAAAAACTACTTTGCCACATCATAAGTCTAAATCTACAGATTTAGCTCAGCTCACAGAGCTGGTATACTAAATATGCATTCTTTGTTTACCTAGCAGGAGAAAGAAACAAAAACCTCTCCAATGTCAATATACAACTGGGAACTTCAAAAAGAATACATCACTATCTATACCTACCATCCCCTGCTCCATGGTAAACTGTTTCTACATGGTTAGGCTGTTCCAAATGAACAAGTTGTTTGTCTGTCCCCACTTCTCCATTTTATTCTTCCTGTCTCTGTCTTCCCTTTACATTCCTATTACCGGTTATTTTTCTTCATAACTTTTCAGCACAGACCACTAAATATATTTTGGAGACATGATATTCTTTTTTAATATCACTAAAAATTTGCAGGACTCACAGAGCACCTTAACGTACATATATATCCAGTGTTCAGAGCTCAAATGGTCTAAGTCTTTTTAAAAAAAATCCTATTTGCTTATTTAAATGCAAATCTCAAACTCTGGATGAAACCCAGTCTCTCTAGAAATACATAGTTATTTTTTCTGCTAATGTATTTTAGATTTCTGAGAGGAATCACAGAATCACAGAATCACAGAATGTTAGGGATTGGAAGGGACCTCGAAAGATCATCTAGTCCAATCCCCCTGCCGGAGCAGGATTGCCTAGACCATATCACACAGGAACGCATCCAGGCAGGTTTTGAATGTCTCCAGAGAAGGAGACTCCACAACCTCTCTGGGCAGCCTGTTCCAGTGTTCAGTCACCCTCACCGTAAAGAAGTTTTCCTCAAATTTAAGTGGAACCTCCTGTGCTCCAGCTTGCACCCATTGCCCTTGTCCTGTCAAGGGATGTCACTGAGAAGAGCCTGGCTCCATCCTCTTGACACTTGCCCTTTACATATTTATAAACATTAATGAGGTCACCCCTCAGTCTCCTCTTCTCCAAGCTAAAGAGACCCAGCTCCCTCAGCCTCTCCTCATAAGGGAGATGTTCCACTCCCTTAATCATCTTTGTGGCTCTGCGCTGGACTCTCTCTAGCAGTTCCCTGTCCTTCTTGAACTGAGGGGCCCAGAACTGGACACAATACTCCAGATGCGGCCTCACCAGGGCGGAGTAGAGGGGGAGGAGAACCTCTCTCGACCTGCTGACCACACCCCTTCTAATACACCCCAGGATGCCATTGGCCTCTTGGCCACAAGGGCACACTGCTGGCTCATGGTCATCCTGTTGTCCACTAGGACCCCCAGGTCCCTTTCCCCTACGCTGCTCTCCAACAGCTCTGTCCCCAACTTGTACTGGTACATGGGGTTGTTCTTGCCCAGATGCAGGACTCTACACTTGCCCTTGTTATATTTCATTAAATTTCTCCCCGCCCAACTCTCCAGCCTGTCCAGGTCTCTCTGAATGGCTGCGCAGCCTTCCAGTGTGTCAGCCACTCCTCCCAGTTTTGTGTCATCAGCGAACTTGCTGACAGCGCACTCTAATCCCTCATCCAAGTCATTAATGAATATATTGAATAGAAGTGGTCCCAGAACCGACCCTTGCGGAACTCCGCTAGACACAGACCTCCAACTGGACTCTGTCCCGCTGACCACTACTCTCTGGCTTCTTTCCTTCAGCCAGTTCACAATCCACCTCACTACCCGATCATCCAGACCACACTTCCCCAGTTTAGCTGCGAGGATGCTGTAGGAGACCGTGAGAGCTGATAGGGACCAAGCTGCCAGTCAACCAAAAAATTGATCATCCAGAACAGCTCAGCAATTCCTTGAACATTGTCTAAATGAAGTTCTGTTCTACAATCATATTTGTAAGACAAGTGACACGATTCTCCATCTAGCAGTGAAGAGCATCACTGCACAGGATCCTCAAGCTCTCTGAATTTTGGAAAAACTGAGATGATAGCACTCACTGAATGCTAGTTATAGAGTAAATACAGCACTGATCAAAAATAATTAATGGGCCACTGATACAGGAGATTAAATTCAGCAGTAAAGATACTTTTTTTGGTAGTAGTAGTAAACTTGCTATAGCAATGAAACACAAACAATACATGACAGTTTTCACCTGAGTTCTATTTGCTTAAACAGAGTATAAAGATGTAGTACAGTCAAGCCTACTTACTCCTTCACAAAGGAAATGAAACACAGAAAGAAATATGGGAGAGGAGGGAGAGAGATGGGCTCAGGTACTACTAAGCTCTAGAGAATGGAACTGCAGGGGGACAGCTAAGGGGATGGAAATTACTTTTGATGAATCATTAAAGAACAGCAACAATGTCCTCCACTTTACCCTTTTTTTTTTATTACTCCTCTCTCTCACTGTTCAGTCCTCTTTTTTCTTTAAGGCCATTTCAACCTCTATTCTAGACCCTCCTCAGGCCTCTATCTATCTATTTTTTTTAATTTTTTATGTTCCTCATATCCACATGCTGGTGCATTCTAGAGAAGGATAAAGTAGATAACAAACATCAAGATTTAATCTGAGACTAGAAAGTACATTCTGGTCAAGAAGTGTGCAACTTGTTACAACTATTTCCCAGAAGGAAAAAATTCAGCGACATAGGAACTTGCAAAGAACAAGCACATACGACTATTGACAGAACACGGAAAAGAAGCTACTCTGGTAGAGAGCTGGACAGCGAGAATCTGAGAATAAGCATTGCCAAGAACATCCTGTGCTGCTGATAAAATCAGCAGTAGAACTGATTTACAGCAACAGCTACTGTTAAGTAATAAATGAGTAGTGTTGTACAGCAGAGCTGCAGTTTTATGACAGTTATGATACTCATGCAAATGCACACTTTCAGCATGGGAAGGAAAGCAGAGGATCCCTTGAAGTCAGGTGAGTAGTAACAAGAAAACACCTTACTGCTGTGACTTGCTCTTACTGGGTCTTCTGTGTATCATACAGCTACTCGACTGACAACAGTGAAGAATCTATATAAATGACAAACATGCAATAAATTCTTCTTCCTTGTTAACACACCAGTAGAACTACCTGCTAGATTCTAGCTATCTATCTTTGCTGCTGTACTTCGTATTGGTGTCTGAAACCTGCAAGACACAGCTTGATTTTCAGACACCAACCTGAAAACTGAAAAAAAAAAAAGTTATTCTTTGCTTTATAGTACAATAATTTTATTTCAAGGACAAAACCCTAAGAGAATTAAACAACAGGAACACAATAAAATTAAAAAATAAATCAGATCTGTTGGTTCAACTTATAAAACTGAGTTAACAGGATTACTCATGTGAGCAATGCCAGATGGATTTGTCTCTTATTCATAGGAGTAATAAATATCAAATATGTCATTAATGTGTTATATGGAAAATGAGTAATACGTGATTCAAAAACAGTATGAAAGAATACTTCAATTGCTGACTGTCAAACTGTGATAACTTAATCCTCAGTGTACAAGCATATTTGCAAACTAGGACACTCAATTTTTTCTGAAGTCTAGGAAAACAGAAATTGGCTTGAGAATTATCCGTGTCTATCCCTACTTCAAGTAGTACAGACAGCAAAAAAAAATCCTTCATATTATTGCTATTTCTAAAAAGTAATGAAAGTAACCTAGATTAAGCAAAAAAAAAAAAAAAAATCAAATGAATGGGACTAATCTGTTACATCAGTATTTCGATCACTGCAGTTGTTTTACATCAGAGCACAGAGATATTAGAAGCAATGTGAATTTAAAGTTCCCCTATAAGCAGCTGATGATTCTCTCAAGGAAACGGCTCCACCAGTTCAGGAAATCCCCCAGGACCAGCTAGGACTGGGCAGAAAGTTTGGTACACGACAGGAGCAGGAGTACCATCAACAACCACCCAGGCTTGGCTAATGAGCCATCTCAGAAGAGGCTGAAGCAGCTCTCTGTCTCCAGTGGCCCCACCAGTCCATGGGAGGCCCCTGCCAGACTCTGTGTTACACCTGGGTTTCTGTGGGCTTTTGCTCACATCATCCATGCAGCACTCACACAGACATCCAAACTACCTCTGATACCTCAAATTCTTTACATACATGGAAAACCTGAGTATCCCAGGTTTAAAAGTCTGTATAATTCCACTGCACTGTTAAAAGGGTAAAAATTAAGACCTGGTGGATACGCTATTGTCGAAAGCACAAATTCACACAGGGTTTCAGTGCTGCAGAAAGGAAGTGACCCTCCAGCAACCTGACATACTGCTCACTACTATGACTCTTTGTAAAGTCACTAACATCCCTAAACAAAAGCAAGATATGCATAGACATGCCAAAACAGCAGAAGTGAAAGCCAGAACTGCTAATAACCTGCTAATAATGAAAAGCTGCTCCCTGGAACAGCACTGAGCGCAGGCAGAGGGGAACGGTGGCCTACATCACTATCCCGCCTTGCAAAACACACGTAGGAAAGAACCATAACTGGCATTTCCCTCATTTAAACCACCCCCAAGTGCAACCACAGTTCTGGGTCAGGATTGCTCCCTCTTGCCTAAGGGAACAAGACGAAATCAAGACTTGGAGCGGGGTAAGAAAGCAGGATCATTCTCAGTCCCTCCACATAAATTCAGCCCAGCAAACAACCTGCTCCACTGCGCCGTTCAGTGTGATCTACATCTCCTCCTCAGTGTGTACCAGGATTTCTCCTGAGACAAACCACTCTGCCATCAGGCAGAACTACACACAATCTGCCCAAGCCATACCACAAGCAGAAACACAGCCTTGGGTACATAGAAAATGTATTCCAAATTTTGTCCTCTGCTCTTGATAAACTCTAGAAAGGGTGCAAAAATGTATTTCTGGTTTCAATCAGGTTTCTGTATTTCTAAGCCTGTGGAGAACCTGCATTTAAGGGTAGTACTAGTAGGCTAATACTTCTTATAGGGATCAGTAGAGGTAGGGGTGAAAAATTACTTTTTCTACATTAGAAAACATGCTAAACATTAAAATAAAGTTTACATTACAAAAGTTCACTTAAGATAGTAAACAGCATAGATAAGATTTAATCCACGACTCATGCTTTTGTACATTCACATTAAAGTAATATTAAATATACAAACTTTTTTTTTTTGATTGCTTACTGCACAGGACGGGCTGCAGACAGGGAGTGAACTGGCATAACACAGTTGACATCCATAACAACTCCTTTCAAACAAAGGGGAAAGGGTGTGAAAAATTCAAAGGATCACAGAAAAGAAAGGATCATTTCACACACAAACATTCATCATCCTCCTGCTTGCACCCACCAAGGAAGTGGTAGATGCGGGCTTTCCCTGCACCTCCTTCCTGTGCAGATTGGATTTAGCCCTTCAGCTCAGCAATCAGTTAAGGCAGGAATCATAAATTACTTTTTTTTTTTTAATTAGAAAACATGGTAAAAATTAAAACAAAATTTACTTTACTAAAGTACACATAAAATAGTAAACAGCCATACAGCATGCTTCTGAAAATCTCTTCACAGACCTCAGAAACCATGTGTTAGGTTAGGAGAAAGTATTCCCTTGCTTGCTCCTCTGGCACTTTATCCCTATACATATAATCTTGTTTTCAGGAAGCGCTCTCTGCATTTTCTTCACATGAATTGTTTCCATCACCTCAGGGCTATGACAAATAATCTTATCTTTTAGATCTGACAATACAGACAATTCCCAAGCTTCAATTCTCTTCTTTTTGCTAGACTCTTAAAACTGCAGTTATGATACATTATTTTAATCCAGATTTGCTGCAATCTGTTCCACAGCTGCCCAGAGATTCAAATTTCCAAGCTCACCCTTCAGCAGACAAAGCCTATAGTTAAGCATAGGAGAATTCTCTTAACAGCCGTACTCTTTACAAATAATTACATTTGCCCCATTAATAACCCCTCGAGGTTTAAGGTTAGCTACCAAATATAGTCAGCTGAGTCCTTTCATTATACTTTTTTCAAGCCCCTCTAGTAAGCAAGATGGGTCCCCCTTTGCAATTCACTTTTTTGCTTGCATTGCACCTTCAGAGAGCCTTTCCTGTACCGTGTGTAGAGTCCTCTGTTAGGCTCGCCTCCAAGGCTGCTCAGCTTCCCTTGCCACATCCAATATCATGAATTACAAATTTAAGCCTCTTTAAAACCAGAGAGTATTAAAGCCAGATTTCTTAAAAGAACAAACCAAACCTTGCACAAGGCCCAAGAGTGTCTAGTCCTAGAAGACATCACAGGAGGCTGAAATCAAACCCCCGTCTCACAGCTGTGTTCACTTCACCCTCCCAAACCTGTCCTTAAAGACACCCTGCTGGGAGCTACAGTCTTCCTATTCCACCCCATTTTAAAACAGAAACATAAATATCTTTAACTCCTAAGTGCGAGTACAAGAGAGCTGTTTCACTGGTTACAGGTAGAAAAAAGTCATCTCAAACCCACTGAAAATTGCCACTAAAATCCACATGCATACCAAGCAAGGGCAACCCTACTAGTCAAAGGGAAATTTGCAGCAGACTTTCAGTGCCAGAGCTGAAAGTCCTCAGACCCTCAGAGCTGATGGAGCAGTCCCAGTGGGGCTGGCACCCATTGCCCTCCCACCAAACAGCACCAAGGAGCTGCTCTAGGACAGAAACAGCTCTTTTGCCAAACTAGTTTTAATTTGCACCAATTCCCTAATTTAATTCACAGAGCAGCCACAATACTTGCCTCACAAGGAAAGCTGTGGAGGACAGGAGCTTAAAGTGGGCATGAAACCAGGGCCTTAATTACAACAGCAGCATTTCAGCTGGGAATGGCAAAGCTTTTCAATAAAGCAAACAGCATTACTGCATTTGTAACTAGAGTGGGTAATTTTACTGGATTTCTCTTTTTCTTCCAAAAAATTTTGAGGCAAGATGGTGGAAATCTAGATCTTGAAATCGCTTAGCTTACAACTTTTACTACCAAAAAGGCGTCTCCAAGAGCAAACCATGTAATCTTCAAATTATGCAATTCAAAGGCACATCGTCATGGCAAAATGAAAACATCTTGTACAACCTCATCAAGAGTCAACAGACAGCGAGAATCAGGTGCGGGGGAAACAAAAACAAAACTTGAGTAACTGATCTGTACCCCCAAATGATAGGACTCTACTCCTTTTTATTCCACTAACTACATATTCTACATGTTATTTGTCTAAAGGCTCTGAGTCTGCACACTGAGACCACTTGGCTTATTTTTGAAAAGTGACAGTAGGAGATCAAAAAAAAACCAGCTTATGAGCTGCCATCAGAATATTCTAAAAAATGTATTCTCTACTGAAACATTCCCTCAGAAAGTAGCTGGTACAGCTTTCCCAGCCAGGATTCAAAGGGATTACTGGGAAGCTTCCAGCCATGGGCATTACACTGAATACAGGTGTTTTCTAGCCATGTTGATACAAAGAAAACTGTTTAAGAAATTGTTTTTCACTGGATACAAACCAGGTGGCACCTGTCCACTCTAAGTGGGGCCTGCACAGCCCCACAGCACTATGTGCACTGCACAGCTCCCTGAAGCATTGACAGCAGAGCAAGATCTGCACCTAATGGTACTTCACAGATGAAGTTACAAATTATACAGTTATAAATTATGACAAAAAAATAATGCTTCATCCCATGCTTGGTTAACTGAGCAGTCTGGAGCACTTCATGTCTGAATATTTCAGGCCCTTACTTGCTCCAGCATCTCTATTATTGAGTTGTTGCATCTTTGGCTTTTATTATACCTCCTTTCATACTTCACTGCTTCAAAACACTGCTAATTTATTCTCTTGTTTCATAAAAATCCTAAGGTATTTTTCTGACTTACTTCAAAGAACTGTTTTCTATCAGCTGGCCTCACAGTGCTTATTTTCTCTTTCTTCTTGCACCTGCTTGTTGAAATGTTTTTTCTTTCCCCTCCTCCCCCCAGTTCCCAAGAATACAGCCTCCTACTATTCAGCAGAAATGCATTAAAAGGAGTATATGGTGAGAGGGATCTAAGCATTTCTGCGTGTTCAATAAAATTAAGGGACTATTTTGGATCTGCTCTCCTAGGTAGCACAGTCCCTCATATTAAGTTGTGCATCAAGAGTAGGGAGTGCATTTGTCTTCCTTGCAACTTCCTTCAGCCTCTGGGTACTGTTATAACCTTGTGGTGACGGGGAATGAGAGCTAAGAAGCGCTATTAAGGTTTAGTGGATTCAGATTTAGTGCAGGAAGTATCTGTTGCTCCCTCTGTGTAAATAAAGCATGGAAAAACAATGCTTATATTCTCTCTAAAGGCAATGCTCCTCCCCAGGCAGCACAACAACCATCTGAAACTCCTGTAAAGAAAATCCATAGTAAACGCGAGGATGTAGACACAGGCTACAGTTAATCCCTGTATAATTTTCTCTGCCTGCTCTGACTGTTCTTAACTCCTCCATCACTGTATAATTTTCAGACTTGCCTTCACAAGGCAATTCCACTTCATTATGGGAGAAGCGTCTATGGGATGCCACATTTCTGCCTGGATGGACACATATCAAAGCTCAGTCAAAGTCTGGTTCTCTGGCCAAACTTCCAGAAGACAGATAGCCAAGGGGAAAAATTCTCAAATTTTACTACTTAGATATTTCAGGGTGGAAAAATGAGATATTTCCAGATTTTTCTGAATGTTTGGTAGTTCTGTCTTTGGCTCCTTTTGAATCGTTATCACCCAAGCATTTTGAAGAGTATCTTCAGCATTCTGGATCCAGAGAAGACTTGCATGTTTCTGGCCTATATCTTGTCTGTCCTGGGCTTTATAAAAGTAATAATTTACGTGACATGACCTACACATCCTTTAATTGGTAGTTATAATATCTTTACAAGTGAAAATGTGACTTACAAAAGTGCAGTCCTGCACTTATTTCAAACATGTATGCCTGTAGACAAGTGCTGTGAACACCAACTTACAAATGGCATTTCAAACCCATCTTTTTCATATTACTGCTTGTTCCACTCTTGGAGCTCTCTTGAACATAGGCTCATTTTCACTTAACACAGAACTGTGTTGAACAGTGCATTTTATTGTATGCACAACTGCCAAAGACTAATGAGGACATATTCAGCCAGTTAATGACTTTTTAAAAAAAAAAAAAAAAAAACAAAACAAAACAAAGCAAAACTTTTGACATTAGGAAGGACACAAGCCTGGGTCTCCAAAAGTTGAAAGAACAGAGCTAAGTTCTCAGCCAAAATGTGTCACATACTGGCACCTAAATAAAACCAGATGACTCAACAGAAGACATTGCTTCATAGTTTAAGATATCTCGCTTCTTGGCTAATGTAACTTTCAATTGTTTCTTTTAATCTGACATTATATGTATATATGCATATTCTTTTTGAAAACTATTTTAATAATTTATGAACTTTGTTGTTTTCCAAGAAACTGGTTTCAATATAGTATTGGGTCTTTGTACATTTGAGATACATTCCAGACAGAACCACCACAGCCAATTTTTTCTTCACTGTTCAGTCTTCAAAACATAACTCATATCTACTAAGTTCTAAAAAGTCTGGTCTTTGTTTCATTCTCAGTATAATTCATTGTGAAAGATTAGAGTATTTCAAGCTCTTTACAATATACTTAACCATCAGCACTTATAATCTACTTGCTCCAAAGCTTTCTACATACGTAATACAAACTTTGGATCAAAAGAAAGTCTTACAATTACTATTCTGTAACCTGAAATTACATTGGCACATTTCCCTAGTGGTTTAAAAACATTCTTCTGTTGTACACTGACAAATTGTCTTCTATACATGCTTCCATCATCTTTTCAACACTTACTATAGCCTTGGACATTTCAGCAAATGTGCTTTTTATTTTTGAACAGCAAATAATATTCTCATGTGTTTTGAGACAAAGCTTAACTAATTTATTCATTACTACCTTTTTCTGTTTTCTGTAATGGTTTTAATTTAAAATTTTGAGAATTTTAGGAGTTTTGCATCAGGTTAGTTTATTGAAAGGTATTCTTTCCTGTTTGTTCTGAAGTCCTCAGTTAGCAGACTCATCTCACAACGGCACATTACAGCGTCATGTAAGGAAAAATGCAAACACAATTTGGATCACAGTTCATATCTGATAAAACACTGCAGCTTCACTTACACGAACATCA
This sequence comes from Nyctibius grandis, assembly GCF_013368605.1. NCBI lineage: Eukaryota > Metazoa > Chordata > Aves > Nyctibiiformes > Nyctibiidae > Nyctibius > Nyctibius grandis. The sequence goes on from NC_090666.1 coordinate 19,762,210, forward strand.
TTACAAAACTAATTGTAAAGAACCACAACTCTTCTATGTTACGTTTTCACAGCTCTTCCACGTTATGTTTTAGGGGCAAATACTCCAGTGCCTTCACTGAGGGCAGCTGGTGCCATAAAGCACTAACCTCCTCTCAGTGGTGGTAGCAGTCTACCTTTATGAGAACACTCATGGACAGTCTCCGACAGTGGTAGAAATTACTGAGATTTCTCATGTATTGACTGCCACTGGTTGCTGCCCTTCATCAGAGGAACAAATCTTGGCTCTCCAGCAGGGACTGGAGAGGCTCTGGTGCGTTCTCCAAAACCCCACTGCTAATCATATCCAAGCCATAACAGGACAGAGCATGCATAATCATACTGATGTTTATTATTAAAAAATTTATCTTACCGAAAGGAGGAGACTCTCTCCCATCTTCTAATCCTGAATCTCTCTCTCTGTCTCTCTTTCTGTGTTTATGTCCACGGTGCCTATGGCGTCGGTGACTTTTTCTTCCACCTAGTGGCACGTGAACTCCAATGAACAATGTTCGATGGCCTATAGGTAAAAAAAAGTTACCTTTTAAAAAGGGGCTGTGGCAACATAATAAAAATATTAACCATAATAGCATTAATGGTATAATAATTATTATAATTGTGTAACTGTACAATATTGATTATTCTAACGTTAACAGTTGTAACATTATTGATTACAATAATGATGATGTAGCGTCACAGATATACAACCCCTTGATACAGGACAAAATCCCAGTATTGAAGTCCTTATGATGCAGTGCCAGATTTATATTTTTTGCCTTCAAATTTGAATCTCTATGTGTGAACTTCCATTAAAGCCAGACAGGTGTTCTGTAAAATGTCTTCCAAAACAGTAACATGAAGAGACACATGGATCTCTTTGCACTGAACATTTGGTAAAGTTGCTGTTTGCTTTGTGTGTACAGGAACTTTGCAAAACTCATTGCTATTTATGAGCCAAACCTTGACAGGATTTTTGTGGGAAATTCACTGAAGGGAAAAAAAAAAAAAAGAGACTGAAAAAAACAATAAATACTGTAGAAGCTAGACTGTAAAATCCCTATACAACTTTATGTGCTTACATCATAAATACATTACTGATAGCTTAGGGTGCTTCAATTTCTTCTATTTTATTTTTTAAAATACATGAGAAGGTACACATTGCCATGCCTGCCACCATCTTTGAGCCTTTGAGCCTGAAGAATTTTATGTTGCGGATCAAGCCTAAAAGATATAGCTCCTTAGCTATGTGGGCTTACAGGATCAGAGCACAGTAAAGCATTTAGAAGGGGGAGAGCACACGGCAAATGTGCAGGAAGTACCACAAAACCAGACCAAATAGGAAAGGAATAATGACTCACTACAGCCATGTCTCCTACATTTACTCAGCAGAAAGACACAGTCCAGATTACTCATCTCAAATAACGTTTGTTTTCTCCTTGAAATGAGCGTAACACAGTTAACTAGACAATTGCTGCTTTGCTGTAATCATTCAGCAGTGCCAATCATCAGAAAAAGGTCAAGAACATTAAAAGTAAGGTACCACATGATCTCTAATCCCATGGAGACTCCAGCAGGGGCAGAAAACACAGCAAGGCAGCATTTGTCACAATACATCAGCGAAATTCAAGGCTGACAAGAACGCTCTGCAGAGGCAGAGCTAAGAAAGCTGGAGAAAAGGCTCTGGACACCACACTAGTTAATTCCTCAACTTGGCTTCATGTAGAGGAGACTAGAAAGCAGAGGCATCAATTTTTGGAAGACTATTCTTGTAGAGCCAGGAGATTTTTCTGAAGCAAAGGCCACAAGTTGAAATTTTATTTTTTTTTAGATACCTCTTTCTTCTTGCTTATTACATTTAACCTAAGAAATTATTTAAAGAGAACCGCTGCCTTTGGTGTATTTCAAATATATTGCCATTAGTGGTGCATGAAACGAGGAAAAATGCATTCCATAGAAAGAATTCCTTAAAAAGATACTGAAGGACAGCAGTAATGCAGTACTCAACACTTCCTTGTCCCTTTCCTTGGGTAGAAAAAAAACCCAAAACAACACTTCAAAAGGAATGGGGTTACCCCTCCTAAGATTTTAACCATTTCCAGAGATGCAAATAGATTGTTTTTTTAATTTAGTAATTTAATACATTCCTGCTGCTTTGTGATAGAAGTGGGCATGCTCACCATAGTTTTGTGCCCCACTTCAATGCTCAAGTTGTACCTGCATCAGGAAATGCAGATTCAGGTTCACACTGCAATTAATTTCCAGGGCTGAATCCAGGCCTTGAGTCCAGACTGTTCTTCATTCAATAAACTGGGAAGCAGGCCCTAAAATGCCACACCATTCATGTGTGTCTGAATACAAAAATCTTCCCTATACAGACAGAATCAGTTCATGCTGAAAAGAAAACAGGAACCTGGAAACTGAAGTGGATAACCAGGAAAAGGCAAAATGGATTTTATTCCTTCTGTGTGAACTTACTGACGCCAACAGAGTTCTACCAAGGCATAATTTCAATAAACACAGAGAGGAATCTAGGTCCTTGTAACAAGGTTCCGGCAAATAAGAGGAAAAAGAAAGAAACTGACAGGGGACACGGAATATTTTTCTATAGAAAAATGATAGAGCAAAAAGCAAAAGTAGAAAGTCTGAATAAAGAGTTAAGAAGTTCTGCTTGTATAAGAGTACAACCATGGAGCAAAAAAAAGACCAGCTGGGAACAAGAGAAAAGTTGATAAATTCTAAATTGCTGGCAAAAAGACAGTGAATGACAGAAGCAGGGGGAAAAAAGAGGAAAGATAAAAGAAATCCAATGAGTAAAATGACCTTACTTCAAGTAACCTTTTGATGATAAATATTATAAACTAGTGCCCAGAACGTAAGGTACGTTTTCCTGTACAAGTTGACTGAGACATTACTAAAGAAGAGTTTCCAGTGAGCTCTGTGAATTTCCCACGCCCAGAATTCCAACCCTGAAGCTCCCCTGCAGTCTCCAGGACAGAGCAGGCCAGAAACACCACGCTTTCTCTGACAGACAATTTCTTGCTACCTGACTCTGGAGAGGAGCATCCACACGTGTTCCAATGAAGTTCTTCAACAGATTTTTTTTTTTTTCTCCCCTAAGACTTACATTATTTGAACATGAGAATAATTTGAAGATGAGAATAAACAAGAACTCTGCTTAATATAAAACTTCTAACAGAAATACCAAATGAACCTTTAAGCCACGATTCTAAAAGAAGTATTTTTCCAAAACATCTTTCCAAAAATTCTGCATTTCAAGAGGATCTAAAGAGCATTTTCTTTTATTCCCATTGCCATAAGCAAGTCCCAAGAATCAGCTAGACTCTGTCATTTTAATGTTGTGCACAAAAGCAGTTATTAGAAGATTTCTGACCCAGCATAACACAAATACAGGTTGCAGATAGCTCCTGAACATCAATGACATCAATGGTAAAATTCCAAGTGACACCAATGGAAGCACGCTTCCTCCCCAAAAATGCAAAAAATTACAGACATTTTTATACCTTCAGCACCTATATTTATTATAAGATCTCAGTTAAACTGACTAAATTCTCCAAAGAAAGAACATCTATAATTTCAATTTGGCTGAAGTCAATTGCAGGATATCCAACAGGATCCAGATTTGTTCTGTAGAGTTTATAACTAATCGTATAAGAGCATTTCTTTCATTTATCTTTAGGAGCTTTTTTGTGTGTTTGATTATTTACTTTATCAGGATGCCATCTAAAAATGCCTGAATATTGCTTAAAGATTGTAAAATAATTCTGCTCTGCTGTATGTTTGCACAGCGCCTCACTCAATTAGATCATAATTTCTCATTTTTTTGGCAAGGCTGCAAAGACACTAAAGTATGGAAAACAGTAACAACTGTAAGTTAAATCAGGGTACATACTGTTGACATCAGGTACAACCTAACAACCATTCTCATGCAGAATTTACGCACAGTTTTAAGAGGTGAGCATAAGAAACAATGGATTTAGAACTCTTTAAAGTCAAGTCTTCAAAAACACCACGCTGGGCATCACTTTTGGACAGTTTTGTCACCTGCACTGTGCACCATGTGCTGTTTCCCATCACCTGAGAAAGGGCTAAAGTTGTTAGTCAAAAATACACAAATGGATTAATGTTTTACATTTTGCTTCATGTTTACAAAACAGGTTTTTTTTCAATTGTATTTTTCCAAAGGTTGTGTTTTCTTGCAAAAAATTTTAACAGCTGAAGTGGTCAATTACAGTTTATTTTATTATTACTACATTTAGTCAGTTAGTTTGGTTTGCTTCTCCTCTATTCAAAGGAACCATCCTGTAATGGGAAAAACCATACGTAAAACATTTCTTTATTCTGTATCTCTCAGCCAAGGACTATGGTGGATGTGTTGTAAGATAATTTGTGCATGCATGCACAGATAGCCACATGTAATCAGGTGTATGAAACATATGCAGATAAAATGCGCTCAGGTACACACATGCAGATTTGTGGTTCTGGACAGACTTAAGAGTTTGGCCTATTGTCCTTTCTCAGGAAAAAATGTACATCTAATAGATCAAAAAGGATTTCTCCTGCTAATTCTTACTTCAAAACAAATGAAAGAATTTCTGTGCTGAGAGAGGTTTATTCCTCTCCATGGTTTATGTTACGTTCAACTTATGTTATAATGTTAAAAATCTGAATTAATTTAGATATCAGTAAGCCATAGGATTTATCTGGTCTTCCTGAGCTTTTTCAACTAACCTTACATTAACATCAGTAGAGTTTTATCATGGAAAGACTACGATTTTGTCCCTGCAAAAACGCATTCCGAATTAAAATGTTGATTTATTCCAAATGTGCTGCTAGGAAAGCTAAACATAAACACATATACAAATATTTTCAGTATTAGGGTTTAGGAGTGAAGCATTTTTTAAAACTGAACCTCTGAGAAAATATATTAATATACAAAGATTATTTACAATCTGAAAGCTTGTTAAAGAAATACAATACACTGAATTGATCTGCTCTGCAATGTCACCTTTATACAATGCTACAAATCCACTGTTAAATTGTATAAATATTGTTTTATAAAAAGGGTATTCTTAATCAAATTGCACATAGCTGGGGAACAAAACCCAGAATATAAAGTTAGTTCCAACCTATGCATTTATAGCATAAGAGGCTTTGGCCCCTTGTGGTTTACCTTCAAAGCATTAAAACACTCCATGAGTAAAAATATTTTAGGGATTAAAGAAATACTGACCCTTGTTATAAAGTGTTCTTTTTAATTTTTACAGGATTACATTAATAAATCTAAATCATATTATGAAAGATTTAAAAGGGATCCTGTTAATTGTATTTAATTTTCAGACAGATGAAAGTACATATAAGCATATGTAAAAACCAGGATTTCCCCTAAACTTTTGAAGAAAAAGCATACTGTGCTGTAAATACCTCCACGAAGTGGAGGTATTAATTCTTTGCCCTAGAAAAGACAGATATGAAATATACATTATTAATATGAATATATCTTGCAGAGACGTTTCTTAGAATAATATCTAAGTAGAAAGGTTGTTTGGGGTTACTGTATTCCAAAGAAGAAATTCTTCCTTACACCTGAATTTTATTTTAAGAAACTAATAGCAAATTAACCATCTAAAAAGGCAGCCTCAGAAAAGCAAATATTTTCTGTGTAGCCCTTGAAAATGACAGGTGTAACATCTAAAAATGGTTTTCAGAACCTGGCATTCTGGGTCTTTAAAACAGAAGCTTGTCCTAACTACCTAGCTTATTCATCAAATAAAAGGAAAGGAAAAGAAATGTAGTGGGATTTCTAAAGCTTTGAAAACATATAACCAGTTATAATTTATGGTGCCTGACTACTTAACTTAGGCACTTCTGGAAATCCCATTACAATTGTCTGAATGGATGTGACATTGCAAGGGAAAATGGAAACAGAAAGAAAGGAATTGTAAATGTTTCCCTAATTTAGAGAAATTAAGATCTTTTTCATGGAATGCTAAGAGTACAGACATTTTTACCCCAGTGCCTCCCATTTTCTTTCCAAACACAATTTTAACACAGAAAACACACACCCATTTGGTAGGAAGAACACATGTATGAAGCATGTTCACCTCCACACTTCCCCATCAGTAGAGGCTCCACAGGCCTCCATGTTACACCAGGCATGTGGGACTCAAGCGAGTACTTTAAGAGCTCCTTAGTGAACCAGCCAAGTCGGTGCCTGGATCTGAACATCCGTGAGCACTAGGTGCTTGTGGTACATCTGCCTGTGCTGCCTTCCACCCAGAATGATCCAAATCTGCCTTAGGCACCTGTTGAGACCAAGGCTTTCAGATCCTCGCTTATGGGCATGACGGACAGGGGCAGATAAGGGAACAGATGGGTCTTGAAACATCTCCAGAAAGAGCAAAGGCAGGCTTCTGTGATCTGCTAAGGAAATACACTGCAGAGTCAAGATGCCTTGAGCGAGAATATTTTGCCAGTGGTTCAAGCTGAATCTCAAATGACTGCTGACCTCAGCAGGACTGGAGGGGTTTCTCCCTCCTCTGGAAAACACTCAGTGCCTTGAAGCCTCTTTTATGTATTGCCAGCTAGAACTGAACCACATGCAATTTCCTATCCTCTCAAAAATAAACAGTGAGATACAGACAGAAAACCAGCAGTCCATGTACAGTTAAAAAAAAATTGCCTTTTTCCTTACAGGAGAAAAAGTGATTATGGTGAATTGTGTAGGAGTAGAGAGTACATGACTCATGATTCGTTATTGTAGTGCAGCAGGGAGGCAGAGCTAAAGAGAAAGCAGAAAGGACAAAAAGCAATGCTTCTTAAACCAACAGTTTACATTGCTGTTTGTAGTTATGGTTTGCTCAAGGGACATTTTTCACCTTTTTGCCATGCTATAATTTGGAGGAACTGACAAGAAAGCCTTCACATATTTTTTAGATCATACATGTAACTTTTGTTCTAGGTTAAAGTACAGAAATTATATAGAAAAAAAATTAAAACAATATCCTTGGCATTAAGGACATATTGAATATGGAGGGTAAGAGCATCTCACTGAAGTCATTAAAGTTAAGGACCTTTTAAAGAGCCCCTATCAATCACTGCCCTCCCAAAAAATCTCTCCTTTTAACAAAACATTTTTCCAGGTTGTAGCTGGGATAAAAAGTCTTTTTAACTGCACTTATGTTCATTCCCTATTTCCCTACATTGCTCCAGAGGAGTCCAGAAGTGGTGTGTGTACAGTCCTGTCACGAGATTAGGTCTCAGACCTTGCCAGACAATAGAAAAAAAAAAAAAAGTCAGCAGACACAGAACATAAAAGGACCCTCTCAGACACACACACATAGACTTTCCACTGATGGAATGTGAAGCTGTGGTTATCACAGGGAAGAATTTGACCTATATTTCTAAATTAGCAACAAGAAAAAAAAAATGCAAACTCAGTACTAGCACAACTGTATGTTAATGTTTCTGTCTTCCGTTGCTGCTATTTTGCAGCTTTCACCAATAATGGCAAGTTGGTTCATAACTATTTCATTTATCAGAATTTCACAATGTGAAATATTTGGAAATATTACTCCCCACACATATTGAAAAGGTTTCTTGTCAGTGAAGCTCAGAGCAAAGTCAAACTTCAAAACCCAAACCTTATGATCAACAAGACTGGCGTTCAGCCAGCACTATGTGGTAACTTGTTTGCTTTCAGTATTTCATTATTCTTCAAGCGAACTTTCAAAGAGATTTTGTGAAAATGTCCTGCAGAGTTATTCATGAATCTTAAAGGTGAACCACGTTCCCACAAACATGGGAACACCTGGGAAGCAACAAGAGATCCATGCAAAGGGACCAAACCAGGTGACTGCCAAGGCAAGAGTGCAAGCACAGCTCAGAAGAAAAGTCAGATCTCAGGGAATACTGAGAGACATAGGAAAAAGGAGACAATACTAGATGAGAGGCACCACAGAAAGCTGTACCTTAGAAATGACAAATGGAACAAGCTAAAGCATGTAATACCTGGTAGGTAACAAAATGAAAGAATTCTGCGCTTGTCAAGCCAAAATGGTTCTCTAAGATACCTTTTTGTAGAGACCTACAGCTATACAACCACATCTGACATTACAGGCAGAGACTAACCCAAATCTCTCTCTCCAGCTCTTTACTTCCATAGCTTATAGTCTACCCCTCTAAGTCTAACAAACATATCACAGAATCACAGAATGTTAGGGATTGGAAGGGACCTCGAAAGATCATCTAGTCCAATCCCCCTGCCGGAGCAGGATTACCTAGATCATATCACACAGGAACGCGTCCAGGCGGGTTTTGAATGTCTCCAGAGAAGGAGACTCCACAATCTCTCTGGGCAGCCTGTGCCAGTGCTCGGTTACCCTCACCGTAAAGAAGTTTTTCCTCATATTTATGTGGAACCTCCTGTGTTCCAGCTTGCACCCGTTGCCCCTTGTCCTGTCAAGGGATGTCACTGAGAAGAGCCTGGCTCCATCCTCTTGACACTTGCCCTTTACATATTTATAAACATTAATGAGGTCACCCCTCAGTCTCCTCTTCTCCAAGCTAAAGAGACCCAGCTCCCTCAGCCTCTCCTCATAAGGGAGATGTTCCACTCCCTTAATCATCTTCGTGGCTCTGCGCTGGACTCTCTCTAGCAGTTCCCTGTCCTTCTTGAACTGAGGAGCCCAGAACTGGACACAATATTCCAGATGCGGCCTCACCAGGGCGGAGTAGAGGGGGAGGAGAACCTCACTCGACCTGCTGACCACACCCCTTCTAATACACCCCAGGATGCCATAGGCCTTCTTGGCCACAAGGGCACATTGCTGGCTCATGGTTATCCTGCTGTCCACTAGGACCCCCAGGTCCCTTTCCCCTACACTGCTCTCCAACAGGTCTGTCCCCAACTTGTACTCATACAATGTACTCAAACATTGCCACAAGGAGCACAAGGTAGGTTAGAGTGAACATCAGGATGACTGAGGTACTCAAGGGAAGCAGAGGCAAGAAAGCTTGGAGTGGGGGATCTGTACTGATGGGGTAACAAATTATTTGCAATAGGCTGTAGTGTCCTGGCAGCCAAAAGGAGGGGAGACCTTGGTCAATGCTCCTCTCTGGCCAAGCAGGATTAGTAGCTGACTTGCTTCTACATGAAGGCAAGGCTGAATCAAGGCCAGCAGGTTAGTAAGATTTATGTTTTTTTCAGTCCTGTGAGCTGCTAGGTCCTATTAATTTTCAGGTAAATAATGTCAGGGGCAGACAGGTCCATTATTATGTTATTTATATAAAAAATGTCCAGTCTCTGATAATAAAAGCCTACTTCAATATCTGGAGCCACTCAGATTTTTACTAAATAATATATGGAGATTAGTGTTCAGTCACAATGAGTTTTTCATATATTAACCCTAACTGTATATAATAAAAAATTCATGAAAAATAATTTTTAGATTACTGTCACAAGCTAGAACAAATCTAAAAAGAAGTAACTAAAATAACCATTTTTAAAACAGAATCATTAAATACTCTGGGATTTCTCTCTTTTTGGTCAGCAGGACATCTATTATCAAAATTAATCTTCATGCAGGTTGTTAAATACAAAACATCTCTACAAGCACACTAACATTTGAAATTAATTTTTGGTTTATTAAGTTTAAATCGTCAGTTTCTGCATCATATTCAGTGTTGTACTAGTGAGGTTCATTTCCTAATTTAGCTTGAAGTCTTTTGTGACTTTCAGTAATCAGTCCACATAATCTAAATTCTGTCAAAAGCATCAGAATGCATATCCCAATGTACAATGATTTATATACTGGATACGGTATTTTATGTGTCCTGAGAGACATGAAAGATGGCAAACTTGATTTCCCATGAGACAAATTTTCCCACACCACTTAGGCAGATAAAATATATGAAACATAAAAAGCTTAAGCAACATCTTGACTTCTCTGAGTCAAGGATCATTTTGCAATTTCCTCCAACAGAGCAAGAATTCATTTCTGATTCACGCCTGGACCTCCACCTAACAATCCTATCTCCACCCATCTCCCTATCGAAGCTGCTTCTCAAACCAGGCCACAGTAATACCCACAGCAGTTCTGAAATCCTGCCACAAAAATCCAGGATCTGCAGCTGACCACATTAGCAGGGACAGCCATGGAACAGTCATTTTCACTCTCAGCTGATATGGTGGGCATAAGCAAAAGATTTTAGTCGGAGTGCACTTAGTGCCAATCCTTTTGCATATCTGTATAGTCCAACAGTCAGAGCACATGATCTGAGAGAATCTGAGATCTCCAGGCACATACAGATCAACCCAAATATTTTTAATCTATGAGAGAAAAAGTAGGTATATCCATTTTGTCAGAAAACTGTTCCTACTGAACATGCGTTGAAGCAATGGCAGACAGCCAGAGACAACAGGGAGTAAGCGGAGTGCAACATTTGTTGATGTGCACATCTGTTTATGGAAACTTGCCTCCCTGCTCCCAGTACAGGTACATGTAAAACCTGTCCTTTTGCAATTAAGTACTTTAGTATCCAGAATCAGTGCCCAACTCTCATTTAGGAATTCCACCACTGATAAAAATAAAAGTATATTTATTTCAGTAGGAATTTTGTCTGTACACACATTGAAAGATAACATGCAAAATATGTTATTATAACAAGGGGAGACAGGCTTCTTGTTTTGCTTTTAGAAATGCTTTCTCTGTCCCTTCATTAATGCAACAGTCAGACAAATGACCTGTTCGGTATTAGTGACTGATCTTGACCTTACAACTCAGGAAAAATTAATTACGTGGAAAAATCATTTGTACTGAAAATCTGAACGCCAAAGCTCTGCAAACAACCCACCTCTGAAGCACTACAAAGCTTAAGTAAAAGATACAATTTGAAGTACACACTGCAAGTATCATTAATGGCACTAAGATGAGCACCACATCTCTTCTATTCCCATAAGTATTGCAGTTCCTGTCCTATCTCCCCAAATTTTTACTATATTGCTCAGGGAAAGAAAACACTGATCTAGAGAGATTAAGGTAAAATTCTGGTCTTGTGGATGTTCTTCCAGGCAGCATTAATTACCATGATATTTTCATGCTTTCAGCAAGATACGTACTTGCAATGTATTTGCACAATAGCTGCCCCAAAATATGCAAATACAAGTATTTGCTGGGCCAAGAAATTTTAGATGGAAATTACAGTAAACATTTTAATCGGTATTTCTAACATTTGAATGCTGAAAGTCTAAAATTAAAAAATAGCAAATAACTTACAATTTTAAGACTTAGAAGAAATCAAATACTGATTTTCAGATTTAAACAACCTTTAGTTCTTCATATGAATTGCAGTTTTTGAAATGTTGTTGATATGGTGCTATTGAAACTTAAACCCTGTCAAAACTAGTCTTTGCTAGAATATTCAGTAACTAGCTATTCACATTTTTAAAACATAAGCCCAATTAAATGTCTGTCAAAGAGCTAATTACATAACACATAATCATTATCTAATTATATGATTTTTACTAAGCTATGCAATTAGCACCCGATTATATAATTTCATATTTTATAGTTGTTATGTCATCAGGAATAAGGTACATTTTCAGCAAGACTCAACACAATGTACACTGGATAAGAATAAGACAGTGACATCTGTGAGTCACATCCACTGTTTCCGGATGGAAAAGTGCCTAGATGTGCTGTGAAACAAATGGATGTGCTATTAAGAGCAACTAGCTATTAAAATTTACAATCTCTTCAAATCTTTTTATGTCACTTGGTATTTCTGGATGCAGTGATTATATATTTAAAGACACAATGATCTGATCTTAGAGTGGACATGAAATTTGCCTGAGAAAGATACCTGCATTACGAAGGATTCTACACTGAGTAATTGTTTAGTTAGAACATTATGAAGCAGTGTGATTTTAAAGAAAAGCAGATTCATTGGCTAACTACAGAATTCTGCAGTGTTCTAAACAATTTAAATTGATGGAAAGATTGAAGGGGGTGTCACTGTCATGTTCTGATTTCTATTGATAACGTCCTAGGAGCAGATTTTTGAAAGAATATTTTCACTGATATTTCACAGGAACAACTACACACATAGAGGATGGTGCGGAAAAATAGTAATTAAATACAGTTTTTAAATTACATACTTCTTCAAATTTTGAGATGAGGCTTTAGGTTCCATGTAGTCACAGTAATTCTAATTGCCTTGAGTCTACCCATGTGACTGAGCTTGATGATATTCTCCAGAAAGCTGTCCATTTATAAAATGCCACCTTACCATCATCAGCAAAATGACTCAGCAAAAGGTCATTTTTTTTTGGGTAAGCTCACCCCACAAAAAAGTCTGTGAGTCAGTATCATGGAGAAGGGAAGGTAGGGAGCCCCCATTCTTCTATCAGGTGTTTCTGTAAGGGCACCAGATAGAACAGTTTCACTTTGTCCAAGGATGTGATCAAGGGACCGAAGACTACAGAAGACTAAATGTGAGATTCAAACAGGGGGTTGTGTGCCTAAGTCCAAAATTGTCATTGCAAGTCTGGTCCACTGACAGCCACTTACCCCTGGAGACACCAAAACCCTAAATGCCATCCTGGAAAAATCTTACCTGAGATCTACCCTTGCATGTGCTCAGACTTGCCCCAGACTGAGCAGAGAGCTACCTACCTCATACATGCTACGCTGCGTGACATTTTACATCCTTCTGTGAGAGACTACCTCATACAGACTAATACAGCCAGGCCCCTTTCAAAATGCAGCCATGTCTGATTTTTGAGGCACCGCTGAGGGAAGCAGTAACAGGGAGTTGCTGTGTATCATGTTGATATTCACATGATCACATGATCAATATGGCCATCACATGATCAATATGGCCATCACGCAGCAGAGAACGCAAAATTCATACAGCCAGAGAGAAAAGGAAAAAAAAATTATGATGAAGGGTAGACATTTAGAAAGCTCAGATTCATGCACAGATGGGGATGTGGTCTATCTAGATTTCAGTAAAGCGTTTGACACGGTCTCCCACAGCATCCTCGCAGCTAAACTGGGGAAGTGTGGTCTGGATGATCGGGTAGTGAGGTGGATTGTGAACTGGCTGAAGGAAAGAAGCCAGAGAGTAGTGGTCAGCGGGACAGAGTCCAGTTGGAGGTCTGTGTCTAGCGGAGTTCCGCAAGGGTCGGTTCTGGGACCACTTCTATTCAATATATTCATTAATGACTTGGATGAGGGATTAGAGTGTGCTGTCAGCAAGTTCGCTGATGACACAAAACTGGGAGGAGTGGCTGACACACTGGAAGGCTGCGCAGCCATTCAGAGAGACCTGGACAGGCTGGAGAGTTGGGCAGGGAGAAATTTAATGAAATATAACAAGGGCAAGTGTAGAGTCCTGCATCTGGGCAAGAACAACCCCATGTACCAGTACAAGTTGGGGGCAGACCTGTTGGAGAGCAGCGTAGGGGAAAGGGACCTGGGGGTCCTAGTGGACAGCAGGATGACCATGAGCCAGCAGTGTGCCCTTGTGGCCAAGAAGGCCAATGGCATCCTGGGGTGTATTAGAAGGGGTGTGGTCAGCAGGTCAAGAGAGGTTCTCCTCCCCCTCTACTCCGCCCTGGTGAGGCCGCATCTGGAGTATTGTGTCCAGTTCTGGGCTCCTCAGTTCAAGAAGGACAGGGAACTGCTAGAAAGAGTCCAGCGCAGAGCCACGAAGATGATTAAGGGAGTGGAACATCTCCCTTATGAGGAGAGGCTGAGGGAGCTGGGTCTCTTTAGCTTAGAGAAGAGGAGACTGAGGGGTGACCTCATTAATGTTTATAAATATGTAAAGGGCAAGTGTCATGAGGATGGAGCCAGGCTCTTCTCAGTGACATCCCTTGACAGGACAAGGGGCAATGGGTGCAAGGTGGAGCACAGGAGGTTCCACTTAAATTTGAGGAAAAACTTCTTTACTGTAAGGGTGACTGAACACTGGAACAGGCTGCCCAGAGAGGTTGTGGAGTCTCCTTCTCTGGAGACATTCAAAACCCGCCTGGACGCGTTCCTGTGTGATATGGTCTAGGCAATCCTGCTCCGGCAGGGGGATTGGACTAGATGATCTTTTGAGGTCCCTTCCAATCCCTAACATTCTGTGATTCTGTGATTCTGTGATACCTCTCTTTAGACTTGAGGCAGCTAACTTTTCAGATGCAGGATGTTGAAATATACCCCAGATCTTAGTATTTCTTTTTGGCTAGTTCCTGTGGCTCCGTATGACAAAGACAAGAACTTTCCATGTACCACCACAAGAAGCTAACAATTAAAATCAGCAAGTTCCAGTCTCAGGGATGGGATATCATACGTGCAACAGAAATTCAGTTTCATCCAACAATTATGACTTAGGGGGTCACACACCCCAATACAAGACTGTAAGTACAGTAGTAACCAGAGTAAGTTTGGGATCCACTGAACAAACTGGAATGCGACTCTTTCAGAGACTACCTTAATTATTAGCCCAATATCATAACACAGTTCTCACAACTTCTCAATGTCTTCTACCTTGTGACGTTAGGTGGTTTCTGCAGTGTATATTATCAAGTATCTGTCCAATCCGTGACACTCCATAATGTTTTTGTTCAGCTGAAGATGTGGCTAGGCAACTACATAGAATCATAGAATGGTTTGGGTTGGAAGGGACCTTAAAGATCATCTAGTTCCAACCCCCCTGCCACAGGCAGGGACACCTTCCACTAGACCAGGTCACTCAAAGCCTCATCCAACCTGGCCTTAAACACTGCCAGGGAGGGGGCAGCCACAACTTCTCTCTGCAACCTGTTCCAGGGTCTCACCACCCTCACAGTAAAGAATTTCTTCCTAATATCTAATCTAAATCTACCCTCTTTCAGTTTAAAACCATTCCCCCTCATCCTGTCACTACTTGCCCTTATAAAAAGTCCCTCTCCCACTTTCCTGTAGGCCCCGTTCAGGTACTGGAAGGCTGCTATAAGGTCTCCCCGGAGCCTTCTCTTCTCCAGGCTGAAGAGCCTCAACTCTCTCAGCCTGTCTTCATAGGAGAGGTGCTCCAGCCCTCTCATCATCTTCGTGGCCCTCCTCTGGACTCGCTCCAACAGTCCATGTCCTTCTTATGAGGATTGTAAAGCAAGTGTAGAAGCCATTATAAGTACTAAATCATCAGTCCTGCTTGCATTTACGTATTTGGAAACTTAAAGGTAGAAAGACTTACTTAAAGTCATACATGCATGTTTACAGGACTTGATTACAGATCACTGAAAACTAGCAAACTCCTTCTACAATTATCTGTATTTGAGCACCGCTGTGAGAAATGAGTAATATTTCTCTTTTTAAAATACATTATGAGATTCTACTCTCTTGTTCACTTTTGCATCCCTTCTCAAATCAGTAAGTATACACATTGGAATTGCATTTCAGTACTTTCAGAAGAAAGACACAATGTAATGCACAGAAAAATAATCTCTCACCTTCTAGATCTTCCTTTTCAAAATGTGTTTTGAGAATGGAGCGAGTTCCACCTCTATCCACAACAGCCTCTTCATCATTTCTCTGCAAAATAGAAAAAAGGACAGGTAAGCTGCTTCTCATTTGGAAACCACTGGCAAGATTGTATAGCACTATGAAACAAACACGTTTTTAATATTTGTCTATTAACTCTTCCTAGTCTGGAACAAAATGTTTTTAAGAGTTTAATTTTCCTTATTAAAATCTATTCCTTATGCATCAGTTTTTATTGAGGCATGGTTACAGCTAACATCGACATGGAGAAGTTCTCCTGTTAAAACCTGCAAGATGATGAGCAAACACTGGTTACTGGGAACTAAGAAAAACATGAGTCAATAGGACAATGTAAGAGATGAGAGAAGAAATGTCTGGTTGAGGCAGCTTTATCCTTCTACTCTTGAAGAAACGGATTGCACATGTATTTTTGTTTTTAGACCAGGATCCTGAGCTACCTACATGCAGAATTCTCAAATTATCAGCACTAACACTCCTTATATTTTGGCAAAGCTAGAGAATGATATTCAGTGGCAATATGATAAGAAAGAAAACGTTAATACCATGAAAACAACTAGCTTCACTTACTGGTGAATTGCAAAGCTTTTGCTTTTCTTTACAAACACCAAGCTGTAATTACAGTAAAGGCAGACAGCACACACTAATAGCAGAAAACAGCGAAGCTATTCTTCCTCAGGAACATACATTTCATGTTTAATTTTATACTGTAGTCATACCTGTATTTTAACTGTATTCTCTACTGCACTGTAAAAGTACTATGTGACGAACTAGTGTATTGTGCTCAGGCTAAAAAAGCTACAGAAACTAGTGATTTTGGTCACTTTTGACATGAAAAAAAACCACATTTCCCTAAGTAGAAAAATCTTCGGGAGTTCAGCAACAGGGCACTGGATGCTGTGCTAAAAAAAAATGGCTTCAGTAAGAGTTTGACATCACCAATTGTAAAAAAAAAACAGTTGCTAAATACAGCCTATATTTCACAACATGATTTAAAGTGGTTTCCACTAAATGACGATGAAGAAAAAAGGATGAATTACACAAAAACATCAATTAATATATCACGAATATATATCTACTTCTCATTAGAGGGTTTTAGTAAGTGATACTAGAACTGCTTGATTTCAGTATATAAAATTGGTATCTTAATGGAAGTCTGAAGCAAGGGGATTTAAATACCAGCATTCCATGCTAAATGTGTATCTATATATAGAATGCAATAGAACATAAGAAATTGAACTACATGAGCACCTCTCCTTAAAGAGCAGATCCCCCAGGCAAAAAGATTCACATCTAGAGCTGGATGTCGTGCATTCTGGATTTAAGTTTTTGTTTCAGGCTCCTCTCTTTTTTTAAAAATAGCTGTGATGCTATAGCTATCTTATATAGAAAAATCCTAGGAATGTGTCAGCACCAAGCATCTGAGCTGTTAAAGAAAGAGAGACTGAGAGTGTTAGTGTCTTTATTAGAGCTCTCCCACAGATAACAGTATGTAACTAAAAGGTGACAATGAGAAAAGGCCTTCTATTGAAACTGGTTTGTCTTTAAATAACTTAGAATTAGCTTATAATCTATTAAAATGTACCAGGGCAGTATAATTTCGCACAAACCATTTGAACATCTTAGGTAAAATGAATCCATTATTTTAAGCAGTTAGATGTAACTGAGTGTGTTTGTCATGCTGGCGTGACGCCATGCCCCTGGGTGAATGGTTAAGCAGGATGCCAAAGGCCAAGTATTACAGCCCCATCAGAAGTAGTGCTATTCTAGCATAAGACATAGCCATCACTATTTTACTGATCCTGAAAAGGCCTTATGGAAGCAATGTTAGGGGAAATTCTACAATGAGGAAAATATTAAATTGCTGGACAGTTTAAAGTCTTTACAGATGATCTAAGTAAACTAAATACAAATTAATTCATTAATATTTATCAAAATATGCTCATACACTTTGACTTCTCCTTTCCCATGTGTTCAATATTCAGCTTCCGGCAATCTGTTTCTTCCCTGCCTCCTCTTCCTCTAATGTCACAGCAAGTTTCAGCCTTGCCTCATTCTCAGAAGTGGGTTTAATCCATTAATATTACAGGGAAAAACAGCTTAATTGGGGGTATTGTGTTGTTGCCAATTCACTTGTCAAACTCTGAGCAAAGTCCAATTAAACAGGCCTTGCACTGTATGCTCTCACTTCCCAGGGAGCGGTATGAAAGCCACCTTGCATTTACCAGTACAACAGTCACACTGCACTTAGTCTAGAAGTAATTTCCACGATTCCTGTACTGCCTCCTTGGAGGAGGGGAGAAGTCAGGGAAGGGCTCTCTAGTAGTTTAGTGCAATTAGGTCTTTAGCTCATTTGGAGGTAAGCACTATCACAATACAAGTAAAAATAGTGGCAGATCTGCTCCACTTTCGCATCATGACTAGAGACTAGAAACTTCATTTCAGTTGGTCATGCTCTGCTTTTTATTAGCATGTCAGGAAAACTATGAAATTATTATTTTTAAGTGTTGCAATAAATGAGAATTTGAAACCGACAGTATAGGCAAGATTAACCATAACACAGTCATGGAAGACAGAATTTGTGCTCTTGGTGACTTTTAACGTACCAAGCAGCCACCAACCTCCACACTAACATCCTCAAAGCCATGAATCCACTGCAGTTTTGCCCATCAGTTTCAGCAGGATCAGAATAAGGCAAGAAAACCAAAAGTTTTTCACAGCCATGCCATGTTTATGTCAAAATTCTACAGCTTCTTCCTTTCACCCCATGTAAGGGTGAAGATCAGAAATTTTACACAGTGCACAAATCTGCTAGGGCTGAGGTATTCAACATTCATACTGACATACTGCTGCAGTCGGCAAACAAATGTCTGGACACACTGACCAGGTATGAGTCCTTGGAACTGTCCATTATTACAATGAGTTGCTTGCTCAGTCCAGCGAACACTGTGATCTACTGCTTAAAGCATGGGAGAGGGATCCAGGAAGTTCCCCAGTGCTAATCCTGGATCTGCCACTAAGTTGCTGTGTGGCCTTGGGAAAGTCACAATCTCTGTGCCTCAGCTTCCCCATCTGTAAAATAGGGATAATAATACTTACTTACCTACATTCCTCAGTGGGCTACTCTGTGCTGTAATTAATAGTCACACAGCATTTCAGAACTGTAAAGCACTACAGAAGTGCTAAGTCATCCGATTTAGGGAAGTGCACAGTTTACCCATGCGAAGAGATGATGACAGGAAACAATAGACTGACAAAAAACAACATTTAGGCATATTTTCTTTTTTTTTTTTTTTTTACATTAAACCAATGTATACTGATACCTTGTAATAGTTTTGCAGTTCATGGCTTTGACAACTTAACTGGACAAAGTTTACACAAAAATAAATATACTGGGCTCATTTTCTGTTGTCCTAATTCAAGAGCAATCAGAGAATCATAGAATGGTTTGGGTTGGAAGGGACCTTAAAGATCATCTAGTTCCAACCCCCCTGCCACAGGCAGGGACACCTTTCCTCTAGACCAGGTTGCTCAAAGCCTCATCCAACCTGGCCTTAAACACTGCCAGGGAGGGGGCAGCCACAACTTCTCTCTGCAACCTGTTCCAGGGTCTCACCACCCTCACAGGAAAGAATTTCTTCCTAATATCTAATCTAAATCTACCCTCTTTCAGTTTAAAACCCTTCCCCCTCATCCTGTCACTACTTGTCCTTGTAAAAAGCCCCTCTCCAGCTTTCCTGTAGGCCCCCTTCAGATACTGGAAGGCTGCTATGAGGTATCCCCAGAGCCTTCTCTTCTCCAGGCTGAAGAGCTCCAACTCTCTCAGCCTGTCTTCATAGGAGAGGCGCTCCAGCCCTCTCATCATCTTCGTGGCCCTCCTCTGGACTCGCTCCAACAGCTCCATTTCTTATGTTGGGGGCCCCAGAGCTGGATGCAGTACTCCAGGTGGGGTCTCACAAGAGCAAAGTAAAGGGGCACAATCACCTCCCTCGACCTGCTGGCCACGCTGCTTTTGATGCAGACCAGGATATGGTTGGCCTTCTGGGCTGCAAGCACACACTGCTGGCTCATGTTGAGCTTCTCATCAACCATCACCCCCAAGTCCTTCTCCCCAGGCCTGCTCTCAATCCATTCTCCGCCCAGCCTGTATTTGTGCGTGGGATTGCCCCGACCCACATGCAGAACCTTGCACTTGGCGTTGTTGAACTTCATGCGGTTTGCACGGGCCCAGCTCTCAAGCCTGTCAAGGTCCCTCTGGATGGCATTCCTTCCCTCCGGTGTGTCAATCACACCGCACAGCTAGGTGTCATCAGCAAACTTGCTGAGGGCACACTCAATCCCACTGTCCATGTCACCGACAAAGATGTTAAACAGGACTAGTCCCAATACTGACCCCTGAGGAACGCCGCTCGTCACTGATGTCCACTTGGACATTGAGCGTTGACCATAACTCTTTGAGTGCGACCACCCAGCCAGTTCTTTATCCACCGAGTGGTCCATCCTTCAAGTCCATGTCTCTCCAATTTAGAGACAAGGATGTCATGTGGGACAGTGTCAAATGCTTTGCACAAGTCCAGGTAGATGACAAGAGTTGCTCTTCCCCTATCCACCAGTGCTGTAACCCCATCATAGAAGGCCACCAAATTTGTCAGACATGATTTGCCCTTGATGAAGCCATGCTGGCTGTCACCAATCACCTCCTTGATTTCCGTGTGCCTCAGTATAGTTTCGAAGAGGATCTGCTCAACGATCTTGCCAGGCACAGAGGTGAGACTGACTGGCTTGTAGTTCCCCGGATCTTCTTTTTTCCCCTTCTTGAAGACGGGGGTTTTGTTTCCCCTTTTCCAGTCAGTGGGAACTTCACCAGACTGCCACGACTTCTCAAAAATGATGGATAGTGGCTTAGCAACTTCATCCGCCAGTTCCCTCAGGATCTGTGGATGCACCTCATCAGGCCCCATGGACTTGTGCACCTTCAGGTTCCTTAGATGGTCTCAAACCTGATCTTCTCTTACAGTGGGCAGTTCTTCATCCTTCCAGCCCCTGCCTCTGCCTTCTGTGACCTGGGTGGTGAGGCTAGGGCACTTGCCGGTGAAGACTGAGGCAAAAAAGTCGTTGAGTACCTCGGCCTTCTCCATATCTCGGGTAACCAGGTCTCCCATTTCCTTCCGGAGAGGGCCCCCATTTTCCCTAGTCTTCCTTTTATCACTGACATACCTATAGAAGCATTTCTTGTTGTCCTTGACATCCCTGGCCAGATTTAATTCTATCAGGGCCTTAGCTTTCCTAACCTGATCCCTGGCTTCTTGGACAATTTCCCTGTATTCCTCCCAGGCTACCTGCCCTTGCTTCCACCCTCTGTAGGCTTCCTTCTTGTGCCTGAGTTTGTCCAGAAGCTCCTTGTTCATCCATGCAGGCCTCCTGGCATTTTGCCTACCTTCCTCTTTGTCGGGATGCATTGCTCCTGAGCCTGGAGGAGGTGGTCCTTGAATACTAACCAGCTTTCTTCTGCCCCTCTTCCCTCCAGGGCTTTATCCCAAGGGACTCTCCCAAGCAGGTCCCTGAAGTGGTCAAAGTCTGGTCTCCTGAAATCCAGGGTGGTGAGCTGGCTGTGCGCCCTCCTTGCTGCCCTATGGATCTTGAACTCCACCATTTCATGGTCGCTGCAGCCAAGGCTGCCCTTGAGCTTCACATCCCCCACCAGCCCCTCCTTGTTGGTGAAAACAAGGTCCAGCATGGCACCTCTCCTGTCGGCTCCTCTATCACTTGCAGAAGGAAGTTGTCATCCACGCATTCCAGGAACCTCCTGGATTGCTTATGCCCAGCTGTGTTGTCCTTCCAACAGATGTCAGTGTGGTTGAAATCCCCCATGAGGACCAGGGCCTGTGAACGTGAGGCTACTTCTATCTGTCTGTAGAGGGCCTCATCCGCTTGGTCTTCCTGGTCAGGTGGCCTGTAGCAGATGCCCACTATAATGTCTTCCATCCCTGCCCGCCCTTTAATCCTGACCCATAAGCTTTCCGTCAGCTCCTCCTCCATCCCCAGATGGAGCTTCATGCACTCAAACTGATCACTGACATAGAGCGCAACACCCCCTCCTCGTCTCCCCTGCCTGTCCTTCCTAAAAAGCCTGTATCCCTCCATTCCAGTGCTCCAGTCATCAGAGTCATCCCACCATGTCTGTGTGATGCCAATAAGGTCATAGCCTTGCAGGTATGCGCACGTCTCTAGCTCCTCTTCTTTGTTCCCCATGCTTCGTGCGTTTGCGTAGAGGCATTTCAGTTGGGCCCCCAACGAAGCTGCCTTACTGCCTGAAATTCCTATCTGTGGCTCTTCTGGCACTCTCCTGCTGACCTGCCATCCTTCTCCAGTCTCTGGGCACCTATTACTGGCCCTGGCATCAGACTGGCTGAAATGGGATGGACTAAGGTTCCCCTCCCCCAGCAAATCTAGTTTAAAGCCCTCTTTACCAGCTTGGCTAGCCTATGACCCAAGATGGTCTTCCCCTTCTCTGATAGATGGACCCTGTCAGCTGCCAGAAGACCGGGTTTCTCAAAACAAGTCCTGTGGTCTAAGTAGCCAAACCCCCGGCTGTGGCACCAGCTGTAGCAATGCTACAGAAGCCAGTGGAATGACATTTCTGTGTAATCAGAGCGCAATAAACTTGTCATATATTTATAAACAACCTAACATTTCTCTCTCTTTTTAATTATATTTGTTAATATTTTATGGGTTTATGTAATTATCACACAACGGTTTACCTAAAATGTAGGCACAAAACTATTCCCTAAAGCAATAAAATATCAGCAAACACACAGTAGAGGAAATAATATCTCTGGCATAAGAGAATAAGAAAAAGCTGAGGCTTTCATGTGGAAACCACAAGGTCCTTAGAGACCAGGCCTCACCAACTCTACTCAGTCCGGGATTTTGCCTCTTATATTTTCCAAATGAATGCTGAAATGACCTTCACCACACAGCAGCATCTGCTGCACATACTTCACAGGAAAAATCTATTTCAATGAAAGAGTCTTATAAATACAGTTGTTACTATTTTTGTCTCTTCATACTAGAAGTTTAAACACAGTGGTGAGTACAGAAAAGCAGACAGTAGAGTCGTCCTCTGCATCTTTTACAGTGCAACCGCACATTACAACACTGAAACATATATCTGAAGTTGAACAAAATTAAAAGGAAATAAACTGCCTTCAAAGACATTTGGCTTCTACTTTTTGGTATGCAGTCATGGAGGAAGAAGGTCAACATGAGTGCTAGGGGTGCTTATTTTCAATTCTTACATCAACAACCTGCTTATCAGAGTATAAAGTGAGGCTGCAGCTGTTGCCAGGAACTGTAAGTGCATTGGTTAGAAGGAATAAAAAGGCCCATGGTTTAGAACCCGAAAACAAATTGTCTAAAGTGCCCTTTCCACCCATGTATTGATAAAGCTCACTACCCAGGATATTCCAAAGCTAGATAAATGACCTCCCAGAAAGCTTCCCAATTTGACCCTCTTTAGCTATGATACAGCCCTAACTGTGATTCATAATGTGTTGCAGAGAGGCTGATCCTTAAATCTGTCACCTCCTAGAACTGTGCACTGCCCTTCCACACCTCAGATCAATTTAATTATTGGAGAAAGTACACATTTAGAAAAGCTGAGAAACCTCGTTTTAAGACAGATGTTTTCATGTGTTTTTAGTTACAGCTCTTATAAAATGTCTATGCTTTCATCATGGGGTAGATGACTGAGTGGAAAGAAGAGGAAAGTAACTCCTTTCAAAGGTGCATCCATACAAAGGCATATGACACATTTTTAAATTTGTATGTGCTAACGTAGACACGTACACTTCTAGAACTTCAGTATATTGCTGGATGATGGAATTGGGACATATTCCTCATATTCTGGATGTCAAGAAGGTAGATTAAAGTCTAGGTGACAATACACAGATTTGAAGTTATCTATACATTTATTATAAATATTTACTAAAAAAGGAAAACCAATACATGATCCTAAAAGACATTGTGGCATATATCATTAAAGCTACTGAATATTGCACAAATATTAATTGAAGATCATCTGTGCTGATCACTACAGTAAATGAAATAATAGTATGACATTAAATGTACATTAGGAAATAGGAAATTGTTAGGACAATACAAAATTATTAAATAGTTGCAATGAGTATGTCTCACTGTCCTTCCCTTGGTAGGTACTCTGTTCCACTGGTGTGATATTTGCACTAATATATTTTGAACAGACAAGTCAAAATAGATAACACTAAAATTTTCATTTTACATGGAAAACTAGAAATTATTTCTTTTATTAATCCTTCTTTCTAATTTTCTTCTTACTTGGCTAGTTTTATTTTCTGCCTCTGATATTTTGTCATTGTTCTCAATAAACTGGATGATTGCTTTTCTTTGAAATACAACACAAAAACCAGCTACAAAGAGTATTAATATTTCAGAACATTTTTCAGGATTTTTAAACCTTCAGGTAAAATCCTTTTGCTTTTTCATTACATTCTGAATACACCCAACAGCACAAAGCACACCATAACCAAAAAGAATCCTTTTCCAGCATCTTCCTTTCTGTAAAATACATAGCAGAGCAGAAACCATTTTGATTTTTTCCGCACTAGAAATTATGCATATGACACACCTGCTGACTCATAAGGAAAATAATCATGGTATTAATTACTTCTCTATATAAGCCACTTATTGATGATTAGGCCACCTACAAAATTCTTAAATGCCATCTGGAACTAAGGAACGCCTGTCAGCATAAAACATTAAATACTGCATTCCTATAAACAATAGAAAGCTGTAATATAAAATTATTTTAATTATCTTGTATTATCAGTAATTACTTAAAAGATGGAACTCTGTAATATATTCATTTCAGTTTATATATTTTATCATGAAGTTAGTGGTAGAGACCTTGTGTATTCACCTTTCAAATGGTCTGTAATGAAATTCTAAACGTTTATCCAGACATCACATACACACCATGATTGCCTTCTCAGTCTGAAGGCACTCCAGCATTATCTCTTTGTGTTGTATTTATATCACAGACCCATTACATGACATTTGTATTTTTAAGATCGTTTTGGTTAAGTTCAGCTTGACATTTTGTAAATGTGGCACTATTAAAGATACAGAAAAGTGAGTTATTTGAACCCGGGAGCTGCCAAGAGTATATTGGAAATACCTTGTAAAGACAATTAACTTAAAGAGCTAAAAAGCTGTTATATGTAGATGGATGCCTCCCTGTTGTAGTAGGCAAATCACTAGTGACTGCCATGTTCAGCCTTGTCCTTTAAACTGTCCTTGAGCAAACACAGTCACACAAAACTGATTTAATGCACAATGTGTATGCCCACAATTTAGAAGCTACAATTCTTTTCTCTTTCTGAAGACAAGCACCAAGGGGGAAAAAAAGAAGATTTTTGAATATTATTGTGTTTAATTGCTTGTATCACATATAATCATATTTAGCAATCTTTTGAGATGGAAAGTACAGTGTATTTTATCTTCCTGATGAAATATAATTGCTTTTCCATTCCACTAGCTACACTATATCATCCTTTTCCCCTCTATCCACCTATCAAGGAAGACCCATCAAAACACATTTATAATGCAGTAAGGTCTATTCTGTAAGGTCTGAAGAATTATTTTTTAAAGTGTCCCTTTAATTGTACTGCTTTTGTGGCAGCTTTCTGCAGTAATCACTACTAGTTAACACAAAGCACATATTCCTTTTGGTCAGCTCTACTCCACATAGTTCACGCTATGCAACAAAGTAGAAAGCAATTAGTTTTCATTCCAGATTTGCATCTTCCCCAGGGCTGCATGTCACATGCATAAAAGCATCCTTCTCTGTCTCTTTTTTCCCTTTTCTCTCTTTTTATAGCAAAAGCCAAGATACTGTTTAGCATGACTCAATAAAGAAATAACATCTCCAACACTGCCAAAAATTGCACTAATCAGCAATGCCTTGGAAGAACTGATTTGCTACTGACCCGAGACTGAGCACACATTTAATGTAATAATGCGATTCCTGTAACATATAAAGATAGATCATCATTGTAAACATTAAATCTAAGCACATACTAGTGTTATACATCTAATGAGATGAAATACAAACAGAAAATTGACACACAAATAAAACAATGCAGTTTTACAGACAAGTAAATGCTCGCTAATACATGTAATTCCTGTGTTTACCTACATTGAAGCATCCTGTGCGGGTTATATACCATTATGCATAATACAGCCACTATGAACTGATGCATAAATGAATGCATAATCACTAAAATATTTCCTTATGATTTGATAAGGAATCTTCTTTCTTAGAATAGCCATTTTAGGTAGACACTATATTTCTTACATTTGCAAGGCAAATATGTTACTTTATTTTTCACACACTTATCCAACTGAAGACAAGATTTCTACTTAAGATAAAACAGAAAATCAAGGCAAAATAGTAACTTAATTTGTTGCAGTACCTAGATGCCCCACTTTGTCTGCACTCTCCCACCAGAAAAGGACTCTGTTGTACTAATAGCTGCAGCAACAAAACAGGGTGGGGGAGAACCAACAGTCCCACTCAAAAGGCTTAATAAACCTGATGAAGCATTGGATACAATAATGGAATATTAAACTGTTAAATTCTTTCTGGATCCTGGTACCTGTTTTAAGCACTTGCATTTAATTGTAGCGGTGCTTGCCCTGTTTTGTACGCCTCGGAGTAAAATTATCAGGAATGCCTAAATAACATGAGCACCTTACAAAACCTGAACAAGGCACTTAAGGTTATTGTGTTCCTTTGAACATTTTCAGTCATGTTAAGATTCTCACTACTTCTCCCCTTCCTTCCTATCATATCACATCTGCTGGATTTGTAAGCTTATCTTCATTCAATTGCTAGTCTCAGCCAGACCTCTGAATAAATTAAAGACAGCATTCCTTGCTGCTAGTTAAGGGATGTAGAAGTTGGGTCACATCTGTATGATGAGATTTTATTCCCTTTGCTTCATATTTTTCTTTACTACACTGTCAAATACTTAAAAGTTATGGAGGCAAGAACAGCACGGATTTCAAGCTGAGGCATGGTTAATTTTTCCTCAGTAGTTATTATTTGAATGTCTTATGCCATCCTAGTGCAGTCCCATTAGCCGAAATCCTCTTTTCTAGCTTCATAGCCATGGCTATGTCCACTACTATGGAGAAGTCCACTACTATGGAGAAGTCCACTACTATGGAGAAGTCCACTACTATGGAGAAGTCCAACAGCATGAAGATGGATGTGAAGACTTTATCCAAAGCCCAAAGGAGATTTACTTTCAGCTTGTCTGGGGCTCTGTCTTGGCCCAATGCCACGTAAGGACAGATCCAGAATAGCAGCATTATTTAGGCATAGTTAGAAGTTAAACGTGCCGAGTTTAACCCACTATGCAATAGGATATTAGCTGCTGAGCAGCAAATTGAAAAAATTAAATTACACTAATTGCTAGTTTCTTAATCAGCAGTAGGATATATTGGGTTTTAAGTTGGATATACTTTCCATCTCAAAGGATCTGCTTTCAGCCTCAGAAAAGATGACGCTTTCAGATTTCTCTACCTAGAAATAGGGTCAGAGAGAAGAATCATAGAAGGCAGACTTCTTGCAGCAGATACTCATGTGGAAATAGGAAATGCAAAGAAGAAAAGAGGTCATGACCAACTTATCAGAACCTGTTTTAACAGCAGCTACAACACAGGGAGAGGACTTTTTCACTTCCTTTACAGCCACAAAAATGATTTAGTCTGGAGTCTGCATCTTTTACGTATAAATGTATGCCAACCCTAGTTCAAAACATCACCTTATTTTTGACACTGCAAGCCAGCATGATCAATAATAAATTAACTGTCTCTCTCAGAAACACTGATATAATGTTTGGTGACTCTTCTGCTTCTCAGACCTAACCACAATTTTCAGTTGTATTTGACAAACACTGTCTACAAGCACAATACAAGGATTAATCAAGGCAGCAGGAAGGATGTTCCAAGACAGAGATATTCTAAATTCAGATTAATTCCATAAAACTTTTGGCACCTGACTGAAGTTGCCATAACTAGAGATGACGTCACCATCAACTTTTGTAATAGTCAATGCAGAGAGATGGGCACTTCCACAAGATGAGCAAGATCTTAGGTACACTGATTGTCACTGAAGATGGGCTGCAAATTGTTGACTTAGGAGAGTCCAATTAGGACTATCTGGAGAGACAAGATAGTAAACTAGACGGACTGTTAGTTTCACTGAGTGTGATCATTCCTACATAGCTAAACTCATCGCTAACCTTCCAAATAAGTTTGCCAAGACTAGCAATAATGTTGCTTTACTTGCAGTGAAGATAGCCTGACTGAACCAAACCTAACTGAAGTGTTTAAAAATAGTATGGCCCTTTTGTCATCCATTGTCAGGAAAAAATTACCGTGCAATTTTCTGTTGCATTCCCGAAGATGCAACTAGATTCCTTGTGGTCCTTCAGAGTTGTCTTCTATATGACCTACTATCCTCCAGAAGAGAAAAGAAGATTGTGTTTGGCTTGTTTGTTTTTTTTAAACTGAAACTTGTAAATAACTTCCTTGAAGACAACTGACAAGTCTTTCTTGGCCAAAATGTGTAAATTCAAATGTAGGGTTAAGTCTGAAGAGTTCCCAAATCACCTGTATCTTCAGGGAGTAACTTCAGCAGAAAACCCAGAACAAATGACCCAGTACTTCTCATCTCCAAAGATTTAGGCTAATCTACAGGATTTTGTTGTCATGAGTGACTGCTATCAAGGCAACTGTAATTGATGTGACTGAAAAACCCAGATTTGTATCACCCATTTGCTGCATGCAAACGAACAGTTACCCTAATGGAAATAAAGAGACCTTTTGCACTGTCTATATAGTCACAGCATAAGACAAGAAAAACTCTCCATCTCATGGACAATGACATTCTGATTATCTTTGCTCTCACACTTTATCTGTCGCAGGTCATCAATAAGCCATGGTAACTGGGGAGGGCAATGCCAGAGAAAACAGTTAGGAGCCACTCTATTCACAAAGAAGATAAAAAATAATTATGTCCTCCAAGCCACTGATGATGTGATCTGCTATCTGAAAGTTCAGGTAGTCTAATTAATTCACACAGGGATTAAGAAAAGCAGTAGACAGTGCAGAAGCGGGGGGGGGGCAGAAAAGAAATAAGTGAGATAATGAAACTGATAATGTGTTCTGAGAAATAACAGGGCAAATAAACACATTTCAGATACCAAGTTTGACGTTACTTGTGCATCACTTCTGCCCAGAGAATGAAACACTGCACTGTAAAGAGAACTATCATAGCAAGACTCACTCAAAAATAGATGGGAAAGTGACCATGACAGTGGACTAGATAACGAGGGGTTTGTATAGTTTAAAAGGCTAGACAGCTCAAGCGCACAAGATCTACATTCAGAAATTTGAAATGTGCTGCCAAAGAATCAAAGGTAAATACAAATTAGAAATAGTAGTTCAACTGGTCTTCCTGCCTCTCAGAGATCTAAGAATTACACTTGTGCAAATTGCTTGACTGCTGTCATCTGGGAGCTTTAAACATCACCACTTCCATGACCTTGTTGTTCTAGACTAGTCAAGATATTTGACAATAAAAACAAGCTAAAAATTAGAAACAACTGGTATGACTTTCACAGGGTGCTTTATGTTGAAATTACAGAACATAACTTTTGGAAAGTAAAAGGGACAAGTATTACTATCGAGAGTAAAAAGTAAATGTAAATGTGGCATTACCAGTTTATACATGTTTTATCACTGCTTCTATATGAAAGGATTTTATTGTTAGAAATGAGCATTATTATTTTGTCAATTTTCACAGAATGTTAAGGGTGGAAAGGGACCTCTGGAGATCATCCAGTCCATCCAGGGAACCATAGCAAGTTCCCCTAGAGCACGTTGCACAGGGTCACATCCAGGCAGGTTTTGAATATCTCCAGAGAAGGAGACTCCACAACCTCCCTGGGCAGCCTGTTCCAGTCCTCTGTCACACTCAAAGTAAATAAATTTTTTCTCATATTTAGATGGAACTTCCCATGTTTCAGTTTGTGCCTGTTGCCCCTTGTCCTGTCGCTGGGCACCACTGAGAAGAGTCTGGCCCCATCCTCTTGACACTCACCCCTAAGGTATTTTTAAGTATTGATAAGATCCCCTCTTGGTCTTCTCTTCTCCAGGCTAAACAGACCCAGCTCTCAGCCTCTCCTTGTAAGAGAGATGCTCCAGACCTCTAATCACCTCTGTTGCCCTCCGCTGGACTCTCTCCAGTAGTTCCTTATCTTTCTTGAACTGAGGGGCCCAGAACTGGACACAGTACTCCAGGCGTGGCCTCACTAGGGCACTGTAGAGGAGGACCCTCGACCTGCTGGCCACACTCTTCCTAATGCACCCCAGGATACCATTGGCCTTTTTGGCCACAAGGGCACATTATTGGCTCAAGGTGAATTTGTCCACCAGGACTTCCAGGTCCTTCTCCACAGAGCTGCTTCCCAGCAGGTCAACCTCCAACCTGTACTGGTGCATGAGGTTATTCCTTCCTAGGCACAGGACCCTATACTTGCCTTTGTTGAACTTCATTAGGTTTCTCTCTGCCCAACTCTCCAGCCTGTCCAGGTCTTGCTGAATGGCAGCACAGCCTTCTGGTGTATTGGCCACCCCTCTCAGTTTTGTGGCACCAGCAAACTTGCTGAGGGTACACTCTGTCCCTTCATCCAGGTCATTGATTAGTAAGTTGAACAGGACTGGACCCAGTACTGACCCCTGGGGAACACCACTAGCTACAGGCCTCCAACTAGACTCCCCGCCACTAATCACAACCCTCTAAGCTCTGTCATTCAGCCAGTTCTCGATCCACCTCACTGTCCACTCATCTAACCCATACTTCCTGAGCTTCCCTATGAGGATGTTATGGGAGACAGTGTCAAAAGCTTTGCTGAAGTCAAGGTAGACAACATCCACTGCTCTCCCCTCATCTACCCAGCCAGTCATGTCATCATAGAAGGCCATCAGATTGGTCAAGCTAATGCCACTAAATTGATAGACCCATATGCAGCTGTACAGAACAGCAAGGGAGGATACAATGATCTTCATCAGAGCTTTGAAGGATATTAGCTAATCTTTAACTATTGTCTACTTTAGGAATTTGGGAGTCTTTTTGGTGGTAGTAGCTATGGTATTTGAAATAGAAAGGCTGTCAGGATTGCATTCCTGTTTTGGTATGGAAACTTTTCCAAAGCAAAATTTTTTTTCAACCCTTCTCACAGGCACAGTATTTACCTGTTTATTTATGTATTTTTATTTATGTATACTTATGTATATTTACCAGGCTTAGTACAATAGGCTCCTCTTCTTGGCACAGTCTCAGTGTAGGTACTAAACAAATAATAATAATAATCTCCTGATCTGTATTTGGTCTTATAAGCATCCTTCCTTACACCTGCAAATTCTGCCTACCTTTTCTTTAACTAACATTGTTACTAAGTATGTACGTGTACGCACTTGTGGTGAAAGAAAAATAGTGTCTGTGGGCTCCACTGACATACACACTGCAAATATATGCATGATGTGGTAGTCAATGATTCAAATAAATTACTTTATTTATAACTATTTCAATAGTCATGTAATTTAAAAGCCACGTTATAGCTTGTAGGTATACAAATACTAAATAGCCTTAGGTTAAGACTACTTGGCAACCTAAGTATTATAAGATGAACACAACTAACTCACCTGCCCAGTCATTAACAGGTTACACTTAACTTTATAGACTACAGAAGGAGTTTTGAGGAGGAGCTTCAACAAAGACTGTGCACAGTAAGAGAAAGTGCACTAATGACTGTAAGATGAATAGCAACTGGGAAATCAAAACTGATACTGCCAGCATAGCAAACACAAAATTCAACTTTGTGGTAAAATCTCTCTCTTGGAAGGGAAAGGAGAAGGCAAGTTGTAAAGCTTTTAAAAGAAAGACTAAAAGTTTGTATTTGAGAAGATGAGTAAATAGGGTTCAAAAAGCAAGTGATGCAGGCAGCGTTATAAGTCAAGATGATATTAACACTAGTAATCAAGTGAAGTAAAGCTCTAAGTATTAAAGTCAGACAGGCAAATGAGATCATAACAGTCACAGCACTGAAATGAGCAGGCCTTCAATCTGATTTACAGTTACAAGGACAAACAGGAACTGTCAGAGCTGCACAGAGCGAGAAGAGCACATCAGGAAAGAAAAGAAAACCCAGGAATTGTTTCTGACATGATTATATTTAGGTGACCACCGAAGACCACAAAAATTTTCTGAGACAGGCAGAGTTTAACTGGAGTGGGGGAAGACCACTAAAAAATAAAGCAGTGATGCCTTCATAAAGATTATGCTTATGGCTATATTATCTGAAGTAAGGTGTGGAGGAGGATGGAAAGGCTGAGGATGGATTCCCGAGAGATCTAAACACACACCCACATACAGAAAGAGGAGAAGGGGGAGAGGAAGACCCACCCAATATAAAACTGACTCTGAAAAGAAAGAAAATCAACAAGGACAAAACGACAAATGTCTAAGAAAACAAAATTTAGTGAAGACTCTAAGATAGCATTGCAGAGAGATGACAGATGGAGTGGAGGAGAATAAAGGACTAGCCTGGAATTCCTCCAGGAATAAGTCAAATGGACATTAGTGAGTCAAATTTCTGTGCAAAAGACAAAAAAAAAAAACAGAAGTCAGCAGTTCTAGAAAGGCATTAGAAGATAAGAAGTGAAGACAATTGTACAAAGCATACTAAGGGGGCGAGGAGATGAAGAAGGTCCAGGGATAGGACATTAACCCGGTGAATAGAAACTGCTGAAGTTGAGGGTGGTTTTGTGTTGTTTTTTTTTTTTTTTAATATGAAGAGACTCAAGACACATTTCTTGTGTATGGGAAGGAATTCAAGGAAAGAAACAAATGAAAAAAAAAGAACAGCAGAAGGTCAAAGGGAGGATAGGGACAGTGATAGGTTCATTGGAACAGGTTCAAAGACTACAAAACAAAATCATAATGTCTGTTTCAGTAAATGAGGAGGAAGCTTGATTTTTGACCTTAGTTGGTTAGTTAGTTTTAAGAAGTTCACATGGAGAAAGGGTGGAATAGATAAGATGAATAGAGGTCTATATGATTAATAAAAAATACAGAATAGGCAAAACTGCAAGCAAAGACACTTGTAACAGATGACAAAAAAAAACAGCTATTAAGAAATACAGAAAGTCAGCAAAATCAAAAGATCTTCAGAGATAGTCAGCAGTATCTCTGAAGCATGGCAGATGGCATCAGGAACCGAGAAAGTGGTTACTGGGAGTCAGCCAGGACCATGAATTGTCAGAAGGGTTTGGAAGTGTATGAGAAGAACAAAAAAATAGAGCCTAAAGGGAACTGATAAGCTGATAGAGGAAATGAAAGTACAGAGGAATAAACAAAATAAGAGCAGAAAAGAAGTTATCAAGACCAACAAAACAAAGGTTTTACAAAGCCCCATTCTTGGAGAGAGAGAGAATAAAAATGTTGAAAAAGTTCAAATAGTTATCACAGTAAATGAACTTGGAGAACACAGCACTTAGAGACCAACTCGTGTGTGCAGCTGATTTGGCACATGGGATACAATTAAAATGAGAAACAGCAGCACCAAGGCAGCTACAAGAGTTGGATGGTTATCCATATGGAAACTGAAGGGTGAGGGATTATGAATGGAAGAAAGTTGCAAGCCAAAGTGAGACAGAGATGTGAATAGGTAGAGTTGTGTACATGCAGACCCTAAAAACATTTGAAAGGCAGGCAGAAGGAAATTCTATTGGGTTTGGGTTTTTTTTTTTAAAAAAAAAAAAGAGCTATGAGCAGGCAGAGCTTAACAAGGGCACAGAAGTACAACTTCTTGACCCAGATTCAGAGTGGATATTGTTGGAGGTAACAGTCTCAACACAAAGGACCATAGATGAGGCGGTGTTAATAAAGAAGGAAAGAAAGTTCTGTGGGCTGGAGGGAACAGCAGGAGGTAAAAAGATAACCTCTAGGTTCTCTGAGACCTGTAACATTCCAGAAACATCAAAAAAATAAAAGGAGGACCAGATAACAGAGGAGATGAGGAGTTTTGCACCTGAAGGAAAAAAGCAAGTGACAGGAACAGCACGTCAGATGTAATTTAAGGGAAGAAGGAAAGGACAGAGAATATCAAAAGAAGTGTAATCTGGACATGGGTTGATACAAGAACACGAAAAGCATCAGAAAGCACAGAGATAAACAAGCACCAATAAAGCAATCAAAAACAACAAGGGAAAGGAAACAGTACCATCCTGATTGTTGCTCTTCCATATATCCTGAAACTTCTGTTATCTGAAGCTGTTACATATACTCTCTCTGACATACATTAGCTGTTTTAACAAATTACATAGTGATTTAAAATGCTAGTTAATAAGGATTATTTGCTATGACATAGTTATACTAGGAAAAGACTTAATCCACTGAAGCTTATATTCCATGCCAAGTCTATACAAGCAGTATTGGTCAATGCATTTTATACTTGTATACTCTGTAACTACATTAGAAGTGCATGCCAACATACTCTAATAAATCTTTTGTAATGTAGAACTGGACTAATCTGAGCCCTATTCTCCCAGGAATTTTAAGTGTATTTATGGATCATTTGCCAGAATAGCATACTGATTGCTTAATTCTTCTCAAGATATAGTACACAAGAGAGTAAATAACATCGCTGGTTAAGTGTTCTTCTGCATCCTTGGACGTACAGATGCCTAGGTTCTTGGGGAGGGAGTATTTGAGGTTTTTTTAAGGAGCTTGTTTTCTTATTTTAAGCCTACTTATTCTTTTCCAAGCCCAACATCACAGCTAATATGTCTGATACTTAACTTTACCAACAATTGTTTTCAAGTAGATTTCTGAAGGCAAAGGACTGTAAACAGAACGAGGCCAGCTAATGTATTTTAAACCATACACAGGGCTTTTGGTCCCCAAATAACAGCGCAATCAGGTCTGCTATGTATAGGAACCACAGATTTCAGATAAAACATTAAAGCTCTAGGAGTTGATCTGCCTGAAAAGAAAAAAAAAAAAAAAGGAAGGGAAAAAAAGTGAATTGAAATTCACTCCTCCTCTGTCACTTGGATATGTTATTAAAGTCACAAAAATGCACACTTAAAAAATAAAGGGGCACCAAACACTTAGAAAAGGATTAAGAGTTATGTGTAATAATTTTATTTTCTTTGAAACATTTAAGCTCTAGTATAATTTCATCTCCTGATGTAAACATGGCAGAATTCAAAACTTGAGGAAGCAGGTTTGTAATCCATGAGGATTACAAACCAATTTCCAAGTGGTGGAATTCTCAGTAGAGGTTCTCAGAGAGTACCCAGGGGATCCATCGTTGTGCACCTGTCCCACTATCACACATTTTCCTAGGCTTTTGACCAGTATCAGAGAGACAAGAGACTGAGCTATTATCTTTAGTCTGGCCCAGCACAACCATTTTTATATTCCTATGTTCCAGGGAAAGACATGGCAACTGAGGTACCTGAAGGATATCTGCAGTCCCATGCTGAGATTGATCAAGACGTCCTCTGACAAGAGACTAGGAAGTTATAAATACACGTAAATTCAAACTGAGTAGAAATGCACAAGGAACCTGATGAAGCAAAGAGAACCCTGCCTCTATTAACACAGACAATCTCTCCAAGTGAGGGTTACTGAGTATGGGGTGCTTATTGTCTTGGAAATGAAGTAACACCCTGCTGTTTTCTGAGAAGAGCAGTATTGTTCCCTAATTGTCTGCTACATCAGCGTACATTACGATGCCTATCCCAAATAGGTAAACTGTAAACAAAGAGAGAAAGGATATATGGTGATGAACATGCTGGGAAGGCAGGAGCATCCATTATGGGAACAGCATCAGCTCAGGGCTTAACCGATTACTTCACAGGATCCCTGCTGCCCAGCTCTGTATAGAAAGCAGGTGCCAAAAGTGTCCGAAGCCAAAGAGCCTGAATGTTGTTTGCTATGACTGAATAAACAGCCTAAAAGATTCTTCAGTTCACCTGAAAAAATTTTATGCTGTGGATAGTGGAAGACAAAGATGGTATTCTTCACGTTCCTATATTAAATTAGAAATCTACAGGTGTTGTACTGTGTAGCCAAGCAAAGACAGGAAAACTAAAAGGAAATTAAACTAGAAATTGATAATGACATTTTTATGGACATAAAAAGAGGCCCAGGAGGGAAATGAAGTCTAAGCGTTTACCAGGGAAATTTGTTTATAGCTGATGATACAGACACTGCTAAAAATATAAATTTAATTCCTGTCTCAGCAATTGCAAAGGATACTAAAAAGGAAACAATTTAATACTTCTTATCTGTTGAAGCAGGCAAGAAAAGGACCTAGAGCGCGCCTCAGATCTGTGCTGAGGTTGTTGCTACTGTAGATGTTCAGGACACAAGGCAGTGCTACTAACTACTTTTGACAGCACGGATTCCATCTCTCACTGACATCCACAGCAAATATGCATCTTTGCATTAGAATTTAGATGGCTGAGAAATTTCAGCACATCTGCCACCCTACAAAATAGAAAGCCACTCAGGAAGATAAGTAGGAGAGCAGAAGGCAGGACTGGGCAATAACCAAACCCAGTGAGTCACTGCAAGACGCTCGCTAGCAGCAATGAGGAATTCACCGATGACTACGCGCAGAAGGACTGGTGACAGTACACTGAGATTTAGCAGAGGGTACAAGTCTGGTGAAGGCAACGAGGCAACCTGTCCTGGTTTGGCCTAAACCAGGCCGATTTTCCTTTCAGTGATTTTTACTTTCAGCTAAGTCTCCTCTAATAACTGCACTTTCTGAAACTAACTGCATGTTGCAGACAGTGTCTGCTTCCAGGACTGATACGCTCGAAGTTTGTAGTTATCACTGAGGCACCGGTAGGGATGTTGTGCAGTAAGGCTCTTAGCTGTACTTATCTTAGAGAAACCAAGGTCACTGCTGAATTCCTCACTGCTTACAAGTGAAGAGCCGAAGGGGGGTCGCAGCTGCAGCGGGGAGCAGACAGGGCAGGTGACCCAAAATTGACCAACGAGGGTATTCCATCCCACACACGTCATTCTCGGTATAAAGAGGGGGGGATCACGAGGGTCTCGCTCTCTTTCTGCTATGGCCGGTGTCCAAGGAGGACTCCGTCTGTTTTCCTGCTGCCCCTGATCCTGATCCGTGCATCCCTGAATCCAGCTCTCGACCGTCGCTAGGCCCAGCCTGGGCCTTCCCGGAGCCTGCCCTGCAGTGCCGGTGGTGACGTGGCTGACTACAGGGGAGCTCAATCTTGGTTTTGTATATATATTTGTATATATTTGATTATTTCTATTATTGTTATTATACTCTTTTTCATTATTATAGTTTATTAAAACTGTTTTAACTTTCCAACCCGGAAGTCTCTCTTCCCTTTCCCCTTTCCTCCTGGGGGGAGGAGGAGGGGATAACAGAGAGCATCTGCCGCAGGTTTAATAGCCGGCCCAGCTTTAAACCGTGACACAACCAAGTTCCTGAAGAAAGAGGTCATCGCTTCCTTCCGGAATGAAAGAAGAATGCCAAGACAGCTTTTCATTTTCATATGTTTCATATTTCATATGTTAGGTAAACCTTTACTGGCAATAACCAGCCACTTCCATTAAATCCTGTGCTCTGGTGATCTAAGTCGTCATATTTTTGAAATGTATTAGCACAACTACCACAACTGGTATTCCAAAGATAAGATCCAGTCACAGTTATCAGACACTGAGCTCCATCCTTAGTAGTACTCACAGAACTAGGCCTACGCTTGCCATGTGAAATCGCAGCACCCAGGAATAATCTTTAGCAGAATATACAATGCCATAAGAAATCATTGTATTATTGTCATTGCTACAAACCTCTGTTTTGTTTTTTCCTTATGTACTAGATTTTTCTAACAATCATTCAGTGTACTAAATTAAAAACATTACATGGCAGTCAACATTGAGGTAACACCAAACAACCTCCACTTTCTTATGTACTACGAGTTGCCTAAATTTAAATTTTCAGTTATGATATGCACAACCGCTGTTTAGGACACACATACACGCACAAAGTCTAAAATCTTATATTCACCAAAATTTATTCCAGGAACAGGACTAGAAAAGTTAGATGAACAATGGGAAGAAGAAAAGGGGAAAGAGAAGTCTGATTTTTTTTTTTTTCTGAAGTTTAAAGTACTTCAGATAACCTTAGCAGGAAAATAGAAAATAAACACTTAAATACCTTTAAAAATTGAACTAAAGAGTGACATCAGCTAGTATAAATGACCTGCATGGCTAACTCTCAGACAGAATCCTCCTAAAGCATAATTAACCCCCTCACCTAATAAGCTTGACATCAGGTCTCCACCATACAAATTCCTATCTCCAAACAGACTCCACACCTGAATGGAATTGCTCAGCTGCAGCTCCCCTTACTAATGCAAGGACAAGATTATTTCTCTGCTGTTCTGCTTGCATAGATTCAGGCATAAAAGTGACACTGCTTTGACTGGAAAATTTTAATCGCAAGATTGAGACATAAAACTGATACTGCTTTTGTTAGAACAGTTTTAATTGCATTAAATGTGGATGCAAAACAGATAGGTATGATTTCTTGCACATATTTTAATGACTCTGTGTGCCTGCATAAAATCTTTAATAAAGAGAATTTAAACAAGTGAACTCATTACGTTATGAGGAGAGAAACAAATGAATCTTGAATTACTGAAGGCTCCTATATACATTTTTGTTTTATTTAAGCAGGCTGGGGGAAAAGGGGGAAGCTATTATAAAAATGAGCAATTTTTTACAATACCTCAACACTCCCTCATGCCTGTTTTATATTTTCATTTAATGCACCAAGCTGAATATTTTGTATCAGTTGATGGCTACTATATCAGTTGAGAATATTTGAGAGCTCTGTGCAAGCTCTGAGTTTCCACTAGAAATTAAATAATTTTTGGTGAGTTGACTAAGAACACAACTTATGAATCCCTGGAGTTCATGTTCCCCATAGTTTACCTTTTTTCTTTTTTAATTAGCATTATCATACTAGTTGACATCTTTTTATTCAGTTACTTTAAAATTTACTTAGCTCAAAATATTAAAGCTTAACGTTTCCCTTTAGGAGTTATTCTCTGCTTCTGTCAATTGGCATTGGGGGACATAGATTCCATGTAAGACATTCCAAAACAACAGGTTTTTCACTAAAACAACTCCTATGACTTAAGCAAAGCTATTTTCAAAGCTCTTCCTCTCAACATTACCAACAAACATTACTATTCATAATTTTCAGTGCATTCAGTCCACATTTTTCACGGATTCCTGTCCCAAGTTTCCCATATTTGATTGGCTAGTTAACAGAATTGGAATTTCCTTCCCAGATAATGTGATTCTGCACCTCTATTCAGCCCTGTTGAGACATAACTGGATCACTCTGTCCAGTTCTGGGCTCCCTTCTCACAAGAGAGACATGGACATAGTGGAGTAAGCCCAGTAAAGGGCCACAAAGGTTACAGAAAGAGAGGCTGAGATCACTGGGACTGTTTCAGCCTGGAAAAGAGAAGGCTCAGAGGGGTCTTATCAGACCATACAAATACCTGCTTGGGGGGAAGTAGCAAAGGCTTAGCCAGACTCTTCTCAGTGGTGCCCAGTGACATGGCAAGAGGAAACAGGCACAAACTAAAATAGAAGTATCACTTAAACATAAGAAAAAACTTGATCCTCTTAATAAAAAGGGAATAGCAGTATTTCCCCACCTTATCATCAGTCACATCTTGTAATCTCTTACTGGAATATACATTTTTTTAAATGACTCGGGAAAGTGATGCTCTCCCTTTTAGGGTCACACTGAAATCAGTATGGCACAATAGAAAGCATCATGTACCTTACTCTGTAGTTTATATCGATTTTACTAATTAAGCAATCTATTGGAATTTACCAGAATTACGGATCAGCTTCTACTTATATTTAGCTTCCACTGAAAGAAATTATTGTGACACCAAAGACCCCGATCACAGTAGTGTAACAGCACTCATGTCAATGTTTTTTTATTAGTAACTTTTATTGAAAAGTTAAGGAAGGCAAAATAAATATGGTCTTGCAAGGAAACAAGAAACAATATGAACAAGTTATATTATTTATGAGGCTCACTACGAGAGAGAGAGAGAGAGAGAGAGAGAATGAACCATAGTCGGGATTTCTTCTTCTCACCAAAATGCCGAAGTAATGCATAAGCCTTTTATTTTACTGCATTAATATGGTCACTTTCCCTACTACTCCCTCTTATGTGGTCCCACCTCTACAGGAATTTGTTGGGACTAACTACGACTCTATTTTAAAAAATTTTAACAGATTACTGTGGCATTATTGTTGTGATTTATTCACATTTTCATATTGCATCCCTGCAAAACTCCTTCCAATAGTCTTTATTCAGAACGATCATGTGGTGATATTCTTGGAACACCAAATGGAATAGAGCATTCTTGGAACACTAGTCATTTAGCTATATATTTTGTGACCCTGCAGTTAGCTATTACATATTTATGCTATATTACTTTATGTTTTAGACCTTTCTGACATGCTTATACCAAGTCTTCCCTAATTCAGGTCATTAGGCCCATTGACTAGGTATATGAATTACTAAACGAGGAGGATCTGACCAGAGAATAGGATCATCTCTTGGGAGGGAGACTATTTTGCCATTTGTGAACACTTGGCCACGATCTCCTACTTGTCCTAGTGTTGCCATTTCCTTAAGAACTGGCACGATAACATGCGAAGAGAGCCAGTAGTGTGGAATCAGAACAGCGATCAGTAATAAGTAAAAGCACTACACAACTGAATACGCGAATGAGTGTGAGCATTCATGTTTAGAATTGGTAAATGACACAAATACTGGGCTTCTTGACCAACTTCCTAGTTAACACTGTTCCTAAAACGTCCATACAGAGCTTTGCTTCTTTATAAGATCTTCATCATCAAGTTCTGTGAATAAGAATGTTTAAAGATAGGGAAACACACACTCATGGATGTGTATTCATTATGCACAGTCAAGGGGAAAAGAATTCTTTAGTTACAGAGATTCTTCTTTACACAGCACTCTTCAAATACTGACAAGTTGCAATCAACTTGGTTTGAAGAGGGATGGTACAGTTTTAAAAAAGGCATTAAAAAAAACCTTCTTGTTGATACCAACACATTGCCACTGGATTCAATTACTCCACATTTGTGCAATATGTCCAAATATCAGCAAGTATATTTTAAATCCTTCTTTTTTATTTTTTTTGGGGGGGAGGGGTTGGGGAGAAGGTTAAACAAGCAAAATAGTTTGTAGTTCGAAGTTTTCAGATCACTTCAGTCTGATTCCCTGCTCCCATGTGTGTATCTCTACCTTGCTGCAATACCTCCCCTTACAAAAGAACTTCACCTCCTTAATACATTCCTTTGGGATATTATTCTCTAGTCCCTCCAAATGAAGGACCTATAATGGGACTATGTCCTTTGAGTGGAAAAAAATGTTCAAACTCACTTGCAATAGCCAGTAATACCATTGTTTCAAAATGGAATGACCTAAACATCCACTTCCTCAAGCAAGCATTCTTCACCAATTTATTTTCCTCTGTAGATACAGCTTCTACCCTAAACAGGCTGCAACGGATGTCTATCGCACTATTTGGAGATCATTATCAATGTTACATTTCAAAAATATCCACAGAACGCAGTCTGCAGAATTAAGATGATGAAACACAGTCCAGGAAAAGCACATGGCATACTGATATAACTTCCAGTTACGCAAAATTCCATGGAGATCTAATTATTTTAAATGAGCAAAGGAGACTTCAGGAACAACTTCAAAATACAGTTAAGTCAAGTTTTAAATTATACTTGAATAAGGAAAACGAAGCTGGGGGGAGTGCTGGTCCTATGAGAAAGTCCATAAATACTCTGCAAAGCACCAAAATACCATGAAACCAATAATTTCAGGAATTTCATTCCAATGCCAAGAAACAGAATGTACTCATTGTGACTAATACATTAAAATACTGAAAATAAATTCTAACAGATTAAAAAGATCTTGTAGCAAGTGAAAGGTATAGTTAAATCATTCCAAACCTAAGCAAGCTTAAGAGCAGGGCAGTCTTTCCCCATTATTAATAAGAATGTAAGCTGGATAAGTAGACTGGGAAACTATAAATTATGGCCAGTAAAAGTAATACAACATTT
Organism: Nyctibius grandis; assembly: GCF_013368605.1. Classification (NCBI taxonomy): domain Eukaryota; kingdom Metazoa; phylum Chordata; class Aves; order Nyctibiiformes; family Nyctibiidae; genus Nyctibius; species Nyctibius grandis. Next base: position 19,804,137 of record NC_090666.1, read on the forward strand.
TTTACAAATATGTTTTTAATTAAAAATGAAAAGACAGCCATCTTTACTGAAGCAATTTGCTGCACCTTCTTAAGTCTGGTCTTCTGTGGTCTCCCATACACATACGTTTCCAACAAAATGTTATTAAATGAGGGTGAAACCAGAATACAGTTCTAAATATAAAAACCAAATCCATGTTTTACATGTTTACATTTTTAGGTGGAAATATGAAAATATGTTTAAATCTTGATCACTTAATCCTGTGCTTTGGGGTCAGGAAATACTGCTCACCCCTGCCAATCTGCAGTTCAGTTATATGTGAAAATTGTTGTTTCACAAGGGTAAAGCAAGCGACAGAAAAATTCCACATTACTTTCAGGCTTCAGCTGAGCGTTTAAAACACATGGCCAAACACGTTGCCATGGAAATGTTCTGCAAATACATCTAGAATGTCTTAAGATGGAGCCGAACATCATTTTTTAAAATAAACTTCTCCTACAATTTCAAATATAATTGCTCTAGGCTGTATTCAAGGGAAACAATGGTTATTATCTAGCATTTATAACACCTAAAGTGATAACAGTGTCTCCAATTCCATTTTGTGCTCCATACATGAAATTAGGCCACTATCTTCCTATGTAAAATACCCATAATATTTGTTTTGTTTTCTTTTATGTACTCTGACTTTCCTATACATCACCACAGTACATTAGCAGATACAAAAGTATCAGCTTTGCAATAAAGTTGGCAACAGTTAAAAACAAAAAGGATGAGACATGCTTCAATAAAATGAAATTTTGGTTTTAAACATGCTTAAATATTTATTAATCTTGTCTTTTACAAACCCATTAGTGTTAGTACGTGTCACTGAATGTAATAATTAAAAAGAGGAGTTATCTTGCCAAACTTTCACTGTTATGTTCAGTGAGCTATTTTTAAAACCAACTTGAAATGAAGCAAAAAAAAAAATCTACTACTGCAAAATGAAGCAAGATCTGTCCCTGCAGAACAGCTCAGTCCTGTTACACAATGTGATACGTTGTTTAAATAAACTGCCACTGTAGGTAAACAGTTGCCTATCTGCATTTCATATGACAAACACACACATTCACACAATAGCTTTGTGTGCCATGTAAACATAAAGCAAAAAAAAAAATGCAATACAATCTTGTAATTTTACTTACTGCACAAGGTATAACCTTTTACCATGCATTAGTTAAAAGAAATCATATTCACAGTTTGAAAATATATATGGAATAACCTTACATTGTTCAAATAGCAATTAACAACACGCTAAGATTTCCAAGATACACATTGCTCTGCTTATGTAAACAGTCTACCCTATAAATCCTGCAGCAAATCCAATGTGAAGCAATCACACAGACAAAGAGATGTAAATGACCTAAAACTGTAAAACAAATCCTTGTGTTCGAAATATTAGTATAAACTATGAGGTCATACCTGATGACTTAGAGACTGTAATGTCTCACCGGTTCCAAGCTGCATGACCTTTCTGTTTCCAGAGACCCCCAAAAATTGCATTTCCTGTCTTACAAAAGTACATCACTGACCCATCTATCTTTCAAAATCTTCTGGGCTAGTGAAGAAAGCATTAACAGCCATTCTGTCCATCAGTAAGTGCTGGAGTCATTATCCTCAAGATATCAGATCTTAAATATAGTTTCCTCTGTGCAATTACAGACATCCAGTAGTCAAGGAGGCTGACACAGCTATATCACTGATGCTGCTAATGCCATCTGAAAACAGTAAGCTTACTGCTTAAAGCAATCCTGCATCATCCAAACAGAACAAGCCACATCCTTCAACTCCCCACTCGCGTTTTTTATAAAACCTAGCACTGCCATTATAGATTTTGTTTTCATCCGTGGTCAGCTAAAGGAGAAATTAGGTATTATGCAACCAGCTTTGCATTAACAAAAGAAAAACAGCAGATGAAGTGACATATCGAGGTTATCAAATTTTGCTTGCATGACCACTCCTCAGCAAGCACTATCACCATTCAGAAGCAGCATCACAATCTGATCCAAAGGAAAATTACCAGAAATAAATTATAAACAATTCATAGGCAGCAAGGCATTTAAATACCTCTATGGTACTGGAACAGCTATTTTATGCAGCTTTATGAATCCTAGTCCCTATTAAATTAAAAACATTGCTTGCCTCAGTATTTTTAGTGTTTATTTTCAATAAATTGCATGATCACTGCATTGTTTCCATTACTCCCTGCTAGCAGCCAGAAAACAGCATGCCTTGAAAATCTGCCAGTGTTATGACAGAAAAATGTGTTTTTGATATTCAAACAAAACAATCATGCATGAGTTTTTTCTGATATGAGAGACCTTTCAAGCTAACAAATGTAATCTTCCTCCGTAATTTTTAAATTATTAAGACTACAAAGTAACAAATAGATTTTTTATTAAAACACATAATTGATGCAAGTGAAATTGATTATTATAAATCATTATTTATATTTATTGTTGCAATAATTATGTCAACAAACTTATGCAAACAAAAAAATCACTTCACAGAACTAAGATGAAACAGTGCCACCAACAAACTGGAAAAAGTTATCATTTAATAATTCCTCTGAATTCTAGACCCACAGAAAAATTACTCATGTTCACACAGTGAGAAAGTCCTATTGAGGCACTCGGTCCATATCCTTAAACACACAGGAACAACGCATACTCAACACGTACTGAAATATATTACTACCGGTCAAATTTTACAGACAAATAAAACCTGGAGGAAAAAATCTTCCCTAATTTAACTACAGCTTGAATGTTATTCAAATTAATTTGGATGTCCTTCTTTACTTTGAAATATAAGCAGAATCTGAAACTAGAAGTAAATGGTTCTAAATTAATTCACCCAGATCCTATTCTGTTAGTTTAACATTATTATTATACAGTTGTAGTAATTGCTCTTTTGAGTAACTTAGAGTTAATCAGGTTTGTCTTATAGTCATTCACATTACGGCACTGATAAAAGCAAAGTGGTCTCATCCATGAACACCACATATTTCCCTTTGGAGAGAGAAACTGTCTGCTATCAATTTTTAATTGATTCACTTTATACAGTATGCAACTGCCTCAACATAACGACGCTTCATCTACAGGGAAGGAGAATTCAGCCACACGTTCATATAGGCTCTCCGGTGACGTGTTCCGTAGCCTAGGAGAGGCCAGTCAGTGAAGCCCTAGGAGGCTTTAAAGTGCAGTAGGGAATCAGATCAGGCCAGACTTGATGCTGCTTTTTATATTCCTCCAAGAGAGTTTAATCCTGAGGCCCAACAACCTGACACTGTCTTTTTACTACTGATGACAGTGGCAGTCAGGGTGCCACATTGAACACTGTGGATGTTCTTGAAAGCTGCCACTTCTACTAAAGTTTTTCCAGAATAACTCATGAATTCACTTTCAACCAAGAAAACATTACTACATCTATGCACACAGGATATAAATACATACACAAAAAGGAAACAAGGGCTCTTCAAAAAAGAGACAAGAGTTTATTCAGCAGGTAAAGAAGTGGAAAATAGCTTTCCCCACGTCACTACGAAATGGGAATAGCTCCCAAGGCGGTATTTTTATTTCCAAGATAAGTTAAAAAAATAATAATACACTATTACTAAATATTAGTTTATTTACTCCTATGCAAACACCAGTTCTCCAATACTATATTCTTATCAGTAGCTACTTACAACTACGTAAGGGAGTACCTTGCATCTGTGAGTTGCTGGCAATCCCTTTCAAGTCCCCACAAGCCACCTAGCTAGGATACACAGGCCAGCAAGACGGTAAGAAGTGACCGAATAAAAAATGCATGTGCCAAGCTACCTTTCATAAATATGATGTAGGCTCTCTCTATGCAAATCTTGTACTACATCATGATCTCCACTCAGAGTGGAAAACACAAAGCTAGGGAGCTATAACCACAGTTGTTACAAACATCACTTCAAGTTCATAATCTCTCCCCCAGCTGGACATTCGAAGAATTCAAGAGCTAGCAAAAGACAAGATAGAAGACTACTTTCCTGAGTTAGATTAAGATCTCAGTACAAATTACAAATGCACTTAGAAATATATAGTTATTTCTTCATGCATATTATCCCAGCTAGTGGAATCTTTTCCCAGAAGTTATTCCATATTCTTCCTCATGGCAATACAATTACTATTTCACAAAAGTGAAAATTTTAACATTTCATTAGCAATGTTAAAACAGAGAGAGGGTATAAATACAATACTATTTTATAAAGTTTAGGTATTTCTTCTGAGATATGTTAAAGCAAAAATCTGGTAATCCATTGCCTTTGAAATATCATACAAAAGCATTACTCACAAATATAGTTTGCTTTTATTTCATTTTCCTTCACAGGAAAAACGAAAGAATAAAAAAAATGAAAAAAGCAAATTCAGAGTCCCTGTGGACTACGCAAGGTGAAATTATGGTCATTTTCAATGTATCACAAATCAGCTCCATATCAAAAAAGACCCGACGTAAGCAGTGAGTGAGCAAAAAACAGAAGCTCTGACACTCAACTTTTTAAATTGTCATGTTTGCTAGTACCAATGATCATGATAGAGAACATTTGAGAGCAGAGAAACGTATTGCGGATTGTAAAAGTAAGGTGAGATGAATATAGTGCTGTACCAAAAGAGCTGGAGAAAAATACTAAGGCATATTCCTCAGCAACATTTTGGGGGGTCAATTTTACTATATATTTTATTAATGACCAGAGCATAAGTAGTATGAATGATACCAAAAATCACAGTTTGGGTTTGTTCAAAACATTTCTGGTATTGGAAAGCACTGCTAATATATGAGGAATGCAACATCACCAGGAAGACATGGATTACCTTCAGGAACACAAGAATAAAACTGAGGTAAAATATAATAATGCAAAATGCAAAGATGTGAACTTACAGATTATTAAGTTTCTGTTAAGAATTGAGAGCTCAGCAGCTGAAAATTACAGTGGATGAAACTGTGGGTACAAATCTGATCACAGAGGAATTATGAACTACCAACATGATGTCCCTATGGAAATGGAAATGAAATTTTAAAATTATCAGGGAAGATATTCCTAGTACATAGGCATCAACATTAATGCAAAAGCATGAAGCTCTATTAAAATGCTGCTGTTCTTGATTCTGATCATCTGTGGCTAAAAAAAGGAATTCAAACTGCAAGAGATGAAGGCTGCTACAACGGTCAGGGAAATTTTGAGAAGAAACTGAAAATGTTCACTTTGTTTAGCTTAACAAACAAAAGACTAATGGGGAGAGCTGCATAGGTGTCAAGATAGAAGTGCCACGGAAAAATAAAAAATATTCACATAAAAGGACAATTTTGGAACAAGCACAAATCCATACAAAGTTGTCATTAGTGTTTGGGGGCTTTTTAACTATCAGAGGCTGAATGTCTGCAAGAGCAGAAAATCAGACTCAAAGACCAAAAGCGTACCTTTCACTCCTATATTTCCACAAGAAACATTCATGAAAATGCAGACAAGTGAATGAAAGAGCAGAAACTTAAGGTACAGCAGAACTGATACCAGGAGCAGGACCTAAGGAAAATCAGGAGATTGCCCTTGGGCTCAACACTACTTGGAAATAAGTTTAGAACCCTGAACCAAAACAAAAGTAAACAAACAAAAATGACTCTATAACATTTGGTTTCTCCTGTACTGAAAACACCAAGCTTTTGTCTTAATATGTAGAAGGGTATTAACAATATAAATAGCTCAGCAATTTCTCTTAACCAAAATAATTCATCAGATCAAGTTTCAGCTGATTGCTCAGATCAACACAGATTAGAAAATATCTTTGTATTTGAGTGGAATAAGCTCAAAAGTAATTAATGATAGCCCATTCCACTTTAATCCTAATGACAGGACTGTTTCTATTACCTTTCTCTAGTCCATATATATCTCTCATTTAATTCTCCCATAAAATTACTGGGGGTTTTTTGCTATAAAGTGTAAATACCCTTCTCTAGGCAAAAAGGAAAACTATTTAGAAAATATAAGTTTAAATTTATTAACTCACTAAAAACTTGTTACGTTTTATGGACATAAATTGTTCTCTCAAATGAGATACTGTTCAAAAACTCTCCTTTTGTGATTATTTCAACAGGTGTTACATAAGTCTAATCAGTTCATCTGTGGATAACCATGACTGTGGTTAAGGGAAACTCGGAACATTTATATAAGAAAATGGGGAATGAGCAGAGGCAGACCTGAATCACGGCTGCGTAGTCAAAATTTGCAAATGAACTGCTTGGTTCCAATTCTGTCCAAGAGTGAATGTAGCTGTATCAAAACCTGCCTTTCAAAATACCCCACTATCAGTGTTGCTGTATCCTAGCACTAAAACTGAAGTTTCTGTCTCTGGCTGGTCCCTGACAATCCAGATCACTGCACTCCATATTGTCGACAAATTAGAATAAATGTATAATAAACAGTTTTGAAACAACAAAAAGAAAGGAAGATTTCTATCCAGTATTTTACCTTCAAAAACAACTTTAAAATGTCTGGCATCCCATTTCCCAGAAGATGATGTAGGAGAAGGCAGACATCTCCTTTCTCTGAGACTGCTGAGGAGTAATCCTATACTTCCAGTGTATAGAAGAAATGGTTGCTTACATTTGTTCTTGGAAAAATATAGAAAATAAAGAGTACAAAAATCTCATCAAAGTTTGCAATCACACTTATTTTCTTAGCAAAATTATATTTATGAAAATCATGTATTCTGGAAAATTATTTGTAAAATCAGATTGAAATGATAAATTTTAAATGTGTATCTAAAAGATGAATAAGTTATATTTAAAATGACCATGCCTTCCTTTTCTGACTTTAAAGCAAGCAAAGCTTTCCGTCTTTTTCAGCATCTTAACAGTACGGTAACTTGTGCCACGGCCTGGGAAAACCTTTCTCCTTTTATTAACTGACAAAGGACATGGCTGACTAAGGGCTTAACTTGCAACCATTGGGGATGCTAGAATGGATTACAGGAAAACATTTTTCCCTCCTCAAAAAAGCGATGATGGAATTTGGACTCCATGTTGTACAGCACAAGAGAAATTTATTTTCCTGATAAATGAAGAAATAACGATTTAATAAAAAATGCTGGAACTTGTTAGCAAAGCAAGTGCTACCACCCTTTCCACAGAAGGAACAGCAGAACAGGCAATGCCACTCCAGGTATCTCCCAAATACTACACAATACTGAAGTTGCAGCCTAGTTATATTGCACACCTCATACCTTTCTTTCTTTTGATCCTTTTCATCTCTCTCTTGTCCCTGAAGAGGAAGAAAAACTCCTTTTTCTCAAGAAAAATTTGTCAGTTACTAATCCTAGCTTCTTATCCGCCTCAGAATAGATCTGCCTTTTCTAATTATTTTGCATTAAAAAGTTCTCTTTCAAAGAAGAGAAATGTTAAATTTTGACATATAATTACCATCATCCTCTCTGCTAGCAGAAAATGATGGCAAAAAGCCAACTTGCTTGTCTGCTACAGATAAGACATTTCCAAGCTTCCATCCTTCCCTTTAGAGAAAACAGAAGGGGAAGACCAGCCAGGAGAAAGCCTACCCTGTCAGCTGATCCTGTAAGAAATAAAATTAATATTCTCCTAGCAGAAATCATTTTCCTCCAAGCCTGAGGTAAATTACATGCCTTACCATATGTTATGATGGTCCTTTCAAGACTGACAAATTCAATGAATTTTTCCTGGATGGTCTTTCTCTCATCCAATCTCTTCTCATCACCTCCAGCTTCTGTTGCAGGCAAACTCTCAAGAGGCATAAATCAGCATAGCATCACCAAATTATGTAACTTCTACCGCTGGGGATTTAGCCCCTTCTACTTCAGACTTTCCACAAAAAAGTGTCTGTGCATTCTGTTTTCGACCTGTGCAGAGCTTTAGACAATTACCCTGACACACTGCTGAGCTTCAACATCGATATGCCCATTGTGAGCAGAGAACCCAGTCATTGTTCTTACAGGAAGAACTCTAAAAAGATGATGTCCAGTTACTACATATTCAAAACTAGCTCTAAATCAGACAAAATTCTGCTTCAAATCAAACAATGGGAAAAAAAAGCAAAAGACAGGTTCAGGCAAGTATGTTCACTGTATATAAAAATACCGGCATATTGTTACTTTGAGGACTAACTCAGCTGTGCACTCCTCATTATTTCACCTATACTTCTAAGCAATCAGAATGTCTGAATATCTTTGTGAATCCCCAGATACCAGTTCATTTGCACATCATTTGTGCATCACGGTCCTTTGAAAGTTTTACTTTTGTCAATAAAATATAGACAGGCAAGAGAGAGAAATATAAATACAGATATTTTAAAAATCCATCTACCCACACACACTTAAAATATTCTTGTTTGCTATAAAATATACTGATTCTAAATAAGAATGATAATAAATAAAAATCCATTTTAGCCAATGTTACTTACTCAAAGCCCATCCAAAAAGAAAACTGCCGGACATATCAGTTACCCCAAAATTTTGCAGGCTGTTTTAAATGCTTATTTCAGTCATGGAAAACAAATGGTTTTGTATGCTCGAATATCAGAGCACAAACTTAACACTGGTCCTGTGCAAAATACCCTTTGGAGTCCTAAAAGACTGTAATGTGGAATGAGAATTTCAAAGGTTGAGAGGGAAAGCCACTGCTTTGAAGGAAGGCAATGGGGGAAAAGAGCTGTTACAAGAGTGTAACTTTAGGATTAGGTCAGTAGTCTCGACAAAAAACATATGATGGGAAGAAAGTAAGACAGTAAAAAGTGCTTTATAAATGCAATTTATCACATTAATATGTAATACATCAGACAGATTACTACCTAATTTTATCAACCCTACAGCTACAAAAATAAATAATAAATAAAATGATAGAGTACTTTATTCCAAAATTGATTCTGAAACGTGAGCTCTGAAACAAACATTCATTTTCTTGCAAAGTTAACAAAATGGTGCACATGGAGAACTAACAGGCTAAGATTAACTGAACCAGCTCGGTCTTGCCATCCTTTCTCTAGGAGGGGACACAGAAAAGCTATTCAAGCATCACACACTTTAGTAAAAGCTAAACATCTTATTTATGACTGTGGAAGGCCAGGCATTTACAGCCTGAACAGGCACTGGGTTGGGGGCAGCCCCCCGCTCTGGTTGATGTAGGAAGAACGCAGGAAGGGGAGAAGAAAGAAAAGTCCACCCAAACTAGGAGCAGGCCCCAAAGCTCATATGTTGGGGTGCTCTGGATTAATAAAATTAGAGATACAAACTATATAAACTAGACAAATTCATAGATATTTATGGATAAAAATGAAGAAGAAAATAACATTTCCTAGAACAATTCAAAATGCTTTAAAAATTTAATTGCCCATATATTTTTTTAAATATTTAAAACACAATTTTACACCCAATAATGCAAGGACATAGATAAAAACGTTACGATCTCAAGAACAAAAAATAGCCAACGATTGCTTCGAAGATAGAAAACTGGGACAAAATGCCCGTTGGAACATACATCCCGTAGGAGCTTCAAAAGTCAGACACCACTGGTTTTATATTTAAATTGTCTTTCAGCTAACTACTTCAGTACAAGACACTTGTGAAAGAGTAAAAATGTAAAGGACAAAGAAAGATAAAAGAAAACCAAAATGAAGAAAATTTAATACTTAGACACATTCCAGTCATGGGGACTTCCCTGGTTTTGAGGCGGTTTTGGTAATTTTATATACGCTTGTCTTATAATGATAACCAACAGTAAAAGAAAAAAAAGAGTTCTTGTGAATACTAGTTCTATTAAACATTGTTTCCCGGTTTAAGTAAAGAGAATATTGCAAACAGCAGAGTGAAATTATACTACCTAGAGTACAATAGCAGGTTTCTGAAATAGTCCCATTGTAAAGACTCTTTACCCTTAAATAAAAATATTAACTGTGGTGCTGCGTAACTGTTAACTTTTTCTTTTTTTGCCAAAGGTGCAAATACTTTTATTTCCATGATTCTTCATAGTCATTCTCTCTTAGATATATATATCATATACAAACACAGGGAAAATGTATCATTTCTCATCCTAAACTATTGCACAACTTGAACTGCCTGACAGATTTTTTTGTGCATTACACACAAAACGTAACTATTGTTTGACAGTCTAAAACCTAAATTATCAGATCTATCACCACTAAATATATCCAGGATAATAAACCTCCCACTTTGTCCTGAAAGAGAAATTCAGTAGCAGCCAATTTCACGTTTTCTTTTTCCTCCCCCTCGGAGAGGGAGAAAAACAGCAGTGGGACCACTTCCCCAGAGAGTGACAATGGCAGACACAAGATTCCCGAATTAGAAAATTTCTTTCCTATTCTCTCCAGTGATCATCAGTGGGACCATCATACATCCTCTGCCAGCACAGCCCTGCTTCAGGCCTTCCTGCTCTCTTAAAGACTCTTTTCTAAGTCAGTGAGAAAAAAAGCAGATGAGTTCGGAAGGAAATCAAGGCTAAGTGAGAAAGAAAAGATGTCAGTCTGCTTCTGCAAGCAAGCAGTCACTACATTCCCTCATCATCTCCCCTGCTCAAAACCGTTTTTAAAACTTCCTCTTAGGTTACAGCTGTGAGCCAACTTCCATACAAATTTCAGAGGTAAGGGTGACTATAAAGCAAGGGCATTCTTACCACAAGACTGTTGTCTAGCAGCCTCAGAGGATACGTGGCTTCAGCCTGTTCTATCTCCAGTTTTGAAAGACATTACAAAGACATACGTACTTGGACTAAAACCTGATCACTGAGTTCTCAGACCAGACTCTGGAGCTAAATGAAGGCCTGTAGCGACACTAAATTTGTATTGATAAAAATATGTGACATCAATCCATCAGAGAAATATTCAGTGGTAAGATTTCCATTCTTTCCCTCTCTCCAACATCCTCTTTAAAATACAGGTCACTGAGGCATAAACTCTCTCATTATTCCAAAACATGTTTCCAAATTTGATACAAAAATGTTATTTTCTCTTTGTTAGAAGAAATGTTGGCATTTAATACTGTGAAGTTCACAAAAGTACATGGTTAAAAACTCACTTAGAACTATGTCACTTGTAGAACACTCTCACGTGGGAAACAGTGCTAGCTTTATTATCTGGGACTTTCAAAACTCAGCTGGATAAAATGCTGTAAATCTGCTGCACAAAGAAATCTTTTGTTATCAATGCACTAAAAACTTGTACTTAGTGTCACACTTTGTGATTTGTTTAGCCATATCATGCCACACACTCATGTCTCAAATATCAGGTAACTTAAACACCTTACATGAATATAGGACCACATCACTGTAACAACACCAACCCAGACAGCTCTTTAAATTATTTTCGTTCTTGGATAGGCTTAAGGTAAAAGTCTTTTAGGTAAAAATAATAAATGCAGTTTACTATAAAAAAACTTTTAGGAAACTAATGTAAATTGTACCTGCCTGCTGTTTGCAATTTTGTAGTGAGCTAGCAACATCAAGATGTTAGTCACAGTAGCACTGAATATTGTAATTATCAAGCTTGTTTTATATAAATTATTTCAATTCTAACAGATGACCTCCACAGTTTCGATTTATTTCTACTTTTATTATGTAAAACCAAAAAGTAATGAAATGTTAAAGGACACAGTCATTAATTTGAAGAGTTTTCAGGTAAATTACTAAAAGTTAGGGTTTTCAGAAGTGAAGCAGAAGATATGAAAAAACACATGAAGATTTGACTTAGTTTTAAATAGCTGGTATTCTAACTTCATTAAGTACATGTAAGGAATAACATTGTTGTTAGTTCCTCCCAAATCTATTTTTCAAGAAGTTCTTGACTGCCTTTCAAGATAATAGATGACACCACAAATTCCACCTCAGATATAATGCAAGAACACCTGTGTTATTTCAACAGTCTGATTATTCTCTAATCCCTAAATAGTACTTCTACATAACGATTCTTCATCAAGTTACCACTCCAATTTCTGTTTTTAAGGGTAAGTTCTACAATTTAACATGCCCAGTGATGTATGCAAACTCAAAGGAGAATACTATGTAAAAGGAGAATCATGAAAAGAATCATTCAAATATGGTATCTGACACACACTACTAGTAAAAAATTTGAACATTTCAACTATCTATAGCACTTTCCAACTGCTGGCCAGAGACAATGTAAATCTCAATTGCAGCCTCCTCCTTATCCTACAAAAAACAAACTTATTTTGAAAACAAATACATGGGCAGCCGCACCCACATGGTAACAAGGTGATGAGGGACCTCTATTATTTCATAAATTCTTCCTCATTATTAAAAGTTCTTACTCACACAACTCATGCAAAAGCCAGTTTACCATAAGTCATTTTAAATACCACAGCTGTAACATGAATCCCAATAACTCATTCAAGAAAGTAATTAGCAAGAAAAGATTACAAAATTCACTCAGTGACAGCAGAAGTATTTAGCATAAATGCAACAGAAATAACTCGTGCTAATGTAAAAGTACTTTGCATTATGAGCCAAGGAAAGCAGTTCAGACCATATTATAAAAAGAAAATTCTCATGTTTCATTTTTTTTAAATTACTTTCTTACTTCACATAGCCTCCAGCAGTCGATGGACCATAGGCTTATATATAGTCTATTCTAACTCATCAGAAACCATTCATGCGCTTGGCAAGGAAGAGAAAAAGGTGGCTAGGCAAATCAAATCAGAGCTTGGATTTAAGGTAGTATTATATCTGTGCCTGTTGCCTCTTCCTCACCTTGAGAACCAAAAAACATCTTTCACCATCAGGAGAAACAGAATTAGTCTGACTGGAAGAAATGAGTTCTCTATTCAAACAGATGCTCCATGTACTCACCTCACTTCCTCTCCCAAGAATACAATGCCTAAAAATGCATTGTAAGTAAAAATCTGAACCTCTCATTCCTAGCACCATCATAATCTATTTCAAGAAAAATGCATTGCTTTCCCTTGCTCATGCTCTCAAGCTCCTCTACCAACTTGACATTCCTAAGCCTATTTTCCAGGTCATCAGTATGACCTTTCTGCAAAGCCTTACAGCCACTAGTGTTTATAGCTAGATGGCATTATGCCCACATGGAAACTTATACTGTTGATCACTTTTGTTACTGGTAAGGTAAGCAAAGCCTTTGGGTCTTCTGAAAAGAAGTTCTAGACAATTTCAGGCTTTCTAGACATATCTTTATGTGTCTTAATCATATAGGATATTTTGGAACACTGGGCACTCCACCCAGATGCACAAGGCAATGCCAAAGGCTGACCACCAGCCTCCCAGATGTTCAGGAAGCCAAAAATTCTCATACGCTACCAAGCACAACAGGCCGTTCTGGTCAGATAAAACAGAAAACACATTGACATGACAAGAGAAAGGCCTATTTCCAATAAGCTCAACCTTTTTTTCAGTTTCATAGTTTTTCTTGTACATCATTTCATTTCTCATAACCCAAGACATACTGAAGTTCAGGCAGCTATCAGAAGTATTAAAATAGCAGGTTCTTTTTAAAATTCATTTTTCAAGCAGCTTAAAAAATTAGTATTCATCAATTGTCTTCCTGATTTTAGTAGCCCAAGTGCAGGGTTTTTTTAAAGAAATACATATATTGCATTTTATATGAATTATTATTATTATTAAGCACTTCTGGTTTCAACCAGTGCTACCTGTGAAGCAATGAAAAGAGGTGAAATGCACAAAAAGCAGAACACAGAGACAAGGATTTCTTTTGCTTCCTTCCAGTGGGGGACCCCAGACAGGCTCAGGGACACCTGGCATCACTGGGGTCCTGATTTCTGTTCAGGTTCATCCTTTCCTTTCCCCGGTGCTCCTCCTGCTCCTTTCCCAGCAGGCTGCTGCCTGAGCCCCCATGTTGAGCACCACCCATCTACCCAGCCTGTCAAGCCAGTCTGTATACTAAACTAATAAATATAGCCTATATTAATTATTCATACAGTCCAGTCTGACACATTAGATTGAATGTCATGGTTATCCTGAAGGTAAAAAATGTTGAGTTTTACATAACGTGTTCATTAAATGTAGTGAACTAATTAAAGTATGTTAATTAGGTAATAGACAAAAAGAACTTAGTATTTGGTAGAGACTGGTCACTGTTAATACCTTGTATCGTGTTAATACCTTGGACGTATTTTTACGCCTAATGAGCAAAAGGAAAAGCTGATTATTCAGAAAGCAGAAAAAAAATCACATGTGTTACGTGTTGGAAAAATAGCCTCAGGTGACAGACGAAATATATACCAAAGGAACTGGCACTCTAACAAAGAAAGTATCATTTCAAAGCCCATAAACAATGTGCTGTCACTGGGAATTTTACAGTTTCAGATTCTAGGAAGCAATACTTAATTATTGATGTTGTAATAAAATTGCAAAAATACAATTTTATTTGCACAAGTTATCTGTTCTCCCTGTACTACGTAAATATTTTTCCCAGTTTTTTACGTTTACATTTACTTTACAAAAATTGAGATTAAGTCTTTCATATCAAATGCTTTGGTTAGAAAAACAACTGAGAAGCAAGAAATTATTAATTAAACTCCTACTCATACAGGGCAAATGTTGGTGGGAAATACACATACATATGCCTGGCACTGGGAATAAAGCCCATGTAATGCTCTATATGCAATTAAAATATACTCCAGGCTTACACTAAAACATTTTTTTTTCATTCCATATCTTATTCCCCTGCTTTTCACTTGACTTGAAAGGGCATGACCAAACCTAGAAAGCACTTTGATGTAAATGTTATTAGAGAAAAAAAAAAAATCCAGTTAGTGCTCTCAATAAAACAAAGGCCTGTACTTTCTTCAGAAGACAATTGGAATAATTACAGTAACAAAGACAACAGATGTTGGTGACAGTAAACTACTCGGGACAAAAGCAAACTACTTAATTTCTTTCTTAAGCTCAGCAGCATGCATTTTGGATATTATTACTTAGTCATTAAAAAATGAATCATGGTACAAAATACTAAGAAAGATTCAGAAAGGGAACCTCGCACTCACACTGGAATTTGGATAGAATTTAAATAAATTCAAAGCAAGTCTTAAGCTTAAAAAAAAAAAAACCACACACACAAACATACAAACAGAAACAAAACAATCCAGACAGATCGGTAGCCACCCAGGCCTAGAGGCCCCTCTGGTTTTTTTTTATATTAAGGTTCCATTTGTGGCTAAAATTCTGCTGTGAGACATCTCAGTCTCAACAGGGCAAAGGAACTCGATGCCTACCCAGAGCCTAAAGCCAGCCCGGGCCCAGGCTCAGGCATTGCCCTCACCTGACGTGTGTCCGCTCACTTTTCTCTGTTGTTCTCCGAAAAATGCACATCCAATGACACCTAAAATACAGAGATGACCACTGGTTTTTTTTCATAACAACACTGTAACACCATCCACCCTTGTTTGTTCCACTTTAATAGGGGGGATTGAAACAGTTGAGGGCCCCAAGAACAAAGAGGATGTTGTAAATACCTTAGACATTCGACTAACCTAGTTATATAAATAAACAAAGGGAGCCTTTTTTTTAATTTAGATGGGTATATCTCACTTCAGACAACTGGGCCTTGAAAAGATAGTTTCTAATTAGGATGGCTGTATTTCACTTCAGACAACTTGGCCTTGGGAAAACAGAGGCACAGAAACCTAAAGATAAGGGAGTTGCAACAGCTGCCTTGAAGGACACAGCCTACGTGACCTACGTGATCCATGGACTGAGTTTGCGCAGAAGCAGGGGTCAGTTAGCGAACACAGCGAGGAAGACTGTAAGCCTTCATCTGAAGACCCCTGACGACCACCAGAGAAAACGACTGCGCATGCGGAACGGACATTTACATATATTAATGAGTTCCGGGAAATCTCATGACTATGCAAATGAGTTATTGAGAATCTTATGACTATGTATAACTTTATGGTATATAATCTCTGAAAATCTGCAAAATCGTCGGAGCACTCATGGTGGATAATCCCCAGTGCTGCCCAGCGCTGCAATAAAGAATGCCTGCTTAATGACACACTCTGGTGTTATTGAGTTTTCTTTTGGACTCCTTACCCAGCCGCACCTAGCTTCCCACTTCGGTGAGGAAAGTTAGAAAGCAAGGGGGTTTGGAGATCTCCGATGTTTGTATCAGGATATAGGTCTGCTTCTCTTCTCTGCCTGAAAGGATTCGGGCACTTTCTTCCCACACCTCTACAAAATGGCCCCAGTGGGAGAGGGGGGTGAGAGCTCCTTCACAGTTGCAATGCTTTTCAGGGATGACAGAAACAGGGTTTTAGCCTTTCAAAAAAGGGAAAGGAGTTGAACCCAGGTCTCTTCCTGTCCTGCATAATTATATTAACCACTGATACAAGGAAAGTCGTCAGCATGGCCACCGTATCCTCACAGGAGAGAGTCAGGTAGCTGTGGGAGGATGCCAACCCTCAGGCACCCTGCCGAGGCACCTATCCCAGACCCTCGCACTGAGCACCAACCGCTGCATCGAGTTCAGGAGTCTGCACCTGAAAATTAAGCCCAAAACATTCATAAATGCCCAGGAAACTTAGAAGCTTTAGTCCTGCCAAATATCAGACACCTGGGTGACTTCAGGTGATCTGGTGCACGGGCACAACACTGCATCAGCTGCCATCCCAGGAACAGCGCAGCTGTGTGTGTCCCGGTGTACTTGGGCTAAACAGATACTCCCCTGAGTAGATGTAGTTAGCAGAGGGCACAGTGTCGTGCTCCTGTGGCAAAACTCCCTCCAGTTCTGCGTTTATTTTATCCACATACAGTCAAAACTACACAAATCACAGTTGCAAAATTTGCCCTAGCGCGTTTTTCCACATCAAGATGGCGGCTAGCCTTCAGGCAAGGCCTGAAGAGAACTGCTGGAACCAGCTCAAACTCACCATGGGCCACGAGGTTCACAAACATTATTATCCCTAATGCTCACCGCTTAAGTGTAAGCTTATTAACACCAACTTCTGAGCACTCAGTTGCAAGGTCTTTCACCTCTCCCTAGTTATGACCTTTCTGAAAAAATTTAGTCTCAAGTAAACTTCCTTCAAGAACATACCACACCACTGCCCAGCACTAACAAATACCTACTTAGAGAGGATAACACATTAAGTATGCAGGGCAGACCATATTAATGCAAGTTACACCCAAAGTCACAAGATTCACAACTGTTGTGTAAAGTTTCTTACCCTAAAAATTAACTGAGGTGTCTAAAGAAGCAGCTTTTTTTGGTTATGGTTTCTCCTCCAGAATTCACGGCATTGGAACTGAAGAGCTTTTGTCAGGAGAAAGCTGCAGCATTTCCTGTAACACATGAATAGCATCAAATACAAGTAATGCTCTACCAAGAGCTTGTGTATCTCTATTGGCTATTTCCCTCAGTGCATGCACTCTTTCCAGTCCTTTCTCTCTGCACTTCACATAGTTACTTGCAAAGTATTTATTATAAGTGAGCCCAATTATGTATATAGTTATTTTCAAACAAGGGCATTGATTTAATGAGGCCCTGTAGATATACAAAAAGCAGAACTTGAAACAATTCAATGGGATGTATTTCCCTGGTGCATTTTCCATGATATATAAACTAAAATGCAGTGAGCAACTCTTTTACTGCTCAGCTGTGCAAAATAACTGCAAGAAATTTTTGTTTTAATTTTCAAAATCACCTTAACAAGAAGAACCCAGGAAATCCTCTAAGGATTCTCTCGTCGTCACTACAGAGCATATTTTCTGGAATAAGTTAAACAGATGAAAGAACAATGATGGTTCTGCTTTTGAGAGACAATGATGTAACATCATCCTTGCGAGGAGCTCAGGTACTAAGATGATAAGCATTACAATACTTCTTAAAAATTAAAAATGTAGCAAATAATCTTTTAGGGAAAGGATGGATCACTTCCACTTCTGTTCATGTTTTACCAATATCTGTGCTTTGATAGCTAACTGGTATTAAGTGTCCTAAAAGCATTTCACAAATCTGAATAATTTAGGCAGTAGGCCCAGATTTAATTTCTTAACATTCACCTTTTGAATTTGGCTTAAAGAGCCTAAGCAGGTAAAGAGAGGTGTATTCAAGTGCTCCCCAAAAGTTTCATGAAATCCAGATGGTTAACTGGTCAACAAATGTGTCCATTTAAAAAAGAGGAGGTGATGAACATAAAGCTTAAATGGTTTAAGGAGAGAACACTATTTAAACTGAGGGTTGAGAGGAATGATTTAGGATGGTTTAAGCAGGCATCATTCAAAACAACATGAGTAAGTTTTCCACTGTAAAATTCAAGTTAAGCTTCAGCAAGAACTTTCAAACAACAAGATTATTAAAGACTGTGGAACTCAACAAATTAAACAAAATTGAACCCAACTTTCCAGACACTGAGAAGTGCTAACAAAATACAAGGTAACAGCTGACTCTTTCCTAGTACAATCACTAGAAACAATAAAGAGATCCTCTGCATTGTCGGGAAGTAAATATCCTCACTAATCTTACCCATTTCCCAGATAGTGGCTCACAGCTAAATTAGGTTTTAATTGTGAAGCGTAAGAACATTTCTGGCCTAAAGAAATCAGGTAAAGAGGAATCAAAAGCAATCAATCAAATAATAATCAAGCAGATGTTTCTTTGTTCACTCCTTAGCAGGAGATAACCACAATAAGGAGAGAAAAATCTTCCTTGATAGGTGACACAACTTAGAAAACCAACCTAATCTTGTCAGCAAGACCAGAAAATGGAATAAAAAAAAAAAACCCTGCTGCAAGGATTTATATTAGGCTCTACGACTTCAGGAAGAAAATTAAATTTGGAAGTATTTTTGAATGGTCATAAATAAAATGTAAAAATAAGGGAATGAAGTTACACATTCAGGAGATTTTCAGATGTCACCAAACATTAATTAGCATCAAAATCACTTAGGCAACATTAAAAAAAAAAATCTCCATCTTCGTATTTCATCATCTGAATTTTATTACAAGGTGCTTGGGAATATGCCAAAATCTCTGTTAACAGTGTATCAGAACAATTAGTGCTGTGATTCTTCTACCAAAAAATTACAACTGTGATATTTATAACACAGAGACTAAATATAAGTAAGCCTCCAAGCAAAACCACATTATTCAGATGATAAATGTCTTTCACTACATTTTTTGTCATTTATTCTAATAACAGTTGCCCTATTTTCAGAAACTTTATATCATTCAGCCTTAACAAGTCTTTTCCAGAGGGAGAAAGACTATTAAATCCATTTTCCAATCATAACCAGTTGAAGAAAATTCTGGCTCCTTAAGTGAATATAATCCTTTGGTATACGAAGATTTAAAGCCTTCATATTTATGCTAGGAAAATGACCATATTTTCCCTATGTAAATAATGATTAAGCCAATGTTTCATTCCTATTTTGAAACTACAGTCCATAAACTGGTGTCAAATTAGGAACAGCAAAAAAACTGCATCAGTTAAAAAAATAAACCAAAGAACATGATAAGCCTGTACAAAGTAACTCGGAAATGCTGCCCCTTCCTTCCATTTCAAAATTTGACTACAGTCAAAGTATTAAATTTTCTCCATCTAGATAGGTTACTGTAATTTAATGCAACTGATGATGCATGGGTGCACAATGCCCTTTTTTTGCCAGTCATCTCTGATTATCCTCATTTAGGCCATCCTGAGCATCCCTGGCCCATGATCAAGTTCTTCAGAATATTTACAGTCTACTCTAACTGAAGACTGTGACCCTGATAAAATCAAGTGTATGTAGATCAAAGACTGAATGGTAGTCTATGAAGAGTGAGAAGGCTTCACCATGCTCTCCTAATGCAGATCACTAAGTATTTGAGGAAGGAGTGGAAAAACAACTGTGGCTGGAGAGAATCTGGTGCTAGAACGATAGCAGATCAGTCAAATCATGCACCATTATGCAATTCTGCAAAGTGGTCTTGTTTAACTAAAGCCTCTCTACTCTAAAAATGATAGTTATAACACTACACCTCCCTTACTTAATAAAACCCTGCCAACAAGAAACATACCAAAAAATTATTAAAAAAAAACCCACACAAAAAAAAATCCAAAACAAAAAAAACCTACACAAAACCACTGTACAGGTTGATATGTACAGAAAGCACTCAACTACACTGTAAGACTTCAGTGAAGGAAGATTCCATCAATTACTATAGTAACTGGATGAAGTTCCGTGAATTAAAAAGAAAATAAATTAAAAATTCACCTGATTAGGTGAATTAACAAGAAAAGAATCTCAACTCTCATGCATGTAATCTATTATGCAACTTTTTCAATGCATTAGGCAACAACATGAAACCTCTGCAATGCACCAGTAAACCCCATCTTCTGCATGCTACCATAAAGGCCCACTAGCAGGTCCAGCTGCAGTTCATTGGGGTGGATCAGTTATTCACCTTGGAAGTGGGAGACAGGTGTTCAAGTGCTCTCACAGCTGCTGGAGAAAAACCAACTACATCACCCATGCTTTAAGGGAATACTGTGAGGTAAAAAAAGCAGAGTTCCTCTACATTTGTTTTAGAAGTCCCCAAAATAAGACACTTCGGAAACACCAGTACAAATCATAGCAGTAATTCAGATATTATATTTCAGGAATATGACCTGAAATTTCCCTACACTCTGTAAAGAATAAGAATTATGAAATACAGATGCTAATTACCTAGAATTTTAAGTCTGTCATATTGATCTATTCTGGTTATAGTGATCCAGAAGATGTTCTCAAGCAATAATTGGACCATCGAGAGAGCACTCCTATTTTAGTCTATGCTCATCTTTGCTACCTCTTAATATACCAAGAAGTAAATGAGTGAACAGTAATTTTTTTTCCCCAAAATGTAAACCAGTCAGCAGAAAGTATCCCATGAGAAGTATCACAAAGAAAATATAGTTTGAGAATAGACTCATTGCTGAGGGGGATGAAAGCTAAAAGGCACCTAGAGAAACAAGCATCTTTAAGCATTTGACTAACCAAATGTACAGCAGACTTTCCCACAGGCATCTTGCCTGCATAGATCTCTCTTCAGGTTCTGCCCTTTTATACTGTGCCCTAGGCAAAGCAGATCAATTTAAAACAAAACTGATGCAAAACATTATTTAAATGAGCTTTTAGATTATTTAACTAAAATGTCCTATTTTAATCTTGTTTTGCAGTTAGATTTTTAGATATTTTCCAAAAAGAGATCTATTCTCATTCGTCAGTAAACACTGCAAGTATACTGAAATAGAAACCAAGATATATTAGACCTGGTCAGTTTTAAAAAGCCAAGAGGATTCAATGTATGCTTACATAGTTCCTTAGGTGACTGTATATTTATTAACTTATCATTTGTTCAGTGTTAAATTTTGCATTATTTTGTCAGAAAATTACGGCATTTAACTGCTAGCTGTTTTTTTGTTGGTGGGGTTTTTTTTTTTAATCAGAGAAGTTACCCAAGAGTCTAGTTCAGTGAAAATACTACGCCAAACATAGTTACACATTTTTTTGAAATCTCAGTATGAACTTCCATATATTTTTGATGTCTAAATGTCTTTGAAAATTTGTGTACATATCCTTTAAATTTCAAGAGTTAGATATCATCTTCTCCAATATATTCCATGTACATATGTGGAAGAAAGGCTTTCTTGCTTTTTCAACTTCCAGCTGGTTCTCAACTTTGAATGAATCCTGAATTGACCCATCAGTCAGCTCTATCACACTTACACATCTGCAAGTAATAAGAGTCTTGGTTTAGCTGGCTGCAAGCACAGACAGCTGAAGCAGCACAAAACCCAGTCATTAGGATCCTGAGTTTCTAAGTTAATTTCAGACTGCTGCCATTGTAGCTCTCAGCTGTCAGGATTAGAAAACCCATGTTGTACAGAACCATATGCACAATCACGCCGAGTGATAATCTGCTCCTGATGGTGGGGCACAATGGACAATGAGAGAACCAAAGAACAGGAGAAAAACAGGAAACAAAATGAAAAGGATTAAGATGTTAGCATATGAAAACAGGATGCTATTACATGTTTGTGCAAACAGAAATACCCTGAGACAGAAATCCCATTTTCAGCTTTTAATATTAATCTTGAGCAACCCCATTGGTTTCAATCGAGTTACACTGCACTGCACCTTCCTGAATAAAATTTGGCCAAGTCTTACCATCCAAATAAACAAAAAAAAAACGTATGGAAGGACTTCTGTATCTGGAAATTTCTTTATTATAGATCAGATCCAAACCTAGAGATCGGGACTGAAGAGTTGGTAAAAAATGTTGAGATTTTTTTAAGCACAAACTTCTAAACCTGAGCATTAACCTTTAAAATAGAATTTAAGCTTTATTTCTCAGCAAAACACAATCCAAAGCTGAGAACTTAATTCCTTAATCCAGACACAGAGAGCATTTTCTTAGATTTTCTTCTTACAAATGTTTCGACATAGCATCTAGTCTTACCCAGTCCCACAAGGAAAATGTTTCATAAACATCTCTCTTCTACAGATCTTTACATTCAATTTTTATTCTAGCATCCCTGCGCACTGTTTTAAATGTTATTTTTAAAAATTTGCAGTGGTGTAAATTAGAAATTTGGTTTTGTGTCTCTCCTGATCCATCTCAGGATATATGTGAAACAATGACCACGAATTTTGCATGCAGTGGCACTGTCAAAACATCAGAAAAAAAATTCTGATTTTCCAACATATTGAGCATTTATGCATCTGAAAAACAGATCTTTCTAAGAGTGTGTGTGACTATATTGCTTGATTCTAGAGACCAGGATTCTCTTATGTGAAATTGCAGAGTAAATGGCGACCAAAAACTCATCTCAATTTCCGTATCCAAAGACTGAAGCACCAAAACTAGTGGGGACCTTTGAAATCAATAAATTTTGTAACTCCTAGAAATGCTACAAGGTTGTTTTCCCAACAGCCAAGTGGTGTCATCATTCAGGCAATGAGCTCTCTTTGCTTGCGTAAGCAAAGCACACAATAAAGATCCAAAGTAAGTGGGCAGAGTAGCAGTAAAGAGACAAACTAGATGCCATCTAGGGCCCATCAGTTGAATTACACACAGCTGGTAACCAACCAATCAACCAAGCAAAATCCCATACAATAGTCTATCATTAATACAATTAAAGTGAAAGCACTTGGCATCCACCATCAGCTCCTTCAATGACTCTCCCTGGCTCAGCAACAGCCTTGTGCCCTCCTTTGAAGTTCATAATTGAATCTGTAAAAGAACATACAACTACTTGCCCATTGTAAAAAGCAAGTATTTGGCATCTCCTGCCAAGCTGTAGCCTACAAATTGCTGGGCAACACACTCACAATGATCATTGAAACTGCCTGAAAGCAATCTGGATTTAAAAAATCAGATCTGTGATGACAGCCAGAGCAATGACATTAACGAAACTCAAAAAATTCAGTGAAGAGAGGTGCTTTGGGGAAGAAGGACTGCAGTTTGCAAGCCAGTGAAGATGTCCACAAATAGATGGCTCATTTGCTTGAAAAAAAATGAGAATGCATGGGCAGAGCAGAACAAGGTTCCTCCTCCTCTGCTACCAAATTCAGCAAGAACATAGTCTGACAGACCTCTCCCAGGTCATTGCTGCCCACTGCTAAAAGAGTAAATATTTGACAAGTGCTATGTTTTCCTACATTTGGGACCCCTCAATCAGAAACATCTTTCTTCCAAAATATCCAACCCAACAAAAAACGTAACTGATCAGAAAGAAAATGAACTCTTTGGCATAAGAAAGTAAAGACAGTGCATGGGCAACCCCAGCTCATTTTGGATCAGCTGCTATTTTTAAATGATCTCATCTACAGATGAAAAAGTCATTGCTAAGACCAAAGAGAATAATTTCTCTCTCCACAAAAACATCCGAGACATAACCCATCACTGCCAAGCTAACAATGGCAAACCCTATTTCATGGACTCCAGGAAGGAAAGCAAAAGCAGAAATCTTTGACATCCAGTATCTCGTCTCAGGCTGGCCCACTACAAGGTTCTTATAGTACAAGAAAAAAAGGGAACTAGCAAATGGTCTTTCCTCTGGTATTCAGGTCCCAGTTTCTGGTAATCAGCAGTTTAAAGTTTTCCTAAGCTGGTGACTGCATCTGTTGAATTAGGATCATTGCGCTTAATTACCTAATTCCTTTTTAATCTATTTACACTTATGGCCTCCACACTATCCCACACCACTTTAAGTTTTGAACTTGAACTCGATACTTTGTGGAAAAAGTGTTTCTCTCTTGTTTTTAACTTAGTGATTGATAGTTGTATTGAAATTCACTATTTCTGCTATAATGAAACAGTTAGGATTTATTCTGTATTCACTTTTTATTTATTTTTCACGGTATCACATCCTCTGTCTCCTGAATTGCCTCATTTCCACAACTCCTAATCTACATAGCTTCGATCTGAACGGAAACTATTTCCCCACTAGTCAAGAAATGCTGAATGACATGACCTCAAAATATGATTCAG
The DNA here is from genome assembly GCF_013368605.1 of Nyctibius grandis. Classification (NCBI taxonomy): domain Eukaryota; kingdom Metazoa; phylum Chordata; class Aves; order Nyctibiiformes; family Nyctibiidae; genus Nyctibius; species Nyctibius grandis. The sequence goes on from NC_090666.1 coordinate 19,828,665, forward strand.
ACTGCACAGTCCTGAACTTGAAAGCTCAGGGAAAGCCCAGTCTCAGGTTGCCAGGACTCAGGGCTATCACCAATGACATTATCTGAGACCATTCCAGATGCTAACTCTCACTACTACATGAAAGCTGCGGACAGAGCAGATAACATTTAGTATTCCTCATTTCTTCTTAAAAGAAAGAAAAAAACATGCAGAAGGTGCTCCGAAAGGTTTTTTTGTATTGCATCCAGATCAGCAGCCACTTAACTCTCACCTCCCCTTAAATATACGCATACACTTGTGTGAAGCACCAGCAACAGAAGTGCAGCGGGAAATGCCCGAGTCGAGAAGGAGCACAACCTGGACAACAAGCATCGTACACAGCAGAGAGAAAACCATCCTAGGGAAGAGATGGAATTTGTTACAGAAAAAGGATACTGAGAGCCAGCAGTAACACCTAAGAATCAAGTGATTGGCTCAGAAGATGAGATTTAAAAAGAAGCACGCATAGGATGATTTTTGCCTCCTCGATTATCAAGACTGATGTTTGCACATTTTCCATCTCTACCACGAGCTAAAATTTTGCCTATTTTATTTTTACCTTTTAAATAAAAATCTAGAATATAAGTGTTTTCTTGGTGTTGAAGCTACAAGATTGCAAGATTACAGCAGAAACATAAAAGTTGACAATGATGATTTGATACTGAACTTTCTTTTTAATTTCTTGCTCTTCTCATTATACTCACAATTCACATGCATGTCTTGGATCACTCATGTTCATAACACATCTGTAATTTCAGCACTTCCAAATGATAGAAACTTTCCTATCACTTGTATTCCTATCCCTCCAATCAAGATACCTAAAATGAAACACTTGAAAAATAAGGCTTTGTGAAGGAATCCCGCTGCTGCCTATGGCTTGAGTCGCTTTCCCATTCCAAATAAGAAAAGGAAAAATACTTTTTTTTTTTTAATACTACAAGCATTTTTAACACTTGTTGGAAGCTGCTTTAAGGCTTAGAATATTGTAATTAATATCAATCTCAATGTGATTTTAGTGCCTTGAAGAAGCTTCATCATTAGGAAATGCTGAGCACCTGCCATCTCAGAATTAAGCTTGGGTTTAGTAATTCAAATGGAGTACAACTAGTATTAAAACACAGTATTAATAACAAAACCAAAGGAAAATTTACTTCATATTCTATTTCTTGAAAGCTGAAAACATTAAATTGAATTGCATATTTGCCACCAGGCAGAAATTTTAAAAAAAGACTCCCATTAGAACGAAATATGTGTTCATATTTGCATACATATGGACACAAAAAACACACCCTTTCTTAACATACAAGAAAAGCCTGCTGGAAGAATACTAAATGTTAGCAGGAAAATAATCAGTTACATTATGGAATTAAAAAAAAACACAAAAAAAACCCTAAATCACTCATAATAATTATAAATCAATATTATTTTCCTATATAACGTATCAGTAGCTGAAATGAACCCACTCTTAGTAATCAGTTATCAAAACCTGTACTATAACTGTGAAGTTTTAACACTACTGTATTACACTTTGCACAGACCATTTATCAATTCTTTTGTTTTTCCTCAAGACAATCTTGCCAGACTTAAATTTTAATGACATTTTTTACTTTTTAATGAATATTCATAATGGAAGTACTATATAAACAACTATTTCTGCAATCACTGTGAAATGAAAAATTTGGGACTCAATGATTAAAGTATAGCAGTTAGCAGAATAAGTCTCTGGGTTACAGTACTTGAATAAGATTAATCATAATCCTCTAGAATATTTTTATTTCATATCCATAAAACTGCACTTTCCCTAATCCATAAAATTTGCTATTTGTTGTGTTAAGAAAATTAAAAGTTTTATTAGTCTAAGAAAAAAAAAATTTAGAAATAAAAGCACAAACTAAGAGGTATTTTTACTTCTGTCCATTCACAGTTTGTAACTATCATTATTTGCACTCTTACAGCAAGAACTTTATGTGATTACAGTCATAATGGTTATGCTGCAATAGCTCACTAATTTCCATAAGCAATCAGAAGAGTAACAAACTAGAGAAAAGAAGTAGATTCTATTATTTTCGCATTGCCAAAAAATCTATTTGTTTGCAATCAAGCTAATTAACGTTTGTTATTCACATGTGTAGTGTTCTAGCTCCTGAACTGGCTGATCATGGACCAGGACCCCTTCACAACAGACCCTGCATCCACCCAGAACAAAACCACTGTCCTCATTCCTAAAGGTTCACACGATTTTTTGCCTAAACAAATAAACAAAAAATACAACCACCTAAACTTGGTGGCTCGTTTACAGCATCTTATCCATGCTGTAATAAACTACCATGTTTATTCTTACATGATGCCAAGCACAAAGCAGATTACCCCAATTTTATCAAGGGTAAACCTACCTTGCATTTATGTAAGGTCCGCACATGCAACTAAGGAATTAGAAGAGAAGGCTCTGATGCTAACTACCTCGCAGCAGTTTTTCGGCACAGCCATCCTTTGTATGCAAGTCAAGGGAGAACAGATAGGCACAAATAAACATTAAATAATGAACAACTGACAAGTGCCACAGTTAGCAATTTTAATAGCCTACGTATCACCAAGAACTGGTTTTGTAGAGATTTACCTTTTTCTAATATTGCCATTGAAACACTATTCAGAATTTTTATATGACAAGTTGCTCTAAATACCAGACCACTTCTGGAATCGTAATTTCTATACTTCAAGATCAAAAAAATGGTTTCACAACAAGAACACTAGTTTCCCACCAGACTCTCTCAGATCCTACATTAGATGCTTCATCAAAACGTACATTCTTTGCGTTGAACTACCCAAGATAAATAAGTGGTATGAATGTGCACAAGACTGGGTTGTACAAGTCTGAGTCATTAACCAAGAATAAACAAAAATCAAACAAAAAAAAAAAAACATTTAGTCAGGTTCTACAGAGTTACATGTTTTGGTAATAACTTTCACTAGATGTCTTCACTTTAATATTTCCATATTTTTCTTTGAAAGATTCTTTTAAGAAGTTCTCCAGCTTAACTTTTTTCATAGACTTACATACACTAACAAGTTTCATATTTATGGAGAAATTTGGGGGAAGGAGGCAGGGTAAGGTAGCTTTGGGATTTGGGTTTTTTTGGCTGTAATGTGTTGGGGCTTGCGAGCTCTAATCCTGTTACCATGTACATCTCACTGTAACTGCTAATGTGAACATGGTTCCTGAGGCAGAAGGTAGCCCAAGGCAAATCCCTCATCATGGGTACAGTGGTGATATTGAGTTCTCAAAACCAACTCTTTTCCTCCACAAATCTGCTTCTGTCAGCTGCATGCCTTGTTACTGCATGCACAGTCTTCACTGACTAAATATTCTGCAAGGCAAAAAGTTTTTGCTGCTTCTGTTATTTTTGCCCAAATTTGGCCAATGTAGAAGCACTGGACAAGGAAGTGGAAAAAAATTATAGCTCACTAATACTCCGTGAGAGGTTACTAGGTTTTTGCACATTTATTTCTTAAGTTTCTCTTCAATGGGTCTTCTCCACTCCAGAGGTAACTGCAGTTTTCTGTTGCTCTGGGCAATATCGGCTTGCATTTAGAAACCTCTCACCTACTCTTAGTTATAGCTGAGTGAATAGAAAAAAAATTTCATGCATTTGTGGCCAAAGTAAATCAGTTCAGATACAGCAGACAGAGTCCTAAACTTTTAGGCAAGATGAAGTGAAACAAACAATCAAACTACGCAACCTATAGATCACTGAAAAATATTTCATCCTCTCTAAAACCAAATGTGGCTTCTTCTTTAGAAGTTGCTTTAAGTGTCTTTAACCTTTTCTTCCAATGTCATTTTAGAGCAAAGTCCTGTGAGATACATGAGGTTTCAGTGGTTACCCCATAGCAGGGTTTTTCCCATTCCATTCCCCTACAAGATAAGGACTGGGGGCAGGGGTTGTTATTCCAAAAGCAAGAGGCACATTTGATTTTCATGAAGAAAGCCAGCTGGATGGCTACTGAAAAAACTCCTTTCTATGAAATTGGTGAGGATAAGCATGAAGGCTTCTGCACCACTTAACACTATTTTTGAGCGCATGTTCACCTGTTCTGGATTCATCCAGATACTCCTCTCAAAAAAAAGATATGTGTCTTCGTTTAGCCCACACCCGGGGCTAAACAAGAACAGTTTTTCCCTCATCCAATGTCCCTTTCCCAACTGAGGAAGGAAATTGGGAAAAAGAGGGAGACTCGTGGGTCAAAATTAAACAGATTTAATAAAATAAAGAAACCAACATCAATGCTAACAAAAACACACAAAAGTATACTTAGCTACAGGTTGCAGCAGATTGTCCAGGAATAGCAATCACCAGCAATAAGGAAAAAGGGAGGCGAGAAGAGCAAAACCAGCCCCACCTCTCCCCAGCAAGCCCTCCCCTTTATAGTGAACTTGATGTTAATGATACAGAATACACCTGTGGGACAGCCTGGGTCAGCTGCCCTGCATTTAACTGCTAATGGCCCTGATCACCATGGCTGGCCACAAACTGAAACAAAATCCCAATGAAACCAGGACAATATGGAATTCACCTATTACTAGAATTTTCACATGAGAAGAATCTCACATGAGTATGAAACACAGCTTTGTGACTGCTTTTACAGCTCCCTGCCACATTTAATTTCAAAAGTTATTATAATGTTGCAATAAAAACAAGTGGACACAGTTAAGTATTGCACTATAACACAATCATTAAGAGGAAAAATAGAATAAAGTGGAAGCTTTCTAAAACATAATTACATAGTCAAGTCTTATGTTTGAGCATTTCTATCTTCTCTTCAAATAAAGGGAAAGGATGACAGTAATTGAAGGAGATGGATAATATGGGTTACAACCTAAGTTATGAAATTTTCTGAAAAAAAAGTAAAGTATGGTAAAGTCTCAGAACACAGCAGGCTTGCAGAGACTGCACGAACGCTTGTATTGGTGATGATACTTTTGGAAATTATACGAGTCTCAAACAAGGTAGCAGTAGCCTCAAAAGAACTGGAAACTGTAGGTTGTTTCTGAGGACAGCATTAAGATGGCTGGCAGCAACTTCTGCATAGATTTTGGGGTGAGTGGGTGTAAGGGAACATTACTTTTATTCTATTTACTCATTTAATACACCAAAACATATAATAGCCCTTCTGTCAGCACAATAATGTACTGTTCTGGGACACTCTGGTTCTATTTCAGTACTTACCTAAATAGGTCACAAAAAATGATCAAAAGAATTCTTAAAGCATGCTGATTTTTCTGAAGAAGGATTCATGTTATTCACATTTTCACAAAATCAAAGGTAGAAGAATATCCACTCTTCCACACGCAATATGAAATTATTATTTTTCTTACATTCTTCACACTACAGAGCATACCAGGAGAATATATCCACTTCTCTAAGAACTTTCAGATGACAAACTTCTGATCTTTTCTATTTTGCATCAATATACTTGAGATGCTGGTAGTGCAATCTCATAAAACTGTTCTGCATTCTTAGGAGATTATATCAAACTTTATCCATTTCCCATGTGGGCAGAACAGGTGAAAAATGTTTTGTTAATAGGAACAATAGTGGTTCAGCCACTTCTGTATGGCTGTTTATCAGTCCTTGGGAACAGTGTACCTATAAGCTCAACCTTGAATCCCAAGGTAAAGGACAAAATCTCCAGAGCAAATGAGTGGCTAATACTTGCCATTCAAACTCTCATCGTTATCATCACTTAGCTGCAGTTCATATGAAAAATATCAACTTCCTACACTTAGCAGAGCACATAATTTAGGGATTTAGCTAAAAGCTCAAGATTCACTTTTGGTTTACAACTTTTGTAATAGGCTTTGTCTTATGAGATAAGCAGATGAAATAATTACACAAGAATGAGAATGACATCTTCAATTCAGTAGAGTTGGGCCTTGAAAAAAGACGCACATTTCTAGAGCTGCAGTTAGACTTTATTCATTGTCGGCATGGGAATGTTGGCAACTTCCTCAAACTGATTTTAGACATCATTATACCGCTTACTTCCCAATAGAAACCTTTCACGCTTTTCTGTATGTTTTCAGTATACATTTAAAAAAAAAAATTTGTGAGCAAACACATAGATATTTTTCTTAGTTGAATTTTAACAATACGACTGATAAAGTTCCTGTTTGGCTACTGGGAAACTGTCAAAGATAGAGACAGACAGATGGATGGATGTTGAAAGCAAAATCCTCTTTCTAGAAATACACTCTAGCACAAATTTATTGATTGTATCTTTGGTCCAACCAGATCTAGGAGAGACTGTGGGATCTTGTCCTGGAATTACATTTTCTTTTGTGTTTTGTTTTACAACAGAAATATAGCTTTACAGAAGGCAACAGTTCCACCCGAGTATTCAGAAGTTTGATGTTTCAGTCCACTAAGAAACCACAAAATTGAAAATTTTACTGAATCTTACAAATACTGAGCACAATGCAGCCCTTTTTTATTTCTAATTCGTATTCTGCAATCATAAATCCAATTATTCAAATTTACCAGTAGTATTTTCCTGAACCCCAAAATTAAAATGCTTCAGAAGAACAATCCTGAAGTTTTTATTCCCCTGTGGATTCTATTCTTTGATTCTATAAAGAAAAAATATGAAAAACTACTAGTCAGTACCAAAAAAAAAATCTAAAGCCCTTATGATTTGATACACAATCTCCCTGATTGTACGTTTATTTCCTATTGATGTTTACAACACTATAAACATCTTTAACACCACAAAAACATCACAGAGTTTTCAGTGTTTCACTGGGAAAGAGTTGACATGAAATCACATTCTTGCTGATGGCAGCTTACTTCTAAAATAAAAACACTTATACACATTGATGTGTTGAAAAGGAAGCTTACGTGTACATGGGATCTTCCTCTCCAGAAGTGACACGGCATTTTGCTATTGAATTTAATGACATAGTTTGCCTGACTAATTACAGTTTAAGTAACTATTTTATATTTTTGCCAGAATCTAATAGCAGGGTTTGGTGGGGTTTTTTTCCATCCTTACATAGTTTCAGTGACTATGAATGCCTCTAAAGAGAATGTAGTACAATCGTTAGTGACTGATATCTGGAACAATTCCTCAGAACAGTGGCTTCAGATCAGTTTTTCTTAATTTATGGCATGTTGACTACTTTTAATACAAGCTTCCAGAAAAAAAGGGTAAAATTATCCCAATCTCTCTCCAAAAAGCAACACAACCATGCAACACTTTCTGGCATTTTTGAATGTAAGAGCTACAAAGTGACTGCTCCCAGTGAAACCTCTCCTGGAACTTCTTGCAGCCCCATTGATGTAGACAGACTCCTACTCTTTTTAAAAAGTCAACAGGACCCCATGAAGGCTTAAAAATCTACATTTAAGATCAGCATTTTGCAGATACAAATTCAAAATTAATACTACATTTTATATTTTTGTATGGTTTTAAAACCTGCTTGCAATCACAAAATTGGATTAACAGTGTGCATCTATCTTTTTAATATACTCTTTTAATGTGTTTATAGTAAGCGCAAATGTTTATAGTAAATTCAGGATTCAGGTGGACTTCACTTAACTGAAGGTATTACCATTTATAATCCAGATAAACTGCTCCTTTCTCCTCACTTTGCACATAATATATTATCCGTCTATAAAATAGTCTTTCCAAAAAGACAAGAGTGAGCCCTTGTCATAGAATAATAGGATTGGAGGAGATCTCATGAGGCCTTTAGTCCATCACTCAGCCCTAAAGCAGCAGTAACTGTATATGCATCTTTCCTGTCAGATATTCATCCTCACAGATGGATAACGGAGATTCCACAGATACACTAGACAATTTGTTCCACTGCTTCATTATCTTTAGCATTAACAAGGTTTTTTTAACATCCTTTTAATATTGTCCCATAACCTTTTCTTCTTTTCCTATTCAGTAGGGGTATAAGAAAGAAACTGGTCTTTTTTTCAGCAGCAGCCTTTCACATACTAAACGTGCGTGTCTCCATCGTCAGGCTAAGGAATCCCAGTTTCTTCAAATCTGCTTTCATATGTTTTAGGCCCATTCTGATTTTTGTTGTTCTTCCTGAATTGCTCTACAATTGCTATTCTTTTATTGAAACACAGCACATAGTAGTGTACTAATCAGCTAATACCTTACAAATGCCAAATATTACCTCATGTACCTTGACGACTTCATTTCTCCTAAATATGCTAATGTGTCTGTTTCTTTGCAGCAAGTTCCTGCTCTGTTTGATTAAAATTGAGAACTTGCAAATCTTGACATCTTTCACATCGCCACTGAATTCCAAAACCTATGTAGAATCAACTTCTCAGTGTCTCGTAAATAGCTAATTAAACAAAGTTTAAAGGCTCCAGGAGACGGCCAGGGAAATCAGCAAAGATACGGAAGAATCAGGATTCAGGATCCTGTTTTGCCCCAGCTGTACGAGGGTATGAGCTGGCTTTCCTGCTTCTGTTGCTCCATTTCTTTCCCCGTGACATAACCAAATCATTTCCTCCCCATGCAACTTAATCAGCTCCCTCTTTCCTTGCAAACCACAGACAGCCACAATGTCCTCAGTTCTCCAAGTTTGCACAAATCTCTCTACAGTCTCAATTTTACCCTCATTTCACCCTGCAACTTCTTCCCCCCCGCCCCCAGACACTTCCTTCCTTCCATTTTTAGCAATCACCTTTATCGTCTCTTCCAACTTTCACCTTGCCTATCCTAATCAACAAGCTTGTAGAAGCAGGGTGAAATTTAATCATCTTTAAATATGCAAAGCTTATTTTTCATTTCATGAGAACAACTTTTAAGCTTCACCAACACTGAAAACTGCATTGAACACATTCAGTCCTCTATTAATTTGAACGACGTAAAAGTGGCATTATTATTGTAAAGGGAGTCACAATGGCACGAGTCTTCAAAAGTTTGGGTTTCTTACAATGCAGACCTGAACACGTACATTACAGTGTATTACAGAAATGAAAGGAACATGCTATGCCTATGGCTTTCTCTTCTCATATCAGATACACAACCAATTGTTCAAGACGATTTACAGTGGATAGGTTTTCCCTCACCTGCTTAAATCCTCTCATCCCGAGGCTGTAAACATTACTTACTTAAGAAGCATTAAAAGATGTCAGTGGAAGTACTTTGGTTTAGAAGTGATTCTATTTTTTTTTTTTGAAAGGAAGTAGAAAGGGCAGATGCAATTATTAGCAGAGGAAATTGAAAGCGTATATTTAACAAGTAGAAATAATGGGAAGAACTCAAACCAGACACAGCTGCATTAAAGTGGGTTGATTTCCACACAGTACTCATACTTTTTCTTATTTTTGCACAAATATATATCAGGCTGCCAATTATTCTTAAACAGTAACACCACAGGATACCATATGATCCAAAGAAATATTTTTTAATCATGACATTGGCAAATATAAAGGGGAGGGAGTTGGTTTTTTAAAAAGAAATATGTATCCCCGATTGTTACTTCATTTCATTCTAGCATTCTCCCGGAAAAAAAATTTCTCTTCTCTTTTCACTCAGAACTTGGAATCAAGCAGTAAAAAAAAAAATAAATACCCAAAGCAGCAATTCAATCCTAAATTTATACTTCTAATTAGGTTTGGGGGTTTTATTTTCAATGATACCATTATTTCAGTACTCTTGTCTTGAAAACGTAATACCACCTCTGTGTTTTTCCAAAAGAATCACAACATTCCTGTAGTCTCTATAAACTTGCCTTAACTGTTGCTGTAACACTAAATTTTGGTGAAGTGAACTGGGAATTAGTACTGTTACACAAGCTGTGGGGTCAGGCTCTGCCATCCCTTCTCATAATGAGCAATACATTTCATCTACAAGTCTCGCCGGAGGTCCCGCTCAGCATTAACAAAAGCAAAAGAATTTGCCCTGTTACTGTGAGCAGCTTCCCACACTCACCTGCTACATTAAAAATAGTTACTACCCGAGATCTCGCTATACCATTCTCCCACATACGGAGGCCTAAATAGTAATAACTGTGTGCCATTTGCAGCAGCAGCAAGAGTACTCAATGTAAACAGTATCTACCTAGTGCATACATACCATATCATACCATAGTGCATGCATATGCATTATATATATCTGTGGACATATACGAGCAATGTCATGCTTTAAGGTCTTGTATCTACCGGATGTTTAAAATAAATAAACAAATAAATAAAATAAAATAGCTTTTAAACCTTAAGAGTGAATGAGGAAGGCAAGAGAATATTAACTGAGAAAGGAAGAGTCAGTTTGGCTTTACATACATGTGTTTTACTGCTACCTTCAGAAAACACAGGAAAACAACCTGCCAAGCATAAACACAGTTAACACAAATACCTGCCCTTTGTCTATACACACTCCTTATATCTGAAACATCAAAACTCTGTCAGATAACCCTGTTTAGAAAGCCAATTTTTACTTTCATACAAGAGAGATCCAGAAGAGAAACAAATACTCTACGAATAACTTTTGCTATGAATACACTGCCTTAAGTGACATTTGCAAAATGATTTACATGCAATGAGGTATACACGTATACAGACAAACTAACAATATTTGGTCCTTCGATTACAAATCAATAAAAGATCTTTGCAGAGAAGATCTGCAGATTGTTTCTCCCATTCTATAAACAAATGATGACTCCTCGGCAACCTTTCCATTACTCACAACTGTTTTAAAGCACTGAATAATCATACTGAAAAAATACACTTGATAACTGATAAATGAAACACTAGATGACACAGAAAGCATACAAGTCTCCATTTTGTTACCATATTAGTATATGTATTGAACAATAAAAATAAAACTATATTTGTGGTTTCAAGAGCAGTTTGAACAAATTGTTTCCGGGTGAACAACTTCCTTTTTCATTTATTTCTACAATATTGAACTTACAGACAATTTGCAATAGATTTCTAATAATTTTCACAGAAATTTGCCCACGGTGAAAAAAACATTGAGAAGCAGTAGCCTAACCACTAACAAAGGTGCTGTTGCTGTGTAAGAACTGTTTCCAAAAGGAGTTTGTGAAAAGAGACTGATAAGGAAATTATTTAACTCTTCAAAACCAAAGGCAACAATGTATTTTATCATTTTGCAAATTGCTAGGGATTGGGGTTTTTAATTAAAAGCTTGTATAATAAACCAATAACAATATATGACTAACACTACAATAAAAATGTATTCCACTTTGTACAGACTATGGGATTTTGGTGGGAAATTATATTGAGATGTCACAATCGCTGAGCACCACTAGAAGATAATATTAATCAAGGACGATATTTGCTATATTTTTACTATAAATAAGAATTAAAACTTATCATGTGTTACAGTTTCATAAGAAAAAGATTAACTCTATTGTATATACCAAAGCCATTAGACTAAGCCCTTGAAGGAAACAAGCTCGTTCAGCTAGGAGGCTTTTTCTTCATATTCAGAGTCCACCGAACTGGGACGATGCTTGGGCACAGAACTGTATCCGTTTTGCAGCTTGTATTCCTGTTCCGTTTGTTTCCAGTCAAGATGAGGATTGATCCCTAAAGTACTCTGAAGGTACTGCTATGTCACAGCATTACCTTCCAGGCTAACAGTGCTGAAGTTAGCACCGATTCCTGCTCCTTAAACTCTGCCATGACTCCAGGTACAAGACTCCCACCACGCAAAAGCCATTTCTGCCTTACCACATGCAGGGCTCTAGACACCAGCCAGGCTGAGACTCACAGAGCACATTTACACACTTCATTGCTTGACGCACAGAGGAAATGTCACCAGGACATAGAAAACTCGAAGACTGCAGGAGCTCGGCCTTCACCATCGTTGTGGCAGGAAAGCAATGTTGCCTCATTGACTTGCAGTAGCGCTCTCAGAAACAGCGGCAGTAAGAGAGGACTGAGGAAGAGCACGTGCCACAATAAATATTACGTGGGGTATAGAAGTCTCCCTTCCCTACTTGAAGCAAACACAACAGCTGCTGAACTAGTTAGTTGTAGTAAATGAAGGTGGGAAGCAGGCTACAAACTTAATGAGCAACAGCGCTAACGAGGACCTGCAGCTCTGCAGACAGGTACTGCATCAGGGCAGGGCTCTGCCAGTCAGGGCTGCAGATGGAACCGGGGACTGATGAGGGAAGCCTCATCAGCACACAAGAAATACTATATTCTTTGGTCTTCTTTTTTCTGTGTACAGCCCTGGAGGAACAAACCTTAAAGACAGACAGCACAAGGAAATCCTGTACACTGCACCTTTTGAAAGCTGGCTCCCTGCGCAGTGGCCATCACACAACCAGAGACAACACACACTGACAAAGCTTAACACAGGTTAGCAAGGTACGAGCACGACTGCTACCGACTGCAGACCACCACACTGGTGTGAAATACCGAGGACTAAGTTTTCCACAGAATCGGTGATCATGAACTACAGATGGAAACCGGATTTATACTGGATTGTCTCTCTAAGGAAAGGAGCTGGGCAGCCAGGCTGCCAGTGAAAAAGACAGGACCTTCTACTCCAGCATCAGAAACTGCAAGAGCAGCAAGTAATAGGAATTAGGATTCATAAAAGGTATCCAGAGAGCAACCGGAAAAAACTGTCCCCGCCACAAGGAGAAAGGAGGTGCCAGAGATAACCTCACGCTGTGCAGCAACCTGCCACCTGATTGCAAAATGGACCACGTCAACAGATGATGGGAACATACCCTACAAAAAATGGGCTTGCCACCAGAGCATCTCATCAACCTGCAGCAGCTAAGACTTGTCTCTTTCAAGCTTCGTCAGTGTTGTGCAGCTCGTCGTGCTAACACAGAGCCATTTCAGGAGCCAGTGAAGCCTCTGCAGACCTACGCGGTGTGTTCGCAGGGATGTGTACGCACAGTCAGACACTTGTGTATGCACATGAGAGACTTCTCCCGGCCCCAGACTGATTTCCAGTGCAAGGCAGGAACCGCCATTCACAAACAGGATCTCAGTACAAGATCAAGATCGACACCCACACCTACACCTTGTGTGTGTCTGCAAACCGTGTGTTTGGGAGAGGCCAGGCAGCAAAGAGGGTCCTCACTGACTTAACAGTGTAAGAAGTCCCCCACCAACTACCTGCTTTCATACTTGCTGGGGAAACGCTGCCCAGCCGCAGCTGTGCAGTCACTCTGTGCTCAGAGGCAAGCGTGCACTGCATAGCCCCCCCGACGACAATAACCCCACAGATTACCAGCTCCACGGCTGAGCACAAGAAATGCGACACCACGGCGCAAAGCAGAGACGGGGATATGGAGGGAGACAGACCCTGCCATGCAAGTGCCAGAGCTCAGCAGATTCCTCTGCGGTCTGCAAGCAGGAAGGGCCGGGGACCTGCAGAGACAGCCCCAGCCCCGGAGCGGGATCCCCACGGAGCAGCCCACAGGTGCTCCCTCCCCAGCACTGCCCCGCCGCCGGGGAGCAAGGGGACAAGGGGGAGCCTGAGAAAGGAGATGCCGAAGGCAGGGTGCTGCGGAGAAAGGGGATACCGAGGGGATGCCTGAAGCGGGGGGAGTCGGAGGGCTGGGTGCTTGCCGCGGCGGGACGCACGTACAGACACGCACAAACACACACCGCTCCATCCCCGAGCGCCCTGGCGCCCAGGCACCCGGCCGCCGCCGTATCGCCCGGCACCGGAGCGAGCCAACCTGTTTCCCCGAGAAACCAGTTCCGACCCCCAGCACAGGCGGGCAGGAAGGCGGCCCCCCGCGCCACCTCCCCGGCTGCCTCCCTGCAGGGCGCCTCGCACCCCGCCGGGGCCGGGGCCGCGCTGCAGCAGCCGTACCGTGGGCAGCAGCGGCTCCATCTGCGCCCCTTGGTCCTGGGTCTCCATGCGGCGGCGGGGCCGCCGCGGCGGCGCCCTCCCCGCCGCCCGCCCGCCGGGGCGCGTTCCCCGACCGCTGCGGGATCCGCTGCGCTGCGCGCCGCGCTCCGCCGCGCTCCCTCCGCGGATCAGGTGGCGCGGAGGCAGGAAACGCGCGCCGGCAGGAAACGCGCGCCTGTCACATGGCCCCGCGCACCGCCAGCCCCAGCGCGGGGGGAGGCAGGAGCCGGATCCACCTGCGGGATGTGGACAGATCCTGCCGCCGCCCCCGGCGGGGAGGTGAAGGCGGGCGGACCTCGCCCCTGCACGGCCGCGCGTGCAAACCGGAGTCCGAGCGCGCCGGTGCCATCGGTTCCTCTACGCAGCACCTTTCCTCCGGCGGTGTCTGCCCTGTCCCCGCGGCCGACATGGGAGCGGGCTCCGTGGCCGAAGGAGAAGGAGCGGGGGACCGGTCCCCAAACACGGACCTCCGAGTGACACTATTGCAAAGATCAAGATCCGGCTCGGGAGTTCAACAGTTTATGCCAGGCTTCGGCCACAGTCCCCCCAAGGCTGTTGCTTCAGTGCACTCTTGGGCCAAGATTCATTCTGATGTAACCAGCATCTGAAAACCAGTGATCCTCTGCCCGGTCCTGCCAGGCTTTGACCCTTACACCCAGAGAACACCTTCAAAATAGAGCTCTGTCCCATTCTCCACTAAAAGAGCCCCACCATCCCCTTTTACCTGGAAGTTATAAACACATACCCAATTACCATATCCTTCTGGATACAATTAATTTAATAGGAGCCTTACTCCCTTTTTACCCAGTTCTACAATTCAAGCCTGCTACACATCTAGCTTCTAGTCTACCTGCCTCTGCAACTCAATGGTTACATTCAGCCATACCACAACCTCAACAAGGTACACAAACAATTGTCGAAGGCTAAATTTGGCTACCCAAGTGAGCATAAGGATAGCTGAGCCCCCACAATACTTGTGTTATTAAGGACACAAGTGCAATGCTACCTACCAAGACAGCTGAGCCAGAGAAGTTCTCATATTCATCACTTCCCAGCACATACCCTCCAAAAAACACGCCCACCTAAATCTGCACGCAAAAGAATCAAAATGAACGAAAACTTGACTAGGAAAAATAAGCTAACAAGTAAACCTCTACCTCCCTGTTAACATTGATTTCCTTGCCAAAGCAGCAGGCCATTCCCTATATTTTGGATATCCTTTGCAGTCTAAAAGTAGATCAATAAGTAGTTTCACTAAATCTGATTTAATGTTATCTGCCATGAGGCATGTTCTTCAAGTCTCCTAAAGATCTTCCAGGCTGATTTATTTGTACATCAGCCAAGCGAGACACAGAGCTGAGGAGGTACAAAGGAAAGGGGAGTCAAAGCTGGTTCTTACAAAGAAGGGGGCTATTTTTCTGAGTCACAACTGAGAATTTGGTCTTTGTACAAAGTGATACATACATGTAACACTGTACAGAAAGATAGACAACACTGTGGTCCAGATTCTGGGACAGAAGCCAGATGCATATTTTTATAACATGATTACTGATCTACAGTAATTAACACAAGAGGCCATTCAGGTCACTAGAGGTAAGGCTGTGTCAGCATTTACGCAGTAAACCCTATTTGTAGGAGCTTATAATTAAGCTATAAAAGTCATGATGAAGCTAGGAAAGGAATGCGTTTAAAAGTGATTTTCTTTCTTTAATGAAAAAAGATTTAAAGTGAATATACCACTTGTGAAACCAGGAAGAACAAAAACCTTCAGTCTACAGGCAGCTATTTCAATGAACATCAGTATAAGCATCCTTAGTCTTCTCTGCCTAAATATCTCAAGCTTGTCCAAGAGCTTGTACCTTTAAAAAGGTACTGCAATACATCAAGCTCAATGGCATTTACACATCTTTCACTCCCCAAAAGATTAGCCCAAAACACACTCATTCACACATACACATTGCAAAGCAGAGTCCAAGAACAAATCAGATTTTACAAAGACCATGAGGAAGGATATCAGCTTATTGTGTGCATGATGCTTTTCCCCAACTTTTCACAGAAACAGGATCAAGACCATGGACACCATTTGCACAAGCTACAAATGAGTTACTGGATGGGCCATCCAAAAAGAGTGAGGATCAGTCATGTAATTGTTTTTGCAAAGGCTCTTTGTCACAGTGCTTTACAGTCAGGAGTTTGGCATTACTGAATAACAGATGAAATATGGAAAAACTCTGTTAAATAACAAACCTCCCCAAATCATTCTGTATCATCCTACTCCACTCACACAAAAATATCATCGCAGACGTCCATAGGTACAAAGCCACAAATTAATATCCAAAGTCAAAGTGTAAGTCATTCTTTCAACAGCTGTGACAAACATGCTTCAATACGAAGATCCAAAATGTTGAATCCAAAAGCTCCAAAGCCAAAGGCTTTCTGCATACAAAAGTGGAAGAACATAAAGGACTGAGCTGAAAGTTCTATTTTTAATCAAACATAACTAAGATACTAGGGTTTTTTTAGTAACATCCTAGCAGTATCTCACACCAAAGAGAGAACGAAGAGAAAGTAATATTTATTCTCTAATTGCTTTATAATTTAATTTGAATTCTGCTTTCATTTTCCTTCAGCTTGGCTTCTTTCACTGTTGCATCTGATGTGAGCCATACTCCCAGGCATGTCCAGCAATTTTTCCTTTTGGAGTATTACTCTATTAGAGCAGTAATGCCACTTCTCATCCCAAAAGAATTAGATTTTGTACAAGCTTTTTGCAAGCTTTTGTATGTGAAGGCTAAGGAAAAAAGTAAGAGGAGGTTCTCAAGTCATCAATAATTTGAGAAACTTGAACACAAGAAGAGCAGGTGTTGTGAAATCATGACATGCAGATACACTTAAGTTTTAAGATTTTAAGAATACCTAGGATGTGCTATTGAAATAAATACTTTTGTGACATATTTATGTCAGACTCTAATTTTGTCTATATTTCTAGCGCATTACATCAATGAAATAGCAAGGGCTTCTACATCTAGTTTTACAATGATAAAGCTCCTAAAGCAAACATCAATGGGAAAAAGGGGAAATATTTTTCTTGTTCAATAATGTTCTGAATTTAGGTCAGAAACTGACCTGATCCCTGCCTGGTGTCACCTTTCAGAAGAAAATAAACAGACAGAGAAAGTCTACTTTTATTCTTCTCCTTCCTAAAATTGCCTCTTACCCCTTTGGCCTGCAGCTAGCTAGTAACTCAGATGTTCTCCTGAATCATAGTCAATGTTCTAAACGCCACTGAACAGAGGTTTCATTCCTTAAAATCTTTCACAAGGGCTATGTTTTATATATAAGAGGAAGTGTATTCAGAGGGCTCAGCCCATTCTCAAAGTACTTTGGAGGTATATAGCATAGATTTTGGAGACACATGGCATATACCTACCTGTCTGTGTTTGACATAAAAATGGTCAGGGATGTAAATAATTCCCACTGGCTTGAACATCACTGACATAGCTCTGTATATACAAAAATAGATGTGTGATAAGATGAAGCTCCGAAATGAAGACCTAAAATTCACAGGGTTCAAGCTCATGAGAGGTCTTGCAATACTTCTCTTACTATGTCTTTGTATTAAGAGTTCTGGTTTTCTACCTAAGGAGTACTCCCTAATTACCAAGAGTGACAGGTACTTCCTCCACCTAAGTCCCAAGAAGGTATTCTGATATAATAAGCAATGCTATTTGTAAATGTACATTTTTATATGTGCATAAAAGCTGTCACACAAGCCTAGTATCACTTATTGGCCCAGTACCACTCACATTTTTACTGTCATACCTTTCTGTCAGTTTTCATTTTTTGATCAAAATATAGCTATAATTTAAAAGAAATGCTTTATTTAAGCCATTTCTCCAAATTCCTGTTCTAGGAAGACATCCTGTGTTTATTGGTTCTTCTTCAAGTTTAGCCATAAAATATGTCACTCTACCAGGATGGAGGGGCGGTGGGAATTGCTACTAAGAAAGAGTGAACTCTTGATTTCCACATAGTTGTTAGCTACAAAACTGAACATGAGAACTACTTACTTAATGTCTCCATAGTAGAAATAGGCTTGAAACCTAATTCACTAATTTACGTCTATGTCCAATACTCTCACCATGTTCTTAATTCCAAAAAGAACCTGCACTCTGTCAGACCTAACAAGGTTGCCAGTAGATTTTAGCAGCAATTGTGTGAACAATTTCACACAATATTCAAAATCAGAAAGGACTAGGGTTAGATCAGTTTGCCCTCTCTTGATTCTTGCCTAAGCTCGAGCCTCAAATACACTGGTAAATAAAATGCACGCACAATACATGTTAGCTCGAATGCTCTTATTGTGCATATTTATGATAAAAATATTTTTTTTAATGAAGGGAAACCTTTTTTTAAATTGCAGGTTATTTTCAGCTTGATAGAGGAGCTTCTATTTCACGTAAAATTGCAAATTAATTTCTAAGCTTCAGGGGGAAAAGAAATCACTACCAAGCAGCCAAAACCCTTTTCATTCTATTTTCGTCTTATTGATCGTACAAGATGAAATACTGACGGGTGGACCTCTCAAACTGCATTTCATGCTAATAAAAAAAAAAGTGAACTACCTTTAGATATCAAAAGCAACAGCACATCAATATAACCTATTCCTAAGAATTTTTTTTTCCCCTGTAATTCAAGAAACTATTCTGACAAGAAGGTAACAAAGGGGAGGGGAAAAAAAACTCCACGTTATTCTGGCAGCAGTTTTTCCTCTCTCCATTCTTCCTCCCTATCTGAAAATAAATAACCATCTGGATCACTGTACTGCCTTTGTGACAGGTGGTACTTAATTATGTTTCTCATTTCATTGGAAAGCAGTAATGGCTCTTTGTTTTGCTAATATACTCTGTCTGAAATTTTTTGACTCTAAGTTAATTCATTTGAAACATGATCCAAAAAGGTTCAGTGCTGATTGGGATGTATTCTTTGATTGCAACATAATCTCTTTTTTTCTGTTGGCATCAGAACTGGAAAAAAGTATTCTAATAATTGTCTCACTAATACAACTTCTCACATTCTTCAGCCAAAAAAAGTAATGCCAATGAAATATGTCTGTGTCCACAAGCCCAGTCCTACTACTCCCGTAACACAGTGAGACAATCTGTTGGTAAAGAGCACCAAATATTTGTTACTTCCTTAATTTTCCTCAAAATGGATCATCCACCAAAGCTTATGAATATTATGGTATTCTGATTCTAAGCTGGGCCTTTGATTTTTGCTATTTGCTAAGTTAATATTAGAGAATATTATTTTAAAATCTAAAATAAAAATAAGAGGCGTTAAAGACTTTACCTAATAAAATAAAATACATAAAATGAATCAATACATTAGCTTGCTAATTATTAAGATAGCTACCCTTTCTAGGGCTATTTTTCAAGTGAAAGAAATTCCTCAGACATATCATCCATTTAATCCGACTTTCTAAATAAAATATGTTGAATCAGGCCCTGATTAGTCACTGACCTAAATAATCCTTCCGAAAGATTAAGCTATCTTAATTTAAAACCTGCAAGGGAGGGATAATATACTGTTTCTTGCTCAGTTATTCTAACTGCAAACTAAAACTAAACATGTATCTTACAGATGTAAGACAACATTTATCTAGATTGAGCTTTAAGTCATTGGATCTTGCTAGATCTCTTATTTCTCGGCCAAGAAGTCCTCTCACATCAGGAACATTTTCTTTATATAGAATCATGAAAATGAAATGAAATGATGCAGAAAATGAAATGCAGAAATTCTCATCTACTCAAAAAGTTATTTTTCTGATACTACTAAGAAGTTGTATTCCCTAGGTAAACAACTTCCAACACTCCGGTCATTGAAGCACGTCCCACCATGTCTCTGTGATGCCAATAAGATCATAGCCCTGCAGGCATGTGCAAGTCTCTAGCTCCTCTTGTTTACTCCCCATGCTACCTGCATTTGCATAGAGGCATGTAAGTTGGGCGCCCAGTGAAGCTTACTGGCTGAAATTCCTTTGTGCTGCTCTTCAGGCACCCTCCTGCTGACCTGCAATCCTTCTCCTGGCTCTCGGCACCTATTGCTGGCACTGGCATCCAACTGGTAGGAGTGGGATGGATTGAGGTTCCCCTCCCCCAGCAACTTGAAAGCCCTCTTCACCAGCTTGGCAAGCCTATGACCGAAGATGCTCTTCCCCTTCTGTGACAGATGGGCCTCATCAGCCCGCAATAGATTGGGTTTCTCAAAGCAAGTCCCGTGGTCTAAGTAGCCAAGACCTTGGCTGTGGCACCAGTCCTGTAACCGTTTGTTGATTTGCCAGATTCGACTGGCCCTTTCAAACCACTTCCCCTTGACTGGACAACTGATGAACAAACTACCTGCGCTCCAGAGTCCCTTTCTGCCACTCTCAGGGCTCTGTAATCCTTCTTGATACTCCTCAGACTGCTCCTGGTTGTATCACTGGTGCCCACATGAAACAGCAACAGCAGATAATAGGGGACTGTATGAGGCTTGGTAGTCTCTCGGTGACATCCCTGATACAAGCCCCCAGTAAGCAGCACAGTTCTCTAGAGAGTGCATCAGATCAGCAAATGGGTGCCTCCATGCCTCTCAGAAGAGAGTCGTCTACTACTATCACCCGTCACCTTTTCTTACGCACTGGTTGTTGTATGGGGAGCAGATCGGGCTGCCTTACTCAGCTCCAGTGTCCCTCCTATGTGATGGGCCTTTCCTCTTCGGTCTGTAGAGCGGTGAAGCAGTTCTGCAAGGGCACCTCAGGCTCCAGGGGAAGTCTCTTCCTCCTGCTGGTCCTTGCTGTTGCAACTGTCCATTCTTCTGCAGTATTGCTCCCCCTCCCTTCTGTGTGTGCTGCTGGGGGAGTTCTTGGCTGTTTGGCCATGGGCTGTGGGTCCACTGCAGATTGTACTTGGACCCAGATATCTAACTCCTTCTCAGCCTCCCTGATGTTATGCAGCCTTCTCACCACCTTCTGCAGCTCAGCCACTGCTGCAGGAGGTCCTACACCTGGGCACACCTTTTGCAGGTAGGTTTGCCACCTGTCCCTGCCCCAGGAGAAAGATCTAGGCACTTCCTGCAGCCTGAGGTCTGCACTGCATACGCTCCCTTCAGCAGCTCCATCTGGGTGGATGCATCAGCCACCGCTGGGGTAGGTGGCACAGACCCCCCAGTCAGAGCTGCAGCCTTTGCTCTCAGACAAGTGCCCACCATTCTGCCTTGAGGGTCAGGTAGGATGAGTGCCCTTGACCTGCACAGATGGTCAAAGAATGGTGCCCGGTTGCTGGATTTTGTGTACTCCAAGGCTCCCACTCAGCCAGTGGAACACCCCTCCTTCAAAGAGGCGCTCCCCCTGCATGCCCTCCCGCACCATGCCCTGTTTGCCCGTCCTGTTCACAGTACCTATAGGTAGGTACTGTATTAATACTTCTCTTCCTTTATAGTGCTTCTAATTCCTTACTGCAAGAGAAGACTTTGCACTATCATCATAGCTCCTCTGACCTATTCCAGTTCGCACAAGAACACCACAATATTCCAAAACTTGGCTTAACAATGTAGCATTCAGCAGTCAGACTATGAGCCCTTGACCTCTGCATCATCCCCTGCTTTCCACATTATGGAACATGATCATTCCCTTAAGCATTGCACCACAAGCAGAGTTCCTAACGGGGCATGTACAGGGTCAAACGATAGTTATTGGGGAAGATGGATGAGGCTGGCTACAGTTTTGTTTTGCAATCTCTCAAATTTGCAAAATACACACTAAAGTAAATATTATAAAGTGCATGTACCTACTTGCACCTTTTAAATCCTAATCATATCTTTTGCCTGTCACTTGCTTAGACTATAAGCACTTCAGCAGGGGGTCTATCAGCCTCTGTAACAGACCACGCTGATCACATGGCCTTACTGTGATCAAGCAGAAGGCACAATACTTCAGCCAGAAGCTTTCCATAGGTATTCATGTAACTATAAAAAGAACTGTGCCTTGAGATGAGTACAATTTATGAACAGTACTATTTTGCACATATATCTAAGACACCAAAGCTATCTGTGTTAATCCCAGAAACAGAAGCACTAAGCTGTGAGAACTAGACTTATCTGCCCCAAGCCACATGGGTCCTTGAAGCAGTGCAGAGTAGAGTTTTGCCTGGTGTCCATGCCGGGCTGTTAGATTTGGACAGGGAATTTACGCAGATATTTGGCTTTGTCTTAGCCAGCTGGAAAGTTAAGACTGCATATGAAAGGAATACTAGAATGGTATTTGGTTAATGTGGTGTCATAGTCATCACCCCTTCAGGGAGTCTCAAGTACGGGCTCTTCTCACCCTTCCTAACACACACACACCCCCCTAGGATTACTTGCTTCCTCTAATTTAGCATGCTTCCAGGACAGGGTCTCCGCTATTTGCTCCAATATCAGATTAGCATGGAAGTAACAATGAGATTCACACCAAAGGCACAGTTAATAGCTTCTGTATAAAAAGTAAACTCTAGATTTCCACACAGTTTGAGCAAAAAAGGTACCCCAATTAACTCTTGCGGTTGAGATCCGATTCTCAAAAATTCATCAGATATTCAGAGCTAAGCTTTTCTTAGTTACAAAAACTGAACAGAACTGCCTACACCATTTTAAAGTGTCCCCATAGTAGAAATGTTTGAAGTCTACCTAATTCAGTTCATTTATGTCTTTCTGATGCTCTCTCCACCTTTGTAATTCAAAAACCAAAATGCACTCAAAAGGTTGCCAGCAGATTTTATCAGCAGAGTGCACAATTTCACACAATATTCAAAACCGAACAATGAGGGGACTAGGATTAGTGCAAATTTATCAGAAAAATAAATTCTCTTATCAGAAAAATAATCCTCTTTAATAAAGAGAAACCTTTAAAAGATGGTTTATTTGCAACCTTTTACTGGTATTTGTATTTCAAGTAAAACTGCAAATTAATTTCCAAGCTTCAGGAACAAGAAAACAATGGAAGAAAATATTTATGTAAAATGTACTTATGTTGATGTAAACCCAGACAAGCCTAACAATACCAAACAAAAGATGAAGTCTTGACTCTATGGAGTCCATGGAAATTCTGCTATCAACTTCTGCAGCAATAAGATCTCGCCTCAAAATTTTTATCTTTTTACATTTTTACTGATTACATTTTTCCTTTTATATTTAAAAAAATACAGTATGATACATGCTTTGGTACAGAAAACAAGTAAAGCCTGAATTATTTTTTGTTTCCTTGCAATGTTGATGAACCAACTAAACTCACGTTTAATCAAAGGGCTGTTGGCATGAAGCTTTTGTAGCCCAGTCATACATTAATGGCACTTTTTCACCCAGGTGTAGGAGATTAGACTGAAACTCAAGAACCTTGTGTTTTATTTACAGTTATGCCACTGATGAGCTTATAACTTCATGTACTAATATGGTATTTCCCCAAATCATTAAACAACTTTCCAGTATATTCCCCTTGTCAGATACTGAACAGTCCCCACCAGAGCCAGGGAAATATTCTTGGACGAAAGAAAAAACCTTTTTCTCATTACAGCTTGGGTAAGAAGCATTATCCCAACTGCTGGGATTCTCAACCTTGTCTTGATTTGCAGGCAACCCAGGGGTTTGTTTGCAACACCAATTTGGCTAAATCAATTACTCCTGGCAGAAAAAGCACCTACCTCCTCCTCAAGTTTTCAGAATACAAAGTTAATTCAACACAGGTCATATCTAAAGGAAGGGGGAAAAAAAGTGAAAAAACCCACAGAAAGTAATTTCTGAATTAAAATTTTGAAAACAAAACTATCAAAGTTACAAATATTCCAATAAAAATCCCACTCTAGATTGTACATAACACTGAAGTTCCTCAGTAATCAAACCAGTGCTTACAGGTAATTTATGGAGCTGGCAATCTAGCTTCCTCTCTACACATCAGCTTTGGTAGGAACCTGGCCCTAGTATCACAGAGTTCTTTTAGCAGATGCGATTATTTTCTCCTCCTCTGGGAGCATACTCTGAGATACCAAATAAAAATGATCGAACACTAACTCTTACCATATTTTTCTAATCAGGCATTCCTTCCAGCCTGAGCAGCCTTCGTGCATACACAAGATTTTTATAACAAATACTATAGATACCGTATAACATGAGAAGTGTTCATTGTAAGCATGTTTTACTAGTTTCCTAATTTCTAGCTCTCTACAGGCTTTTCACAAGAAAACTATAACCACACATAACACATTATTGGCAAAGATTACAGCATTGGCATTAAAAGGGCTTCCTATGTTTCAAAACATCACCTTTATGAGTTTTGCTGCTCTAACCACTAAATACAGGAAAAACGTTTGCTGTGCCTCAATTTTCTTGCCTGTAAAATAGTAATACTGACCTACTACTGAAATAGAAATACACATCCTTTTTATTTTTCCACATGCTACATTTCCAGAAAAAATATCTTACCTGAGATCCAGAATCCTGACTGGCTTGCGATTTCACAAGACCAGCAGCATGGTATAAACTGGCACAGCTCCAATACAGTCAAATGGGCTATGTCAGGTGAAAGTGTGTTCCTTACTGAAGTAGCCAACTCCAATCAAAAATAGGGATTTGGAAAGAATTTCCACTGAATTACAATTGCTTTCTTTCATACATATTGCTATAGTTAGTGCAAAGTAAAGCATCTTTAAAGAGAAAAATTTTTCACTTGAGCTTTTAATTTCTGCAAAGAGAACAAATTCATCTATGTTTCCTAATAAGCAGGTAATTAGGACACAGAAAGTGAAATCTTTACTGAATTACTGGCCTCACTGAAGTCAATTATAACAATTCCTTGGTTTTGTGAGAATTTCACTGTATCAGATTTCTCTTAGGGAGGCTACACAGTATGTGGTAGAGCCCTGTTTCATTATGTTTGATAATAGTGACAATAATATAAAAATATATTAGGGATTCCAATACACAACTGCTAGTGACATGTATTATGTAAGTTGCAACCATACTTTAAAGCATTTGTCCTAAAGCTCAGAACTAAACCAGGCATGTTAGGCCAAACCAACCTGATTGCCTTCCATAATGAAATGGCTGTATTTGTGGGCAAGGGGAGGGTAAGCACTGTCATCTACCTTGACATTAGCAAGGCTTTCAATGCAGTCCCCCATAGCATCCTTGCAGAGAAACTGAGGAGGTATGAACTGGATGGGTGAACCACAAAGTCAGTGAGAAGCTGGATCTTTGGGTCTTTTGGCCCAAAGGCTAGTGGTCAGTGGTTCAAAAATCTAACTGCAACCAGCTGCAGGTGTTGCCCATCTCCAGTCAGTCAATTTTGAGTCTGATCCTGCCTAATGCCTCAAGTGTTTAATGCCCAAATGATGGAACAGAACAAGCCCTCCTGAAGCCCATGGAGAGGCACCCAGCTGGGGCAAGTGGCTGATACACTGGAGGACCAGGCGGCCATTCAAGGAGATCTCAGCAAACTGGAGGACTTGGCTGACAGAAACCTCATGAAGTTTAATAAGAAGTGCAGAGTCCTGTACCTGGGATGGGTCAACTCTATGCGCTGAATTAGCAAGATCACAGCCAGCAGTACAGGGATGTGATTATTCCCCTCTGCTCGGCACTCAAAAGGCCACATCTGAAATAACATGGCTCCAGTTTTGGGCCCCCAGTACACAGAGGAAAATCAACAAACTGGAATCTGTTCAAATTATATACTTACAGCATTGACAGCCTAAATTTCCATGAGCAATCTAGACTCTTATAGTTTATAGAGAGAAAAAGGCATTTCTCAGCTATAATTCATCTCACCCTGAAGTAAACATTTAAGGTGAATCATAATCTAGGAGTAGCTGCTCATCTCCAATGACTTCGAAAGGATTTCACACAAATTGCTCAGATACCAATAGCCACATTTGACACATAACACCGTCAGAACGTTAGACCCCAAGATGACTTGCGTTACACATGAAAAACAGAGAGTTCGTTTACAGAGTAAATACCATCATAAAGTCTGAACTCCACTTTTTATCCAATTTTGACCAAAGTTAAACACATCAACTTCAGAACCGAGCTCCAAACTTTTGCTTGAGAAAAGAAGTGAAAATTAAGCTCAAACACAATTGTACTTTCCTCCCCGAGATGAAAAAATATAAGATTAAAATTGTAGGTATAAAGAGAAAACTGGAAAGTACTAATATGGCAATATTACAGAGATTGTTTTTGTAACATTAAACACACAGACAAAATGATTTGTACAAACTCTTACCAGAGCAGTAAAGAACTCTGATAAGAGTTCTCGAAAAATCTGATCTGTATGTCTGTGGATCTCTAAGACAGTGAGTGTGGGGTTTGTGTCTCTCATCTATTTATAGGGTCTTTAAGCCCATTAAGAGATTTTTAAAAAGACACACAAGCCATTTAGTACATGTAATCTCTTTGCCATTTCTGCAAATACCACATTATTTGTAGATTTGTAAGTGTAAGGACACAGATGTAAATCCACTCCCTAGCCATTGCATTATGCCCAGCAATGCCTGTATTAGTGCTCTCCTCTGAGGAACCGTTGCCTGTTCCTAAAAAACACAGCCAGCATGTTGACATGGGTTAAATATGTTACCACCTACCAGCAGGACCAGAAGCTGCCAAAGCTTCCAGAATTCCTCGAATACTCTCACTGCACACATAAAAACACATTAGAGTGAAAGTGTGAGGTTATCAGGATCACCTGAAGCATCAAACATAAATATCACACTGACTGAACTGCACTGCTGGAAAAGTACCTTGGGGCACTACTGCGTAATTTGATGTTGGCATCAGGTTGCACGTCTTGAAAACAGTGAGGGACTGATTAAAACCTTAACCAAAATTATGTCATAAACTGTGCTCAACATCTCAAACAACTGAGACTGTGGGACAGAAATGTCTAAACTGTCTAAAGGACTGAAGACTGCTTCTCATCTCCCGTGGTTGCCACTCTGACATATCCATATCAAAACAAGATCATTGTACTGTTTCTCCCCCAGTGTCCTGGTTCCCACAAAGAGGAAACTCTGACATGGGGAAGCTGTAGTGGGCTGCAGCCAAGTGGGACACAAGGAGCGCAGGTCTTGTCCCAGGTACCCCATGAAGCACTCAAAACAGAGAGACTGGAAAGTGCATAAGAGTCCAGAGCTTCTCGTGAAAACACATCGCTCCGCTCTGTCCCAAGACAGGATAATGCTACAGGTCTCAGCTACGTGAAATTCACATCTCAGATGTCTGGCATCATACCTGGACCACTTTTGTAAAACCTACATTTTGCTTTAATTTTGCTGTCTCTTACTAGATCTAGTGAAAAGATTACAAGTCCATAAGTATATCCATTTTTTCCCACCACATTAAGGGAGGTGTTTTCTCTCCATGCAGACTTTGGTTTCTCTCACATCCTCAGGCGAAGCTACAACTATACAATTGGAATATGTTAAGTTAGTTGAACTGTATTCAGGGTTGGCAGGAGGTTATGATGTTTAGGGGAAAGAGCACTTTTTTGCAAGTCAATGCTCCTAGCATTGGAGATAATTTATATTTTATTATATTTCTTAGTGTTATTTCAGAAAATATAACTACATTTCTATCACTGCAGCACACATTCATATCTGAGCCATGCCTCAGATACTATCATACTAAGCTATGATAATGCTGGCAGCAGAACTGCAGTAGCACCAAGTACACTGCAAGTTCATTTAACAGCTGTCCTCTACTGGAGGAATTGGTGGTATTAGAAGTCTAACTTCCATTTGCCTATGTCTATGCTTAGCCCGCACCCCAGGTTAAACAATAACCAGTTGTTTTATCACCCAAGACCCCTCCCCAGCTGAGAAAGGTAATTGGGAAAAGGAGGGAGACTCATGGGTTGAAATTTAAACAGATTTAATAAAACAAGAAAACCAATATCAATACTAATACAAAAGACACAAAATTATACTTAGCTCATAGAGTGGTGGCAAGTCCCTCCAGGGATAGTAACTATTGAGAAGAGAGAAGAAGAATGAGGGAGATGAGAGCAGAACAAAAAGCCCCCCTCCCCATCCCACCAAGCTTTCCCATTTATAGTGAACCTGACGTTAATGTTACAGAATACACCTGTGGGCCAGCCTGGGTCAGCTGCCCTGGCCCTCACTGCTAATGGCCTTGATCACCGTACCACAGCTGGCCACAAACTGAAACAAAAGGTAACAGGAAATTGATTCTATACATTTTATCCCCACAAAGCCAGGACAGCCTAGTAACAACTATGACAGCCTAACAGATTTAAGATATGCGAAGCATAACTGAGGAGCACCTCCCTGTAAGACCTTTCAGGATGTTTTGTGTTATGAGTTCATTCAACAGGAGCAAACAAAATGAAGATCACACCAATGTATTTCCATACAATTCTGTAGGTTATCTTCAAAAACTTCAAAAAAAATTCAAAAATTACTGAAAGGAGGTTTAACAAATTCAGCATGGAAACTTTGCTATTTCCCCATGAAGAGAAAAATTGTAAGCATGTGATGATATGTGATTATTAATATTGTATTTAATACCAGATTTTGATAACAAAATTTAAACAGATTTTCTAATAACGAAAATAGAAAAAGCCTGTATTTCAAAGGGAAATTTAGCCCAAGATACCCTGGCGAGTACTGTTGTCGCAAGTTCTGCCATTTCTTTTTAGCTCATGAACAAATCCTCGGGTGAGAGGAGTACATTTTCACCTTAACTGATCACTGCTGTTTGTCCAAATCACAAGGCTACTATCAATCAGAAAAGAATATAATATAATGCCTAGAGGTAGCAAAAAAAAACAATTTAATGGAAGACGTTTTTCTCTTCCTTGTGAAACGTCTGTAATAAATTATCTGCTTTCCAGGCAGAACTGTTCAGAAATGACAATGTATCACCAGGCTGCTTAAATATGAGAAAACCATTCACACTGTGGAACAGTAAATACCTGTTTGGGAATGTTAAATGGAAGGTAAAGAAGATTCTCCAACTACTCATGAATTTGCAGAATTTGCTGTCAGGAAAGAAGGCATTCAGTATCCAAATTTTGTCTGTAGAAAGAGCATGAAGAACCTCTGAGACACAAGGGATACTGCCACCATCTATGGTCATTTAAAGCAATTGTGATTACATCACAAGTACAGCTTGTCCAAATTTGCAAAACATATTTTGCACAGCTTTTGGTAACTGTGCAAAGCCACAAGCCTTAGAGCATAGAGCCTTAGAGTCGTCTGAAAAGGCAATTCCACATTTGTCTGAAACTTCATACACTGGTGAATTATCTGAAGCATGACATGCAGAGCTACAAGAATATGTTAGCTGTGTAACCACAGATGGAGGCCTGACGAGTCCATCAGAGCACCTGATATACGGGTCCTTGCAGTAACTCTTACCTGCCACTGCAGAAGAAAAAAAATATCAAAAATATTGCCCATTTTGAATAGGAACTCGATAACTGTCATGCAATGAGAACATAAGAATGAGTTTTTCCATCATATATAACTGATCCTGAAAATTTATCTAGAGAGTAACATTAAAATAGGAACCTTGTCTGGCATCCCTCTAAGATCCAGACCCCCTGTTTAACAGGGACGGTACAGCCAAGATTATTCTTGTATATATTTATTTATATAGAGAGAGAAAGTTCTCTCATCCCAGCAAAATGCAACAAAAACATACAGTCTTTGCAGTGTATGAATGCAAGGCATCAAGTTATTAACTGTTCTTCCATGGCACTATTATGGGATGTTTTCAACAGAAAATATATCGGTCACTGGTTGTGCTTGTGGTACTTGCTAGCTAGTGGCCAGACACTGCAAAAGAGGTGGTCAGCTTGCAGAAGGCCCTTTCCATACAGCTGAACAAGGTTCAGATATGGGAAACGAGCATAAGACTTATCAAAATTCTGAAGTCTCACCTTCCCATATCTCAAATACATATCTCAAATACAGAGCCAATGAGAAAGTTAAGGCAAACCACAGAGTTGAAAGACCTTGCAGTAGATTAAAGTTTATTTATCCTTCTCTGATAAAAATCGGCTCAGGACACGGTAGTCTTTTATAATTACAATTCTACCTTAAGCTGTGCCGGGACATGAAATTATGTTTTTCCCCCTCTAAGTGTAGGTAGATCATTATGGAAACTGTTAACTTTTCCAGGTGATGCCAGACCTTGTCCAGCTGGCTCAGTTTCACTTAACTGGAAGAAGTTCTTACATGCCTCAAAGTGGTGTGAAGAAGCAAGGCAGTGCCACAGTGTGCAGATGAAAGGTGACAGAAACTAAACACATGCCACTAAACTCCCCCCCAGCTCACTTAAAATCCTTCTTTACCTAACAACCATCTGCCAGCTGTGAAGGTACTACTCCAATTAGTAATGTGCAATCTGATTAGTGACTAAATAAATAGGGCATGCCACTTGTATACACAATTCAATGACTGAAGTAAATTTGATCAAGTAAGAAAAACAGTAAGATGCTGATATTACCATGTGTCCTATCACTCTCCAGAAAGGATTAAAAGCCAAAGCAGATTCTATGGGAAACTCAGAAATTGATTTAGTGCACTGAGATTAAATAAGTTCCAATGGCTGCAGGGTCATAGGGAAAGATGGAAAATAAGTAAGGAGAGGAATGGAAGTGATTTTTGTAGTTAGCTTTATTTGCCTGACATGTTTGCTGCATCTAAGTCAGACTGAAGCAGGACCACCATGATATGCCTGAAATTGGTGGTTTTCCCCAGAGTTTCACTTTTAAGCACATACCACAGCTACACCTCCAGCATTTCAGCTCAGTGCTGGGAGTAGAGTCTTGTCCTCAGCACAATGAATGAGGGCAATGTACCAAATCTGGCCCAGACTTGAGCTCCAGTAAAAATTGTCAAACGCAAAGTGCAGCTAAGATCAAGTCCCAGGTATTTTGTTCAAGTAAAGCACAGATGTTCTTGAACTCTTAAGAAAACTGAATGCAACATTCATGTCATTAACTAGTCACAAAAACAGCATTCCTACAACAAAAGCAGGAGCTATTTTTTTCAAAGGAAGATTAAAAGCCTTTGATCAAACTGTACCTTTTGAATAAGTAGGAGATGGGTCTCGAGTAACTTTAAATTGTACAAAATTTCACCAGAACAATGGAGTATCAAAAATATTAATTACTGCCCACAAATAATTTTTAGAAACAACACTAAGGTTGTTCAATAGCACTTAAGGCATTGGGCATTTCTCCACACCTTCTCTGACCTAAACAAACTGAGAAAATTTTTTGAACTTCATATTAATGTAGGATTTCCAGAAGAATGGTTTGGTTTTAATACATTGAACCTACTTGAAGCTAAGAATCAAAGTCAATTAATTAAAAAAAAAAAACAAAAACAAAGTCAATGTCATGGTCAGAAGAATTCTTCAAAGGTTTCAGAATGATCCCCAGCAAAACTGTACCACTAGTCCTTCAGAAAAATTCCTCCTCAAAAATAACTGGAGAGGCAACATGTCTAAGATATGTAATGCCTGTTACAGGTTTACATAGATAAAACCTCTCTTCCCAGCCATAAAAAACCCTCTCACATGTTATTTACTAGTTCGCATCCACCCGAGTTAAAGACCCTATTTTGGAATACTTTGTTGTTCAGTGACATGGGCTTTAGTGCCACTCAGTGTTCAAATGACACAACTGCAGGGAGCCGCTGTAGCAGAGCACCCAGTAGCATGATAACGCGGTGGAACGGTACTTTATTAATTCATAGAAAACAGCTGGATTTTAGAGGAGAGGATGATATTGATCCTTCACTTGATCTCATCTTCAGCCTTAATAATCCTGCTTTGGGAAAAACATAAGGGTTACAGTGGGGGTTTCAGAGGAACTGGACGTTCAGCATGAAATGATACACGAACCGGTGAATTGTCACAGCCGTAAGAAGTCAACAGCAGAGAGGAAGGGACAGTGAAATAAGTCTGCAGGACACAGGAGACAATACAAAGTCAGAGGGAGCGAGAAGAGACGTCCAGCAAATAGGTGCAAGTGAGAGAAGGACAACGTGAACACAAAGAGAATGGGACAATGAAATAAGCAATTAGGCAAATTCAGGTAGGTCATCACTGACTTTTGGCTTATCTGCGGAAAAACTCTTCACCTACATGCAAGATCTTGAATTCAAGAGACATTACAGCCTAAGGGATGAGAAGTAATCCCATGCACTATATTCCTTTATTCTCCCTTTTTCTCCTTCCCAATTACCATTAATTATTTCTGTTAATTTTGGTTTTTTGTTTTGGTTTGGTTTTAACCTAAAAACTCCCTCAGGGAATACACTTTTGAGGCACCTTGCCAAAGTAAGGGCTCTGCTATCTCAACTTGCAGAGGAAAAAAATTAATATGTTATTAATTTTATTGACAGTAATTCCCACAAACAGAAATAGGAGTTACAATCAGACCAAACGATATCTTTCCAGGCCAATAAATGTCAGAAATTTAAAAAACATAAATGGAAACAAAACTTGATTAGGAGATACTGCATATTCTGAAAGAAAATATTATTTGCCCAACCAGAAAAAGATGAAGCTAAGAAATATACAGAGAATCAAACAAGCCGACAGGATCATCAAATACCAGAAACAGAGTCCACATTTTGCATGGGGATGCTGACATTGTCCATAGTTGGACACTGTCATTCCCTGTCCTGCCAGCCTCACCTGACCTACACAAACACTAATTCTGATGAGTGGAGAAACACCAAAGGGCTGTATTGTGAAAACTGTTATTTACAATACATCAAGATATCACTACCACACACAACAACTAGCATGCAACATTGCAATAAAGACATTTCCTTCAGCAGATCAGCCCTCAAAAAATTACCAATCTCAGAAATATGGAAAAGCACAGAGTCCCCCTTGGCTGGCCTGAAGACAACACATGTCTACCAGAGGAGACAGGTTGCTGAATTACGGCATCACAAAAGGGTGCTGAAGGAACACAAACTGTTTGGGGCTTGTATTTTCTTTTCTGCTTGAATTTGTGTAAAATCCCTAATGAACAGAAGTTAATTAGCTACACTTATGAATGATATACAACTACAGCTATAGGGAATAAACAGGTTCACCAGCTGCTGTATTACTCCAACTACACTGTAAATTGCTGCATGCTATTAACATGCTCTCCTGGCTTCAATAAAGAAAATCTTATTGAAATCAGTAGCACACATTTCCTATTTCAGTGAGACATTGCAAAATTAAAATGATATGTAGTAAAAACAATATGTGTGAGCCACCTGCTTACTGTACGATAGAATAGATTGGCATAGAATGACAGCTGCTGCACAGCCAACATTTCAGATACTGTACTACCTTGCCAACTGGACTTGAATTCACACATTATTTCCTTGACTAGCACTGAATGAATTTTTGCTGCTATAAATATGCATTCGCAATTGTGATGAATCATCCTGGATACTAAGGGTCACTGTTAATTCAAATACATCAAGAACTGTATCCAGTGCAAAAAGCCACCAGGGAAAATACCGGTGAGTCAGGACTGTTTTGACGACCTATGTGTAAAGAACATGCCTTGACCCACGACAAAAGGTGACCAATAATGATGATAGCCCCTGAAGAGCATGCTGGGTACTCGTAGCACAAAATGCTAGATGTTAAAACCAAAGAACTGATCAATCATTGCATGCCTCCTCATGCTCACCTGGAGTCTGAGAGAGTTACCATGACCAAGACCTTACAGCATTATTTAGGCACCTAGAGACAGATTCAGATAGCCTAAACTCCACTGAGTTCTTACACCTATCCTAGGCCTATTCTACATCTGCGTTTTGTTTTTAGCAGACTCAAGGCAGGTCACAGCTCTGCCTCTTAGTTGGGCTTTCTGGCTCGTGTAGTTCTCAGCACTGCTCACTGCTTTAGATTTCCCTGGTAATAAAATATTCTTTGCATATGTAAGAATAAATAGCCTGGGTCTGCAACAGGAAATAATTTTATAAGGCTGAATATGGTTTACAGTTCTTCAACAAGCAACAATACTGCAGTGTTCATAAAAGGGCAGGTTTGGGGTAAAAATCAGTAATCTATTTTAACCAATTCAAATGCCAATATCCCATCTGCTAAGTCTCTTTATTTTATATCAGTCTGCCATTTTCTCTTAGTGGTAGCATCAATAAACATTGTTGGTAATCATCTGCTTGTGCTCTAATGTGGCATATTCAGTTTCATTGAACAAAGC
This sequence comes from Nyctibius grandis, assembly GCF_013368605.1. Classification (NCBI taxonomy): domain Eukaryota; kingdom Metazoa; phylum Chordata; class Aves; order Nyctibiiformes; family Nyctibiidae; genus Nyctibius; species Nyctibius grandis. The sequence goes on from NC_090666.1 coordinate 19,862,842, forward strand.
CAGGCTGAAGATCCCCCGAAGAAAAAAAAAAAAAAAAAGTGATTTGTTTAGCTGTGATTCAGACCCATGTCTCTGATTTAAGAATGACTCAAAGTTGCATCATCACCAAACCTGAACACAAATAGTTTTTATCATATACAAAGCTAAATGCTAATAGCAGCTATGTTTTATTTAGTCCAAAGAAATTTTCAATCACATGGGTTTTTTCCTCATTTTGCCAAGGGCAGTGGAACATTTCATAAAAGCCATCAATTTGATGAGTTCACTAAAAACAATATTTGTATCTGATGATGAGTAACAGGATTCCAGTTGGAGAATACCACTTAGATTTAAGAAAGGCTTTGTTTTGCTTTCTCTCCTTTCAGATAGATTTGGAATTCACAGACATGAAGGGCTTGATAACAAAGCCTAGACTCAGGCTTCCCTTAGCCAGTGTTTGCCATAAAATTCTTAAATACTTCTAGCACATTCACAATCTGCAGCCAAAGACAACCAGAGATAATCAGTGGTGGAGGGAATTGTAAAAGGCCACTTACTCTGAAAAACTAGGAGATAAGCCCTGGCTTGCACAGTAACTTCAAAGCCTCGCAGTTTTTGAGTTCCCATCAGGCTTCTCGGGTTTCTAACAGGAGCAAGGCAACAAGAAACTTGCGTCCTTCAGCCTTAAGAGGCTTATCAGAAAGACAGGGAGGATCTGAAACTGTCCAGTTGTGAGATCAACCTAACATACACGTTACCAAAAAGCTGGAAGCTGGAGTACGAGGCTTGGCAAGGAACCATCTGGGAATCAGCTAAGTTTCTTGACTTTTCTTGCTTCTTCAAAAAAACTATCTCCATTAAAAATGCCATTTTCAAAAAATCTGCATTCTCTGATGTAAAAATGTTCCATCACAGATTATTGTCAGGACAGGCAGTTTGACTCATGGGTCACCAGTCCCTGAACAGCCCCATGCTCCTGGAGGTCCTCTACCACAGAGGTGGAAGACACAGAGCTCAGCACCACTGAGGACCAGGCACTCGAGGGCAGCTGGAGCAGCCTGTAACCTGCCTGCTCGCAGGGTGTGAATTAGGCTGGTTCTGCCGTCAGGACATACCCTGTAAACTCTAAGATTCCCCTGCCTGTCAGCTAATATTGTACCCTGCCCTGGCATCATAATGGAAATGGCTGTGCTTTCTGAAGGCATCATCTTTGACATGAGACGTAAAACCATCTATGTTTGTTGTTTCTGTATTTGACATACAGATCTTGAGTTTGAGGAGGAAACAGTAGCTTCTGCTAACAGACATTAGAAACGTGTTTTGGGAGATGGCATGTAAAACCATGTCCTCGGAAAAGAAGTTTAGTAAAATCTCTGATGCAACTGCTCTCCCAAGTGACTAGAACCCACTTTTCAAAGGAAAGACTGCAAAAGTACAAATACACTAAGCTTAAAAATTATGTTCTTGTACATTTGAATCATCTGTATAGTCACTGATGACAAAAAATTTATGACCTCAGCACAGAAGTGCTATTAAGGTATCAAAACCACCTAAACAATTTATTACATTTATTCTTCAAATAACATTATTTTCTATAACATCTGTACTGTGAATGATGCTTATATTTTAGACAATAGCACACATTAAAAGCAAAACAAATACCCACCACTCGAAAAAAAGCAAATGTATTTGAAATTTTGAGGTCAAAATGTTCAAATATTGTTGATATTATGTAATTAATTCAGTAGGCGTGGCCTGATACTACACAACATAACAGATTATTTAAAGCACAAGCACTGGCAGGCCTGCTGTGGTCCCAGCTGGCCTGCTGCCTGGGCTGTACACTTTTTGTGCAAGAAATAAATCCTGCTTTACAATATTACATGGGTCTGAGATTTACTATTCGGCAGCATTGCCTACACCCATGTCCACACACAATGGCGCACCCCTCCCAGACAGGGCACCAGCCAGAGCAGGGCTGGGGCGGTGAGCCAGGCTGGAGGGGGCACCACCGCCCAGGGGGGCATTGGCAGCCGAGGGGGGCAGCGGCAGTGTGTGCCGGAAAAACAGCAGTAGCACATTTTCCCCATCCTCTCCCCAGCAAAACAAATGTATCATTAGAAGCCAAAAAAGAAATCTATATTAAGATGCTGCTAATGTTGAAACAAAGTGACACAAATAAGTTACACCGATAACAACTCACCTTCTTCCTACTCTAGGTATTTATAGCAATCTCTGAAATTTTACTGATATACCACAGTCTATTAATTCTGCTGTTCCCCCCACAAAAAAAGTAGGATAAACAAGGGACAAAGTGAAATCTTTAAAATAGAATTTCCTCCCCACAGTTTATTTAAGTTAGGTATTTAGGACTGAGCTTATCAAGCCAACTGGTAGGCATCCTGCACATGGCATAGCACCTAGCACCGGCTTTCTGCGTGTGCTGAATCATGGCGACTGATTTTACAGAAGTCAGTGGTACGTTCACATATCACAGAGCAGGAACAAACCTTTCATTATGACAGTCTCCTAAATAGAAACGTGTTAATTAACAAAGTTAAAAACCAATTGACCAATTATTAAATAACCTTAGAGTAAAATGTGCTGTTACTGTACTTGAGCTAGCACAGCACAAGTAAATACCTCTAAAAGAAAAAGCAAAGTCTTCTGTGACAGAAACCAATTTGATATGGAAATGGGTCAACAGTTGCTTAAGATGTAGCACAGTTTTGATTTGATCTGCTATATTTGGACTCTGTATGAGGCGCTTCCAGTAACATCGGTATTGCTTATACATGAGACTTTTGCATAATCACTGTATGAAGCATTAGAATTCTTCAAACCAAGAATGATTTTCAAAACGACTATACATATCTATGTTAATAATGTGGATATAACAGTATTTGCTGAAGAAAAAGAACAACTGTTTTCTAAAACAATTAGGATTCACGATACATTGCTTGGCAGACTATTGTTCAAAAGCCCACACAGTCCTTATCCAAGAGAAGCCCAAACGCATCCATGGGCACCAAGTTATGCATAACACTGAGCTCAGAATACACACTAGACAAACAATGAAAAATATAAAAATAATTGGACACACATTTATTTTACAAATTAAATCCTGTACTTGTAGCAAACTGTTTTTATATTGCGGCTTTTTAGACACAATCACAGTTTCAGTTGTTCTTAAGAAAACAACCAGATTCTATTTTAAGATTTTTCCTTCAAGGATATACTATAACCTTGTACTTCCACGTACCTCAGTTGTTAGCTTTCCCATCCACCTTGTTATTCCTATGCAGTCCCTAGTAATCCTTGTATCATCACAGGGAGTAAGCTAATTTCACTCCTGAAAACTATAAAAGATCATTTCACCATGCTTACCACCATGTTAGGGAACCTTCCCCAGCCAGCAGTGAATTCTCTTTTTTACTTGCTTGTCCTCCACTTGCATATGCTACCAATACAACCACATTGGCTCTTCTTTGCCCTTACATTCTGCTGTCTGACCTTGGGAAGAAGAATACACGTATGTAATATTTTCCTTTACGTATGTAATAACAACAAATATATGTATTCGATCCTAAAAGCCAAGTGCAGGCATTAAAGATTAGTTATTGACTCCTGCAGATTGATCATGCAAAGGAATGTGACCTTGGTCACTGATGAGGTCCTGGTAGCCCTCACAGCATAGAGCCATGACTAGCTGATGAGCACGGGCAACCTTAAAAAACAAAAATCGTAGTGACCATTTTCAATCGACCTCTGTATGCTATCTGAAATTGAAAGAGGACACGTGCAGATTATATTAGCGTAGGTAATATATATTATGATATTAGCACATTATCTCTGCAGAGACATAAACGAGTTATTGTAGCCATAGTTAGCCAGAGGTTTGCTGAAATCCAGGGAAGTGGGAGTGCTAGGTCTTCATACAGAAAACAAAATGAGACAAAAATGGACCAGGCTCTTTGTGATTAATAATAATGACTCTAAAAACCAACATGAATTATAATTAGTGGTTACTAACCTTTACAGAGTCCACGTGAATATCCATTGGATTTCCATTCTGTGTCTTATATACCAATAAAGGTGATATGCTGAGAACAAAAGTCTCTACAATACATATCTCTACAAGGGTACAGCCCATTCAGTCAAGGCATATTTTAACCTAATAATTCCTACAGCATATTGCAACTATTAGACTAACTGCTATTAGGGAAAACCAAAGTACTCAATCCTATGTCTGGCTCTGTAACAGATGTCATACATAATGTTTAACAAGTAGTTCATGTCTCTTGACACCATTTTACCACTTGTAAAATAAGAATGCTTTGAGATCGTTGAATGGTAGACATTATAGAAGTAGAAAGCATTGACTATTATTTGTTGTATTATTATTATTTAATGTAACATATGGATGCAAAATTCTGGCTTGCTTGGCCAGGAAGACAGCCCTATATGTTTAAAATTAAATTAGCATTGAAAAAAATTAAGCAAACAGACTATCTCAAATAGGAAATGAAATAAACAGTATGGAGCTCTTTAAATACATAACAAGTAATCAGCAAAAGGGCTGTGAACGGAACCTGAGTGGGAAGCTTGTGACCAGTGAGGCTGATACTGCTGGAAGCCTGAATGAAAGTTAAAAGGCTCCATGACTAGGCCAGACTATACAGGCAATTAGAAGTGCTGAATGTTGCCAAGGCATCAGGCCAACAAGAATTACAACTCAACAAACTGAATGAAGGAGAGTGGGGGGAGAAAAAAAAAGAAAAGGGAAAAAAAAAAAAATAAAAGCTTTAATTAAATATTTGAGATCTCACAAGGGATGGGGAAAGTGCCAGGTAACTGGAAGATGGTTAACTAAATGGAGGAGGTCTGCTCGCTCATTAATGCATGGGGGAATTTACAAGTGTAACTTCTACTACCATTAATTGGAGCTACAGTAAATGAGTGGTGCCAGTCTATACTCATGGGGAAAGGCTCTTGTTACCTAGACCGGTCTTACCTGGTAAGGGTTTATGGAAGAGTTATGAGGTGATTTTTCGATCTGAATAAAAAAGGAAACTTAGATGGAACTTCCTGAAATAAAAGCTTGTACTTCTTTAAATGCAGGATGATCCCAGAATAAGGCAGTATTTTCATAAGAACTTTTCTTAGCAGTATTTTTTCAGAATTCTGCAAACATGTACTTCTCTCTGCTCTGCACCTCAGAAATCCCAAAATAACCCTGTGGGACATGCATCAGATTTAAAGTGGGTAAAGTAACTTAATTTCTGCAATTCCCTCTCAGAAGGGTCAACAGTTGGGATGATTTGACTGTGCCTGTGCCGAAATGAGACAAGGAGATGAAGCCAGCAGGTCACTCACCCACAAAGAAACAGTAGGAAAGAACAGAAGTACTTGTGAAAGGACCCAACGCTGGCGAGGGCAGGGGAAGAACTGCAAGTGTACTGTGTCACTGGACCCAGTTAGAAACTCTATAGGTGTAATTACTTCAGATAAGCATATGTACATTTTTATGCAGCTCCAAATTCCGTGGTTTTCACTACATCTATCACATGTCAAATTTTAAATGCATGTTAGTTATAATACACCATTTTGCTATCCACTGTTCCTCCATTAAATCTGAAGTTTGTTGTTTGCTTCAAATCAAAATTTTAACCTTCATTGTTCCTATAGTACTACAATGAAGTCAGAAATTATTTACAGACTAAAAAGAGATTTGTATTTTTTTCAGCTGCAATCAGAGAAATTCTGGAATATGCAAAATATGCTGTATTTTCAGAGCCCATGAATACAAATGAGAAATAACAGCTTTAGTGACTCCTTCAGGTACATAAAATGGAGAAGTAAGGGCCAGGAAGCTTATGTCAGGGTCCCATGTTGGTTATTTTATCAATATTTCTAACTGAAAAGGAGAAACCATTGGAGTTTCAGAGCATGACATTAAAAAAAGGGCAGAATTCAGCATCTGTTCTCCACATGACTATATATCATGGGATAGTTTAGAGTAAGGAATCTATTTAAAAAAAAAAAAAGCTCACGAAGGAAAATGCTATAAGCCTTCAGAGTCTTCAGGCCACATAAAATCTTTTTAAAACTCAAACTGCCCTCAGATGTTCAAGAACTTGGTCTCTCAAGTGAAATGTGTCTATACAAGCACATTTTAAAAGACTTTCCATTCTCAACTTTTACTAATGCCTTAACAGAAAGGTGGTCAGGTAGCCACCTCAATAAGCCCAACACTTTTTAAATTTACACACCAATTTGGACTTGGACTCTTATTTCATTACAGGAATAATACCATAAACCTTAAAGAGTAAAGGAGAGCATTACCACAATAAGTTAAAATTATGACTACAACTAACAGTAAATGAGACATATATCTATTAAAGTATTTACTGTTCTTGAAGACACAAATCATTTCATACCATCATCACAGGATTACCTTATGAAAAATAGCTGCCAAGAATGATGCACTTTCTTCTCTTGTCTACCCTCATGAACATCTGTAAAGGACAGAACAGACCCACATCTGCAATTGCTAGGAAGGAGAATTTATTTCAAAAGTACATCCTTTATGCCCATAACAGAATCAAATATTAGATAACAATCAATTCAGCCATTATTTTTATGCGGAACTTAAATGCTGACACAAAAGCCAAAGTCAGTATTACTAGCCAATTCTGTTAAATTTCTCAAGATTTAAGATGGGAAAAAATGGAGAATTTTCACATTAAGGTGGTGGGCTATATTGTAGCTTAATTTATAATTTCCAGGCATATAAAGCAAGCATAGACAGACCATATGTCTTTTCTTGGCCTTTAAATGCTCCTATTTTCCACTAGACTTGCCTTTTTCTCCATCTACTGGCAGCCATACCATTTTCTATTCAGGTGATTGGTCGTAATGAGCCAACTCCTGTTTCCGTATGAATACCCACTTTTTTCCCCAATTACTTAAGCTGCCAGCAAGTCACTGGTGTCATGTTCTTTGATGCAAATCTGGTGTCAATAGAGAACAGGACTACATAAAGAGAGAATTTATGATGATACCCTTAGCTTAATATTTTTTGTTAATGCTATTCAGTTTAGCTTCCAGTGAATACGGGAAGCGGCAATGGTCCACAGTAAGAAGTAAGAATATCTTTAATTGGCTTTGTGCTCCACATGCCCTTGTAATCAGCCTTCCCATATGGCAGTCTGAAATAAATTTATCAATCTCCATTTATGTATTTATGTCACTTTAAAAGGTCCATTTTAGTCAATATCAAAATCTATAAAAATGTCACATTTAATTTTACAATTTTATTTTAAAAGTTAGAACTCTGAATACATAGTTTGATATTTACAATTTTTGGAAATAAGCAGACACATAGAAAAGCACAGGGAGGGGGGAAAGCTTCTGAGGCCAATGAGCACCAGTTATTAACAATACAAGAACTAAATATATCATCTTAACTCACTTTTTTGAAAGGTCATTTTTCATTAATCTTTCTTAAATGGGCTTGCATATTTTTCACTTAAAGGGAAACAGCTTACATTTTGCAAGCCAAGAGACCTTCTTCTTGGAATCCACCATGATAAGCGTGATCATGGGGTAAGGGGCAGATTCCTTCCCAGTGTTGGCACTCCTGATTGCAAGCACCACGTTTGACAGTAAATAGCTACAGAACAGAACTATTTTCCATTGAAAAATTGCTGTATTACAGTTCTAATACAAAATGATAAAAGCAACACTACCCAGTATTGAAGGCCTAGTCTATTAACTACCTACCTTCAAACCTGTATCATTTCAGGAAGCCTCCCAGGATCTCTACCAAGCAGATTTTCCAAGTGTTGCCCATTTTTTCCACATGATTCCAACTAAACACCATTTTAAGCCTCTGAGTAATTTCTTGAACATCTTCTTCTGCAATATAGATACCAGGAGCCAATCTAAAGAGACAAACATTTTCAGTACATATTAAAAACTGCTCTTGGCACTACAAAACTCAGATTCAGTTCTGCATGTTCCCAGGTGCTCTCAATTGGGACTTTATCTATGAACTAATCAGCTTCTGTAGTAAGATCTTTTATAACAGCAAGTATCCTAAACAACTACTGCTCTTTTGCTGAAAGAGCTTCTGGGTTGGTTTTTTTATCATGAAAAACAAAATAATAAATTATTTTTTACATAAGGTTCACAGCACTATTCACAGAGCTGAGACAAAACAAGAAGCCAGCAAAGGGAAGACAGGTGAAAAGCAAAATTATTTCTTTAACAGTCTGCTAAGAATTTTATCATCTTTGATTGTGCTGATTTACAAATAGGAAAGGTCCTGTCTAATCTCTGTAAGGAAAGAGGAAAAGAAGATAGCTGCTAAACTTGAAATTCATTAGAGAAATGCATTTAATATCTAAATAAAACAAAACAGTAATGTTAAATGCAGTGTGCTTAATTAACTTGCAAAAATACAAATATTTTTTAGAGTTTAAAGTTGCTGTTTAATGACAACCTGTTTTTATTACTGGGCTAAAATCTGGTTTTAGATGCACACATAAAATCAGAGCAGCTCACAGGTTTCTCAGATTACTCAAGATCAGGACTGGATTTGACTCTGTACTAAGCACGGTTTTCTCTCCACATGCTGAAATAGCACATAAACAAAAATAAATGAATACTGTAATTCATTAACTTTGATACAGGAGTTAACTGGAATGTGTACAAATAATTTTACACATTTTTTTCACCAATGCATTTTAAAAGGTGTTTTAAGACTATTGCCCATTATAAAGTCTGTACTCAAGCATAACCGGCTGCCACAAACTGTAGAGGAGCATTGCTGTTGAGGTATCAGGTCAAAGGCATTTAGACCCTGGAAGGACGAAACAGATGCCTGATTGGATTTCCAAAATTGAAGGTACCTGCCTGCTCTCTAGTTGCCTAAATGCTTTCAAATCTCTTAATAAATACTAATGGAATAATACAAGGCATGGACTAGCTGGAGCCTACATTTGAAATCTGCTCTCAAACCTCATTTGCAGATTGGCCAGATGGTAATTAGTGTGGAGGTGTTCTCCAGGCAGACTTGCTTTCAGGGCAGGGTTTTTTTAATTTTATTGGGGTTGGGGGAGGAGAAAAGGAAGTCTTTTTTCCCAGTTAAGATTAGTAACATCTAGGAAAGGGTGAATAAAAGCTGAGCTACAACAGAATATTCTCTGGTTTGACATATTTAAGAAAGTGTTTGCAATTTAATCCAGAGAGACCAATAAACAGAAGACTAAAATAAAAAGGCAGAAGGCTGCAGTGTCAAAGTGTTGTTGAAGTACATGAGAAAAGCATTCCACTTGGGGTTCATTGTAACACTTCTAATAATGATCTTCCCATATTTAGACACAAGAGGTAGCAAATTCAAACCCCCTGGAATGGATACAATACAGTTATACAACAACATAGCAAACTGTATTTATTTTGTTATTACTACCTATGCACCCTATGGTTTCTTTAGGGAAGATGGTATGATATCTTTATACTGTGGTGTGTAAAAGAAGTCTGAAATCTCTCTTCGACACCACTAACATACCCAAATCCTTCCCAAATAGTGAAAGACCTCCAACTTGATGCTAAGCTTGATCTTAAGCATCACCAAAAAAATAATATGTTTTGTTACTGCATTTCTCTCTGAGAGGTTTTCAAAATCCTTCCAGTCAGTACATGAGATAGGATACATATTGTCGGGGATAAGTTGTTAAAGTGAATTTGAAATGTGCTTCTCAAAATATCGTTTACACATTTACCAGATGGTAAAATAAACATGTAAATTGTTATCGAGTATACACCAACTTTATACTACAATTTTACCCACTGTAGAAATGGTGTAAAAATGTTGAATATAGTGTTACTTGTTCATTTAATAGTTTATTAACATTTTAAATACATTTGGAGAACAGGTTTACTTTCAAAGAAAAATAATTACTTACAAAAGCATCATTTTAAGCCATTGATCAGGCCAAATTAACCCACTCGCTTCTATATTTGTCATTTACCTTATCAATAATATGTTTAGCATAATTATAGTTGGTTTCTAAGTATTTGCCTACACATAGACATTACACATGTTTAATGAATAGGTTTTAAAAGATAAATTTAAGTTGAATAAAGTGCTAAAAAAGTAATTTTAAGAAGTATAGTTATCAACATCTTAATTAAAGTAGCTGCTGTTAGACCAACAGGTCACACTGCCACTGGAATTTACTCTTTCATGAGCCACCATACACATTCAGAAATACGAAGATGTGAATACTTTATGTATGATGAAATAGAAGGTGTGTGCTCACCAACCCTTGTGTCCAAAGACAACCCTAATGCATGCACTATTTAGCAATAAGCAATAGTTAAAATCTTCCAGCTCAAAAAGTATCCCTTGTCCTTCTATAAAATAAAAGGTCCCATACGTGTATTCACTTGTTAATGATCCGGGTAGAAGGCAACAGATGAAGGATTTTGATGGAAGACTGTTGCTTGTACTAGCTATGATTGGTCTTTCCTTTTGCAGTTCTGTTTCTATCAACCCAGCACATCAATTACACTGTGCTATAGGATTTTCTTTCCCACCTTTCACACTATGCCAGCTCCTTTTTTTAAAAAATAACTTCATTATTTTGCTGTCTTAGATTTAGGAACTTTCCTTATCTGTGAGGACATATATTCACTCAGCATATTTTATTTTTAGTCTTATGCACCCAGCAGATTCAGAACTAATTACTCCTTAGAAATGAGCGTTATCGACTAGTCTTCAAAATATCCAAGGACTTTTTTGGGTCTTGGATTCTCATTTGAGTTCTGTCTGAATTATTTCTTTCAGAGGCTTTTCACAGCACCTAAATTCAATCTCATACCAGCCATGAAGTTCCTGTTTGCTATTACATTGCGGCTTTACTATCATATGCCCCTGGCAGTAAGGTGTTATCACACAGATACAAATACATGATTCTCAAAAGTAATAGCACAGAGTTAAGAGGTAAGTTAACTTTATTAGTGAATTCTGGAGGAGCTTGCATATCCAACAAATATCCTGTATTAGTAGGTGCCACAACACAAACTCCTAACCAAAATGATCTTTAAAGAATGTCCCCCCTATACATGGAACTAGCGCAAAAGCAATAGAAAATAAGCTTTAAGAAACCTGTCTGGTTTCTCTGACTCAGACTATGGAAGCTTGTGATTTACGATTCAGAAGTCCTGCTGAAAAACAAAGTGCCAAAAGCTGCTCTGCGCTGGGTGCTTGAATAGGGCTCTAGCAGGATCTTCTATGAAAGATGAAAAACAAACCAATTTGCGTGTGAGTGCTTCTAAAACACCACTTAGAATTTGCTACTTTACCAACCTACCTTTTGGATTACACTGCAGCTGAAGTATTTTACAAAAAGACACAGAAATATTTGATGATATTTAAAAGATTGCAATAATAAGGTTTTCATATGGGAATAAATAATAACGTAACTTAATTATACACCCCCTGAAATCTCTGGAAAGGGCTGGTTTAGAAATCATTAGGCAGAAACACAAGTTCAAACTTAAAGAAATAACCTAAGTGTGATAGGGGGAAGATTGACAGGTGTATACGGACAGAAGGTGTCCAATAGCACACCTACAATTACCAGTCTACCTCTATATATGAATCAACAAAAATGTGAGGAAGCTTAAAAGTCTGACTACCAAAATCCCTCATGCATTCAAGTCATGGATTGGCTTTGGTGTACAAACATGTACTATAGACCAAAACACTAAACATGAGAGGGAACTGATGGAGAAAGCATTGTCTTCAGAGCCTGAGCCACCGAGCACCAACCACCTCTGCCAACTTCCTTCGAAGCAGAGCCTGAGCCAACACTTCTATAAAGGCAGGGTGAGCACTGGAAACTTGCAGCATATGCTGCTATTTACATAACTAATTGTAGCATGCACAGTCAAAAAACAGCCTCTAGCTTTAGCATATACGTGCAAAATAATTTATTTTATTATGTACAGAAAATTAGAAACTGTCAGAAACAAAGCCACTAGTAACAGCCGTGAGGAAGATGCACCTCCTAGATCGCAGAGGCTAGTCTTAACACACTTGTGTGGTTTACAGCTAGAATATAAATCTAGACAACATTCAATGACAACTGATACCCTATGCAAGCTTTCAGTAAAACTGACATACACACACCATGGTCTGATGGTGGGGACGCTCAAGAAAAATCTTCCCAGTCTCAGATGAGCTGTGGTTTGTCACTTTAGACACTGTCATACAAGATGAAACTTTGCAAAGGATACTGCAAATATAATAATAATCTAATATTACACCAAAAAAAATGGAAGAAAAATGTAATGGTGTAGCATAAAAGCATTAGCTGAATAGCTCCTAAATCTCTGATGAATAATAGAAGGACATCAAGATGTGGAAAAATACAGAAGATGGAATAAAGCTGCATTATACTGGCTACTTTTCTGTGAAAAACAAAACCAAAAAAACTTAAAATTAATAAAACTCAAGATTTCTCAGGCAAAACAGGGTATTTGTATAATGCAGAAAAAATGCATATTGGTTCTAGAATATTCTCCTGTTATTCAGAAATAACATTAGAGACATTTAATCCTATAGATTAAATCTATATTGGCTAGACATGACATTCTTGCAATTACAGACTAGACTAGAATTTGTTACAAATTTAAATATTTTTATAAAAGAATAAATTTTAAGCTGGTTATTTTAAGATATCCTCTGGCCAGGAGTCTTTTGGAAAATGGTGTTAAAATTGTAAAAAAAATAAATAAAATCAAAAGCTATAAAGAATCAAGCTTAGATCAGCAGAGGCCCCATAAATTATAATGCAAAACCCATAAAACTAGGAGTTCACCTGTTACATGCTACTTAAGAAAGAAACCTCAGAAACAGACACCCTGGTTATGCAACTATAAATGCTAAAAATATTTACATTGTAGATTCTTATAAAACGTGTCATGTTAAATCTCTTGTATGAGTTAAACCCTTTACAATCACAAGAAATGATATGTAAATGTAAATTTTAAAGTTCGGGTACAAAAGAGAGCAGCCTTCCATGAATCTCGTCCTCTTCACTAATCCTGAGCAAGGCTTTCCTTATTTAAGCATCCTCCACAGAAGGAGTTAAAGGAGAGAGCATTCATCTCAAGCTCTAAACAGAACAAGCCAAGGAGGAGCCAGTGAAGTGCCCCCCAGGTAAGGAAAAGGATGGAGGGCAAGACAGAGGCTAGAGCTCATGGGAAGCTTTGGAGATCTACCAGGGGAAGGAGACCAGAGGCTGCTTGGGGACTACTGGTGTATTTGCTTCAGCTTGGAACTCTGCTGCTTCATCACCCAGGAATACAGCAATGCATGCATTACCCTAAACAACTCTCTGAGGGCAGGTTTGGGGTTACAGATAAGCCCATCTCATACCTACCTGCCTGTGAAAGGGATCACTGGCTTCCTTCTGTCCTGCCCTGGCACCCTGCAGCCTGGCAGCGTTTCCCACACGTGTGGCTTCAGAGAGCTAAACTGACAGCAAACTAACCCTTGTGAAAAGGACTGAGTACACAGAGCTACACTTAAAATCTCCTAGATCCTTATCCTGAGGCAGTTGTAGATAGCAAAATAAAGTCAAAATTAAATATAATTACTGTTTAGTACAGTGTGCATTTAGCACAAGCACTGCCCTTGTCCCTCTATAGCTGGGAAATGTGACCACAGTGACAGAGCTGCGTTTTAATTACCAACGAAAAAAAAAACCACCCCAAACCCCACAACAGGTAGCACTGCTAAAGCAAAACAGGCTTAGGCCCTGATCCTGCAAAGACTTATGTGCCCATATATGCTAAACTTTACACTGTCACAGGGCAATTATTTGTGTTGTTTCTCCAGTTATAATGTATTTGGAAAATAAGCAAATACTGCTAATGGACTACTGTGGGCTTTGGCCTTTTAGGTTACATCTGTCTAAACAACGTACAGGGAAATATATTCCTGAAGCAACCTTACCTCCACATGTTGTTACAGTAAATTTTTATGTTAATTTTTAAAGGCCCATTTTTAATTTCTGTCATTACACTTCATGTTACTTTAGTTTATGTCTACTTATAAAAATGAATCAGTCTGTGATTAAAAAAATCCCTTTTTTTAAAAATTTTCATTTATATAAATGATCAGAGAGAAGCTGTAAGTGAACAATATACAGAAACACAACAACTGAAACACTGAAATGTTTAAAAATACAATATTGAATGTTAACATCAGAGGGGTTTTACTGTATTTAACACAAAGGAAAAAAGAGCTACACTAGATAAAACTGCAAAGAACGTGAAAAAGATTTGGGCATTACAAAATTTCAGACACATAGAAGAAGGACTGAAAATCTCTGATTAATTTCCTTCCATTCAACTTCTGAGCATTTATTTTATATTAAAGGAATACAGTTGGCCTAAATACTGCCCCTAAAAAGGGACAAATTCTTATATAACACACACCAACCAAACTGGTTTTGGTTCAATTATGAAGACAATTAAAGCATCAAAATCAACCTTGACAATAAGCAGAAATGAAGCTTCAATTGTTCTTATAATCTAAACAGAGAGAAATAAAAATGTAAGTACAGGAAGATATCAGTTGATGGTTTTGTAATTATTTTAACACAGGAGAAATAAATATGTATATCAAATTAATACTTGGCCCTATTCATTCTGTCAAACAGCACCTGCTTTGGATAGCATCTAAACCACAAGAGGAAACAATCAGATGACACAAATCACCATTGAACCACTGAAGTCAACGCAATGACATAATTGCACACCGCTTGAGGATTTAATCCACGCTATTCTGACCCCAACTCTGCAACAGATACCAGTCCTCAATGAGTATCTGAAATAACTGCTCGATAATGCGCCCAAGAATAAAATTGTAAGAAGCGGGGAAATCATTTAGGACTGCAAGCACTGCAGATTTTTCAGTGAGATTTTCATCACTTCTAAACGTGGGCTACTAAACCACTTGGAGACTTTTGAAAAATGCCCCTACGCCTCATCACTGCTGCACAGTGGTTTCCATAGAAAATTCAGGAACTGTCAATGGAAAGCAAAACCTTTTACCTATTATTCAATACCTTGCATCTAATTCAAGTGAAATGCTCCCTTCTCCTAATGCAACAGTAAACTAAGCTACCAGGAGAGAGCTTACACCAAGCTTAGAGTAATATCTATGTACAAAACCATTGTGCTTTAGACGCATAGCAGTAAGGCAGCAGCAACATGGGGAGGAGGGGATGCTTTAAGGGTCTGCTGAAAGGGGATGTAGCATGGGGAACAATGACTTCTCTGTGTTACTGCACTGCAGATCTAATTTAGGGAAACGTAGGCACCGATCATAGAGCAACAGGCAAGACAAGAGGTGCTGCTGCCAGGCCGTCGGCTGGGACTCCAAGACGGTACGGGGTGAGCCCTGACTCTCCCCAGGGCCAGGGAGCAACCACCACATTTCAGTGGAGGTCTGCAGAAGATGGAGATACGACAGTCTAGTTGTAGTCGACTCCTGATAAATAACACCTCCCCTTCAGGCACACATTTCCACAAAGGTAAATAAGCTGTAACCAGGGTGTTAATCAATCACCAAAAGCATTTGTTATCTTACATTTATGATTTCAGTTTATTTCTGTGTGGGTGGGTGTCTCTGTCTAAACTAGGACACCTTTCAGCAACCTAAAATTTCTCTCAACTAAAAATATCGCTGTTGCTCTCTCACCCTTCAGTCCCGGACCAATATTATCTGCTTCTTGGATAAACAAAAGCCATCAATGTGTAACTAAATTAAATTCAAGGAAGAAGCCTACTTACAGAAATGAATTCCATAGCATAGCCCATAGAAATTAAGATACGACTTTTATAAAGTTTAAATTATGTATCAGTGCTGTCACTAAAAATAAAAAAAAAAAATTACCCAAACAAGCCAAAAAAATATATTACAGGTGATTGAAGTGGGAGCTTGTATGATGCACTTTGGTAACTCATCAATGCAGTGTTTCTACTATATTAAAAAAATCAAATTATTAAGTGTATTCTAAATCAGTCACTTCAAGGTACATGACTATCACAATTATTGAAAAAGGCCTTGATCCTGAAAACATTTATATCTGTGAATTTTTAGACAAGTGAATAGTCTTTGTAGGACTGACCTCTTACTTTACGTTATTCACACATATGAACTTGCGTGCACGATCAGAGACTAAGGCAGGAATGCACATTTACAAGCTATCAACATTTTACCTAAATGTGTCTTAAAACAGATTCAAAGTCATTAGCAGCTGTTTCTTATTTAAAGCTTAAGAAATAAATGCTTGTTAATATCAGTGTAATAGTATAGATAGTTTTACACAGAAGTAATGGATGAAGTTTTCATCCATTCTCCCTTCAGTTTAAAAAAAAAAATAAATAAAATTGACCTAAAAAGTCAACTTAAGACCAACAAGATCATTCGTACTCGTATCAGCCCCTTGGTGTTAGAAACACTGCAACTATGAGAAATTGCAGTGATCGCATGAATAAAACATCACAGATTTTATTGTGTAATATATTTTATAAGGCCAAAAGTTACATTTAATCAGCAATGGCAGCCCTGGATCTTTATGAATTAATTATTATTCTACATCTGTAAGAAGGAAAATGTTACGTATGCTCAAAAATTCAAGAGAGCTTTATACATATACATTTCAACCAATACTATTTTTTTCAGATACACATATTTGACAAATGGACAGCTTTCAAGTGATCACACTCTGAAATAAGCAGTGCTTTTGTGCATTCCCAGATTAATATGCATTCCGACAAACGCATCAAATGTTATCACTAAAGTGTGCGGCTCTCTAGACGTACCACAAATATATTACATCTATTTAGCTGGAAAGAACTGGGTACTGAACATGAACAGTCTGCTGCCTTCCGTCTACTTATCGCTCTGCTATTTCAATCTTTTTTCTTTGTCTTTGCCCCCGTATCTTAGCAAGTGACACATTCCCCACTGGAAACTACATTCATGACAAGTTTTAATACGTAAAATGAAAACTTGTGTCAATTCTGCACAGAAACAGTACCTGGAAAGCATACTTCCATGCAAAATCGTTTTTTCTGCTTTTCCCAATTCTTTTTTTGTATCACAGCAAGTTTAAAATTTTCCTGTGCAATTTAAATAAGATTGCCAAGAACAGTAACCTTTTACAGGGATAAATAACAGCACTTCCAGTTGACAAAGTAATTTGTGAGGGACATACAAAGCACCTGAAAACACAGACTGTGAAGAAAACCATTTTAACTATAGCAACAGCACTCACTGCATAATGTTATAAGGAAAATTATGCAATTAGGTCTCTTATCAGACTTATGAAAATTCAGATTTATGCCAGCTGGGGAAAAAAAAAAAATCATTGTTCATCACATCTCCCTTAAGCACTACCTAGGGGAGGGGAGTGATGACCAGACAGCGAAAATTAAGAAGAACGTGTCCCACCTTACGCCTATTCTGCCAATCTGTTGCGGTTGTTCTTCTAGCTCCATAGGTTTACATGATTTTTTTTTTCCTAATTTTTTTTTTTTCTGACAAGTAATACAAGACAGATTCTTGCCTTCTTAGGATCTTGCAATCTAGTTTAGACATAGCACGTCAAGTGGTGATGAAAGAAGGTTAGGGTGGGTTTGAAAAGATTAGGATTCCAACAGTAAACGATGCAGAGACATCAGTTTGGTAATGTACACATGTTTTGCATGATTCATTGGACCGAAATGGCCAAAGGAACTTAAAAAGCTGTCAAAGGCATCTTTACCTCTGACCTACCTAGTCATCCATCTGCTTCCTCGTACTGTCAATCAAAACCCTCCCATCCTTATCACTATTCTATTACACACATTTTCCACAACCATTTCTCCTCCAGCTCTTAAAAAATATCTTAGCAAAACATTTTCAATCAGTCATTAAAAAACCTTGTTAAAATATGCAATGTGTCATCAAATATGCATAGCGTACTCGTGTAAAATCTGCAGAGCGTAAATCCCTGTATTACATTTGCTATAGTATTAATGTGAAACACCGTAGAAAGTATTGCCAATAAGAACTTTGAATTACTTTCTAAGGATCGGAGCTTGATTTTGTGTTGTATCAAATAAAGCAAAGAAAGGGCAATTGAAAGGATTATTTTACATAATAATTAAATTAAAAGCCCGCTCTGCATGCCTAAAATAACAATACAAATTATACTTCATGTAAAATTCATGCAATTATTTGCTGGCCTAACAAACACATACGCGGGGTTTTGCTTCGACTAAACTGAGCACGCTGCAAGTATATTATCTCTTACAAACACCGGGTCAAAACCTTCATGTTCGATCCTAGGTGAACGCAAACATTTTAATGTGTCAGTAAACATACGTTTAGCAGATACACAGGTGCACCTCTAATAATAATAAACTAAAAAATTATAATAGTAATAAAGTGACCTACCGACAGGAAATTGCCTTTTTTACTTCTGCAGCCCTTATCTCTTCCAGTCTCTCGCAGAAAGAGTTACGGAATTATCCTGTCGAAATAGTTATGGAATAACATTAACCACTCACGCGCAGGAGAGGATTTTGTTCAGACCTGTCACACGTTACGTATTTATTCCAGACCCGCTGGATAACCCCCACTAAATAAAACCTAGCGAAATCATTTTTGACAAGCGGTGACCGGTGTTGGGCGAGGAGCCCCCCGCACCCTGCCGCTGCAGCGGGGCGGCGGGCGGCAGCGGGCTCCCCTCGGCGCTGCGTGCCGGCCTCCCCGCCTGGCAACGCCGCCGTAGCTCGGTCCGCTTGCTTTGCCCTCTCGGGGGGCAACGCAGGGGGACAGGCAGCGGCAGGAGGGCGGGAAGGGCGGCTGCTGCTGGCCGAGGGCGGGAAAGGGGGCTCGAAAACATTTGGGCTTTCAGAGCCTTGCTCCCCCGGGTTACGGGAAGCCCCGTGGAGGGCCCCGGGACAGCCCCTCACCGCGCCGCTGAGGGGGAAGCCGGGGCCCCGCGGGGAGCGGAGAGGCGCGGGTGATACGCGGGGAGGAGGCGGGCGGCGCCGCGGCCTCCGGTGCGGGGCGGCCGGTGAGGGGCGCGCATCCCCCGTCGCCCCGGCTGCCCGCGCTTCCCGGAGGGACCCTCTCCCGCCTGACGCCCCAGGCCGCCCGCGCCCCCCCAGGGGCACTGCCCCCCACGGCCCCTCACCGGGCGGGGATCCCGCGACCTCGCAGCCCCCCGCGCCGCCCCGGGGGGCAGCACCGTGAGCCCGACGGCAGCCGCAGCTTCCCGCTGACCTCAGAGGCCGCCGTCGCCACCCCAAGCTCGCGGCCGCGCGGCCCGCGCTCCCCGCCGTGCACCCGGCGCGCGGCCCAGCGCCAGCCGCTGCAGGCGGCGGAGGCGCGAGGGGCGCAAGAGCCCTGCTCAGGTGGAGCCCCGCACCTGGGCGGGGGCAAGGGCAGGCAGGTGAGGGCTAATGCAGTTTGGCTGCTCAGGGCCCCCGGCCAATACCGCAACAGGACAAAATCCCCGTGGCGGCTCCGCACCCGCGCTTCCCCCGACGAGGAATCAAGAATAAAACTGGCCTTTTACCCCAAGCACCTGCGCACCCGACCCACACAGGTGCTGGGGATGGCACCTTCCCTGACGCCTATCAATAGGTATTTTTTAAAGGGGGGGGGCAGCATCGCTAGAAGGTCGGCAGAGGGAGGGGTGGTGCTGCGGGAGCGGGGGCCCTTCTGCCGCTTCTCCGCTCCTGCGGCAGCCCGCGCAGCAGGGAAGGCCGCTCCTCCGAAGGGGCACCCGCCCCTGCCCGGCACCTTGCTGAACACCGCGGAGACTCCGCCAGCGCAGCCCCCGCCCCGGGCCAGCGAGGCGAGGGGAGGCTGCGGGCGGGCAGGGCTGCGCCCCTCGCTTCTGCTCCGCCAGCAAAGGCGGTCCCCCACCACCGCCGGGCACGTCTCCCTCCTGCGAAATGTTTTCAGGGGGGTTTAAGCGTCAAAGACAGGGATAATTATAAACCTCGCAGACCCGACGGGGTTTCATCTCCCTCCTTCTCCGACTGCAAACCTCCACGCTTGGCCCCGCGCTGTACGCGCTCTCCTCTGCGCTCAGCCCCCCCGCTCAAAAAGACAAAGGCTGGGCGAGGGGGCCGGCTCCGGCAGGGACTCCAGCCCCGAGAGCCTCGCCGGGAGCGGGGCGAGCCCCCGCCAGCCTCTTCCCCTTGGCCTCACCTAACTTCGTACTTGCAAAACGGCGAAGTGCTTTCCAACACGACGTTAACGTTTTGCCAGGTTTATTTTACTTGTTATACACAGACGATACAAACGGGCAAAACCCGAAACATTTCTCAATGGAGCATGTACTGGTATAAATTCTTCAGTTCCACAGACGTAACAGAACAAATATAAAAATCACAACATTCGATTTACAGAAGAGTCAAAAATATACACACGTTTATGACCCTGAATTTCTATTAGGAAATTTCCCCGTCGAGTGTAATCTAGACTGAATATTTAGCCTGATGCATATTTCAGTTTGTAATTGTTTTTTTCCATATAAAAATGCGTTAATTGTATAGATTTGCTACTCAAAAATCGAAGATTTACTATTCTGCTTCGCCGAGGTGTGGGGGGGGGAGACCTGGAAGGATATTAGTTCTCCTTCTTGAATATAATAAGAGGTTCACAGGAAAGATCGCTGTTTCTTTCGATGTTCATTTTATTCCCCAGGAAGTCAGATCTCGGTTAGCTACTTTATGAAAAAGTCATTTCCAAAACTAAATGCAGTAAAATATACAACTCACAATTCATCTTCACTGGACTACACTATGGTTACCAACAATTCAGTCGTCTATATCTTTTTTTTTTTGTTTAGATTATTCATTACAAAGATTTACAGCAGTATAAAGAAAGAGGGGAAAACTGCAAAGAAATTTGAAAAGAGTTTGTCAGCATGTTTGGCACCTGCAGGGACCAGTAATGGATTTGGCACTTGGGGGTGGGCGGGGGGGGGGGATACCACAAAAATAATAATATTGCTGATGTCGAGCTACTCCTTTTAAAGAAAATACAAGAGGCAGTTAATTTTGCTTTTGGAAGGCATCATGCTACTTTAATCGACTTTCCTACGAGATTTATTTCTGTTCTTTTGAGGGGAAAGCTCAGTTATTCCTTAGCTGTGTTAGCCCAGGGCACACCGTAATTATTTCATGCGAGGAACTGCAGGGAAAGTGAGAAACCCATTACTGCTACAGCTACGTACCACTCCAGATTTCCATTTAGAAAGAGTGTTTACCTGGGGATGGGCAGGGGGAAGAGGGAGCAAAGAGGGGGAGTGGTAAAGAAATTTAAACAGGATCTAAGTTTTGTGACTTAACAGTGAAAACAAAACCAAAAAAAAATCCAAACGGAAACGGAACAAAATAAAAGTTATTGGTTACAATAAATTAGATACTATGTACAGGCATTTCACAGGCTCTTTTTCCCCACTATGACTGTTATCCCCTAGTATCCATCCGTGGTAAAAGGAAGGAAGCGCTGTACGGTTTGAGAGAGTCTAAGCATCCTACTAATCAGTGGGTTTCGGAGCGGCGGTGCACCCCGCGCCCCCGGGCCGGGCCGGGTCGGGCGGGGAGCGGGGCGGGAGGGCGGCGGCAGCCGCGGCTTTGCATCCCTGCATCCCTGCCTGCCTGCCGGGCGGGGCCGAGGGTACGGATGGGGCAGCTAGGGGCGGGGGTCAGTGCGCCAACGCGGAGAAGTTATTGTGCAAAAGGGTGGCGGGGCTGGGCGGGCCGCGCCTTAGCTGTGCGAGTAGAAGCCGTAGTAGCCGATGTCCTTGGCGCAGGTCTTTTCGCAGTCCCGCTGGGTGAGCACCTCGCTCTTGAGGGGCGAGGAGCTCTCGGACACCGGGGTGTCCGACGGGGAGATCCGCCTCCTTTTGGCCTGCTCGTAAATCCCAGAATCGGTGGAGTCGATGGACTTAATGGACGACGGCGTCTCGATCCAGCTGGAGTCGGACAAATCTTTGGGCTTGGAGTCCTCGGCGCCCGGCAAGGGGGACCGCTCGGGGGCCAGGCTCTCCGCCTCCTCCCCCAGGTAGGGGTTGCCGGCGGCCATGCGCGCCGCCGCCGCGCTGTTGGGCCAGCAGGAGAGCACGGAGCCCGACTTGCTGCAGTACTGCGGGGGGCTGCGGGCCCCCCAGCCCGAGGGGTCGGCGTAGTAGCCCAGCGGCCGTCCGGCGCAGCCGGCCGCCTGCAGCGGCAGCGCCTTGACGCCGGCGGCCGCGTAGGAAAGCAGCGTGGCCGCGTTGCCGGCGAAGTCGGTGGCCGTGTCGTAGGCGGAGGCGGCGAAGTCGAGGCGGTTGTTGGCGGGGGCGACGAACCAGCGCTGCGGCGAGGGGGCCCCCGGGTCCTCGGCTTGCTGTGGGGAGAGCAGCCCGTTGGTGTGGGGCACGCTGCGGTCGGCGCCGGGCCCCGGGCCGGCTCCTGCCCCGGGGTGGAACCGGGACTTGGTGTAGTTACTCACGAACTGGTCCTGGAGGAAGGAGCCGGCCATGGCGTAGCGGGCCCCGGGCACGATCTGCGAGCGGGGCGAGTCGTTGGGGGAAGGTGTCAGCCGGTCCATGTCGCAGCCCGTGTAGATCCTGCCCAAGAGAAGGGGAAAGAGCTGGGTGTCCGCCGTGGCCCGGTGCCCTCCTCGGCGCGGCACCCGGCCGGCCGCAGCCCTCGGGGAAGGGACAGGACGGGACGGGACGGCGACCACCCCGGGCGCCCCTGCCCTGCCCGGGGGCCTGCGCTCCCTCTCCGGGCTCGGTCTCCGGCGCCAGGAGCGCTGAGGGCCTTAACGGGGGAGGGGCAGGATGGAGGGAGGCACGGAGAGCAGATCTTTCGGAGCCAGTGGGCCGTTCATTGGCAGGGCTGGGATCTCTTGCCCCGCTCCGAGCCTGGCATCCCAACGGCTCGAAATCCTGCGCGGTGACACATTGACCGGTCCCGCCATATGCGCAACAGGCAACCCGGTCATTTGCCGCGAACAGCATGAATGACAGGCTACGGAATTGTATCGGCTGTTTAACACTTATTATTGGGAGTCACAGACGAACCATCAACATTGTACCGAGTTTAAATTAAGCTAATCTTTAAACACCTACTGTAGGAAATGTAAAACCAGAAGCATCCAGTGTTCCCTGCGTGGCCTATATATATAATTCTCCCATGCTGGGCTGCAATTTGCGATTATAAAAACTTTAATGGATGAATAACTACTATCTGTATTTAATTCAGGCTAAAACTGTGCTTTAATTAACCCTCCACGCCTCCTGGAATTTCTTATCCAAAATAAACTTGGCCCTTAAACAAATTCAACGTGCTAGACAACATTGAAGCTTCCCCCTCCCCCCGTCTCCTTTCAAGTGACGCCCTAGAAAGTTTTTTCCTGTTAAAAAGAGAAAAGCGCTTGTGGGTGGGGGCGAAGGCCACGCAGCCTTTCTGAAGGCCGCGCATTTTCCCCGCACAGCCCCCCGAAGAGCGGGCAGGCACGGCTGCCGCCCTCTGTGCACCGGGGCCGCCTTTCCCCTCCCGCCGGCGGCCCGGCTCCCCCGCCGCGACCCCCGCCCGTGGGGAAGAGCGGCCGCACCACCAGCCGCTCCCTGCGGAAAGCCGGTAGTCGGCCCCGGGCCCCTCTCGCACTAGTTCAGGCCTCGGCGTCGTTTCCACCCTTGGACTGAAATCCCGCTGCTGGGGGATGCTGAAGGGCTGTCAGAGCTGAGGGAGGCTCAAGCAGGCGCTGTAAAATACGCGCGGGCTTAGGCCCTCCAAGGGAGGCCGCTCCCCGCCGCAGATTAGAGAGGAAAAAGGAGGTTTCCCCTCTCAAAGCCGGAGCCCCGTCCCGCAGACCCGTAGCTTGCAGAGGGGCAGGCGAGCTCCAAGGCCGCCCGTCCCCCGGGGCGCGTGGGCCACCCTGTGCCACCACCTCCCGCTGCTCCGGCCGGGGCTGGGCAGGGGGTGCCGGGCGGACCAGACACCGGGCCGGGGGAAGCCGCAGCCGTCAGCTCCTGCCGGCCGGGATGTTCGGCTCCCGAGGGCCAGGGAAGGCGGCGGCGGGGTGGGGGGCTGATGCTCACCCCCCCAGAGCCGCACTCGGGGCGGCACCAGCCGCAGCTCCCGCGGGGCACGGCCGGGTGGGTCAAACGGCTGCGCCTGGGACCAGGCGGTCCCGAGGTGGACAGGCAGGGGCAGCGCGGGCACAAACCGCGATTAAAACTTCGGAGGCTTTAGCTCCACCCAGAAGGAAGAGGATGAAAAAAAAATCAAACTCCAGAGAAGAACAAAACGAGACGAAGAACTGTTCCACCGGACACCGGCTCTGAGGAGCCCGGAGTTATTCACACCCGGCGGGTTGCTCGGGGACTGAGCCCGGGTTGCTCGGATGCTGCTTTCAGAGCCCTTGCGCGCAAATGAAACGGGAATTTGGAAAGGGGCGCAAAGAGACGGGCCAGGAAAAAAACAACAACAAAATCGCCGCAAGTGCCAAAGCGAGATGCGGGCTCAGATGCGGGCAGCGCGGCCCCCGGGCGCGGAGGTGGGAGCAGGCTGCGCGGAGCCCAGCCGCAGGGACAGCCCCTCCGCGGCCCCTCCGGGAGAGCTTGAGGGTGCCCCCAACCCCCTCTCCCCGGAGGGCTCTGGAAAAGACTGGCATTACACATTTCGGTGTGAAATGAAGCCAGCCCGCGTCCTAAAGCTTCCCCCTTTGACATGTGTGTGCGGCCGGCAGAAGGGTAATAAAAATCCGGTTTACTTACGTGTCATAGTTGTCTCGGAAGCCTTTTGCGAAAGGGTTGTGGTCTATTTTCAGCTGTGTGATCTAGGGAAAGAGAGGATCAGAGCGCACGTTGTGAAAGCCTGAAACTCATACCCTGCTGCAGCCAACACATTTTTTAAAGGATCAAGCTTCACTCTAGTCGATCAAATTGCCTTTAAAACGTGAAAAATAAAGCTTTGGCATGCTTATAGATATCACAGTCTAATTTTAAGATTTACTTTATTGTAAAAACTACGATAATAGTTAATATTCAACCCCATGTTTTGAGACGTGTCAGCATTCCTACTGCATGGGTATGAACATATTTACATCCAGAAACTAGGCAAAAAGTACCGCAGAACGGTAGCTAAGGGTTTATATTTGCATCGAGCAAAATAATTAAAGCAAAAATGTGGACTGAACATATGTCATTTGAAAAAGGGGGCACCAGTCTGTAGCAAAGCCAGACCACTACGAAACGTAGCCAGGCATTAACGAGCTTTTAATTTGAGGAAGTTGCTCCGCCACCCCCGGGCGCAATCAATGAGGTTGTTAATTGATCTTTGCAGACTTAAAGCTTAAGCGAACAGCTTAACAGCTAACTGAGCTGTTTCCGACTGGAAGATAAACGCCCGTCTCCCAGCGGAGCGGCACGGCCGCCGGCAGGATTGCTGCCCGGCTTGGCGGGGGGGGCTCCGGACGCGCTCGGGGCTCGCCAGCCTCGGCCGGGACTCAATGGCACAAAGGGGGAGACGGGGACCCCCATCTCTCAGTGCCGGAGACCCGGGGGAGGGAAAGCAGCGGCCGGGCCGGACCCGGCGGGGGACCCTGCAGGGAACGCGGGCGACGGCCAGGGGGATAAAGCGGGGAGTTCTTTACATCGGTGTTTTGGTAGGCGGTCACTGCGATGAACTGGGTCTCGGGGAAGGTGAAGGTCTGCACTCTGCCGGGCTGGTTGGTATCCTCCGTCCCGTCTTCGTTCACCTCCACCACATGCAAGCGGGGCTGATACTTGTGGAGGGACTGCAAAACCACCATCTGTCAGGCAGAGGAAAAGGAGGGAGGGGGCCGCGGGGAGAGGAGGAAATCAGAGCGAGAAGGACGGGGAGAGCGATGCCCGCGGGCGGCGAGGCGCGATGCGCCTCCCCGGGACGGCTGCGAGCTCCATCGGCCGCACCGGGCAGCGGTGTCAGCCTGGGCAACGCGCGCGGGATCGAAGAGGCCCGTGGCAAAATAAACGGGAGGGCTTTTCCCCACCGCCACCCTTTTATTTTCACCTAACGACATAAAAATACATGTCCTTTCGGAAACGGCAGGATTCTGCCTAAAGCAATAAAAATAACCCTGGCAGAGCGTCTGCGTTTCCCCTACTGACCTGCCCGTTGTTGTTTGATGCTCCTTTATTGTTTGTAAGTTTTAGTTTCCCAAAGGAGATTTCCTGGCGCATCCAGTGGGCTCCCGTGTTGGGGGAGTCGGGGTGCATGTACACCCGGTTTCCTGAGCAAAACAACAAAAAACAGAACCGCATCACAGTTCTCGCGCATACATCGGTTCTGCCACTGCAGCAGCACACGAGCTCGAAGGACCCCGTTAAACTTAGCAGTATTTTACTGCCGAAACTCTCTTCATTTTAACCAGAAGGATTAAAACAGCGTTTTCTGAACACCTTTTACTTTCTCCTTCACCCTTCTTTTTTTTTAAAAAAAAAAAGCATCATTGGCCCATTCTCGTTTAAGAAGTCGCCAGAGCCCGTCCACAACGTCTTTAATTAATCATTCTCACCTACATATGTGTCGGGAAAAGTGTTAATTGGAGGAACTTGCCTTGTACATTGGTGTCCGCCTTGCCGCAAGGAACCCATTTGCCTCCCTGAAATCTCCAGTGGTTGGGATCCGCCAAAATTACATCCACAAAAATATTGTAGTGAGCCGTGGGGTCGAGACCAGAAATATTAAAACTTAGGAAAGGGAACATGCGCCTATAAAAAAGGATAAAAAAAAAAAAAAAAGAAAAGAAGGAAAGCAAGCCACTGGCAGCGACAGGCACACGCGGAGGAGCCAGCCCGTTGCGCTTCATCCTCACGGCTCCCGGTAGCGACCGGGAAATAAAAATCAAAAGAAACTCCCTCCCCAAAACGTCGAGCTGACAGCGGCCGCGGGGACCCGCGGGGAGGAAGGGAGGGCTGCCCCGGCGGGGACCGGCACCGGCACCGCGCAGGAGGGGACCGGCGCTGCCGGCGCCCAGCGCAGGGGCCCCGGCGGCGGGCGGGCGGCTCCCCCGGGGCGGCGGAGGCTCCGGGCGGCTCCCCCGGCGGAGCCCGGCGGCTCAGCCCCGACACCCGGCGAGGGTCCGCGCTGTGGCTTACCTCCCCTGCTTCGTGATGATCATCTCCGTCTGGTGCCGGTGAAATTTCAGCCAGAGTGGCCTGTTGCACAGGTAGACCTGAGCCTTGCCGGGAACTAGCCCCGGTTGGGTGGAGGAGAACTGGTAGAAAGGTGCCCCTTGGTAGGAATGGCCATACTGCTGGGGGTAAGGGTAGCCCGCCGTGGGGTAGCCTTGTGGAGAAGAGTTGGACAGGAGGCTGTTATAAGCTCCGTTGGTGATCACAGGATGGTGAGCCATGTAGCGGCTGGGGCTGGCGATGGAGAAGGCTGGGTGAGCAGGTCCATGCTGGCTGGGATAAGGGAACATGGTACTAGGAGCAGAGGCAGCAGACTGGGGCTGGCTGGACTGAGAGAGCAGATAGCGATCTGCAGCAGATCCATCGAAACTGTGACGAAGCTCGGAGACCCCGTCCAAGACGGGAGAGAGTTTATTTCTCTGGACGTCCCCTGGTGTGTCCTTGGAGTCAGGAAAATTGTCTGTATCTGACTGATTCGTCATCCCCCTGGTAATTTTTTTCAAAGGTGAACTTCTCTCCAGGTTGTCAGTGGTCGAGATAATGGGATGATCATGCAAGGCAAGCTCAGATCCGCCTGCATGTGGGTAACTGCTGCTCACATTGAGAAATTTCTTGGAGAGCATGATAGAGGGAGAAAGACAATGCTCCAGCTGCATAGCTCTAGCACCACAGTAATAACCCTTCAGTCCCTGAATCTGAAAGGGCTCCTTAGTATCAGAAGCTAGACATCCTGGGACCCTCACTAGACAGAAAGCACTTCATCCACCAAATGCTTCCCAAACGTTTGATTTACTTTTTTTTTTTTTTTTTTTTTTTTTTCCCTGGGAGAAGAGATTGGCCAATTGACACTATGCAGCAATCAGGAAAGACTCACTTTTGATCTTGCTGCTTGTGGAGAGGATGAAACGGCTTCTGCCATTGGTTAACCGCTGACAGTAATTTAATTAGATAGACATTAATTAGGATAATCACCTGGCTCCTGGTCGCGACGATCATGGCAAATTGAAGCAGATGATTTTATTGTGAGATAGAAGAAAGGGGAAGGGGGAAGGGAAGAGTGTGTTTGCTGTAAGAACTCATTATTATGTGACCTTTCCAGCATTTTTTTTTGACTACGGATGGAAAATAAACCAAAACTCCTGCGATTCCCCAAATATTGCGCGCGTGTTCCCCGCCTTTGTGTGTCAGGGAGGAAACCGGGTGCTGCGGGCTTCGGGGACCGGCTGCGAGGGGAGCGCTGGGCTGGGCGGCCGCTGCCCTCGGCTCCCCTCCGCGCTTTGCCTCCCCTTTCGGGGCGCGCAGCCCCTCTCCCCCAGCTCTCGGGAGCGACTCCCCCCTTCCCACCCGTGCCTGCTTCGCGGGGGAAAGGACACCCTCCGTCCCCGCTGACAGCGGCCGCGTATCATCTCTTTTAAGTTCTGAAATAATCATAAGCCGCGCAGCCGAAGTGCCCTAATGCATTTGCCGCGATGTTTACGGGTTCTTTAGTAAATAAATATTTAATCTGGGAGCCGTAATGCCGGAGATTATCAGCAAAACAGCGTGGAAGGCATCCATCCACCCATCCGGCTCCGGCTTTCTGTCCACTCGATGCGTGTTTTCCCTCAGCGGCTCAGCCCCACAGGCAGCGCTCGGAGGGGACAGACCTTTTGTCGCAGCCTTGCCCGGAGCCGCTGCCGCCCCTGACAGCCCCGCGCTGCAGCGGCCCGGCTGCCGCAGGAGCCGCCGGCACCCTCTGCCTGAGGGCCTCTCCGAGCCCCGGCCCGGCGAGCCCCGGCCCTGGGGGAGAGCGGCGGCCCCGGGGCGCGCACCCGCGGCGGCTGAGCGCGGCACCGTGGGCGGTCGGGGCCGCGGCGAGGCCCGCGCACCTTTGGGGAGGGGGCTGCGGCCGGCCGCCCGCCCAGGACCCCCCTTAGCGGGAGGGAGCGGCCGGCGCGTCCGAGCGACCCCCGGGCTAACTGGAAGCGGGACCCTCCGAGGCGTGAAGATGCGCCCGGAGAGTTCATGGTTCTCGCTTGCCACCCCCGCCGCTGCCCAGCATCAGTCTCAGTTTCCCTTCCTGGGCAAGCATGTGAGTTTTTAAAAGCACCGGTTTTTTTTTGCCTGGGGAGGAGCTCTCCCCTTTCATTTTTCTCAGTATTTTCCCCTTAGCGGTTTGGACTTCAGGTATTTCACAGATTGTGTCTCTCTTTCCAGGTGACACCAGCAGCCGGCTTCAAATTCCACTGATGGTTAATAGAGCCTGGATCATCACATAATAACACCAAGACCAGTGTATAATCATCTGAAGCCACGCTGAAACTTTGCAAACTCAAATCCAGGGAAGACCAGCACCAGGATGACTTGTCAGAACGCGTATTTCAACACCCTTAAATCCCACAGCCATGTAGTTTTTCTATCACTTAACTGTGAGCTAGTGCGGTTATTTGGTGTTTCACAGAAGCCATCATACGCACACTCTCTGTAAGGAAATTATTCTAATAAAATAATTTATGAAGCAAAAAGCAAGCAGTTCACTGTTTTACTCGCAGTTGGGTGGTACAGCGCATGCAACTTTCCATACTACACCTTCTCCTTTCAGTGCTAAGAAAATGGTTTTATTAATATCAGTTCTAACGTTTCCAACAGTTGTTGCACCAGTGTGCTCACCCTTCCCTTTCCCTGCTTGAAACTGACAGAAACGTAATGGACTTAAATAGGCAGGAGATGGGTCAAAATGCAGATAAACCCTGGGAAACGCTGCCCTGAATTATGGAGTTACACCCATATAGATGCGGAGCTGCAATGAATTCAGTGGTGTACTGCCAATCACATGGAAGTGCTAATATATGCCAAAAATCCTCAGTGCACAACTCCTAAACTGGTATAATAGGGGGATATGGCATGGCAGGTGGTGTTACAGAATCATCATAGAAAGGAGGAGAGCTTTGCTAATACAATATGCCCGTCCTTCGTGCTGACAGGTGACGAGGGGTCAAGCTGCTAATGAAGGTCTACTCCATTGCGGCTGGAGGCTCAGAAGGTGGCTGCTTGAAAACCTCTTTCTTCCTCCAAGATGGTATATGGGCTGCTGCTTTTCAGGTTACTGCATGCACACATTCTTCCAAATCCTCTGTGTAGCTCCTAAAGCACTGGACAAAAATGAGGAAAGATGTCCCGAAAAACAGCCTTTTGATTATTCGTGAAACATCTTAGTAAATGGAAAATTGTGCCTCCAAGTCGAACTGAGGAGTGGATCGAAAGCAGGGTACCACAGCACAAGCTCATACTGCAGGAGATCTGCATCTCCAACAGACTCCCTTCAGATACCCTCTGCGAGATGTACATTTGTCAAAATTAATTTAGAATACACAAGACTCCCTGGTTTGTCTCCCTGCTTACACCGGCCTCTCACACACGTATACACTGCAGCACTGTGATAGCTCCTCTGCTGTTCTGCAGTGCCATGTTACCCACGACCTGCCAAACTATGTCTCCCTCGTGGTGTTACACGTGCGTGTGGGAGTGGGTAGCGGCAGGGATGCAGAGCCCGCTGGCAGACCAGCCCCAGGGCAGGTGCCCCCATCACCTCCTGCCCCATCTCACCCCAGGGTGCAGCGGTGTATGCACCCATCGGACAACGGCAAGGCCCAAATACAGCTTTCCTTGATGATACGCAGGTTTTTAGTGCAAATAGCCAGAAAGCACTTCCATTTAACTGTATGCAGGCAAATGTGGTTTGGTATGTCTCCTTTTTCCCAGTCTGATATTCTGCTGCCTACTGTGGGGGCAGAGGGAAGGCCATAAGGAGGGCAGCTGCAAAAATCTGCATGTTTCCCTCTGAAGTAAATGCATGCTAAATATACTTTGAGAGAGAGTTATTCTAAAATAGTAAATTAAAAGGCCTAAGTAAGACATCCTAAACAAAAGAAAAACCTTTGAATGGTAATGAATAAGTAAATAGAAAATTACTGGGCACAAAGTGGAAAATAAGACAATTTTATGGGCTATTTCTTTACTATGCAACTAAGTAGTTAAATGAATTTAAAAAATCATCTTCAAGACAAAAAGATCTACCTACTTTTAAAATATTTGCCTGCCACAACTGTTGCTGTTTATTAAGATTAAATAAAATAGCATGAGTGACACAGAAAGAGAACACTTCTGCCCAGACAAATGAATCAAATTGGCCTAAGTACCATCCAATACTTAAAAAAACAAACAAAAAAAACCCCCAGCCAGCCCCCTGCCCAGAACCCAAAGTCACTCCCCAAACCCAGTTATTTGCCTTTGCCTGCTTAAAACCAAGCAGCCAACGCACCTGCCTTCCTGTCAGTGTTTCCCTCTCCAGTCACTGGAAAGGGTTTTAAATGTCATATTCCAGTTGGGACCCTTTCCATATATTTATATATATGGACATCTCGTGTACGTTCTCTTTCGCAGGAGGGAGGGTTCATCTAACCTAGAACAGCCTCTATCACTTTAATGTTTATTCTCAGAATACTGCTATTTATGACACCGCTTGTGAGAGTTGTGTGATTCAGTTATCAGCATAACTGAATTCATTTTCTCAAAGTCAGTTGTCTGCTGGGGATATTAGGGTTTGAATAATGTTGAAAGGGAGCTGGCAGGGGAATTTTCAGCATTTTGGGTTTTGTACATCCTCAGAATTCACTGCTACAACAATTTTTTATTTTTTTTTTTAATGTCAATGAGAGTATCTGGTAATCAATGGGGGCCAAATTTCATGAGAAAATTTTTGCTGTCCTAGCAATTAATATCTCAGTAGTTTTACAGTATATAAAAACAAACCTTTACCAACACTTTTCCTACACTGTTAATTCCCGCCACCCTTTCTCAAAAAAGGCCTTCCAGAACTTAAGACAGGTTTGTAAATGTATTTTTATTATGTTGCAACAATCAAAATATATATGTACTACTGATTTTTTTCCCCCAAATATTAAATGAAAATGTAATACATTTTTGCCCATGTTGTGTTCTTGAATGCTTTGGAATCTGTAAAGACCCTGACATGAAGAAACTGAAGCAACTGCACAATTAGAGACTGAAAGGTGTTATAGTGCTGCACTTACATTGCAAAGGAAGTCAGATGTCTCTGTTTAACGAAATATAGCCCCAGCAGTCTCTGTTTTGTGAGTATTAGAACCAATAAACAAATATACACAGAAAGCATCACAAACAGTAAATCGGTTATTTAAATACAACTGTATCCAACATAGCAGCTAAACACTGGACAATGTTTGAGGTCATCAGCACATCCACATGCTCTTCTAAATGACGTTTGGGGTCCTGAAATACAAAGGATGCCATGAGAGAAATGACTGAAACTCATCTCTGAAGGATTTAATTTACTTTGGGTCTATTTAAGATGATTGTGAGTTAAGGAACACAGGCCAGTAATGCTCCTAAATCTTCTATTCTAACAAGACCTAGCAAATGACTGAATTTCCATGAATAAGATTTTATTAGTCCATACTATCACCCAGATAACTTGAGGAAAGGTTTAGGAAGTAAATTTCTATCCAGCACCTGAAGAGTAACCATGACAGCTGTGAGTTTTAAGGACAACACATAATATGTGGAATTTACCATGCATCTCACTAAGGCCAATATTTTAATCTTAGTTCTGGCACGTTGCAATTTGTTTTCAGATATTTGTACAAATGTGTGTTCTAATCCTGTAAAGACTCAAGCACGATCTAACAGAGCCTTTGAATAGTTGTGTTGACTGCAAGAAAATTAGCATATTTATACCCATAAAAATGAAAAAAATGCACAATCCTATGTTCAAATGTTCCGAAAAATTGAATGTTAAGCCTGAGCAGTGTTCTGAAAATACACATCCACACACACTATTACTCAATTGATGTGGGCATTTGTGGGCATCTGCACAGAACAATAAGATTATTTCTAGTTGAAAACCATACTCATGCACTTCTTCAGTTTCAGAATTGAGATTACGTAATTAATCTTCAAATGCTGCAAAATTATCAGACACATTTTAAAAACATCTCTAGACTTTGTTGTAGTATTATTGTAGCATTCTTGTGTGCAAAGAAGTTAAAATATGGAAGACAATCGTGTAGGAATTTTAACTTTTTTAAAAAAGAATTGTTGTCAAAATCTAATTAACCCATCTAAGTTCACATAAAAGTGTACTACAAAAATCTGTATAAGCCGTCCTTCTTAAATAACTCATTTTCAAAGATTATACAGTTCTCCAATATTCTCTCTGTTCCTAGCAAATTATGCAACCTAATAACATAATATCTGTATTGTAAGCAGCTGTTTGTTTACAAAGCTTTTTATATAAGTTGCATAAAAAAACACATGGAAATTACTTAACTGAACCATTTTGTAATTTAAAGAATACTTAATAATTTTATCAAATTTATTTTCTTTTCAAAGAACTATACCAAAATAGATTTTTTTTCCACGTAAGTGTAATGATTTAAACAACTAGTGAAGCTCAAGTTCTGCTTGAAATGACATCATAACCCTTAAAATACAACCTTTCTTACGTGTTTCATTTTGTATATATATTTATGTATGTGTAGGTGGGCATAAACTCCATTGTTCTGGATGCTACAGAAATACACAAGTGACTGAACAATAGTGCAGATGTGTTACGACATAGCTGCTAGAAGCTGACACATAAGAGCAATGCAGAATCCTTTAAATTCTTCTACTTCTACTAGCAATACAATACATACTGGTTCTTTAAGGACACACTGGATATTTTTAAAGCTGTTTCTTGTTTCCATCGCCCTTCTTTAATTTGAACGCAACCTCTTACAAACTTGTTTTGCTCTCCTCTCCCTCACCAAAGTGCATTTCCTCAACCTTTTTGTTGAAATCAAGTGTAGAAATAGTTTTCTGTCGAGTGTTCCATAAAGACACTATATCCTGACATTGCAAAGGACAGAATGAATTGAGTGTGTGTTTACAGTTTCAGCTATGGTCCTAAACTGTCTTCCTTCAAACAGCAATACAAAGCAAGGCAGCTTACTTGCATACACGTGGATTGGAGCTAAGCACTGACAGTGTGTTCATGAACTGAGGATAGGGGTGAGCTGTCTCTTTAGCCATGATAATGTATAAACAACACTCCTACCTTTTTTCAAGTATTACTGTTTTTTAAAAGTCTCCACAGTTTTGGCTTCTCTGACACAGATTTGGATATCTTTATGCCTCTTCTTGGAAAGAAGTTTAAAAAAAAAAAAAAGAAAAATAAAAACTACCAAATCTTAGCACTGCTCCTCACCACGTAATACAAACGCATGTAGAACACAACTTGCAGATACTCTGCTGATTGCCTAGAGTCAAAAGCCTTGTTCCTTACACAACAATCTTCAGCAAAAATAAATTCATTACTTCGAGCATTGAGAATATCTTGCACGTAGAACTAAAGTCACCTACGCACATGTAAAAAAAATAATATTTAGAATGAACGAAGCATATCATTCCACTTCACTGTAATTCATCACACCTCACCTGCTTGCCAACATTTTTTATTGCCAGCTGTTCAGGTGTCATCTTATCTTCTTCTTCAACAGCCTGTGAAAGAAACACAGAAAAGGTCAGTGTTTCAGATTTCATTTACTTTTTCCCCAAGCCACAAGATTCTCAAAATATAATTTTATTTCTCAAAGAAAAAAAAAAATCAAACAGCAACACATTTCAGAAAGTCAAAAGGAAAGGTACTTCAGCTTTTCAGCAGACGTGGTTTTAATTACTAAGTGTTAGTGCAAAAGATCAAGGCAAATATTCATGAATGGTTTTATTGTCAGATATTTACAAAACTGTTTTTAAGCAAAAACCTTAAATGAGCGGTATCAATAGTTAAAGATAGTTTAAGATAGTTAAACTAGTAAAGCAGAACCAAAAATAGTGTTACCTACATCGTTTCAACTACTGGAGGTTTGATCTCAGTAAATTTTTATACTGTTTAAAGTCTCTTATTTTAATACATTTTTACAATGTTCTGTTGCCTTCAAACACAGTGTCTTTAAAAAGTAAATCCACTAGCTTAACTAGTGAATGTAATATTGAATTTTGTTTTTAAGGACTTCCAAGAAGTTAAAAAAATAGCACTCATCCAGGATGACTGACATGCTTACTAAGAGTGCTTCTTGAGATCTAGTATTTATAAAAAATGCTTCTAAGTGTTAAGTCCCAGTACTAAAACTGTACAAATAACTGTGATTCCTCCTTCTCTACAACACCAATAATTTCTTTATCTAAAAATAACATTGAATTGGGGTCTAGAATGTCTGCTAAATACTTACTATCTATCTGCTGGAATGCTACAGATAAACAACCTTTATTCTATTATACCAGTCAAGTAGTCCTTGACTGAAGGAATAAAGAATACAATCAACTGCTTATTTTAATCTACAGGAATCTTATATTCTCTTAACTAAGTAAAAAATACAAAACTGATGTGATTACTCACATTTCAAAGCAAAACATGTAATTAAATGCTTTGCTAGTTTAAGGCAACAAGCCGGGTGGCAAAGCCTGAAGAGCTACTAGGCAACTTCACACAGAAATGACACATAGTTGATTAATAAGAAACAGTCTCCACAAGGGCGTTAAAGCCACACTTGTGCCTAATCCCAAGAAAGTTGTTGAAAACAGGTTATACAAATCAAATAACCACCAAGGTCCAAAAAAGTTCCTGAAATGATTGTTTTGTTCTTATAGTCTAGTCCTTATAAGTCATTCTGAAAAAAGCCTGTGATAATCAACTTCTTACCTCCGGAATTAAGTAATAAATTTCTTCACTTCATAAACACAGCTACAGTTATACTGTTATTATGGGATATGAATACCTTGTTATAATTCTTAGCTAATTCTAACATCTCCTTCACTACTGTTTCATTGAGTTTGCAATGTTCACTGTAGTCCTGAAGTGTCAAACCTTCCATCCAACTCTTCTTATGCAAATTTAGCAACATCTGCAAAACAAAACCTCTTTAAAGCATTCATCGTCAAATACATTCATAACACTACGAAGATCTCTGACAAAAAGATGATTTATAATAGTAAGAATGTAATTTAAAAAATTATTGATCTTAATGTTTAAATACAGGAAATACAATAATGAACTATTCTGCTAGGTCAGATGATATATTTTGCATAAGTTTTTAAAGATCAAACTTCTTGAACCCTAAATATGAAAATGACGCATGGAAACCAGGGTCACATTTACTTTGGCAGGAATACTTAGGTTTTTCTTTTGTAATTTTTTTATTTTTGCTGTAGGTTGAGAATGCACAATTGCATTGTAGGAGAGCTAACAGAATGATGAATATTTTAGCTGCCAAATAAGGAATGGTTGAAGTTTCTGGCCTCTGACGAAGTTGAAAAAAAAATTTAATGCTTGGATTAAATGTATGAAGTAGTTATTTAGGCTTCACTGATTATCCTGAACTGTATGCAAGCAGCTGCCACAGTTATGATGAAGTGAACTTCAAAAGCAACCAAAGCATGACTTGTGTGTGTTTGTCCTCCTACAAAGTAAACAGCCCTAAAACCAACATGATAAAGTGATGCAGAGTTTTGATGGTGACAAATGTGGGGACTATTAGAAATATTTGAAATATTTTACTTGATACTCTGATGTAATTCTTAAAAGAGTGAAGGAATAGCTACAAAGGCAATTACCTGATTTTCATTAATAAAGCAAGCGTATTTTGTGGATTTCCTGCACGCTTGAGGACTGCAGGGAGGACCCTTTCAGCCAACAGTTCCAGCTCGCCTTCAATTTGTGAACCTTTACTACAGGCATCTCTGAGAACCCATAAGCCCTGTAATTGCTATCACCTGAATAGAAGTGCCTGTTTCATCCTGTGCACAGCTTCCAAAGAAACCTGGCTTTGGAACATATGAACTGAGTTGAAAGTTTGTGTCATAATTTGTCTTAGCAAGATCTCAGTTACTGACAGAAGGAGCTGCAGGCAAATTGCATATGGACAGCTTAGCTAGGCTATTTGGGTTTTCAGATTATGGCTTGGTGTGATGGGCTCCTCATCTAATACATGTACTCTTCTTACTACAGATGGAGACAACAGATCACCACCACCAAGAGGGGGGTTTGAGATATGTATGAACCTGCCTTACAAAAGACATGTGGAGACAGTTGCTGCCTCACAGATTAAAGTTTCCCTCACTCGGTCAAGATTATTCTCCTAC
This sequence comes from Nyctibius grandis, assembly GCF_013368605.1. NCBI lineage: Eukaryota > Metazoa > Chordata > Aves > Nyctibiiformes > Nyctibiidae > Nyctibius > Nyctibius grandis. Next base: position 19,900,284 of record NC_090666.1, read on the forward strand.
TTGCAAAGGTAATAACTTACATATGTAAAGCCATTAAAGAAAATACACACTTGGAACTTCAGAAAAGGCTGGATTTGGCCATGCTGTTGTATTCGAACAGAAACAATAACCTCTGGAAGCTTCACGGACATTTCCTGAGAGAGCTGGTTTTGCTGAATCTAAGTTACTCTCTTCAGTAACAGTGAGGTCTTGAAAGTCTGATACCGTCCTAAAGAGAGTTATGCATTCCACAAATTCAGCTCCCTGATTTGCCTGCATATTCTTCCATTATTCAAAATCGTGTTTTCGTATTACTTCTAGCCCTCTAAATGTCAAAATTAAGTGACAAAACTATTCCGACCATTTAATCATAAACTCCAACTCGGAGACCAATTCATAACCCTAACAAGGCCATACATAGGCATAACTGAGCAGACCATCTGGCTTCTCAAGAATTAACTTCTGTAGCTGATAAATATGCTTTTTTCTTTTTTTTTTCCTGTTTGTTTTCCTGGTCGAGACTGTCAAGCTAGATTTTACTTGTAACTGAGAAAGTTTGATACAAAAGTAACTGACAATATTTGTTGTCAGTAACTGAATAATATTTTTTCTGTAAATGCGGGACCTCACTACTTCCTGACATTCAGTGAAGAGTTGGGGAGCTCCATTTATACCAACTGGAATCACCTTCTGTCAAAGTGATATAGCCAATAAAACCCTGAGATTCCTTGGTTATACAATTCTGTTTTGCAAAATAAAGTCTTCTAGCTTCTTGAATTCCAGCCTGTGAAAACCTAAGGCAACTAGTACATCTTTCAGCTTCATCACTGAAAACTTGAAACTTTGCACAAACCTGTTAAGTGTGGAGAACAGCATGAGGACTTTCCATAAAACATGTGGACAAAAATGTCTATTTATATGAATATTAGAATGTGGTTTTGAAAAGTTTCATCATCATGACTACACATCTAAGTGCTTTCCGGAAGAGAAGCCATCTAACTCCAGGAGAGTTAAAACAACTGCTGAAAGTATCAGCAGTTGAAATCAGAATATTGTCACAAATATTTAATAGTTTATATAGTGTCATTGTCCTCTGAATAAAAGCAAAAACAATTACCTTCTGTTCTAGTTCATTCTTCCTGTAGTTGATGGTGATGGAATAGTAATGTCTGTTTAGTCCATGAATTAGTGCCTGTAAAATTCAGGGAAAAGTTTGCATAAAAATTATCCGCCACTGAAATGAAGAAATATTAGAAGGGAAGCGTTCATTTAAATACAGCCATCTTCAAATATCACTTAATAAAAGAAAAACCACAAAGAAACAAATGTACAGAGACTATAAGTAGGTATCAAGTAAATATACCTGTTCCTACTTCTCTTTCAGTGTTCATTAACTGACAGTTATAGTTTTATTTCTAAACCACGTATTTTTTCACACAACTATCATAGGAAAAATTGGTAACTGCCTGAAAACATTTGACCAATACATATGCACAAACATATTTCTCTCAAATCCTTCCTCTCTCAATAAATTCAGTTATCACTTCTACTAAAATATAAGGCACTTTCTGTTACAAACAAAAGAATGTAGGCTATTTATTTACAACCCCTGACAACTTTCCCAAGTTCATTCTCTAAGGTACAATACAAAGAGAGTAGCTGAAGCAGTGATTAAACACGTCAATTATCTGTTAGACTATGTGCATTAAATTAACCTTGGATATTAAAGCTAATTTTCTTTAACTTTAAATGAAAAAAAGCCTTTCTCATTATAGTTATGCCCTTTACAAATTTGTCCTTAAACTTGTACATCACAATCTGATTGACTGAGATTAGGTTAAGTGACACCTATATACATGTATCTTCTATTTTGCTTATATGCACCACAATTTTTTTTTACATTTATGACTTAAGGGTGAGTTGGATTAGTATTTGGGGAGGTATGAGGGGGTTAAGAAAATTCTATGATAAATCCTCATCACAACTAAAATTGTCTATTTTTCAAATAAAATTTTACATATGAAGTATACATTTAGAAATGAGATAAATCATACATAAAATATGCAGAATTAGTGGTAAATATTTCTTATGTTTCAATCATTCCACATATTTACGTTTAAATATATTCTTTAGAGCTATAGAGAATGAATGTGTATTTGCATCTTATGCAACTTAATATTTCAGCATTCCAAAATTATCTGTATGAAAGCTGAAAATGTTCTCATACATGCATTTTAAACAGATTTCTTTTGCAAACACATACACAAAGATACAAAACTACTTGAATGATTACATTTACAAGAAGCAGCAGTTACACATAACCATTACTTGTGGCACTTATTAGAATTAAAATTGTAAAATATGAGTTTTATCATCAATAAAATAATTTATGGTTGTAACTATTAGCAATAAGTAGTTTCCACTACCATTTTCTTATCCCACTGAAAATGATTGCGTAAGAGGTTTTGGGGTTTGTGTTTAAACTCATTTGTAGATTTAGGAAGTTTTCTAAAGCTCCTAAAAGTTGACAAACATCTTTGCCTCCTCCCACTATCCTCTTTTTCCTCTCCCCTTCACAAATCACTCTTTTAAAGAGTGGAGAAATGTAAAAGGTAAACAATCGTTCCACTTCAAACCTGAAGAGTAGTTGTAGTTTAGCCACTGCAACAGGTTAAATTAAAACCCATAAAACACTTTAAAGCAAAGCTTGTTATTCGTGTGTTTTGTTTCAAATGGAAACCATCATTCCAACAAGCCTTACAAATTAGATGCACAGAGAGCAAGTAAAAAAGCTGTTGATAAGGGAACACAAGAAAAAACACAAAAAAAGAATGAAGTCAAGCCACATGCTATCCTTATTCCTGAGATTTTAAGGAATGTCTTAGAACCACTGCTTCTAGCCCAGCTGAAATCAATATTAAGTTTGCTGCTGACCTCAACTGGGTCAGTTTTATTGATAACCTTAGAATAAAAGCAAAACAACACTGCAAGAGCCCTTGCAGTTTTAAGAACAGAGTATCATTTAGAGATTTTTAGCTTAACAGTGACATTTGCAACAGCTCACTACCAACCTGCAAAAAAACAACACAAACAAAAAATATCCACTCTAACAACAGAAACCCAAAACTCCCATGGCCAAAACATGCCATGCTGTAGTGGCAGTGATCTTAAAATAATGAAGATGAACAATACTACAGGGGTTTACAAGGGAGGTCATTACACACAGTCCAGAAAAGCCCAGTTAGAAAAGCCCTGAAACATGCAAGCATGGGCTTGCCTATATCAAATCAACAGTATTAGCTGCTTATTTCATACTCATTATAGTTCGCAGTTTTTACTGATTCAAAAAAAATCAAAAGTAAAACACAACAACCTCCTGAAGCAGACACTCTTTAATTGTCTGATTTCTTTGGCTAGCATTTTTATAAATAGTAAAGGGTTTCAATGCATTAGGAATAAAAACCAAATGATCTTTTGAAAGACAGGGGTATGGTGATCTAGTAACTCCCAAAGGACAGGTCTCTCACAGCAGAAGCTTAGCCCTTATTTCGGTTCTACTATGACTAGTGTACGGTCTTTTTCTTGGATGTTTTTCTAGTAAATATCACTTTCATTGTTCAAGTAATGGATCAGAAGAGCATGAAGTAGGCTTTATGGTTGCACGTGCACGTGCCTTTTAAAAGGAAAAACCATTGAGGCAGAAGAACGACACAGATGAAAGCATTAATCACTCCAGAGGACACTTGTTTCAGGACAGAAGCTATTTCTCAAAATAAAGGTTTGCTTCGTTGAAGACCAACATTTTTGTTTTACTATTGAAAGTCAACTTCAGAAATCAAACTTTGTATATTATGTTTCACAAATGCTCGCAAAGAAATGTAAGACAACGTACTCAAAAGAAACATTACAGTTGAAGCTGATCAAACATCCTATTTATCCACTGAATGTCCTACTCCACCATTTTTCCAGCAAATTACTGCACTATATAAAAATCAGAGATTAATTATTTAAGACATAATAGAAGGTTAAATCTAGACTACATATTAAGCAAGAACCTATATAAGCATACAGTAGAAAGACAAGATTATTAATGAAGAGGGAACTTTTTCCACAATTTGCTTCAGAATAATTTATCTTTAGGAAAGCAGAGATGTTAATAAGCAGTTTTTAAATTGCAGTATTGAAAACAGTACCTATCTTGCATCACATGGTATGACATCAATTGTCACTTTTAAAAGTTTGCATTTCCATAAATCCGTACTTTAACCTTTGCAATATATACTTACACATGCATTCACACTTAGGTAGCTAATTTAGGGCTTAGTTTTAAACCCTTCACGTATCTAACTCCATTCATGAATCACGTCAGTTATAAATGCATGCAGAAAAATGCTATAGAGAGAACAATAAACAATTCGTAGCTTACTGGTTTTAGGTACATTTCCCGAAAATTGCTGAATTAATCTTGCAATTTACAGGACTATCAACACTGGGTTTACCTGGATAGATGGCTTGTTTAAGTGACCCAGATTTGAAGTTGTTTGTCTTGGTTCATGTCCCAAGACCATCATATTAGCATTGATCAATCTGAAGGCATCAATAACAACCTGTAAAAACAAGATGTCAAGTCAATTCTTTTTAGAAAATGCAACTAATAGTGCCAAGCAACAGTGGACAAGGCACAATCAACTCTCATCTGTTTTTGGCCTTTATCCAGAAAATCATTTAATTATAATATTAATAAAAAAGAGCCTCCTGCTGGCTATGCTATCAGCACACTACGCTACCTTGTATTGTAAGGTGACACCAATTATTGCCTTTTCCATGGAGCTGTAAGTTTTATATACACGATATCATCATAAAACGTTGGATTTTTACGTACGCTTACTCTAAGCTTCAAAGGTATGCATATGTTTGTCACCTAAATCTTATCCAATCAAAATGAATGACAGAGAGAGACTAAAACAGAAAGTGAGCACAAGCTAAGGGACTGAGTCTAAAGCCCAGTCCTGTCACATCAATTATACTACCACAATACTTGAAATGACAACAAAATTATAGCCAGCAAGGAACTTGCCCCATGTATTCCCTTCTAGTCAGATGCTTTTTGCTTCTTGTGACTACAAAAGGGTCTATAAACTGTCTGATGGATTAAAAAGTCCTTGTCACTGTCATGCTCAGGAGTGAAAAACAGAGTAAAAGAAAACCAAGGTCATTTATGATTTAAAGGTACACGACAGGTAGTATTCAGTGCTATTTCATTGCAAATAAAGTAAAACCATTCCAAATTTTTATTCTGTCCTGTGCTGAATTTGTCTAAGAAAATCTTTGGAAATAGGATTTCATGGCCCCATACAATAAAACCCACAGCTCTATCCAACACCTACGTGAGGTGAAACAGAACTGAGGATGTACCAACAATACGCTCAAACCCACCTTACTGGGGACTCGCCATTACAGACTCGTAACTGCCAGATAAGATTTCTCCTTTAGGCCTCAGTCTTTTAACTGGACCAGTGCACGTACATCCACAGAAATAGTACGAGGCATACTTTGCAGGCATCTTGTCTGTATATGTTTGAAGAGTTATTCTAGTTCATTAAACTAAACAGTTTAAATCACCTTTTAGCAGCTTATCTACAATCATTTTTATTCTCTTCCTCTCCATACTATGGGTTGGACAACAACAGATGCATTTATATGGCTAGTTTGATATTTTGAGAAATTAGACCTGAATCAAATCTTTTTATGTTGAACAAACAAGAAATCAACCACTGTCACAGAGAAAGTGACATCGTCTCCCACGTTGTTCTAGAATTTTCCTCTCCATCTACACAAATATTAATAACTAAATACATATGCAATTTATTTGGAGTACAATATAAACACTGAGGTCATTCATGTGGAAATAAAATTAATTGGCATATAGTAATAATTACTTATTACAAAAAAAAAATTATGGAAGTGTAAACTGAAAAAGCCTAATAACTCATCACCTGCTGTATTTACTTTTGAGACCCAACTATTTCAGTCGTGGCGAGTGACTCAGTGCCACCAAGGGCTCTTGCCTGGACTCTCGGCTGACTGGCCAGATCCATCTGCATATGTCAGGTCTTAAAACCACATGCAGAAAACGTACAAAAAAATCTTCTTTATTGAAAATGTTAGGTTGTGACCCAATTAAAGTAAGTTAACAGTGACAATTTTTTCTGAACAATAATAAAACCAAAACACAATTCAGACTTAATATGCAGCAGAAGCATGCCATCTGATAATAATGCTACAAAAAAGGAACTACATTTTAAAAAAACCCTTTATTCTCAAAAAAGATCTGAAACAGTTTCTACACATCTATATATTCTTTGTGGTAACATACAAAATAATTGTGTTTTTTCTTTTTTATCACTATCAGATTTTTCTCTATCTCAAAACACTTGTGACAAGCTTTTGTATATATCTCTCTGTGTTCCATTTTAACCAGATGCTCTAATTTATGAACACCTGGAAATGCTCAACCATAACAAACAGGCAGTATAAATTAAAAAGTCAAGCAAAGCAAAAAAAAAAATCCACATCACATGTTCTCCAGAGACTAGCTAGATAAGGGGGAAAAAAACAAAGCAAGTAAAAATTTACTGTGAGGAGCAAGAAACATGAACTTGCTTTACAACTTACTAACAGCCACAATTCTAGATCTGAGTTTAACTGAAAACTTCACTAGACAACGTTGAGCTTATCCAAGAACAAATGGCACTGCCCAGCATGGATTTGTTTTGAGACTTGAGTCATGTAAAATAAAAAGAAAACCTAAGATAAAAAACTGATTAAACTTGGTTTTGATAAATTCAACATTTCAGTTGGTGTTCTTAAGGTTATGCTTGGATAAATTTCACATTAAAACATGAGAATCAGCTGCTAACATATTTCTGAGTGATACTGAACATTACTCTAGCATCTTAATTCTGACCAGAAGTAATTTTCGTTGTTTCAGGTACTACCTGCGTGGGAAAGGACTGCCCACTCTATCTGTCCTCCTGAAGGAACGAAATGCAAGTATTTCCTACGTAGAACAAGTATCAGTCTTAACAGTAAGTGGTATGAAATATTAAGACCACAAATCACAAATATTAAGCTTTAAAAAGGGATAAAATTGCAATTTTTACAATCTCAGAGGGGTAAAAAAAGTACGTGTGTGAATGGTATTTCTCGTCTCAGTTGCACTGTGACGACCAATGGTAACTAAATACTTTAACTACACTAAGATTAAAGGAATTTGCTGCTATCGCTATAGCAACCATCTTAAAGAAACTAACATGCTCAACAACCTGGAGGCTAAATTTAGACCTAATACGCAATAAAAACATAAATACAACAATAAATCCTACATATTAATTTCTATGATATATAATAGCTTTTTTCACAGTGAGCACTAATCAGTCCTCCTTTAGAGAATTATATCAAAATAAATAGACTCATTAACGTCCAGTGTACTAATGAGCAATGGGTGAAATAGGTGTTAATTACGCCACAGTAAGATTCAAGACAAAAGCCCCAGTGAGCACTTGGAGGTGTGTACAAGCCGGTCCCTTCTCTACATTTGTGTATTTTGAAGTACAGCATGATGCAATTAGATGACAGCAATGTGGTCACCCCATATTCTATGATGGAAACTTTAGACATGGTATTTTGAACAAAGAACCTCTAAGGATTAATTAAAAGCAGCACAAAACCCCACTCAGTTACTTAGATTTTTGTTGTAAGAAGTCACTATTTCTCACACAAAAATTTTAAGCTTTCATTGTACTTAAATTACCTACTGCAGCACGCACTGTTTCAGCAAAAGCTACAGTTTCTAAGCTTCATTCTAAATTCCCTTTCTGTAAAGACATAGAAAAGTTAAACAAAAGTCTAAGCCCGTGGGATATTTTCCAGAAACGTGAAGGTAGATTTTTTTTTTTCTAAATGCACTTCCATAGTGCAACTCTTTCACCACTCGGACCGTTTAATTTTTCCTAGTACAAGTGTGTTCAGACTTTTCAGAGGTCATTTCAACAGCAGACAGCTTATAACAAAACCATTAGCAGTTTGGCTAGCTTAAGGAAACCTCTTACTTTCCTTTTTTGTTTATTATCACTGCATGAATCTGCAGCATATGAGAGTTTATAATTTATCAGGCTTGTTAAATTCATGTTAAAGGTCTGTTTTCTTGTTGAATAAATTTTGTTCATATAATGCTGCCTATTTCATATACTGAGTCTTTAATAGCACCTTTGGTCTATGCGCAACTCACAGATCAAAACAGAGGACTAAAATAGGGGTTGATGATGCTATTTACATGTGTGATTCCTGCTGTCTTCTTGTTAGTAGCTTTAATATAATAGAAGACCTTGTCTGTTTTGTAATTAACACATCTTTACTGGAGAGATATTTGGAAGTGATTGCTGTGAATATACTGGTTAGTAAAATAAACACAATCACACACCACTTTCTGTTATCAGACAAATTTGTGAATTGTACACATTATACTCCAGATCAACAAACTGTGATATAACAGCCAAGTAGAAGACACATTTATATAACCCTTTATTTTTCTGAAAATATGTATTCAATCTGACCTTGCAAATATAATTAGCTTGTGGGATGCGTGGATTTCAGTACCATGGATGCTTTACTAATTGCAGCTCTTGGAAATAGATACTAAATATTTGGAAGCTGCCAATACAAAATAAAAACTGCATCTTTTTGTACATCTGTCTTAGCTTCAAAAAGCATAATAATCTAAAAAACAATAACTATACAGCATTTTTTAAGCATTTCCCTGGGGTCAACAACCCACACTAGAGCCTGCATAATGTATTTTTAGAAGCAGAATTTACAGGTATCTTCACTGTACTTAATAAATTTGAGGATAGCTATAATTAATATGTTTCATAGTTATTCACAACCTAAGACAAGCGCTGGACTTTTTGCTAGACAATTGCTAACTAGATAAAAATCTGGCCTTTTACAGTCTGCACATAGTCATTAAAAATAATGTCTTCATTAAAATTTAGGATGCTTAGTAGGTAGCCAGACTTATTTTAGTTTCTTCTGAGAATGTGAATGCCATACATATATATTACCACTTTTTCTAAAGCAGTCTTCATAACTTTGTGGGGTATTTAAAAAAAAATTTAAGAGAATTTCAAGAGTACTTTATACACTTGATTCTATTAAATCCCTCCAATATCAAATCTACAAGCAATATTGAAAGAAACAGTCTGGTTTTACAAGACCCACTATATTTTAATGGTAAAGTTCAGTTAGAAATTAGTCAGCATTTTTGTTTAAATTGAAAAAAATTCTGACATCAATATTTTTTCCAGTGAAGGATCTATGACATATGGTGACTATCTTTAAGAATGTATTGTGTCCTTGGAATTCAAATAGCGACGCATTGTTTATGCCATATGTTTATGAACAAACACACCAGTGCTTAAAGACAACTCTGTGAAGGATATGATGTGGTTATGCCAGGTGTGGAAAAAGAAGTAATGTCCCATCTAAAATCTCTTTTATCACCTGCAACTGACCTGTTATCAACTGCTTAGTTTGTTTCTAGATTCTTTAAAAATGAAATGGAACATGTGACCGGAGAAGTGCAGCTTGGGTTTATGACCATTTCGTTATTTATGCTGCCATGCACTGTTAGACAACTACAAGTGAAGAACATCTTCTGTCCCCTGTAAGCCCACAACATAAAAAATTCAAAGAAATCTTACTTTTTATGCCATTTCCAATGAAAAGCACTAAGAACTGAAACTGACTCATGCCAAATGCATATCACTGAATTGCTGTGATTGTGAGTTTGAAGTTTGCAACATGGAAATTATTTATAAAATGTCAATTTTAGCTCCAGAAAATATATTCCTAGGAGTATGTGCATTTTCCTTCTCTATCCTTAGAGAATTGCTTACTTGTGGTCAAATCCGCAGTACAACTTGAATATCCATACTGGGAGGGGAGAGAACTACAGTATAATACATTCATCTTGACAAGTGAGGGCATGCATCCATAACTCCTAAGTAGCAAAGCCCCAAGTTTTAAAGCTATATGCCTTAATGAAGATAATGGACTATTCTACATCCATCATGGCAAAAGGAAATTAAACATTTAATACTTTTCAACAAAAAGTCTTCTTGGAACTTTTTTTGTTTTAAGGAAGGGCATGAACTGAAGTAACCTATGTAAATGGTTTAGTAGGTAAACATACATCGCTTAATTAAATCGCAGCAAGTCCAAAGGACGTTGCATAACAAATTTTAAAAGAGCAAAATTGATATTAACAGCTTTGGCATCCCATTAAAAAAATTAGGAAGCAAAATATGCAAAATATATTATTCTTAATACATGCAACTACTATAAAAACTGATGGTTTTCAGACAAAACAGTAACAAAACAGTGGTGTACTGGCAGTAATAAAACAGTTCAATACTTAGTAGTTTATGCCTAAGTTTAGAAAAACACACCCTGAACTAAAAACACCGAGTGGCCTACACTGTAGTGTAGATGCAATTCATCTTTTACAAATGTGATTCTTCAGGAAAAAGGGCATCAATCATTATTGAATCAACAGTAATCAAACACAGCACAAATGTATCTACTTCCTTATTCTCCAGATCATGCTCCTGTAGAAACCTGGTTCTTGCCTAGATCAAATTAGGATGCTTTCATCTCTGATACGCAGGTTACTGCACCAAATGCTCTGTTCAGTCAACATTAAGAAATACCACAGTACTGTAAAAGTATCTAAATGACCTAGACAATGTTGTACAAAATGTACATAAATGTACCCTTGAAATTTCAACCAAAATTACACATTGTAAACTTAACTTCTCTATTTTAGAATTTTTCCCTTTACAATAGAAGTGTTAGCAAGTCCAGTTCTAATAATGAAAGTTGTTCCAAGTATAAAAGGTTCTGACATAAAATTGTAGGTATCACATGTTTTAATATATTTTATTGTAAAATATTATCTGCATAATAATTCACAATAAACAGGCATGTCACCAAAGCAGTAATGACAATATAGTCAATTTACTGTTTTGTTTAGCTGTCTTTAATTAGTACTTTCAAGCTGTACCCTAATGACTGTTGAATTCACTTGTGTCTAGAGAAGATTTATTACAGTAAAAGTTATTAAGACAAATGCATGAAGTAGGGAGTGGGAGTTGGGTATATAAAGAAAATCTTGTTAGGTGGCTCCAATCTACTTCAAGTTCTCACAAACTTAATTCTTAATGGGCATTTTAAATTTCAAGTTTCAGGCATTACACGGGTGTCTCCACACATCTCATTTTAAGGATTGCCTTTTTTTTTTTTCCTTCTTAAAACAGTCACGACCTCCTCCAGTCCTGTGGTTAATTCAAACAAACGAGGGAAAAGGACAGATACATAGGAAAAATAATAGCACTCTGATAAAAGAATGCAAGTCTGAAAACTTGTGCTCTTTCAGAAAACCAGTGTTCAGCTGAAGAAAATTCTTGAGGCTACATGGTAATTCCAACATTCAGAAGAGTAATTGTTAAATGTCTGTCTGCTTTTGGTTTCGCTCTTTTAGACTATTGAGTAATTACCAAGTTATAAAGCCATTCACATACATATTTATCTTGGTAAATTGGGAGGATCTGCAAGACAACAACTGTTTCAGAAAAGGAGTTCAGCTGCCTTTCCCCACATGTCACCAAACTGAGATAGTGTAGTGCACAGAAAATTTAATCTAAACTGGAACATAAAAGTAGCAGAAGAGATCAAAACTATTTGCAAATAGCTATTCTTATGGTTAGCATTCAACAAAATGACCATCTATTACTCTGAAGAGTTAAAACCTGAAATCGGGTATTAACAAAACCATATTGCTCATATACACAACTAATTACACACAGGTTGTCACCTAGATTTAGAAGTACCAATGGGAAAAAAAAAAGAGGAAGAGGAGTGTTTTATGGAAGAGGTTGCCCGAACAGGTCATCCAGCAAATGAAAAACAAAACTCTATTCAACCATATGATCTATTGCTTTTGCAGTGGCATTTTATCCTATGCCTACATAAATTTTGTCCTTTTTGAAAAATGAACAAAATCTCATTAGCCCAATAAGAATTAAAACCATGCTGGAATGCTACAAAATTTCAAAGCATAGTATTTGAGCCACCACACTTTTACAATAGGCATAGAATGCTTTATCATTCTAAACAGAAATTTGAATATTTAAAACCAGTATTTTTCTTTGTTAACAGCTCAAAAGGACTTTGAGACCTTCACCTTGCTCAAGATGACCTTGGCTTTGGACAGACACAACTTTGCTACAGACCTCCAGCAGCAACTCAGCTAAGCTTTCTTCTCCTCAGCTCTTCATTTGTACAAGCAGGATGAAACCAGCATCTTTCTCTCTCCCCCCAGATAATAGCTATTTTAAGACAAATAATACCTTTTTTATTTTCTTTTAAACATACAGTATAACTGTCCCTTTTGGGGACTTCTAGGAGCATGATAAGAACAATTTTTTTCACACTTTAAAAATAAGTAAAAAAAACCAAATGATAAAGCTCATCACATTTGTTACTCCTTTTAGAATAGAATTCTAAAGATCTCATAAATTGAACAAAAGAAAGCAATTTACAACTTCCACCGAAAATAAACTGCTTGAACAAAGTGGTTTTAGACTACAGCCCACATTCTGGCTACTCTTTGAAGTATCAAACCTTCCAATTCCAGGAGAGGTTACTCAGACCACAGAACAATGTTCTTCAATGATGTATATGGCAGGAGACAGGAGTAATAAACTGAAATGGGGAGCTGCTGACTGTACACAAGCGGAAAAAAAACCCTAACCGCAAGAATAATAAAGTATTGGAACAAGTATTCCCATGAGGCTGTTGCAGTTCAAGACTCAAGTGGACGAAACCCTAAGCGAGCTAGTCTAAACTCAACGTTGACACTGTGCTCCGCACAACGCTGGACTAGATGATCTCCTGAGATCACTTACAACTGGAGTTATTTTGATTTACCTGGCTACCCAAATGTACATGTTTTTTCCTCCTGGTACTCTCTGAATGAGATTAAGGTATGGATAAAATACCATAGCAAAAACCTCTTTTATGAAAGTGGCAGGATATGATTTATGCATGAGCTTAAGATGCATAGCATATTTGGTTTTATCTGTCAGGATGTGATTAACATGCAAAGTAGAATTTATAAAAAGTTATCACAAAGACAAGTCTTTTCCTCAGCAAACAACTGAAAAAAAGATTTTTGACATAAACCAACAGGTCTTCCTACAAATACTTCCTACAGTGCCTTGCTAGGAAAATTTATGGTACAACAGATATGAAATTTTGCTGTATGAATAAGAGATTTTGCTACATATCCCTCTAAACACCACAACTGCCAAACTTCAGATGTATAAAACGGACTTCTGGCAATTTTGTACGTTTTACCAATCTTTATGCCAGCAATTATTAATCAAGGGAAACCAGTGAACTGCCTCAGAAAAACAAATAATTTTAAATGGTGACTTTTTTTATAATAAACGTTTAAAGTTTACAGTTTAAAACAGTTCAGAAAAGAAAACACCGTTTTTTTCTTAATTTAAGATATATGAGTGCAACAGAGTAAGTTAATGCTTGTGGAGTTAAAGAAAACACCATTTTTTCCTTAATTTAACATATATGAGTGCAACACAGTAAGTTAATGCTTGTGGAGTTAAAGATACTATGTTAAAGTGGGTTTAGTGTAGTTATATTTTCCTTAAGAGGTGAGGAACAGCTGCTAAGTTAAGGCCCCCAAAAAATTTATTTTTAACATTTGGCAAAGGTATATAGTTCTTGTAGAGACATTTCAAAATGTATGTTGGAAATAAATATGAAATGTCAATATTTAGCTTTATTCCAGATCTTTAATGAAATTACTGCTGCTGTGGAATATTCTAAATATGTATTACAAGTTCCATTGCACAGACTGGAAAACTGGAGGGGGTAAAAGAAAGGTTTATTAGTAAGTACAAGATGAAGCAACAGCTAACCAGGTTGCTCCACTGGCCATATTTCAAGATGTTTATTTTGACTTCATTCATAGAAATCAATTGAAAAAAAAAAGCCAAAACATAAAGCTTTTTCTCTCTGGGTTCTGATAACATTGACCTTCAGTTAAAATTCACTGATCTGTTAAGTTTATTTTACAGACAGCTAGAACATTATTAGCATAAAAATTGCAATATATGGTACACAGTCATGAAAAACCATACTGCGTGTGCAAGAATATGTATGTAAAGTAATAAGATCAGTATTTAGAGTTACTTGTTTTTCATGTGTCCTACTATATTTATGTAATAATATCCCAGTCCTAAAATGGTCATTAAAGAAGTTGGCATTTAATCCACAGATCTATATGAGGGTTTATTTTTATATAAGGATTTTATACAACTTTTTATTTTTGCTCATTGGCTTTAATAAGACATAAAATGACTTTTTTTTTACTGATGAAAATTATATGTATTCTTACCTTTAAATTGCAATCACCCACCCCTGTCCTACTAGGTGTTTGGAACATGTGTATCCAGACAAGGACAGCTAACAAAGAAGTTAACAAGTTTTCGCTTTCTACCAGTGACAGGGCAAACTGCTTTTTAATGCTTTAGCTAGTCAAGGTGAACCTAAGGCTCCTCATCAGAATTCATTTCAACTTCCTGACATATGAAATAATCCCTGCCCTGGTTATTCCTCACTAGCACAACCACAACTGCTTCACTGACTATAAGCCATAGCAATTTATATGGGCATGGACCTGCCCTGAGGCAGGTTTAAAATTAGCTAATGTGTTATTTTGGACTTTGTTTTTCAATATATCTAATCTCAGTCAAAACACATCATATTAAAATCTCCTGTGCCACACATTCACTATAATGTTTTGCCAGACAGTTATGCTAGTAAAAGGTATAATGTGTAACGATGTTGGACTCATATAGCTACATACACAAGCAAAAGCCCACCAGTAGAGTGGCTACTACACCAGCAAAAAAGCAGGTACTTCCCTGAAACAGGCTTAGCTCAAGTTGTCTAACATACGAAGAGGCACTGGATGCCATACTAAGGCAGCCATGAACATGAAACAGTCAAACCTGTCCTAAGAAATCCCCTTGAACTCTAATATATCTGTTCTTCTCTCAGTTCATCTAAAACCAAAATACATTTTAATATAAGTGATCTTGCCAACCAGAATCATAAAAGTCATACACATTCCATAGCCCAATCTCACCCCCAAAATAAAGAAATTAATTAGAAGTGGTATTCATAATTTGGGGGATTCTTTCTATTTCTAAGCTTTTAAGGATGCACTTGCCAGAAACATGACAGATGTAAACTTCTTTTTTAATGTGAAATCTGAGAATGTAATTTAATATGACTGCAGCAGCTAGACACGTATGAAAAACAAACATTACAAGACTTCCAGTGATCTCAAGTACTGGCACCAATGCCATAAGAAGAGCTGTAATTGAGAAATGTTTAGGTAGACAAAAATTCCAGAAATGTTTAGATGGGCAAAAATTTATTCACATTCAAAATAAATATGCCAAAGATTATTTTCTTGAAGAGAACAAAGACCCTCAAAGATGACACCTGTGTCAAACAAGAGTGGCAAAAAATTATTAAAAAAAAAGCTCTTAGTGAGCAAGTGTGGTATAACAGTAGTATGACTTATACAGAGGCTTTTCTCCTTAACAGATTTAATAGCTAGTGAGGTCTAAATTAATTACTAGTATAGTCCTGAAAATTACATTTTTAAAAAATAAAAAGAATACTATTGCTATATTTCTACTGGAGTGGGAAAATAAGAAAAAGCAGAAGGAAAATGTTCTAGAAAAAATAATTCAGGAGTAATTAAATATTCTACTGAATCTTTTTTTTTCCCCACAAAAACTACCTAAATTTTTTTTCTACTCTTTATGCAATTTAAAAGGGAGAAAAATTGATTGAGTTGTCTAATAGCTTCCAAATAACCAGAAACTATTAATTTTTCAATTGCCTGTTACATAAACAAATTTGCTATAAAAAAAATTAGAATTGGAAAAAAAAAAAAACAAACCAAAACCAACTGAAAATGCATCTGTAGCTTCAGAATATTCTATTATGAAATTAAGGAAACCCTTAGTGGAATTGTTTAGTAGTTTTAATATGAACTGTCTCACAGGAAATATGATACTACAGCTTTACAGAAGATGAACACTTAAAATATTTATAAATTTACATTAATATCATCCATATATAGCATGACTCATTTCAATAATTATTCTACAATACAATGGGAGTGCATGCTCAAACAAAACACCTCAGCAGTATTTTAAAGCAGTAAACCACCTAGCCAATTTCTGTACGTTCTGTGGTTTTTCTAATCCACTCTCCCTGTGGTTGAGCAAAATCGAATTGCCTCTCACATTTGCAGACAGCTCTGTGAAGGTGATAATAGAGCTGCTCCCTGCTGTCATGAGGCAGGAAATAGGAAAATGGCATATGGGGCTAGAAAGAAATAAAAAGAGAACTAAACAAGAACAAAAGAGATTTCAACAAAGGACAACTATAACCCAATATGTTTTCCAAGTTAATCTCTTTTCATAATCATTTAACATACTTAATCATTTATCTGCACACTTCTCAAAAACTCAAATGCTTGATACCAAGTCTTCCGTAAAGTTTTATTGCCCAAAACATTTGGAATAGAAACGATACTAAAAGCCATCATATGCAACGCCTATAAATCAATGCCTTTTTAGTTAGTACCCACGTTAAGGGGCTGAACCTATTCCAATCTGTTAGTAATTGATCTTACATTTTGTGGCTAAAATATAATATCTGAAACAATGTATACTTGGATTATTAGTTGCAAACATGTTGAGTGACACCCGAATAGCAAAATATTAAAGGAGGATTATGATTGGTTACGTGTACTGACAATATCAAAGACTTCCAGCCTGTTTAAGGACTACTGATGTAAGATGCAGAATAAACTAAAAACGATCTTTTCATTTACAATGAGAAATTTTTATTTTTTTTTTTTTTTTTTAATGCAGAATGGGCCCCCAAAAATCTAGAACTAACACGTATTTACAGTGCTTCTGTATCAAATCTTAGACCTAAGTACCTTAAAAAAAAAAAAAAAGCAAGCCTACTATACCTTTCCTTTTACACTCTGGATGGGATCCACCACCACAGCAACAGCTCTTTCTGATAAGGCTTCAAAGCTCTGCTGAGTATTGATATCTACACCAGACAACCAACAGCCAAAGCCAGGGTGACTATGATACCAACCGACTACCATCTCAGGTCTGAAACAAAGAGGACATCGAGATTCTTAAAAACAAAAACACGTAAGACAGAAAGAAATAGTAATGTACCAGGGTATAAATTAGGATGAGCTGTGAAAAAAACACCATTAGAAATATTTAAATTGCTCACCATAGTATGGCGAAAACATGGACATGAATAAATGTGACAAAAGAGGGCTATCATTAAGGGATGCACATTAGCAGTGGTAGATCATGCTTTCAGTTTTTCACCCTGTTACCACACCTTCCCTGAACCAGTTTTTACCCTTTCAGCACTTGAGTAAACATCTACTCTTTAACTCCTTGGCGTCGAGGGTTGAATTTTCGTGGCAGAAAGTCCATTTCAGACATGGACAACGGGAACCAACGGTGGGAAGGGATTAAATATCAATTAAACCAGCAGTAGAACTAGGAACTCAGTCAAAAAGCAATTTGCACTGTTCTGTTCAGCTGCTGAGCCTTTTGCTAACATTAATTTTGAAGTTTTTCCCACAGTAAAAGAATTTGAGCAAGCAGACGACAACTGTTGAGAGGCAGGACTAAAATAAAAATTTGTTTAAATACTAGGATCTTCTATAAAATTATTTTACCTTTCTTTTCATTAACATTTCTCATAAATAAGCTACAACTTTCTAATCTTATCTTAATTAAAAGAAATCAAAAAATCAATCTTTTAAGAAGGTACTGTCTAGTAACTGCCTATACTAGACTGAGCAGCATTCTAATCTTTCTGTGCAACAATCAAAGCTGTAGGTTTAACATGAGTGACAATCTCCTGACAATTGAAATGCATGAGGTGGACTGAATTACATGCTAGGCTACTCACCTGATTTATGGGCCAATTATTTCTTTTTCAATATATTAATAGCCCCTAGATCACTACTTTGTGGAAAGCCAGCTGTTTCTTCTAAACAACATGCACTTGTTACTGTCAGCCCTCTCTAGGGTGACTTACCTTCCCGTCTGTTTCAGCATATCCAACATTTTTGCTTGAAATACAGGATCAACTGCCTCCACACTGACACCCTGATGTAGATGACAGACAAAAATCATATAGATGTTCATAAAGCAATATTATCTTTTAACTTGTTACTTTCTACAAACAAAAATTTAAACACCATCCATAAGCATCTGTTTAAAAGGGCAACCCAGCTACTTTAGAACTACTTGATAGAACACCCTTAAACGTAAAATACAATTTTTATAAATCTATTTCAATGTGGTTTTTAAAATGCTGAAAGAAGATTTTGAATTGCTATTTAAGTCATCTCTGCTATGAGTAAACATGATTAAACAGGCAGAGGAATTCATCTTCTCTTCCTCTTTTTGTTCTGCAAACCCTGGCCTGTTGTTTCTCACAAGTCTAGCTCTAAAGGTTTTATTCAAGATAAATATTGCATACTGGCTTTTTTCAGATTCTACTTATACTATGCACATGCATAGAATAAACTCAGGACAAACGAATTTGAAAATTTCATTGACGTGCAGCTCTGAGTTACAAAAGGATCCGTGCTGCTTTTAACAAAAAAAGCATCATAAATTCCAATTATATCCATTGGCTCATCACCTCTTTAAAATATCTCTTCATAAAGTGAATATTCTTACTCAAAATTAAAATCCATCATCTTTTTCACATCACAAAAATATCATTGAAGAGACATGCCACTGTAAGATCTGTCAAAGAGAGCAAGTCTGAAGTATATCTATAGCACCATCACAATTAAGGGCATAATACACTTCTAATCAAACCTCTTACATTTTGAATCCTTCCCCTGGCTCATAGTATGTGAGTTCTTAAAGTTATCGATTTATTAATCTTACAAGTGATGCTATACTAATATATTTATACACATGCAAAGACATAACATCTCCATATATTTATATACACACTTATGTACTAGTCTTTGCTAAAAAAAAAAATCCCAACCTGTTTTAACTATTTTTTTTACTGAAACCCTTAAATCCATTAGATATGTTCAAATTATACCTAGTAGGTTACACTTTAAGATTGCATAAATGAGGTAAAGCAGGAAAAGCTTTTAAAAATATTTACCATAAGAAAAAAACAAACAAGCAAACAAAATTATAAAGGTCTAGCTAGCTGCAAAGAACTCACCGTTCCCGACTGTGGCATAGCAAAAACATCAATCACTCTCACAGTGTAATCATCAACAAATTCCCCGAGCATTAGACCCATAACTTCCATAGGGACACCAGCACGACCATGCTTCAACATCTGGAATTAAGACCAAATGACACTGTATGTTTAACAGGAGGTTCAAGTTATAGTTCTTTCAGTCTTTGTTGATCTACAGATAATTTGCAACTTGTAGCACTTTTTGAAACTGTATGGAACTATAAAATAGTAAAAATGAAGCCAATAAAAGAGAAGTAGTTAAAGTAAGTTTCTTACTCAGTGTTCCAAGCAGTATCAATTTATTTCAAAAGTCAGTCTGACCAGCACCTAAGGAGCACAAGTCCATAAACTCTGGATAGGTGCCAAGAGCTCTATCTCCAGCACTATGCACAGATGCAGTACACTTACTTTCAGCAGTGCAAGGGAAGAGATATAAACCTGTTCCGCTGTATCGACCGCAGGAGCATCTGTTGGTGGCCCCTATGAAAAGAATAAATAATTATTTTCTCCACCATTGTTATTCTGCAGTTTCTAAACATTTTGTTTTCCATATCACAAAACTTACAGAAAAATGCGTACATAAATTGTGACTTTGTGTGTTAGATGCAGTTCTTACAAACAAGACCAAAAAAAAGAGCACACCCAAACCCCGAACACTTCTTTACAACACCTTCCTTCTCTAACCTATTTTGTAATACAAGTCACCTAGCTATCACCCCCTGTCTCCCCCCACCCCAAAACAATACCAAGCTAAAGAGCAATCTTACCAGAATCAGTCAAATACTGGCTACAAACCTGTTACAAGACATACAGGCTAAGAGTCAGATAAGTTTCCATTAGTCAGCCTTGCCGCAATGCTAACCTTCGTCAGCTGTAAAATACGGCCAGTTCTCCAATTAACTATGTGTTTCTTACAGTGGTGTGAATGTAAATGCTGCTGGGCTAGCATGATTAACTGGCACCAACACAAACAGCAACTTCCCTTTGCTTCATCAGCTCTCAGCTAAAGAGGACTTGCAGATAAAGGCTATGGGAGTACTTTGCAGATACACCAGTATAGCGAGAGAAAAAACGGACCTCCGATCCCTAGGTGGAAAAGCTGTGAACAAAATACTTTGCTCTTTGCCTTATGAGTAGCTATTCAAAAATTAGCACAACTGTCCCAGGTGTGAATGATTGGTTGAAACAGGTTCTGTGTACTGTTGAAAATGAAAAACACAGGAGGCAGCAGTTTAAATGTCCCTTTCTCGAGGAGCAAGAGACATATTGCTCTCATATACAGAATTCCATATCAGCGTACCTCATTACAGCCAATTAGCAGGACAGTCATGACTTCATTACCAAATTGTGTACAACAAATTTCCACTGAAAAGACAAAAGGTTACTTCTGCACTAAGTGATGTAAACTTAGAAGGGCAACAAAGCAACTATGGAGTATGGTAAAAAAAAAAAGATACTCCACATTAAGTTAAACGTGGAGGGGGGAAAAAATGGTGCCTTTACACAAACATTTTGTAGATTTACAGCTTTGATTCCACAATTATAAACAGAATTGGTCAAAAGAAGAAAAATACTGAGTAAATTCTTCATTTTTCACTTAAAGTGGAAAAATTCAGTACAACATGCATCCACATGACATCAAACAGAAGACACAGCAATTGACACAAGCCATCACCTCCTGAAGATAAAACCAGGAACTTAGATAATCAGCATATTAAATTTGTATAGTAATTGTCCTTTCTGCACACTTTCGCTTTTAGACACACAGAAAAATATCATCTAGTCTTCAAAATGCTTTAAAGACAGTAAGAAAATTCAGTTGTTTTTTTCCCCAATGTCAATTAATTCCTTCTCTATCAGCTCCAGATCCAATCTCTGTATTTTGAATCCAAACTTTATATTTTGAAACATACATGCATGGATCTGTGTCAACCACAACTGCTTCCTAACACCTTCAAAGCTTTATTTCCAACTTTGGTACTGATGACCACCACCTCTTGGTATGTGCTCTCCCTCACTTTTTTCTACTCATTGCTAAATTCTTCTGTCACTTTAGCCTCTCCATCAGCAAGCTTCCAGCAGGTTTAACTTTTCACCTTCTATAATATTATTGCTAAAGGTCCTTTTTAATTAATTCCACCTCTTCATCAAGTATTTCCCTAACTAGCCATAGCCCAACAGTGAGATGCTCCAGTGGAGAAATGTTCCTCTAACACATAACAATGAAAAACTCTACAAGCAGTTCTTCAGAACATTTCACAGACCCTGACGCACAAGGCACCTCAATCACTTACTCCAAATTTACTACAACTAAATTGTTTGACTGACGAAGCTTCAAATGCCCAATCATTTTCTGATTCTGTTACTATGGTTTTTTTCTCCATAAACATGTAAGTTTACTTTCTTAACTGTATCTCTCCTGCTTTAAGTCTAAATGACCTTCTTTTCATTTAGAAGTCTTAATACTTTGGAAAGCACAAAGACTCATATTTCCACTTAACCACTGCTAAGAATAAAGCACAGATGAGTTGGGTTTTAATTGAAAAAACTTTTTAGTTTGATAACTACCCTTTTCTTCATACATAAAGCTCTCTTCCAATTTTCTACCAGGTCTAGACCAGAGATGGCGTGAAGTGAGGGTAAAAGTACAACCACAGTAACCTTCTGCTTTAGGAAGAACCATAACATCCATGCTGTGATCACCATACATATTTTACATCTGTCCCAGATTTTGTTTAACATTTCACTGTAAGCAAGCATCTCATTACACCATTCAGTATCTCTTAAAATAAAGAACACCACCAAAAAAAACCCTCCCCCAAACTAGCATAAGTAGTTCTTTGATTCCTGGAAGGCTAATATTGATGTTTGATGAGATTAGCTTCTCAAAAATCAGGAGCTTGAACTGAAGTTTATTCCACATGGGATCCTATATGGGATCTCTAGTGTCTGTTAAGACAGCAGATCCCACTGACACCTTTCCTGCAGCCAAGGCATTAATCAGGTCTCTGTCCCTTAGGCAGACACCTGTGTTCACAACTTATAAGAGTTCAATTATTCTTCATAACTTTTCCCATTTTAAAATCTATTTAAAAATCAGTCAGTAGATTCAACACTTATAGGGAGGAGACAAACACTATTATGTTTTGTTCCTGTAACAAAGCAATTACCTTTAGTTTAAGCAAAGGTAGGAACTAAAACAGAGTGTTACCCTACTGTACTCATTCCTAATCTTTCCTTCTTTTATTATTTCTATACTCCTTGAAGCTTTCAACTGCTTATTTACCTTGGTGACGGTCCAGAAGAGGGGATATTTAATATTATACTTTATCAATCCTTTAGGCATTCTACAAGATAAAGTAGCTTCTGTTTTCAAAACTTACGCTAAAGATCTCCTGCCAGCTGCAAGCACCCATAGCCAACAACTCATTTTCAGCATAGGAAACACTGGTAATTCATAAAGAAATGCTTCATCAGTGTAGATCAACTTGCTTAGCATCTTTTTTCTTTTTTTTTTTTAAAGTCATAGTATATTCACTGTGAATGATTTTGTACACTAAAAGAGAGTTTAAATATATATATATATGAGACTACACTAAGTGTTAGGAGGTATTAACTGTAAACTTCACTGTTTCACTTTAAGCACATGCCTGAGATAGTAAAAGCATTAAAAATTAGCTTCCACTCCTCCCACACAGATCAACCAGTTTACCTGAACTCTTAAAAATTAGCTAATGGTAGTATACAATGCAAATACAATGTACTGTTATTAATTCTCAGTCGTCTTATAAAATACAGCACATACTAAGTATTTCCTTGGTAGGAGACACTTATTTTGTGAAGACCTTACTATCTCCTTTCAGTCTACTCTGTTCTCCTTATACACCATAATTACTAGCTAAATGATGAGAAAATGAAACAACTCATTGCACTGTACCAATTATCAATATTCCTTCCTTTGTTTTGAATGTAGATTAGAATAAACTGCTCAAAAGAGTTCTGAAATTATTCTGATGTACTAATTCAGGGATTTTGAGGAGGAAAGGATCCATAGGTCAAAACCTGACCAGAATCTACCTTCGTAACAGATTTAGTTTCACATCATTCTTCCACCAAAGATAAATGGGTACATAAAATACTATAGGCACACACTTGTCTTTCTACAGAAAATTATAAACCCAAAGTTCATCAAATTCTTAACCTAAAACTTCTAAAGATTTAACATATAAAATCAACAGAATAGATCTTGGATCTCTCAAGTAATTCATTTGGCTTTAGATGATGCCATTTGAAAAAAACAGACATTCAGAAACTGGAACCAACTTACTTCCACCTCTGACCACTTCATTTTCCATAAATGGCTGATAATTTAACACAGCCTTGGAGTGACAGCCGCAGCTTCTGCATGCTAGTTACACAGTATGTGGGAGCTAGCTACAGGTTACATGTTTTGAGATTTCTTTGGCCTGTTTCTGCTAGTCTTCCACAGAAGTTCATGCATTGCTTTCATGAAGCAAAGAGGAAGAAAGACTTTATTAGCTCATCTCTACATGAAGGTAAAGTATTTTGCACTGACTCTCCACAGCATGTGCTGTTATCACTGTTCATAAACTTCACTGCCTGCCAAATTTAACAAAGGAACATCATCCTTCTGAAGTAGAGTACCAAATCAAATTAACTGGTGTCAGAAACCCAAACAAGAAAGCATTTGTATCGCCAATGCAAAAGATCTGCTGGTATTTTTGGTTACATTATGGTATGGAAAGAAGGTCAGACAGTTCTCCCACTGCAGTTTTGTAAGACTGTAGAACACGGCACAGCAGCAAATACTGCCTTCCTTCTGCCTGCCCACAGTTTTATTGGATAATTTATTGGGAACTGGAAAAAAATGGGATGTGGAAACTGCAAGGAATATTGAACATCCTTTTCCCCAAGCATTCCTGTATAAGCCGGGCACAGTAATTACTAAAATTCCCAAACTGTTCTAAAAAAAAAAACCAAACAAACCACCAAAAAAAACCCCAAACAACAAAACGGTTATTGTGCTACTTACTTAAAATGGATGTTTCTTCTGAATCAACTACAAATGCTGTCAGCCAGTGAAATGAGCTGTCTGATGACCAGCCATCTTGTAAACCCAGCCAAACTCTGGTTTTGTTTTTGTTTAGAATGGCAGAATCCCAACTTCAATAATAATCAATAAAATCAATGATCAATTAAGTCACCACTATTAAAACGCATTTTATTTTTGCTTAATTTTTTCAGTAAGACTTGTAATGGAAAGAGAATCATGTTCAAGTTATGAACTGAAGATTCCATTGTAATATTAAATTATGAGTGATACTATTTGTGTTTCAAACAGTTAAAGACATGATCCAATATAAAAAGCAGCCCTTTACTAGGGCAGCCCTTGTTGACGAAGTGTTAAAGGCATTTGCCATTCCAACAGGATAAAAACTAACGCCTTGAAGTGTTACCTACTCAGGCCTTTTAGCAAATTTGTTAACACTTTTAGGTATATTACTCCACCTTTCTCTTAGTGTGAACTGGTATCAATTATTTAGCCAATTTTATTATGTTATTAAAATACCTGCTGACTAAACATGAACTAAAGTGTCATTTTAGAGCACTACTCTTCATTTGTATTATTTCACATTTATTCAAACAGGTATAGAAAGTGGACTTGATTAATTAAACGAGAAACTGAGAAATATTTCGAAATGGAGACAATTTCTATTGTTTAAATGGATCTTAAACACTGCTCTGGTGTCACGCTAATAGCACAAAAGATGATTTTGAAATACATCATAGCTGTTTCAAAGAAACTCAGTTTTGCAGGGGCAACTGTAATAAAAAAAGGCAGTGAACTAAAGTGCTGTAGAGCAAATCTTAGCTTTATTGCACCAAGCAGTATATTTCTGTGTAAAATATAAGAACTGCTACAATCATTACTACTTATTTTTATTTTTGCAATTGGAACAATTTAAACGTGAACATAGGACACACAAGTGAACACTGACCGCTATAGCGTTTATTTCTTTCCCAGTAAGATAAGAAAGAACCTTTTAATAGTTTAATTTTGTGAGTATTAAACAACTAGTGTGAAAAACAAGCTGCATGTAAACTATTTCTTCTGCCTCTGCTTCAATGACTAGCTGAGGCAACCTGTTATAGGAGGTGTTAATTGGCAATAGGAGTACAAGTCAGAAGCATGTTCCCCATCGTCCTAACCCAGCAAGGCTAGGTCATTAAAGTGGAAATGAATTCTTTCATGCTGACTTAACCCTTTCAGTACATATTTTCATCTGCTACAGCTAAAGACAATTGAGAAAAATTAACTAAAAAAAACAAGACAAGAAACTTGCATTAGTTTTGAATTTAAAAAGGTATTCACCCCCAACTCTTTTTTTCACTTCCCTTCTCTACCTCCTCCAGAACAAGTGTTTCAGATAATCATGACATTTATTATGTAGGCAGGGGGGCAGAACAGCAACTGGGGTATAAATGCAATGACAATCATTATAAAATAATAACTTATCATATTAAAGGATGAGTGGAAAGATCAGGCACTTAAAGTGAGCTTAAAACTACCATTTTGTGGAGGTAAATCCAATGGCGGGTGTATAGCTTAATACAAGAGAAAAAAACCCAAAACAATACAGAATACTACCTACAGAGAGGACAAACTTGAGCAAGCGTACAGAGGAGGCAGAGGTATTGGTGATAATAAAAAGACCTCAGAAGTTCACCAGAGTACCACTGCTCTTCTCTACTGACCCTTTGTCAGTAAGTGGTATAACCTGATGATATATTGAGGGACATTAAGAATAAAAGATTTCTTAGATCTGCATAGTGCTTTTTACACATTGCTAAGCCTAAAAATCCAAACAAAATTGTGACTGTGAAGCAATTTTTCCTGTACTGAAACAATATGCTTACAGAAAATACCAACTTGTATTCCATCAGTGGAAGTGGCGAAGGGAGGAAGCCATATTCCCGCTTCTCAATGGTCCTAGCAACATTGTCCTACAAGCACCAGAAGCCACGTATTGCATTTTCCCCAGTACAGCAAGTTAACATGGTCAGTCATGACAGAGAAAATGATCCAGTTCATTAAAAAATTGAAAAAAATCACAGAGTTCATAAAAAGGGAAAAATATATTATTTTGCACTGTGAATCACACTCTAATTAGCAGCAATTTGAAATTTTATTGCAGTTTTCAAGCTAGTACAGACACAATTTTACAGTTAGTTCCACATCAACAGAATTATATTTTGAAGCTAGCATTATGTCTAAACAGTTTGTATGTTTAGGCCCATTTTTATACCAATTATAATCAAGCATACATAACAGACCTCAAAATACCATAAGTCTCAACAAACAGCCTAGATTTCTGAAAGGATCACATTGTCTTCTTACACCATATGTCAGATGAAATAAAAATTGTAGTAATATGTTTAGTCTCATAGACAGTCTCATAGACTCCAAAATGGAGTATGGATACCAGGGGAATATTATGGCATCAATTGCTACTTTATCTGCAAAAAAACCTCAACAGGCTAGATAAAAAAAACCTGCCTCAGTATGTTTTATAAAATCATGTCTCCTAAAAAAAAACCCCAAACTTATCCAGGTTCACATTTACAACAGAACTTACATTACATTACTCATTTACAATAGATCCATAAACAGCAATATAGATGGACTTGAAATATATAATGTTTCCCATCGCCCCTCCTCTTCAAAATCCAGAATTACAGAACACGGAACATTGTATAGCTTTGAGCAGTTGGTTAAATGGGTTTGGATCACCAGTTTGCAAACACCTCTCCAGTGTGGAGCCAAAACTTTACCACTTACCTTCTCTGTTTTGTTGTTTTTTTAATGTATGTGTTTTTTGTTTAAATTAAGCAGAACTCAAACAAAAATAATCTCTAGATCAGTAGGACACTCCACAGAGAACCTGGACAGAATGTTAGTTAAAGAAAGAAAAAAAGGAAGTAAGGAAGCCACCAACAAAATTAAGCTTATGTTTCTATTATATCCATCTGTCAGTAATCTCTCTTGCACTACTAACAGTGTCATGGAAGAGGTATAGTAATCCACCACCACAGGCACACGCAGGATTTCCCATATACCTGTAGAATGTAACACGTTCTGTTCATCTAATTGCTCCAAATTGTCAAAATTTTAAACGGTGTCTTACAAAAAACAGCACTCCTGGTTTTCCAGTACTACCATTGAAAATATTCTCAAAGACTGAGGCTTAAAGCTTACCAAGAAAAAAAAAAATTAACAGGATTTGCCATCAAATGATGCTAGCTGCATTTATTTTGAGGTCAGACAAGCTTAACTTTACTACAATGTATTTTACAGAAAGCCATTCTACTTAGTCCAATTTTTATTAGAAATAAATATTTGTTACCCAATACTAATATGTATTCATGACAAAGTTATTTACATATATCACCTTGATGCAATTTGCAATAGTCAGACTTTCTGCAAGGCTCCCAACACAACTGTTGCATGAAACAGCCGTTTAAGTGTAATCTTTCCTGGTTCTAGTGTTTCCTCTCTCTTTACCCCATACAATCTACAAATTCATTGAGACATGCAAAAAAGCAGGGGAAGGTATGCTGCATCACTGTAGTTAATATTGCTTATTATCAAGCATAAGGACAATTTGGACTAGATGACTTTAAAGGTCCCTTCCAACCCAAACCATTCTATGATTCTATGACACTTATGGTGAGCGAAAAGCCGTAAGATCAGGGACACAAAACAAATCCTCAGTAACGTTGTACATGTTTTTGAAAAGAACTACAATTTTTCACAACCTCACACTACTGGGAAAAAATAAAATCCAGAAAATACAAACGTCAGTTCTACTCCAGAATAAAACCAGGACTAAGCTGTTATCTTTTCCTGTCACTATGACAGGAGGTATTGGGATTGAGAAATGAGATCCTCAAGGCAGATGAGTCAGCATTTTTAGATTGTTGTCTGCCTCCAGAAGTCTTGCTCTAATGCAGATTTTTAATTACCTTATTCTAGACACAGTTCTGCCAAGAAGGGAAGGTAGCCCTCAGCAGGTGCTGTCTGAGGTCAGCCTAAAGCACACTTTGTGTAGCAGGGTAGTTGAAAGGGATTTACTCAATACATAAAAGAATGCGCTGGGTTCTATATGCCTACAGGCTCTCTGTTGTGAAGAGCTGGTCCTCTGGACACAAGCAGGTGAACAGGGAGACTCAGTGGCAACATGTAGGAAGGTTAGTTGTTTGTAACACTTTTTACAAACAAACAAACCAACCCCCACAAAACACACCACTATGAATACAAGAAGAACACTCCAAACTTCCACGAAAAACTAGAGGACTCTTCTACACCACAGGAAGAAAACAGAAGCCCTTGTTCAAAGGTGCTGCACAGCAGCACTGCAACTTAATTTTCAATAGCACGGGATTTCAGACAGAGGAAACCATTTCTAAGAGAAATAAGTTAAATAGATCACCCTAAGGGGTTGTTTCCTGCTTACAGAAAGGAACATTGCAAGTGAACAGGTGTAATGCAAAAAGCACAAAGATGTCTGCTCTTGTTTAGTCTTTTTTCCCCCCCCGTTCTTTCTCATTATGGCTACACTCATTTCCTTGTCCAGGCTCCTTTGTCTCTTCTGGGGAAAGTCGGCTGGACTACACTGGCAATTAAACTGCTAATAATTAAAGCTAATTGCCTAATTATTAGAAATAAGGAAGTTTAAGATCTGAGGCCAAGAGGAGGCAGCTAAACATGGTCTCCAGAGTTACAGGAAAAATAGTAGATCACAGGAAACTGATAATGCTCAGGCACAACCCACTAGCTTTATTATTTTTAGTTTTATTTTGTTCGTGACTAATATGTAAGGTATGACTGTAGTGCAGCCCATCATACTTTAATGCAGCTTTTATAACACAAAGTGCGCACTGCGTTATAAGTACAATCATATGACTGTTCCTAAACCAATTCTAGCACGTTTCTCTCCCTTTCCCATTAGCACTTTTGGATATAAATCATGTTACAATCACTCAACCATGTTTCAAATGTAGGAAAACTATACCCAGCCTTTAGCAATCCCCAACAACTTTCAAATAAGCCTACACTACCCACAGAGCTGTCATCATCTCCTGTGTAAGCAGACCCAGGCCACACCAGTACCTTGAATTTGATACTAAGCTTTCAGTTGAACAGCCCTGTATTAATACACTAACCAATGCAGTAAAATACTCATCCCAGTCAATGAAAGTAAAACAGTACAGTTTACTATACCTAACGTGTTTTTCTCTCCTTAAGACAAAATCATATATTTTGGATATATAAACTAATGCTGAGACTTTCTACAGAATATTAAGTCTTTTGAACTTTTTATGGAAATTCATGTTGGATGTTTTTAATGGATGAAAAAATGTTTGTCACTGAGAGACTTTTTCTATTCTTTAAATGGGTTGATAGCTTCTGGGGAAAAAAAGTAGAACTAGAATAACCCATCCAAATTGTACACCATCTCATCTACTGGGAGGTATATTGGAATTCTAGAAATATTAACATTCTTAGTACTTGAGAACTTTGCCGGAAAATGTCTTGGAAGCAATGGCACAGAAATGATGCACAATTTTAAGAGCTATAATTCAGATTTATTCTCCTGGCAGAGTATTCTCAAAAGGACTATCTGAAGCTTCAAATATGTGTGAGAAGCAGACAATAGTGTATCACCACAATTTAAACCACATAAAGCACATATACCCAGGAGACAAAGGAAGGAAAAAGTCACACAGGTGCAACAGATTCCGAGATACCAAAACACTCTACAGCTTTCCAAAGGAAAAAGCACTTCATTATATTAAAGACAACACATTTGCACCTTTCAAACTACACCGAACCTGTTTCAAGAATCAATTAAACCAAAACAATTTTCAATAAGATGTTAAGGTGTTTAGCTTTTTTCTGATTGGGTTTTGGGGGATTTGTTTGGTTTTTTTTGGGGGGGGGGGGGGGGGGGGGGGGGGGGGGGGGGGGGGGGGGGGGGGGGAGGGGGGCGGGGGCCAGGATGGGGGTGTTTGTTTGGGTTTGTTTGGTTTTGAGGTTTTTTGTTGTGGGGGGGGGTGTGTGTGTTGTGTGTGTGTGTTTGGTTGTTTTTTTGTTTTGGGTGTTTTTTTTTTTAATGTAGGAATCTTAGGATGCAGATTGCCAGCTAGAACACATCATTTACTTCAATAGACACATCAGCTTAATGAAGTAACTCGAGGAAACTTGCATCTAATTGTTAATTGGGAATGATCTACACTGAGCCCGACCCTCCTTTGCCTGCCAGATCACCAGCTCTTATTCTGAGGCCCTGCAGAATACTGAGCCAGTAGTGCTCTTTTCTAATAACCATCCTGGCTAGATCAGCAGATGAAACAGAACTTCAGATCAGTGGCAGGTCCTCCCAAGTTCCCACGGTGCCATAGATTTACTAAATGGGATCAGTATGTTCTAAAAACCCATGATAATATGAGGGAAAAAGGTTCCACAGCATCAAGCAGTGCAATGCTTGAAACCTCATAATCAAGTGACAGTTTTCAAGTGCCATTTGCAATGCCCTAATCTGGAAACATCCCAGCTAACCCATCTGATCAACTATTTCACAGATGGAAGCACTTGATGGCTAATTGGCAAGTCCATTATTCAAATAAAATAGCTCTCTGCACTTCTATTTCTATATTCCAAGTCAAGGTGTAAACACTCCTTATAAGACACAGGTCACTTCTGTCTCTCCTCCCTTCCATTTGGATTTTTTCCCTTCCCCTTCGTGCCATCAAATAGGTTAATTCAGAAATACAGGATCAGTTTTATTTTCCATTTTTGCACTAGAACAGTTGTCTGCACCAACAGAGCAATGTAAATGAATATTTAAAAAAAAAATCAAGTAATGAAAAATTATTTCAACAGCATTTTTAAAAAATGTCATTATTTCACTGCTTCCTATCACATCTGGATTCAGAAAAAATAGATAGGATGTGTTAGCATGGACAGGAACTTGTATAGCTTGGATTATTGTTCTGAAAAGTGTTGAGGGAGAGAGAGATCTGCTAAAAAATGCATTTAATTTACTCACACTCTTAAATGGTATCCAGTCAGATTGCCTAATAGAGGCATATGTGGAACCGATTTCACTAGCGAACAATAGTTCAGCATACAAAATGAAGAGGAGTGTTGCTCCAAATTCCTGCCTGCTACATAAGTAGAATGCTTTTACGTACCCCACAAAGCCTGTTAATTTGTCTGCAGCACATGTACAATGCAAAGTGAAGTATTAAATCACTAGTGAAATTCTGTGGTAGGCAGTATTCCAGGGGGATGAACAGGAAGAGATGGAAAAGAACAAACCAGGAAAGGGAGATAATTAAAAAACCCAGCAATGACAAGCGACAGGAGGAGGAAGAGAGGAGATCATACAAGAGAAGAAAGACAAGGGCATTGCCAAAATCTGAACTCCCATGAACCTACAGAAGGGAAATTAAAGTAATAAGCATTTTGTTTGGGACAATCACAAGACTTGTAAACTTCAACCGTTCCCCCACATCTTTTTTAAAAAGCTTCAATCACTCATTCTTCTTATGCGTATATCATGAGAGCAGAAATTCAAATTCCTACAATACCAGGCATGTAAGACACAAACAATTTCTGCATGAAGCAGTGTTGCAAAGAAGGTCTTATTTATGGTATAAAGCTCAAAACTAAACACAGGTACCTTCCTCTACAAGGAACACAAAGTTAATGACCACGTTCACTGCCAGAAAATACTGTGGATGGCTTATGTGGAGAGCCAAAAGCTATCAGATTCTCTTCCGTTCTCTCTTGTCCACCAGCTGTCCCATGAAGGCAGTCCTTTGTCCATCTAAGACTAAAAGAGAGGAAATAGCTCAAAATTTCTAAGCCACAAGTCACTGGAGGGAAACGTTATTGTTGAAATATCACTTTAAGATCACTTCCTTGAAGATGACTGTTTGGACATGGAGCTGTTGAAGAGAGTCCAGAGGAGGGCCACAAAGATGATTAGAGGGCTGGAGCACCTCTCCTATGAACACAGGCTGAGAGAGTTGGGGCTGTTCAGCCTGGAGAAGAGAAGGCTCTGGGGAGACCTCATAGCAGCCTTCCAGTATCTGAAGGGGGCCTACGGGAAAGTGGGAGAGGGACTTTTTACAAGGACAAGCAGTAACAGGACGAGGGGGAATAGTTTTAAACTGAAAGAGGGTAGATTTAGATTAGATATTAGGAAGAAATTCTTCACTGTGAAGGTGGTGAGACACTGGAACAGGTTGCCCAGAGAAGTTGTGGCTGCCCCCTCCCTGGCAGTGTTTAAGGCCAGGTTGGATGAAGCTTTGAGCAACCTGGTCTAGAAGAAAGGTGTCCCTGCCTGTGGCAGGGGGGTTGGAACTAAGATGATCTTTAAGGTCCCTGTCCAACCCAAACCATTCTATGATTCTATGAAGATTTGCTTATTAGCCATAAGAAGACAGGCTTAGAGTCATGGAATTTAGCACCGATCACCGCTGATAATTCAATATTGAAGGCCAATCAGCCACTCAATAGCATGCTGAAGGAGCACTAGTAAGAAAAGAGAAGAACCATGAATTCACTGAAAGCAGTTTTCAAGTGGAATACAAGACACCAAAAGACTTGAAAAGAAAGTTGTAAAAACATTAATCCAAAGAGCACTTGGGACAATATATTGGAGTTTGGAAATGAAGAAAAACAAACAAACAAAAAACCCAAACCAAGATAATAATCAGAAGAGGTGGTTTTACCAAGGAGAAAGAGCTGAATAACTGCTGTTGAAGAAGCTAAGGCAGGTCAATTGAGAAAGAATTCCCTGGCAGAGATCAAAGAGGAACTGTGCTGACCAAGCATTTGCTGTTACTTGAACAATAGTTACAAAGCAAATCAAACGGACTGCTAGCAGACCTTACGTGATGCAGACCTCTTGCTAAGCAAACCTCTAGCTACAAGAAAAAAAAAATCCCCAAACTGTGGTACAAAATTACTTTGAAAATGCTTCTCCTTTTCTACAAAACTATATACACAGATAACAGACAGTAGATTTAGATTAGATATTAGGAAGAAATTCTTTACTGTGAGGGTGGTGAGACACTGGAACAGGTTGCCCAGAGAAGTTGTGGCTGCCCCCTCCCTGGCAGTGTTTAAGGCCAGGTTGGATGAAGCTTTGAGCAACCTGGTCTAGCAGAAAGGTGTCCCTGCCTGTGGCAGGGGGGTTGGAACTAGATGATCTTTAAGGTCCCTTCCAACCCAAGACATTCCATGATTCTTATGTTAGCAAGACTGACTCACTCAACAGATGTTTTTACTATGTTCAACTCTAAAAGCAAAACCTCCAAAGACAGAACAACTGTGACACTACAATAAGAACAGCAAAAAGCTTTGTACAGTTGTTTAAAACACTCTAGTGCAAATAAATGGCAATAACTTTGTTTACTTTCTAGCAGGACAAAGTATGTTCAAGAAATACCTGACTCCTCTCTTCTACCTCAAAGCCATCTGATTCACTCTGGATATCTCTCAATCTCAATTATCAATCAATCAACATTCAGAACAGAGGTGATCTTTGAAGGTCCATTGAAACACTGTATTTTAAGGACATAAAATTATTCTTTTTGAAAAGCCTTCCTGCTGATTCAATAAACCAGAAGACTACAAAAGTAGTCAAGATATCCAGTGCAAGCAGCAACTTGCATAAAGAGCAATTGTGTCTTTTTTTTAATCCAACACATACTCATCAATTCATTTAAGAGACAATTCCATATTTAAACAAACACTGAGCAGCTTTGCAGGCCAAAGCTACCAGAGGAGTTCAGTGAGCTGCTTCGGCACGTTATGTTCCATTGTCTGCCACAATTTTCTAGCAAGCTTTAAATTAAAGCTGAGAAATACAGAAAGCGGCAGAGAGAGTTAACTGTAAATTTGAAAAACAGCTTTGATATATGCGTCAAGTTCAGAGAGGACTAAGAAGTGAAAGCTTGAGTGATTAGACTGCGCAGATGTTAAAAAAATGAAGAGTCATGAAGCAGGCTGGCAGCTCAGAGGAACAAGAGAAATAACTGTTTAAGAAAGTGAAACTAAAAATAACTGAGGACTCCTTGAAGATTCACTAAAAGAACGTGAATAGAATTTTATCTATAAAAAGGAAAAAAAAATTACACCAAAAGTTACAGCTTATTTGGCAGAACACCTAAAGGCTGTGAATCAACCTAGAATATTTCACCAAATGCTTCAGTACTAAAGCACTCCTCTCCTAGTTACACAGGACACGAACACACCACAAACAACCAAAAGCAGCTGTGGGTTTAGTAATTTCAATCATCCCAGAAGCAAACTCACACACACATTACAAAGCCTAAGACAGAACTGATTCCTTCAGAAGAACAAGAGTCTGGATTCTCGATTTAGAACAGAGTCCTGGAGGCAGATGAGGAAAGCAGAGAAAGGCCAGCTACTGCGGCCAGCCAACATGACGAAGAAAGTTACACCAGAGCCTTTTCCTTAAGGAAATAATTCTTCCTACAAGCCTCAGACAAAGAAACTATTTTTTTTCCCTGTATCCACAGTAGTCAGCACAATGTAATAAGATCAGCTTGGTTTTATTTTTGAAGACTGCTGGCCACACCAGTCAGCCACGGAAAAAAGCACTAGGACTTGCTCTAGTGGTAGGAGAAGCCATACAACATGTGTAAGTCTCCCGTTGTAAGTCTCCCACTGGAACAGGACAGCTGCCAGGGAGGCCTTTTTGCTGTGAGTAGAGTTACAGAAGTGAGGACACCAGCGAGTAAGACACAATCGAACACAACTACCTGCAAGTGATAAATTCAACTAAAATTACTCCCTGAAATTTATATATACTACAGTATCTTATAATGCCCATCAATGTGATCCAAGGACTGAAATATATCATTTATGAAGGAGCAAGTGGGTATGCTCTGCCATTTAGAACAATCTTCATGTTCTGAAAATCCATATTATTGGAAATTTATTTTTATATTTTTGTGTTTCCAGTGCTTTTCAATCCAAACTTCAAAACATTCAGACACCAAATGAAAGGTTTATAAACATTCTGTAAACTTAGTGCCAACACAAGAGTTCATACTGACAAAAAAAAACCTCAGTCAGGCTATAACAATGATTTGCATACACTTACATAGCATCTCTAGAGTCAGAGATTATTACTAGGAACTTTGTTTTTTCATGCTGTTTTAAAATATAATAAAAGGAATATTCCAGAACTTATTAATATTATAGAGAAAATATTGACAAGCTATATACTAACCTGTCCCAGCCCAGGCATACCTCCTCCAAGTCGCAGAAGTCTATCCATATTTCTAGAAAAACAGAAACAAAGGAAAAATGTTCCCAACCTCTGAAGTGTTTACTAAATTGCTATCTATATAATTCACCTTCAGTCACTCAGTATGTCAAAAATATTGGTGGTAATTACAACACAACATCAGACTTCCTGTTAATTAACACCACATATTAATTCAAGAAGCTGTCTTCCATGCTAATTAACAGACTTTGTTTTATTGCTTTGGTTTTGGGTTATCCCCATTTCTGAAGACAAGCACTCTTGTCAAACTTTTCAAAACTTTCCTATCATTCAATTAATGGGGGGATTTTTGTTGCTTAAGAACTGCACCTACATCCATGCAGTGCCTAAAACTTATTAGATATACAATCAAGTTTACTCCAATTTGTTCAGAAAGTATCAATAAAATTGTGAAAGCAAGGATTTTAGCATCTTCATTAGTAAGTTCTGCGCTAATTAACTTACAGCTTGTCAGTTATCATCAAAACTACATGTGAAAGACACTGAGCAGATTATGGATCTCTGAATTAGCATCAAAAGCTTTTTTCTTAATGAACTCATTATACTTAAAGAAATACTGTAAAGTAAACATTTAATGTGTATATAGTTAGAACAATAGTGACAGTACAGTCATTTAATACATTTTCAGTGTTGCATGTGCCATTGCTTTAGTGCAAGATTATTCCAATCAATGCAACTAACTCATTACTTTAAAAAAAAAAAAGCTTTTCTATCTTGCAGCTTTCAAAGGAGTGATCTCCAGGAATAAGAATTGTTGAGGTGCCCAACTAAAAAAAAAAATTACACTGATGTTCATTTCTCTGCAGTTTATTCACTTTCAGCTGTTGAAAAGCTATCTACTATTTAATTGTGGATAAGGTTCCAGCTGTAACAAACCTCTATCTTGCTTACTTGGCTTTTTGAACTTCTTAGCTTGATACAACAAAACTCAGTGATAAAATAAACAAAAACTACTGAATATTACTTTTCAAACAACTGCTTTCAGCAAACAAAGCCATTTCCAAGGTTATATAGAAATTAGTAAATTTTACTCGCTTATTTTATTTGTGAAATAGAAGATACAAAGTAAAGAATTAGAAACTACTATCTTAATTGCACAGGTTTTAATACAACACAACAAAGCCTGTTCCGGTGATATAAGAGCAATTGAGAACAGCAAGCAATGATGCTTCCAAAATACATTCATGTTCCAAATGGAGAATTATATACATAACTTCAACAGACTGCATTAACAATATTAATTCAAGAACTTTCTTTTAAAATTAATTACGCTAAAGAACTTTGAACTTATCATGAAAAATAAGTTTGCTTTATATATTACAAATAGAAAAGTCTTTATGTTGAAGGTAAATGTAATCTCATTATTCCTTCTGAAATTTGCTAATATTTTTACTGGCTAGGTACTAACAGGCTTTATTTCAGTTTAAGTTTAAAGAAAATATTTTAAGCTTCTTGTTAACACGCAAAGAGGCAGCATTTGAGCCTACAACTAGACAAGATTATCATCTAACTCCTACTTTAAACATGTATGGAATTTCACCCATTTCAAACAACAATATCTAAGACACATGGATCAATAACACTTGCTCTATTTGCTAATTTCACTTCATAGTTTAATGCACTAGCAAGCAGTTAGCTTCATTTGATTCACTCCCTTGATTTTGTAGAACATGCAAACCCAACAACTGCAGCCTCAACTAACAATAAGTACTTAAAGCTGCCTTGGCACTGTATGACTTAAAAAGGAGTTTATTAAAGGGTCAATGGTTATGCTTTTCAGACAGTCATTGAAACTAAGCTTCTTTATTACAGGCAAAAGCTGCAAACAAAGTGTATATACTTTTCTATCCTGACCTACAATGAATTCCAAATCAAGTTGTAGGATTTCCGTGGAAAGGTTACGTTGCTGTTTAAAGCTATTATGTAAGCACACGGTAAACAGCTTCACTAAAACAGTCACGAGTACAAATTAACGCCAACTACATTTCATTTTACCCCTCTGTGGTAGATACTCCTTCATTGAAATTCACAATGATTCATCTTTCATGACACTAATGAGGGCTGAAGAGTAGCTGAGAAGTAGATTTAAACTACTAAAATTATGATTTTAATCAATCATGGTTGAACATTTATTTTAAGAAAAACAACTAGTAACCATAAAACTGGTCTTTCCTACAACTACAGCAATTTCCATAAGCTGATGCGGTGTCTTACATACATACATTTAATAAATAATATTGAATAGCAAATCTTACACCTAGCAAGTGAAAAGCAACAGTTATTTCTAGTTCATTAATATTTTATTTACATAATTTATCCCAGTTTCTAACCCAACAGAACAGTACATCATTTACAGAAGAAGTATATTTTGCTGTATTAAAGCTGAATTAGACTAATTAGTTACACAAACTGATTATTTATCAGCATAACTTTCCAGGTTTTGGAAAAAAAATCTTACTGTCTTACAGAGGTGGAGGGATGTAACATTTCCCACCTAGCTATCACAGACTAGCCACTGAACTGAAAATGTTCAGATTCTCAAGACAGTAGCACAGAGAGAAAATCTCCACAAACCAGTTCTAGATGCACTGCAAATTATTTCACTAGCTCCATGGCTCGACTGGTTAGAGTTTTGGCAACTAATACTTTACATTCTTATTTGTAACTGAAGATGTTTTAGTAGGTTATAGCATATTTAGACATAAACATATTTGTTTACCCTGTATAAACATCTGAAGAATTCAGGTTAGTGATCCAAATTAAAACCAATTTTAATTTTTGTTAATCCACTGTGACCAAATATTATTTCAGCCATAAATTCCATTTATGAAATAATGCTTTTGTAAACCTTAAACCAGCTCGAACAAAATTTTTAGGCCTTAATTAAGATAACTTTAGCATTTACAAATAAAGCAAATATGTATTTCTAACCTGGTGCTCAGCAAGAGGTGATCGCAGAACAAACTCAGCAGCAGCTCCCACTTTTTAACTATAAAGATGATGCCAGTAGGTCTCTTTCCTATAGAAGGAAATAGAAAGGAGAGGAAATGCAGAAAACCAGTAAAATTTAGAAACAGTAGCACACGTAAAGAGAAATGTTACACTGATGACCCACAACATGACAAAGCACCACTGAAGAATAAGCCAAAGAATGCTGTTGTTTTTTTTTTTTTTGCTTGTACCATATAATCCCTGGAAGTGGTACATGCCATGTCTTGCCCAAGTATCTGTAACACTGACAGAAGTTTCCAACTTTCTCAAAATTACATGGAATAATATTTTAATAACCCGTTTAAGCAATTTAAAGCTAATCAATAATTTAAAATGCTGTTAGAAACTGAAACTATCGTCCTTTATTACTATTTTAGAAGATTTTGCCGTAGCTAAGATGACTTAAGCACAAAGGTAAAGAGCAGTCTGCAGGTACAGACAGTTTTCTTGCTTATTTCTGCAAGAGCAGTGGGTGTGACTAGGAAAGTCACGGAGGCCTTTAGGTTTGCCTGAATTCAGGTTGAGAAAGCCTGCTTCACATTCAGTTTAGGAGTTAAAAGTCGTGTCATCCTCCTCCCAGAGAACACTGCCCACTAATTGCATCCACTCAATCGTTTGTAATGCAGTGTTAAGAAACAGATCTGTGGCCATGATTTGATAGACATTTTTTTCAATGTCAATGTTAACATAAGGAGCAGTGGGGAAGCTGCTGCTGCTGCTTACCAACTTGATGCTTTCTCAGTACTTCCAGGACAGCCACTTGTGCAGCCTTGCAGTAAACTGATAGGCTAACAAAAATGTTGTTCTTAACCTCGTTCACTTCTCTGAGAGGATTCACAGTGCATTCCAGAAACAGTTGTCTTGGCATAACTGAAAAAGAGGTCCTGGAAGAGCTGATTGCTTCTAACACTGACCCAGACTCCAGAAGATATTTACATCAAATCATTCTTTAAGCTAACACTGCCCAAAGAATGTCTTTGTGTTTTGTGGTTGGGTTTTTTTTTAAGTAACTAAGGTAATGTAAAAGAGACTGTCCTGAACCTTATCTCAAAGTAGTACAAGAGCAAAGGAAGATGTGTTAATCTTCCTGGAAAGTTATAGGAGAAAGAACAAGTCAAAGTTTCTCAGCACTGACAGGCTGGGGTGGAATTGCACTAACAACTCAAAAGAAAAGTTGCTACATTGAGGAAATGATGCAGGAGAGATCAGCTGAGAATGGACCACAACAGCCAACAGTTAAATGAGCACAGGCTGCAACAGAACTGCAACCAGTTCACAAACGGGCTTCAGAGTTACAACCCAACTCACTTTTAGCCAGCTGGCCACCAAGGAGTCTTGCATTCCCTTCCCAACTTCCTACAAGGATACTAAAGAAACAGATCTACACACATATATACTTACAGATATATATAAAAAACACAGAAAAATAAACAAACAGTTCACAGTAAATCTCATCTTCTTTCCTTTCACAGCCAGCAAAGGGTATTTTGATAATATTTCCTTCTGTTTGCAAGGAGGAGTTAACAGTCTCTGTTTAAAGTGAAGCTTTAAGGAAGTGAGTATATGTATCAAATAGTTCCATAACAGAAAATTAAGGCCAGTTATAATCACAATAAACTTGCATTTTGGTGCTCTGCAGGATTTGGATGACATGCATTCATCACCGAGATTAAAAAAACGTTAAGTAGCTTCTCTGCTTGTGTATGTCCATGATTGAAACACTTCAGCTAAAAAACCTTGATGACTGGCAAGAGTTGTCCATTTAGAGAGCTCTGGCTCACCATTCTGTTGTTGGTTACTACTTTCAAGTTACTTAAATGTTGACTTAAATGCTGACTTTTAATAATGAAAATGTTTTTCCTTAGGTAACATGGGGATGAAATTATATAAATGCATATTATGCACAAATGTATATATACATATAGGTATAAACCAATAGCTACTGTGCTTATACTTGGCATGTTTCAGCATGAAACATATTTTGAAATTGACTTGAAACACAGTCTTAAATTACTGTATCTCTTTGCATGAGACACATGAGTTTCACACTAAAGGGCACTATTTTTATCTAGCATTAACACTTCATGATGCGATCCCTCAATGAAAGAGGGTTCTCCTGGGCTGACAACTTTTGAGTTAGTTAAAAAAAAAAAAAAAAAAAAATCAAAATTAGCGTCAACATACATGGAAACAAAAACCCTGGCTATTAAACTGCCCTGTTAGTGAAGAGAGTATCAGGCTAGACTCAGGTGACAGCAATTTACTCCACACTTTGCAATTTGTACACTGAGTGATCTCATGTAAATCATTTTGTCTTTGGTAACTCAGTTTCTCCACCTGAGACTATATACTGAGCTTTGTATAAGCACTTCCAGATCTCCTGTTGAGAAATTCCACATACCAGATGGACTAACAACTTTATTAACAGCAACTAAAAAAGTGGCTGAAGGTTTTTGCTGCAAGTATAACAATTTCAGCTTCACTAGGGATGGTAAACAGCTTGAGGTTAATTTAGTTGAGGAATTCCATCTTGCAGAGAAACATCATTTCAGAGAGAAAAGAACAAAAACTCACTGCAGGTAAAGTCTAAACACTGAATGAAAGAAACTTGAACCAGAACAGAGACTTCACATGTGACAATGGGCAGGGGAAACTCTATCTTCCTATATATTTTGTATGAAAACAGAACAAAAAAAAAATTACCATCCATTCTCAGTGATCTGTTCATTAAAGCTAAAGATTAACCATGCCATGAATGAATGCAGTCTCGGTAGTGCAAGTCCACAGCTACATGACTATTTTGGTTCTATGATGTGCTCAGCTCTGTAAACCCAATGTTCCTGGACTGTAGACCTGAATCTCAACAGACCTGAGCTGGACTAGAAGGTATGCAGGTTAGCACAGCAAACCTAATTCTACTACATTCATTGCTAAGCTGGAGTTACTGAAGTAACCCAGACTACTCTAAAGCTACTTAGGTATATCCACAGCAAACTTACAGGTAAGGGAAGATTCATTAAGAAATCACACCACCACAGAAACCCACAAAATTAATTTTAATTTTATGCTATATTTAAAGTAATTAGCTTCCCTGAAATCTGCAGAAGGGGGGGCAGACACTCAACTGCTGTGGAACTGTCCCTGGCCACCAGCTCCAGCAAGTACCCATCCCACTGGCGTTCTATTATTCCAGGTATCCTATCTACCTATCCTTTCCCATCATCCTAGATGTTAAGAGATAATTGTAGCTACTATTAGTATATACTCCATAATGCCTGTCAAGATTGAATCACTTCCAAGAAAGTTTACAAACTAATTTATATTCTGTTATTATTTAATATTAATTTTGAAGTGTGCTCTAATTTCTTATTTTCTGAACCACAGATATCAAATGAATATCCCTGATGTGGCATGTTACACCAGCTGACAGAACACAAATTTCCCATTAAGCTATGGGCAAAACCTAGTTGCTCCAAGTCACACTAAGTGATTCAGAAGCAATTCATTTGCAAGCCAATTTCTGGATTGTCCTTCTTCCCATAACACAAGCTCACAAACAGTGCTCTTCTCAGCAGAATCTTCTTCCAAGTGCACTCCCTATAACCAAGGCATACAGTACACCTTGGACTCACAGGGGGTGAAAGCTTTAAGATTAATACAAACCTGTCACACTTTTCAGCTTGCCTAGCACCTTTTCAGCTACATGCAGCTTTCAAATACATTTGCATAAAACTTCTTTTAAAAAAGTCTATCTCAATCCTTGTTGTTTTTCTGGTTTTCTACAGCGTACCGGAAACAAGTACAACTTTAAGAGATGACATCAGCACACATTCAGATTTGTGAACTGTTTACAAGTATCCAACTATACCACGTAAATTTGTTCTGAAAACGATACTTAGGTCTGCTGCATACTAGAAACAGCACTGTTAATTTTGATTATCGCTCCTTTTCTACTTAATTCTGCGTCATCTTTCCTGACACGGATTGATGACTCCTCCTCCTTCACGTATCCCAGCCGGTGCTTCGCCCTCGCTTCCCTCCGCCCTAATTCCAGCCGTACGCTGCTGGCGATCGCCGCGATGCTTCGCTCCAAAAGCAGCGGCGATTCAATCTGTGAAGCCCCTCTGAAGGGACACAGCCGGCTGCTGCCCGCAGGACACCCTCCCGCTCGGAGTCACCG
Source organism: Nyctibius grandis (assembly GCF_013368605.1). Classification (NCBI taxonomy): domain Eukaryota; kingdom Metazoa; phylum Chordata; class Aves; order Nyctibiiformes; family Nyctibiidae; genus Nyctibius; species Nyctibius grandis. The sequence goes on from NC_090666.1 coordinate 19,943,340, forward strand.
CCTGCGACACGGCGCCCCGAAGATCCAGCCAGCGGCTGCAACCCAGGCGCTGCCAAAGCGAAGCACGACGGCTGTTCTCAGCCGGGAAGGAGGCAGGGCCGCCCCGAGCCCGTGAGGCGCCGAGGCCCAGGCGGCCCACTCCAGCGGCGGGCCTCCCCCGGCGCCGCTCCCCAGGGCCCGGCCGCCTTCTGCCGCCTCGCTCCGTCCGGTTACAGCCACGCCGCCCCGGCACCGCCGCTGCCCCAAAGCGCCCAAACCTTATTCGGGCGCAACCAGCACAACCCCGGGCAGGCACCGCCAACCCCACTGGACCCAGCGTGCTCCCCGCCCAGGCCGGTGCCCCATGGGGAGAAAACCGCCCCCCGGCGCTGCCAGACCTGCCCCGTACCCCCTCCCGGGGAGGGGACAGCGCCGCTCCCGTCCCCACCACCCGCCTCCGTGCCCGGCGCTCGGGCCCACTCCCCGCGGGCCCCGCTCCCGCCGCCGCCACGCAGAGGCGGCCCCACGCCGCAGCAAGGCCCCCGCGGGCCGCGCCGGGCCCCCAAGGACCCCTGTGACGAGGGCGCCTGTCCCGCCGGGCCCTCACCTCCGCGCGGAGCCCCCTCCGGCCGCGCCGCCTCGGCCCGGGCCGCCGTGAATCAGCCGGATTTCATTCAAACCGAGTCCGCCCAGGCCTCCGCAAGGACTTCCCGGTTCAAAGGGCACGCGCCGGGGACTTCCGGTTCCGCCGCCCAGGGAGGGAGCTGGCAGCCATGGCAACGCGGCCCGCCTGGCAACGGCGCGTGCTGCCGGCGGGCCCGCGCTTGGAGCTCGCGCGCGGTAGCAGTTCCGGCCGTTAAACCGCCCTCTGTGCCGGCCGCGAGCGGCCGCTGCAGCCACCGCCCTTCCTTAGGGAGGCGGAACAAGAAAGGAGGCCTCTCCCGGGTGTCGTGGGGTCCCCGGCACACCCGTGCAGGCCAGCCCCAGAGGCGGCGAGACTAGAGGGCGAGTTGTGGCCGGCCTGGGCCTGAGGCCACTGAGACCCTGGCGGCAGTAATGAGAAGGGGCCTGAGAAGCCTCTGAGGCGGCAGGATGCTATGGTCGCACCCTCGTTGTCCCTTGTGCTTGCTGGATTGTGCACTAGCAAATCCATAGCTGTCACAGTTATGTGGAGCTTTTGGGAGCAGAGACTCTCAGAGGGATATGGTCTCTAAGTGACACGGAGTGGAAAGTGGCACGTGCTGAACTGAAGCACTTAAACTGCTTTGCTGTTAAATGCTGTGGGTTAACTTTGTCCATAGCTACGAATCAAATTGCAGCTGATGTCACCTGTGCTCAAATAGCGAGACACTAGGATGACTGAAGAACCAATGAATGTGTCATCAAATCAATAAAAGAATGATTACTGTCATAGGAACAGTACCACATGTAGTCCTCTCAAAAACAGTATTACAGAAAATAAGAGGGTTTAGAGACGAGTAATAAGAATTGTCATAGGTATAAAAACAGCATAAGCAGAAATGGAAATGAGAATTTTTGCCATACAAAGAAGAAAAACAGATAATCAAATAAAAGCATGCATGCTGGTGAATGATGCAGAGAAGCAAACTGGACTTTCTTTTATCCTTACATTAACACAGGAGCAAAACTTGTAAATTAAAGGAGGAAAATACAAGGCCGAGGAAAATACAAGGCCAAGGAAACACTTTTTCAGACAATACGTGAACATATGGAGCTCAGTGCCTGAGGAACTTATTATGGCTAAAACAATACAATTTTTTAGAAGTTCATTTGTATCTAGTTACTGAAATACTACAAATATTTTAGAAAGTATTGGACAACTTAAAAACCTATAAAAGCAATTTATTAGGACTGTGTATAAAGTTTCTACTGTAAATAACCAAGAAGAGCATTATGGTTTGTTTTTGAAAGCTCATTTAAGGATTGAGAATGTAGTATTAGAAGATGGTCAGCAATTTCTGCTCACAGACAACTACATGGAAGCAGGTGAAAAGGTAGTATGTTATGAATTATACTGAAATAACCTCAGACCAATAGTCACCCCTTCCATGACACTTTAGCAGACTCAGAAGTTTTAGGTTTTTATACTGTGATGTGTAAAATGAATCAAAAGGAGGAGAAAGTTAATTACCGTGATACCTGCTATTCTGCTTTTTAAGAGGGGCAATATTTTTGAAAAATTCCTGCAATTGTCTCTTCCATCCCTTTTCAGATCTTTACTAGACTGAGGGAATCACAAGAGTTAAAATTTCCAAAAGATTCTTAAAAAGCTAAAGGCTTAAAATATAGTTTACATTGTGGGTCAGTCATTTCTTTTTCATGTTACTAATGCAAAACCTATTAGTGCAGTTTATTGCTGCACCCGCAGACAAATTATCCAGAAAAAAAGAGTGAAAGGGGGTGTGTATGTGTGTGTGTGTGTGTATGTTTATCTACATATACTTGTCTCATACAAAAGAAAGCTTGTACCCTTCTTCAAATAGGCTGTTACATTCTTTCCTGTTTTAACTTGGCAAAACTTAGCTCCTACAGTCTTGAGACTGTATTTTGAGACTTTTGCATATTTTAGTGTTCTCAAAAGTCATTAAAATAATTATGTGGTCAAAGGTTCTTTATTTTTTTTGAGATTATATTAATGAGGTAAAGTATTAATTCAGTGAACTGAAATGCATTATGTATTTTCCTGATTCGTACTATGTTTTTGAGAGCAATCCTTTTATTCCTTCATGTCCACTGGAATTCGGACACCTTAATGGGAAATACTCATTGTACTTCAATTCTCACTCTGCAGTCATGTCTTTAAGGAACTCTGCACTTCTGAAAAAGGAAAGAAACAAAAATATTTATGAAAAGTGAGCAATTCCATGGATTAATGTGTATAATAAGGAAAAGCAACATGGATCTTTGTAATTTGCTTCTACTCACTGACTTAAATGAGCTATGTCATTTCAAACCATGTGAAGATTTGGCCCTTCTCTTTTGAAATACAAAGTGAAACAGACTTTCATTGTTATTCCTAATTACATTTCAAGTCATAGTGATACCAGACGGTTCAATTTAGCAACAGTTTAGCAAGAGTAGGCCTCAGAGTAGGCTCTAAAAGCCTGCTCTGTGTTACCTTTACACAGAACAAACTTTCCTGTCAATAATTTTCCTTTTAGCTAGAATAATAACAATAGGTTCTGAAGTAAACTACATGTTTTGTAGATAAAGTTTGTTTATGGGATTGATAACAAGGTTCTAGTAAATAATGATTCATGCTGTTTACGCTTAGTCCCAGAAAAACAAAGGTCTCTGCTAATTATATAAGGCCAAAAGACAAAACAAAACTGTAAAGAACAACTTTGTGATGTCTAAATTAATTTGATTCATAAACTCTTGTGTCAGAGGAGAGATAAGTCCAAAACGATATCTTCTTCTCGGGAACACATGTACTTGTAAACAAGAAGGCCTCAACCACGCTTGCGCACAAGCACGATTTAAGGGGGATTGGGACCACCAGCGACCCCCAGAGACCACCAAAGACCCCTTCCCCAATTTAGTACGCATGTGTAAAGACGTTACGTAATGCATTACATAATGTGTTATGTATAAGTTGTTTTTTAATTGGGTGGGTTTTTCCCTTGGAATTGTATATAAGGGGCAAGCTTTTGTTCCTAGATGTGCATGCTAGGAGGAGAGATCCCCCGTGCACCCAGCGCTGCAATAAACCAATGTCGGCTTTCTAAACTATCATTTGTTTTGGAGAGTTTTCTTGGTTACTATTTTCCGGTAACAATAGTATTGACTTTTTTAATATATACATTTATTGAAAATTTATAAATAAATATAGTTACAGAAGAAGAAAAAAGAAGAAAATAGGAGAAATATTTACATTAGAAAGTATAGTGAATTAATTGGATATATAGAGGCAGTATCATAGTTGGTACTTATGACAGATGGTATTTTATATTTTGATATAAAAAAGATATATTCTTAATCGTATATGTCAAAGAAAAGAGACCATATGTTGTTAAACACTTCCAAATTGTCATCTAATCTGAAGGGCACTCTCTTACATGCTACTGAATCCCTCATTGTTTTGGTCTAACCAGCACTAATCCATAGAAGATTTTTATTTATTTTTTTTGCTGTAATGCAGTGCTGAATGAAAATGTTCAAGATTTGTTCCTTTTTTTATGACTTGGATGGCTGTCATAAGTGATAAAAACTTACTTTGTTTGGACCCTTACATTCTTCCAGTTTTCCCCATACTAACCTATCCTTGCAATCAACAGAGATCAGACTTGCTAAGAGATCACACCATTTTTTCCTAACTCCTGGTTTATCTGGTATATGCTTTTCCCCCATGTCTGCTAATGATTCAGTAAAAGCAGCAATATTCCTGCAGCTCTGTAATTAATGAGTTTAATTTTACAGAGCTGAGTGACAAAATTGAAGAGTTGTATGTAGAACACGAGGAATACACTGAGAGACTAGCCACAATTTTCTTGCAAATCATATGTGTAAACAAACAGAATGTTGTTTGTGCCAGGACAGGAGGAAGTCTCCAGGAGTTTGTTATAATATTAAAAAAAAAAAACAAAACCAAAACCAAAAGCCCAACAGAAGATAGTTTTAGAAAGCCTGGGATTAGAATACATGATGCACTGGATTGAACAAAACATTAAAGTTGTGGACAGTTATATTTTCTATGTTTAAGCATGTAGAACAGAGCATAGGAAATGAATATACACTGGGGAGTATAAGAGCCGACATCATCCTTGTGAGGGGCTAATAGAGTCAGAAGCAGCACACTTCTGTGTTTTGTTTGTTTTTTTTTTTTTTGCTTAGAACTATGTTTGGTAGTCAAACACTGAGAAAGTAATAGAGGGATAGTAGTTCCTTAAACTGCAGCCTTTTACCCTGAGAATGGACTGGAGCTCTGTCTTGGCAAACCTGAATATGGGAAAATGGTTTCTTCTGTCATACTTGGCAAGCACTCAAAACAGTTAGAAGTGCTTACGATGACCTCTGTGACATCCCCAACAGCCTGTAAAATGCCTGATCAACTCTTTGCTGCATACAGACTAATAAGAGGTCTTGTCACAGACAAGGAATAAAATTTTACAAGATTGGTTAAAGATAGTATGTAAGAGTGAGATTACTTTTTTTAGTCTTCTGAACAATTCTACAATAAGCTGCAGAAGGCTGTTAGAGGTTTGAAAGAAGCTTCATTAATCATGAAGCATATGATTATTGAAAACCTGCAAACAAAACTGTTTTCATCTCTTCCAGAACATAGACCTGTCCATTAAAGTATGACAAGTATAAACCTAGATTAATTTGGGTGAGAAGAATGGTAAAAATGTATTTCGATATAATCCATCCCAGTTTAGAAGGGAGAGAATATTAAGAAAGCAAACATTACCTACAGTGAGCCATAATACCACTCACCTCAATTGGAGCCAAAAGATCATGTTTATATTGAAAGTTTCAGTATTTGCCAGCCAATACAAGTTTCATATACAGTCCTAAAGGAAACTGGACTTTTGTCTTTTTATGTCTATTTAAAGTGATGGCTGAGTTGTGAGAACTATCTACAAACCATCTGGAGAAGATAAGGCCAAGAAAAAATCAGTCTTGCTAGAAATGCTTATGTTGGGGGTGTCTATGGAAAATTTTTATGAGGAAACAGAGAAGTGGGTTTGTGTCCCTGGCAATTGCAAAGGTGCTACTCCGTGAGAGACAGATTATTTAAATAACTGTATGGAAGACTGCAAATTGAAGACCGTAAATTAAGAGAAAGGTGGTATGGAAAGTGGACATACTGTGTTTTTTTTCTGGATTACTGTGGGATGGAATGATGTTCTACCTAATTCTTTTTTTTTTCTTTATTCAGTGGGAGTTTTTCCCCTTATTTGTGACACAATAAAAATAAATTTTACACTTCCTTTAACACTTAAGATATTTCTGTTGTTGGACTGAAACAGTCCTTTACAAAAGTGCTGTGTAATTGGTATAATGCTTTTCACCAAAGTCAGGTAGTGAGAGCCCAGAAATAAAGACTATTTCAATCAATTCTGTGGCCATGTCTGTGTTAGGAAGTAGTACAGACTGGTAGGAACAAATCTGTAGGGCTAAACAGGTAACCACACTCTATTTCTTTCATCGTTTTTCACTTTGGATAGCTCTAATTGAGTCCCATAGAGTGAATGCCCATTTGCAACCAAAGTGTATTAAGTATGTACCTGGTCTGCAGTTTTTCATATGAAAGAATCCACTTCTAGCCCTCCCAGACAGCTTCACGGGGCAAACCAAAGCACTAAAGTGCACCAGAACAGAGTTTTGCTTTAAAGGCACACTCTGGATCAAAACTTAAACATTTATGTAGATGAACGATAAGTGTCATCATTTTTTTGTGGCAAGAATTAACGCACAGTATGGAAAGAAAACATGGCAGAAAGCTGAAGAAGAGTGAAATGAAATTGAAGAAGGTGAAGTCCTCCACATTGCTACACATGGCATGCCCAAAGCACTTGGTATATACAATATGTTCTATGGAGAGCCTGAGGGACCTGTAAACTGCTAGATAAAACCCGTTCAGTGAATATTTTGATCCTCACAAGAATGTCACTTGGGAAAGGCACATTTTTTACAAGAAACCAGCTGCCAGATGAGACCATTGACCATTGTTAAGATCTTTAAAATAAAGCCAAGTAATGTGAATTGGAGCAGTTAACAGATGGATGAATTACTTGTGATATAAGTGATAACCAAGTCAAAGCAAGGTGAGAAAAGGACTTGACATTGCAAAGAACAGCGGATATTTGCAGGGCTAGTAAAGACTGCTTCCCAATAAAAGTGTTAGCTAGTGGTGAAAGGACTGGAGAATATCTAATTAAAAATGCATACCAAAGCATAGAGAGAGAATACAAGGGTAAACAAATGGCAGAGACCAGACTTGTTTTCAATAGATGTAAAATCAATCAAAACATGGTGAAAAGGTCCTGCACAAGAGGTTCAGTGTCCTGTATACAATGAAAGCAGCCATTTTGCAGAGAATAGATTGCTTTCCACTCAACTTGTAAAGATATGCTAAAGAAAAGCTATCCACAACTATACTGCTGGAGGACATAATGATGGTGACAACAGTGAAAATAATTATAATGACTTATTAAAGGGATGGTAGGGATGATACTATTCTGTAAAAACAGATTTTCTGCTCAGCCAGAACTTTTTCATTTGAAATTGCCTCACAAACAGGGATGCAATTTGTAGATTTTGGAAATTCTCTGATGACACAAAAGTAGTGAAGAATTGCTACACAACTTCATTCCACAGTGCTCTCCATAAATGAATTATATCTGTAGAGATTACATTACTCTAATAATCACAGTGATATAGCAGAGAACAAGGTATTAGCAGTCTTGGTGCCTCTACAGTACAAGTTTCTCTTCATCATTTGTGATGTACACCATTACCTGGGAAGTAAAAGAACCTGTACTTTCTATTTAAATAGAAACTGGAGCTAAATACAAAAATAATGTGTCTAACACACAGGAAGTTTGTGACTTGCACATAGTCTTCCTCTTCAGAGTTGTACAGCTATTGATCAAATCACGCTGACTCTTCTCTTTAGGAGGGTTTCAGTTCTTGCAGTCCACCAAGATACAGCCCAAGATACACCCCATATCATTTTTCCCCTTCATTGCCTTGACTCTTTCTTCCATGTCCTCCTTGGTAGAGTCCTCTGGTATGCTTATAAACATTAAAGCATGATGGATCCTTATTGTGCTTGGAAATTTTCTGAGATAATACAAATTATAAACAGCTAGCTAGATAAACTTAGATGTTTCTCCTTCTCGGTTGGTTTAGAAAATAGCTATTTTGTTGATTAAACGTATGCATCATACTTCAGTCAGTTCAGCTTTTTGTAATATGAGGCTATGGTAGAAGGAAAAAGAAAATAAAATATAGTATAATTGTTTCTTGACTATGCACAATTTGTACAGTTGTGATCACGTTTTGTTCTCTGTGTTGATCACAGTAAAAATACTAGAAGTACATGGAAAAGGTTTGTTTCATTCTTGTAGTACCTGAATAGTCAGAAATATGATTTTTCAGGATTTTATTCTACTAAATAGGCAAGCTCCTTACAAACATTGATAGAAATGTGATTTGGATAGGCAGAGTACTTGCAATTGGCAATAAATTATTCAGGTAAGGCAAGATCCTTATTTTAGTTATGTTGGCTGAGTGCCATAAATAAATACAGTAGCACTTTATCTCATCTCACTAGCTATCTCGATTCAGTTGATTAAAGGCTATAAACTGACTTTAATTATATGTTGTAACAGTTGGTATTTGGAGACCTAAATATTTGGGACCATGTGATGGCAGTTTGAATCTCCATTGTAGAAATGATCCGAATAAACTCTTAATATTGCCCAGATTTCTGGTTTCAGACTTCTTTTTTTAATTCATATCCCTCCAGATTTTTTTCTTCATTTAGGGAGTCATGATTCTTTTAGCTTGAACTACTAAACACTTTTTTTTCCCCTGTCTTATTTCAGGTCCAGAGTTCAGTCCAAGCACCAATTGAACTTAAGCCTTTTCTCTGCAAAGGTAGGATGTGGAAAATGTGATCATTTTCAGATTTTTTTTTCTGTTTTTGCTCTCACTTGCAGAGAAGGTAGATGCAATTATTACACTTGCACATACTATTTTTTGTGACAAGATTTGCCTATTTGTCTTTTGAGTTCCTGAGAACTCGTGAGGCAACTCTCAGCACCAGGTGCTTAAGGCATCATTGATCTGTTCTGTGAATAGTTTATGTTAAATTTGAATTAAATTAAATTAATTTTATTTAAATTTAAACTTTATTTTATCATTTTATTTCAGATTTAGTTACTCTGCTAAAAAGAGTAAATAGGACTCCCTTGTTTATTCTTGTTGTTAGTGTTAGTCGTCACAGCACTGTCTAAATGATCATATTTTGTTTCACTGATAAAAATTAGTATAATCCAGATAAGCAGAATATCACACAGATAAGCAGAATGTTTGAAGCAAAAGTAAATACAAAAGCTTGTTGTAATTAAATAAAAATATTGAAACCAGATGATGAAAAATGGGTATTCATTAATTTTTTTAAATTATTGTATTACTGGTATCTAAGTTGCTGGGTTGTTAAAATGTGATACAATACACAACCTATAATTGGGTTATAGGTTGTATATATATGTATCTTTTTAAGATAATGGATTTGAATTAATATATTAGAGAAATATCTTAACTTTTGTTGAGACCACAGATTTTTCTATCATCTACCTGATTAAACCAATGTAACTGGTTTTATAGCCCAGAGAACTTCATGCACAGATGTAAATGGCCAGTTATTGAAGTCCAAGAAAAGACTTCATTATCTGCTGTCTAGTTTTGTTAATATTCAAACTTTGTTGATATTAGCCCACACCTTAAAGATTGCTTTGGTTCTTGTTTTATTTCAACAAACTATTTATGTCAGTATATGGCAGTAGTTTTCAATCTCTTTTGACCTGTGAAGTCATAAAATATTTCAGTGGACTCCTTTAGGTGTATTGTACATGTTGATTATACTGATATATATGAACTTCTTGTTTTTAGTTGCCTTTCACAGATTGCTTTAGAAGCAGAGTTTGAGGACTAAGAATTAGTCCACGGATACTTTTTTTCCATAGTCCACAGATCACAAAATTAACATCAGTGCTCTAAAAATGCTTTGGAGTCTTTGAGTAGTTTTCATAAATAGGTTATGAAATTACATTGCTTATCATATCTGAAATATAGTATGATGATTCATATGGCATGTGTGCAATAGGGACTTTTGGGTGCAATAAATGCAATTGTTAGTCTCAAGAATCTTTCTTACAGCAGTTATACTCCCTAGAAACTACCTCATGACATCGGAGCCTTATAATAGTATTTTTGTGTATTTTAGGAGCTTGGGGTTTTTGACTAGTGTTTGTATACTTAAAACTCCTCCCACTGAGTTGGCCTTTCTGTAGTACCCTTCTCAGCATTTGTCCAACAAGCTGTTGTAATTATTTGCTCCTTTCTGCTTAGATTTGTGCTCAATACTGGGAACTAGTTTCCCTTCTCCACAAAACTTGGATATAGAAATTATTTAAATGACATTATTTCCAAGTTACCTGAAAAATAAGTTTAAGCAAGAGTGATAATCTCATCTAGCTAACAATTACCTTTTGTATTCAACATCCTTCACTTGCTATTTCCAGCAACTGTGGATAGCCTCTAAAAAATCATCAATCCTTTGTTGCATATTTCTTTATGAGTACAGATGCTTACAACTTCTATTGAGTGACTGTAAATAACATCATTTTTAATTAGAAATGCACTGATTTAAAACTGCCTGCTTATCTTAGCTCTATCTTTCAGGTAACTGGAGCTGCTAATTACTTTCAAAAACCCAGGTCAAATGGTCACTATGTGAATTCATTAAATACTCAGCAAAATATGTCTCTCTCTCTAAAAAACAGGAAAACTTTACAAATATTTTTAAAGGTCCAGTTTTGTGCTCTACTTTGCCCACTGACTTTGTTCTTGGTAATAGATCTAGGATTTCGTAATAGTAGTAATACACTAATAGTTAATGTTTTTTAAATGAGTGATAGGTAAACTAGCTCTGTTCTTTTGGAATGGAAGACAGCAAAATCTTTTCTTAATGGTATACATAGGCAGTAACCTTAAGGATCTCCATCCCACTGAAGAAATTTCAAAACCAGTTCATTCAAATTTTATCCATACAATGTTTTATGTTTTTGTTTCTCAAGTAAGAAAGAGAGAAATAATCCCCAGTAGCGATCATCACATGTAGACTACCAAATAATCTGTTCACATAATCATCAAAATTGGGTATAGAGCCTGGGTGTTATAAACCATGTCTTCTGACTCTCTGCACCGGACACAATTTTTAAAGAAATGTTTTCAGTTTTAATTTTTGAGGAAACAATTTTAAGCTATTGTAACTTTTTATCTTTCTGGCAGTATGGATATTGTCCAATGTAGATCTGTACTTTTGTGTGACTGATACTGTTATACACACAAAGTAACAAAGAATTTTGTAGATGCAAAATTATTGTATTACTGTCTTGAAGCATAAGAATAGGCTGCCCACTGTATGAAAAGTAGCCATGCTTCCACTTATTTGAAAATACCTTCAGTGGTGCAGTTAGTTTTCAAATAACCATTAGACTTAAAGTTGGTGAGAGATTTACAATATTAACATGGTGTAGGCCTTTTAATTTTCTGGTACTGCTTTCAGCTCTTCTTCATTTCCTGAAAATTTGTTAAATTTTCTTCACTGCTTACCAGTAAAATTCTAGCTAATTTAAAACTGGCTTCAGATATACTTGACTGACATGCATTCACAGAATCACAGAATCACACAGAATCACAGAATGTTAGGGATTGGAAGGGACCTCGAAAGATCATCTAGTCCAATCCCCCTGCCGGGGCAGGATTACCTAGACCATATCACACAGGAACGCGTCCAGGCGGGTTTTGAATGTCTCCAGAGAAGGAGACTCCACAACCTCTCTGGGCAGCCTGTTCCAGTGTTCGGTCACCCTCACCATAAAGAAGTTTTTCCTCATATTTATGTGGAACCTCCTGTGTTCCAGCTTGCACCCATTGCCCCTTGTCCTGTCAAGGGATGTCACTGAGAAGAGCCTGGCTCCATCCTCATGACACTTGCCCTTTACATATTTATAAACATTAATAAGCATTATATTCATGTCATGAATGGAGTAAGGTTTTTCTTACGCTACTTATGTGTTGTTATAATTATGTGCTGTTATAATGTAGGTAAGTTTTGTTCCTTGTTGCTTCTTGCATTATGTTTTACTATACAAATAGAAAAAACCCTTAAATAATATCAAGTCTTTCTTGTGACAGAGAAAGCAGCTATCCCTTATGTATTTTGAATGAAGTGGTATTTTTAAGAAGGAAGAATCCACTCTGCCTAAATTTGGGTATACAGATCTATTGCTTCTTGAGGTCTTTGTCATTTTGCCAGTTGAATAAGCAGGGTGCTTTTTTTGTAGAAGCAGCTAAGAGTGCTAAATATGCTGTTTCACAAAGCTTACTAAAGAACGATGGTTTTATTTTATTTTACATTGACTGATGCCAGTAGGAGGGGAAAGGATATATTATTATGTAGCATTGCACACAGATTTATTTTGTGTTTGCATGGAGTATATATTTATATTTCTTTAGAAAAAATGGCTGAGAGAGATATTCAAACACAAGGAAATACTGTGAATAATGCTGTCTTTCCCTTTTAAGAGTTACAAACGTGTTCTATATGACTCAAGCCATCCTGGCATAAACTGTTCTACAATGCCCAAGGAATAAGACCAGTATTTGGTCTTATTAGTCTATATTTGGTCAGTATTGGTCTTTAAAGCTCAGAAATTCCAGATTTGCATTATCAGCTCAGTTGGCAGTCCTCTTATTTTAGACCAGAACTGCCACTAACTTTAAGAACAGCATATAGTAAAGGTCCTGACTGCAAATGGTCATCAGAATTCTATGGTATTTTGTGTAACATTGAATGCTAAATTATCCTCTAGTTAATTCTTCATTTAATTCATGATATTGCAGTCAATGGAAATGCTTTACTAGTATAAACTAACAGCAAGATCTTTTTTGATACATTTTCCTTTTCGTACATTAAACTATTGTGGATAATGGCTATTTAACAGGTGTGCCTCAGTACAGACAAAACCATTCTTCTATAGTACAGTATGTAAAAAAATGAAGTGATGAACTTCATGTTTGATTTGGATGGGAAAAAAGTTAGATTGCAATATCATTAGTATTTATTACCATTGATATTAAATATCTATGCTAGCTGCATGCATTAGTTCTGCGAATGTTGGTGGAAAATAAGGCCATGCATATTCCTACAACAAAGCTGTTCATTGTATAATTTAGTTTTCAGCTGAGTCTGAACTTACTGCAGGTGAAAATAAGATGATCCAGATCTGTCAGCACTGATATACATGTAGGTGGTTCCATTATTATAATTTGTGAAATGCTCACAAGCTGTCTTTGTGAGAGTGCTTATATAGAGTAATGTATTAAAAAGAAGCAAGATGTTCTACCTTATGATAGCATTGCAGTTGTGCAGTTTGTGTAAAGTGATCAAATGTTTCTAAAATACACATGAAAAGTTTTTGAAGAGGAAAACTGAGTGTTGTTATTGTATGATTCTGTGTGTAAGGTAATACTGCATACTTTAAGAAAGAATTTTCTGCTTTTTATGTGACAGATACGTTTCAATCAAATGGAACTGGTAAGTATTTATAAACCAGATGCTCTTTTCATGAGCTGTGAGTTACTATAAGAATAACACTGCTGTTCTTATATGGAACACTGGTATTGGTTGCAGAACTGTCCCTCTTTCTTCAATGAAGAGTTGTTGCGTTAATACCAGTAGAATTTCTGGACTTTTTTCACTGTTCTGAGAAGGCCACTCACTTTTTTCAATCTTTTCTTAAATTGCACTTTCAGCTGTTGTTTAAATTTGCAGTGATGAGCATGTATAGTATGTGTAATAGGCGTTAGAACCAGTCTGCAACTCTGATTAAAATAAATGATTGAAAAAATATAATACCTTACTTCAAATATCTACTTTCCATAAGCTTATTTAAAAAAAAAGTTTTTAAGTATAATATGATAACATAACTGGATATAATCCAATACTTTATAAGCTGAATTTCAGTCCTCTCCCCTCCTCCCCACCATGTTCAGAAGAGCAACAAAACGATGTTTATATTAAGAGGTTTTATTAAGACTGGGTGATAGAAAAAAGCAGATAAGGTTTTGGACTCTTGGTCTTTTCGTAGAGTAGATTCTGCTTCATTTACTTCCAGTGGAGCAAAGAGAAAAACAATTCATTCTGAAATGACACCGATTTAAGCTTGCGCTCTTGTAATTGTATGGATATGCCATTTTGGAGCTCTGCTTGGGGTGTTTGGTCCTCATAAGAATCCATGATTGAGCTTGAATAAGGAAAATGGCCAGCTCCATGATCCAGTAAATTCTTTATGAAAATAAAATGAGCTGTAGTCTCCTAAAATGAGGTAATCTTGTGAATGCTTAACCATATTCCCTACTTTAGTCACACGATTATGGACACCTTTGGATGAACAGAGCGTTCCTCATCTGTAAAAAATTGCTCGATGGGCACCTAAACAAGCAGGGTATTCCTCATTATGTGGAATTAAGGGCAAAGTATATTTTATCTATTCCTGAAAACAAAATTCCTGCACTGAAGTGTAGTTGACTACGTAAAAAATAAAGTATTGAAAAATAGCTTCCAATTGTGTAGCCCTTTTTATATACCTGAAATGTGAATATTGGAATAATCAAATTTTCATATAAATAGCAACTCTGCTTCTCGCCTCTTTAGTTCTGGCCAGTGTGCCATTTTTGAAATATTCAAACAAAGAAACCACAAACCGCTAGTCACACCACAATACCAGCTTGTGTTTACATTTTCAGCTCTCCAGATCATGATCCTATTGAGTGCACATAGAGCGAGTGCATGTACACGCGCCCATCCACCATCAGGAGAAAAGAAACTGTAAACACAAGCTGGTATTTTGGTGGGGGCACACTAATATGGCGGTTGGTGGGGTCGAAAGGTGAAGGGTGGATTATGGATCCAGAATTTCCTTGTATTTTTCTCTTTAAGTCAGGCTGCTTGCACAGTAGCTGCTTTTCAAACTGAAACGTTTAGTTGTTTTAAAAGAGTAGGGCCTAGTTCATTAATTTTAAACTATATATTCAGACTTGAAAGAAGATGGATGAAAGCACTAATACTTGACATACTTAAACTAGACAATGAAATATAAACTATATTACAGGGAGTCCTGCTTGCATGAGTGGAGGGTGGACAAGAATGATCTCCCAGTTTTTACCATTTATGGAATTCTTTGCCGAACTATCTAGCGAATCATCTTGCTTAATATTAAACTAAATGCTAAAGAAATCATTACAATTAATATGGTGAGAGAAAAGTTGCTATCTTTAAATTTGGAGAATCTAAGATACATATTTGAATATAAACTCTTAAGGTATAGAGCACTTGATGGGTAGACCGAAGAGATGAAATGTATTTGGTTAGATATCTCCAAGAACTTCTTTATGTTGTCTATTGCTTAACTTAAATATGCCTGCAAGTCTCTATTCTTTTTTTTTTTATTAGTGAAAAGGTATTATCTAACTAAAGCTAGAGTGCCTGAACAAAGCTTTTATCTGGAGAAGACTTGGTTTTGCTGCTTACAGATCAGCTGTTGCCATTAATCTTTATGGAAATCTTGTATTTGCGACTATCTGAAGTTGATAAGTCTGCCTTACTGGCTATTTGTAGCCATTTTATTCTGCCTTTTCCAAGAAGAAGGAGAAAGAGGAGTATTGTTGAAGGAAGAGGTATATTGCTATTGAGAGAACAGAACACTGGAATGCATGATCAAGCCATGGCTTTAAGGAACAGAACAGAGGCATGAACAAAAGGGAGGCTGTTGTATTCAGAAGGAAAACAGTCTCCCTCTAAAATCTAACTAATCTGATAGCTTCTCCTAGAGTAAGAGCAGCATATTCTAATTTTCTGTCCTGCTATCATATCAGCATGTTTTGCTAACAACAGCATTTCTGAGCTCACTCCTTTAAATGCTATATATTGTTCTTAGTTCCATAGTAGACATTTTAAAGCACTGTGAAATAAACCAGATGATTACAGATTTATAAAGCAGCAGAAAATAGCTGCTTTATAAATTAATTAAAAAATAAATAACCTTAAAAATAATAAAATGCAGACATAAACTTTTCTTCTCAAAAACTGTAAATGCATTTTATTAGTTGCAAGTTTGATAACTTAGCACACAATGCCCGTATTTATCTGATCCTTTTTAAAAAGATTTTCTATGTTAGAGGGAGCACAGCATTCAAAAAAAAACCCCATAGGCTTTGTTGTGAACTGTCTACACATTATGGAAATTACACAACGTCTTAGTTCTTAATACATGTTTGATTAAATAGAGTGAAGAAGGCTGTTTACCTGCACTTAAAGGACTTATGAAATTTTATGTGTATATATTTTGAGCATTTGGAATTACTAACTGGAAGAGACTAAATATAATCATTGCTTATCCTTATAATTATTGTGATCCTTTTCGAACACTAATATTCAGAAGACTGTATTTCAGCCACAAGATCTGAAAAGATGCCACAAATCTTTAAAAGAAATCAAGATCAGGCTGCTTAATGTAATTAAGTAAGTCTGAAACCAAGATATTTTCGTCTGCACCTTTGGATAATTCACAGAATATGAGAGAGAGATTAGAGAAAGTGCCAAAAAGGGATACATTTTCCTTCTTACTGCTGTCACGCTTGTGCTATTAAATCACTGATATTTTTTACAGGTAAGCTTTAAGTTATTTGTGTGAAAAATCATGTTTTGATTTGATTTAATGGAAGCTGAGATTCTCAGTGTAATCCATCACACAATATTGGGAAATTTTCAGTAAAATCATGAGAGTTAGCAAACTGCTGAAAGCTTGGTGAACTAAAGCTGTAGAACAATGGGTTAGTAGTTGGTGGGAGGTCCCGTCTCACACTCTCATCTAAATAAATGGTTGGTAATCTTTTATTTTAGCAAGTTTCTTGTCTGTCATTTTTTGGAAATTTAGATTCCCTTTCTTTCACGCTGTTAGGCAACAAGATGTGCCCCATTTAAGGGTGACTGCCATCCATCTAGACTTGCTGCTTTTTTCTGTGGACCTTTCATCTCATCTCACTGTGATCTCTCTGTTCATGGCCAAGGAACCTATCCAACAGCAAGAAAGAGCTAACCTTTCAAAGACTTACCTAGCCTTACGATAAAAAGTTTCTTCTCTGGTAGGGCAGAGCAATAAAGATCCACCAGGCAATCCATCAGTATTGCAGAGATGTAGTTGTAAGAGATCTGCTCAGTGTTTTTCCCAGACCTTAAGAGAAAACTAGTTAGCAAGAAGTGATGAATGTGAATCTTGCTAATGCTTCTCCCATATGCATGTTTTCTCTTAGTAGCTTTTTTACTACATTTTACTCTCAAATGTTGTGTTTCTATGAAATCTTGTTCATCCAATCCATAATCTTCTGATTTATGGCTTCATAAATTTTTCTTACAGAATTCTTACAGAATTATTATGGTGTCATGTGAATGAACATTAGACTAACCAGTAAAAATAGTATAGCTGCAGTAGTAACTATAGCTGTATAGCTATTAGTAATATAAAGCTAGAGCCCTGTTTTTTAATATAAATTCTTTTTTTAATACAGAGCAGAAAAAAAAAAGGAAGATTGTATTTCTGAATGCCACAGCTGAGGGAATTGGCAGAGATCAGTTACTCTTTAATTCACGTTTAAAATGCACCAAATCTAAAAAAAATAATACTAAACTAATAAGATGAAAATTCCTGGAGCTGGTATGCAGTTGAATGATTGGGTGTGAGCAGGAACCATGTAGCCAAATCCCACCTGTACGCACTTTTGCCTTCTGCCAACACAGTGCTATGACAATTTCACTTCATTTATTAATAGAAATAATGATTAGCGTAATTTTAAACTGTCAAACTGTGGATTGTCTTTCATATTTACTATGTATATATTGCATATGTTTTAGTGCAGTACATAGAAGAAAACTGTTTTGAAGTTATATCTCTACATAATTTAAGATTTTGTATTCAAATTTAGAAGTAGTACTGAGAATATTCACAAAGTATATAAATAGTATATAGTAAATAGTCTCATAATGTATAAACTGATTTTAACAGCATAGCACCCAACAGAGGATTACTTTCAGAATTATTTAACTGGAAAATTTCTTCTGCAAGA
Organism: Nyctibius grandis; assembly: GCF_013368605.1. Classification (NCBI taxonomy): domain Eukaryota; kingdom Metazoa; phylum Chordata; class Aves; order Nyctibiiformes; family Nyctibiidae; genus Nyctibius; species Nyctibius grandis. The sequence goes on from NC_090666.1 coordinate 19,961,262, forward strand.
GCTATTCTTTTAAAAGGCTTTTACTGACATTTCAAAGTAATATGATGGATATTTGCATATAGTAAACAGTAAAACACTTTTAAAAATGTGTTGCATTACATTTACAATTAAATATTTAAAAAATATTCTTTGAAGGGTCAGATTAGATCTTGCATAGCTAAAACTCAGTTCAGCATCAAGTATAATCAACTGGTAGACTCACATGTGGTATGCCAAGTGGCTGAAAATACATTAGATGAAGTAAGTTACTATTACTATTAGTATCACTGTAATTGATGTGCTTGTTGTTTTTTTTTTCTTGGGGACGAGTATGGAATGACTTGCCTTATGTTTGTTTTGAGAAAGTTCCTTCAGAATTAGATCTTATTTACAGTAAATCCAAGGCTGTGGTTCCACTGAAGCCGAAGCCAATCTAAATGTTGATTGCTGCAAACCCTACTTTTGGCCATATGTTACCACTGCTTTCCCTTGAGCTCTCTTTGCTGTGCTCTTCTCCAGCATTTTCACTGGCACCTTCATTCATCTAACTTTAAATTGAATGTCTTATAGCTCAAAGGCCTGCTACTAACCCAGAGGAGTATATTTTATAAGATTGGTTTTCTGTCTCTTTGGCTTCCCTATGGGGCCAGGTCAATACCTATGCCAGGGAGGCAAGCAGCCAGGGTCGGGAACAAAAAAGAAGCGGGATAACCTCTTTGATAGGGGCTTGTTTTTAGACCAGCCTAGTTGCATTGTCCGGCTGCACCCTGAATAGTATTCTGCCATGAAACAACTCACCTCTGTGGGAAGGCGGGGGGGGACAGCATCATCCAAACACCACTGCTGATGCAAGGGAGTAGGCAGCAACACTTGGCAGAAAGCACACTAATAGCTCTGATGTAGAGCAGTTCAAAGTGTCATGAAACTGAAGCTTTAACTAATGAAATCGGATAGTTAGCTATGTGTTGCTTAGGAATTGTCAGAATATGTTAGCTCTTAATTTAGAACAATGTCTTTTTTATGTTTAGACAGAAATAGTGTAGTAATGGGTTAAATGTGTTGGTTTAGGATGGCACATTGGAACAGTTTGAAATTAGTCTTGTAACATTATTCGGTTATTAAATTATTGTACAAAAATTGCTGTATAATTATTATAATTAATGTTTTATAAGTATTTAAGAAATTGAATCTGAACCTGATTTCTTACATATCCATGGAAGTTCTGTTTCTCAGTGCAGGATTAGACGTACTCTCAAATTCCATAAAACTCACGAGTGACAGCATCTTACTACAAAATTGGTCACTCAGCTATGTGTTATAGCAGTAGACCCCAGCAGATTTTAAACACTTAGATCTGTCTGCCGTCAAGGCTTTCTTCTTATGTAGGAATGTCCTGTTATTGCATTAATTGTTCCAAAACTAACAGTACTTCTGAAGTGATACACAGAGCCTTTCTAAAATATAATAAATAAAGACTTATTTCCAAGGTATTTACAAAAAGAAACTAAGCAGCTTAAATTGTGTCATATTAGATGTGCAGTATTGTGTCATTTTAATTATCTTGAAGTTTTGTATCTAAATAGTATTAATGAGGTTAATATCCATAAGAAGACAGATTTAGAATCTCATTACTAAAACTGGTCAAATAATTCATAATGAATTATTCACCTTGTTTTTTTCATGAACTCTTGGTGAACAGATTGCAGTTTTCTCAGAAGGATTAATTATTCAAAGTTATTCACCAAAAAACTTAATAACTCTTGGGCTCAGTTTCTCGGTGAGCAATATATTGTGAACATCTGACCAGCCCCAGTATTGCAGATCACACAAAAGTGGGTTTTTTCCTATTGTGACCTTTCCTGATCAGTTCAGGTCTCCCTGAGATTAAATGTTTATAAGACATTTTTTCTCATACCATCTAGGGAACTGTCCCTTTAAATTTGACAGAGACATACAGTAGCAGTCCTAAAACTAATACAATATTGTCTCTGCCTTTCGGTTACTAAATATTGTATGCTGTATTACGCCTTTACCTAGTTTTCCATTTCTTAATCTTCAAGAGATGATTTGCTGTCAGTTACGTGTGGATGATGTGGGTTTATATATTGAATTATACATTCAAAATTTTCTTAGAATTATTGCTGAAAATATTCTGTATAAGTTAATAGTATTTTAAGCTGCTTATCTAAACCAAGTGAATTAATTTAAATGTTTTAATATTATCTAATTTGTATACTGTTCAGAACAAGACTTTTTTTTTCTGTAGTAGTTTATATCCATAGGCACATGGCTTTCTCCAGCTCTCAAATATGGAAGTTATCAATCTCCACTGTAATCTCTTAACTTTCTGCAAAAACGTCTCCAGTGGAACAGCTACAGTTGCTGGAATAGCCATGGGTTAGCCAGGGTTACTAAGGTTTTGCAACTATTATCTAGAAATGTTGGTTCAGTCCCAGTTTATACTACTTTCCTGTATAGTTCTTCCTTTCTTTCTCAAGAAAAATCCAATTCTGAAGTTGAGTCTCTCTCACTGAGGAGCAACTCTGTTTTCCAAGGAGGCAACATTCTAGAGAATCTTCTTGTGGCTCGTCTTTTCCAGAATTGTCCCCTTCTTTTATTTTTAGCTTTCATAAGCAATTTCATCTACAATGTTCAAATCACGTCCTTCAAATGCAACCATATAGCGTCACCTTTTAACACTGGAAGACTCCATATCACTAAAATGCTTAAATACTGTAAGGAAGACAAAAGGAAGAAAACAAAGTCTTTTGCATTGTTCTCGTGAATCAAATGGAAATAACCGACACAGGTAGCCTACTGGCACTGTGATTCTTCTATTACCATCACATTTAACTGACTTGTTTTCTTCAGCCTTTGCTGTTCACAGCTTCTCTTCAGTAATGTCAGGAGAATGTACTTCTAAACATACATCCAATTGTCTTTTGCCCCAGTGTACTGCCGTAAAAGTTGAAGGATTGCTTTCTGCAACACAAAAATTGGTAGTGGATTGGTGGACAAAGTTCTGAAATTCACTGTGAGTGATTTGTCATTCTTATCTGTCGTCTCAGGACCATGGAGAAGAGTCCAATAATGAAATATTAGAATACTCAAGGTGTAAAGCTGTTCAATTAACACTAAAATTATCTATTGTAGTTCTGTTTCCTATATCCCCCTATATCATTTGCTTGCCTCTACTCCTATCCCTTCAGTATCCCATGTAATCTTTAGATTACCTCTATATCTTAAAATCTCCAAGACATCCTCTGTTCCTTTAATGGGACATCCCCAGAATATTTCTGGCTTTTCCCGTAACCTCTAATTTTGAGTTCTGGCCTGCCAGCTACATAAGAGACATCACATTGCGAGGCTGGTTCAGGAGCTCATGTAGGTTTTTTGGTGAACCAGCAGCTACCAAATAGAGCAAATGATGGTTGGCTTCTTTGTACCTTTTCCCTAATAATAACAGGCTTATTCTTGTTCATAATAATTTTTTAAAAAATCAGTATCTTAATATATATTTCTCAGTCAAACTTGGTTGAACTTTGCCAACAGATTTAACAATTAGTAGGAAATAGGCCATAAGCCCCTAAACTCCCCTTTTTTCTTATTTTCTCTGGAGACCAAAATTTAAAAAACCACCACCACATTGTCTCCTAAAGCAGGATAAATGAACACATAAAAATATCTGAGTAGCATAGTACTCAGAAAAAAAAAAAGAATATTTATACTGTTTGCACAATTGTATGCATACCTGTATCTGATGTAAGGGTTCCTAGATAACAATTACATGGAAACCATACCCAAAATTGAGAGACAGAGATTATGTCCTACAGCTCCAGATGTCACAGAACTCTCCAAGCAATGCGTTGCAGCTATTATAGCGCCACATGTTTTTCAGTACGCAGTTTTAATTAAGTGGACTGAAGATGAAGGCCCAAACCCTGTTCTCCTTAATCATGAAAATAATCCCATTATTTTTGTTCTTAATTTTCTAGATACAGTTGATTTACATGAAACTGTAAACATCAGAATTATTTTTATTAGGTTGTGCCTTACATTATTTGAGATTATATGTTCAATATTATCTAAACCCGTTCTTTAAACTTAGCTGATTAAGGAGATTTATGTCATCATTAGAACAGAAGCAGCAAGGAGTTGTTTGAATGCAAATATTTTATTTACTATATACACACATGTATGTATTCACAAGAAGGCTTGAGGCCCATCTTTGTCCAAATTAAAACTTGAAAAGCAAATTCTTTAATGGGAGAAATTATCAGTTCCTATGATATGTTTATATAAACATTGGATACTGATATGGGTAAATAATATGAAACTTTAAATATACTTGAACTACAGCACTTTTAAAGAATGGTTGTGTTCTATGTGTTTGTGAGACACTGGAAAAAATAAAAGAGTGGATCAACAACAGTGTTGAAGAAGTAATTTGCAGTCTGGAAAAAGGCATCACAAATAACAATCCCAGACAAGCATGGAGATGGAAAACTCATCTGAATGTAAATACTGCTTGTTGAATATCCTACAAACAGATCTTCCTCTGTGTGTCTGGTCAAATTAATATTTCAGTCAAGCTAGTCTTCCTTTAGCTGTAGTCAGCTGTAGGTGAGGATTTATATAATTGAGCTTTTGGGACCCTAGTATTTCAAGAAAATTGTCCCTCTCAAGGTCTGACTTTTTCAGGATTGTGAAGATAAATGTGTGTATATTCCAGTTCCAGCTGAAAAACAGAACATACGGATCTGTTTATATCCCCACTTTTCGCTAACTTGTGTGTTAGAGATTTGTGTATTGATTTGCTGATGCAACAGACTGGTGAAGAATTATATTCTGAATCTAAATATCTTTTCTTTGACTGAGTTATCGGGTGCTATTTAGAAAGCCGTCGATGCACTTGGGTAGGCAAAGCCCATTTGAAGACAGAGGGGAGGGGCAGTCAGACTGAAGGCTCTGTCGCGTGACTGGGGGAAGTAGCAGTGCAGAGAAATCCGCGGCTTGCGCTGCGGCGGCTGCCGTGGCGAGGCGCGGGCCGGCCCTCGCCCCGCCCTGCCCCGCCCGCTGCGGCGGAGCCTGCTCCGCGCCGGGGGCGCACCCTCGCGGCTCGGCTGCGGCCACGCCGCGAACCAGCCTCTGTTTGTAAGCGAAATAGAACTGAAGTATAGGAACACAAGGTGTTTCAACTAAAAATGCAACTTACTGAGTAATAAAATGGAAAAGGATTCGTACGGGAGTGTAAGTGACAGCGGGAAAAGACGGCAGAAGTGGCGGTGGCCCGGGGCAGGCTCCCGCTCTCGGCAGGCTGCGGCACAAGCGGTGCCACGCGAGTCCCTTCCCGAGGCACCTGCCCTTGGAGAGGAGCAAACTTCCCGGCCTGCCTTCGTGGAGAATCCTCTTTTTCTTCCTAATCTTAAACACGCGGAGATCTGTATTCGTGAAAATAAGACTATTAAGAATTCACAGATTATCGAAAACATTAGCTAATCACCCCACGCCTGTCCTAGAAGAGACAGACAGACATTGGGGAAAGCGCTGGGGACGGACTGGTGTGAAATGCAGCAGTCTTGCAAAGCCTTTCCAACTCCAGCCTGCTATTACAAGAAAAGGATCATGTGAGGTTCCTTTGAAAGGCAATGTTCTGACTAAAGCAAGCAACTGCATTAATTGGGAGCCTTGTATTCATACATGCTGGGCTAAATAAAGCAAGCTGGTTTGCTGCAGCAGGCTGGGGAAAATATATAAAACTAATCCTTTCAATTACTTTGTCGTTGATTAGAGCATCCATAACAAATGCACAGTCCTAAGAGTTCCGTGTAGCACAGAACATCTTTTCAGGGAACACGATAAGCATCCTAAACTAAAACAAAACGACCAAACATTTTTTTTTTTTTGTCATTTGGGGGGCGGAGGCGGAGGGAAGCGCGAATTGCCACGATTCCCTGCTTTCGAGAGCTGAAGCTACAAGGTATCCCCTTTTTTTTATAGCCTGAAGTTAACTTTCATGATGGAAACAAACTCGGCAGGATAACAAAGCTTTGATCTTTGTGTGAAGGAAGAAAGTAATAGAGTGAAAGTCTCTCCAGAGGGTAATTATTCTTTGGCCTCTCGGGCAAGAAGTTCCCTGCACTGTTAAGGTTAATATTAAGGTAGCTCCGCTATACTTTCCCATATTAAAAAAAAAAGTCCTCCCAGAATGTTATACTATTAATTGCCAATTTGCATATGTGTGCAGCTGCTGTTTTGGCTCCGATCTTCCATCCGATAAGCTTGCTGGAGGTATCACAGAGCACTTGGCAGCTTTCCTATTTGAAAAGAAAGCCTTCCTAACTACGGAACAGCTGATAGTCTATCAGCGATAGAACCCTGATGGTCAGTTGAATTACAATTACACTACTTTTCACACTAAATCTGGGTGATAGCTACTTGGAAAGAAGTTTCATCATTTTTTACCACAAACTGGAAAAAGAATTACATGGTCATGCTGTGCTTTTAAAGGCAGTTTGGTTCACTTTTGTCTATTTAACACCTAATTCCGAGGAGTCCATAGGCATCTGGAGATCTGAAACGTCGCGTAAATGAATTCACTGTTTAGATGGGAGATTTTTAAAATCTACCTCAAATTACATTTATTAACGAGGCGAGCAGGAAGTGATAGAGTTGTTAGACGCTTCATTTATTAAATAATTTGTGGGTATTTTCAGTTGTCATATCCAGAGTCATAGGGGTTTACTTATTTTTTAATTAGCAATTCCAAAACAATGCTACTGCAATTTAACAATTCATCACGTAATCTAGGGCTGTTCAGTTCAGCCACTAATGCTAGATAATTCAGATTGTTATTTTGATCTGTTTACAATTCATTTTGTTGTGATAAGAGAACTGCTGCCTTGAAATTAAATGGCATGATTTCCTATGGACCTTGTTGCGACCTAGAAGCTAACTATATCGTCTTTGTCTACCTATTTCTTAACGTTATACCTGGTATAGCAAAACAATACTAATTTTAAAAAAATAACTTATTTGTTCTCTCACTTCTTGATTGGTCCCTATTTCGCCTTAGTGTGTTTTCATGCTACTGTGGAGGAGGAGGTGGGGAGAAATGCAAGTGTCAAAGTAAATTTAATTGTAAGAGTAAGTCACCACATTGCTGCCGAGGTCACGATGTCTAAACTTTTTCCTTTATATGCCAGCAAGTTAATTTAGCGAGGTGCTGCCTGCTAGTTAAATGTAGCTCTTTAAATGTCTTATAAAGGCACGGTGGAAAGCCTGACTCTTGACGTAGCTAACCTAACAGAAAATAGACTTTATTTTCCTTTTTTAGTTGCTTGCCTTATAGATTTCATCACTCTCGCAGATTATCCAAAAACTACCCATTGATTGATCGCCCGTAGAGCTGCATTTGGTGTAAAGAAAACTTCACAGCTTTATTGGCTCCCAGGAGACAAAACAAACATAACAAGATATTCGTATTAATACAAACAATGCAACAAATGAGGAAATCATCACATTTAAATAAGACGCTAAAGTCATCCAGTGTACGTCCCAGCCTCTGATATACTCGACATGGCAGCTCAACTCATCATCAGCGCGCTCAGGCGCGGGTCCCTATGGGAGTTGCGTTATTGCTCACAGCATCTCATCATCGCGAACGCAATTAACCTAAGAAAAATGCCACCAAATGAAACTTTAAGAACCCAGTTTAGCGGTATTTTACTGCAGCTTTGCGACTCTAAATATAAAGGCTGAGATTAGTCTGTTTCTTCAAAAAGATTTTGAATGGTTTTTTGTGCATGCTTGGACCTGGAAGCTGTTGCTCACTTTTTAGGGCACCACACATCTAATCGTAACAAGGCGTTATTTTGGGAAGAGAGAGCGAGAAGATTCGAACTTTCTGCCATTTCTTCTGAAGACAAAGAAGGGATGTGTCCCTTTAGCCTTGGTAAAAAAAAAAAAAGTCCAAGGAACAGTTTTATTTTTAAAGAAATAAACTTCCCCTCCCAACACAAACACACCCACACATGCCACGAACTTCTTGGTTTAAAAGAAAGCTAATGCCCTCTTAGCTTCGCCTCGGAAACATCACAAAAGGAAAGGGACCGTTTCTGAGGACAGCAAGCCAGTAAGTCCACTCTCTGTGTTATTTCCTACAAACTCTTTATCAAAGACGCAACCAGCCTGTTATACAGTAACATTTTATTCGCGGGCATTTTCTTATAATAGCCATTTTCTCACCCTTTAATGGAAAAGTCCACTTAGGCCAGTGGGGAATATGGACCTTCTGAAATGCTATGGGAGTCTTATCATCCTTATCATCTGTTACCCTCACGCAAAGGGCTAGGTAATTGCTGTTCTGCCATTCTGGTAATCTCTTCTTTTTGATAGACCGACTAAAATCAAAGTGAAGCTGGATTTGTTTGCCATACGTTTCCCTTGAAGCCCATAAGAGATTTGACAGTTCTTAGAATCGCATCCCGTTCCAGGTATTGCATCCATTTTCCACCGGGTGGTGGGGCAGAAAAAGGCCGCAGGACTGCTTTGCTTTCTGTTTGTAGCGTCCTCGGGCCGGCCGGACGTTTCTTGTCAATTCCTGGTATTCCACAGGAAATAAAAAGCAAGGCTAAACTTATAAGCGCTTACTGCAGTTACGCCCATTACTTGTAAGCTTGAGTGCATGACTGCAGGCTCTCTGCTAATAACATCTATATTGGTCTTTTTTCACACTTGTCCGTCGCTCCCCGCACACGCCCGCCACGACAGAGCTTTGCGTAAAACTTGGGGCGCACGAGGTATATACGGTATCGGGTCCTCCAGGCAGGTATCGCTTATATTGCCTCTGTCGTTTGTGGGTCGGTAAGGCTTACATGCAGGAGCAAGAAGCACGGGTTTAAACAATAAAACAAGCATGTAAATCTAAATTAACTTTAAAAGAATTTGTAAAGCATGCAGCATTTTGTTCTCTTAGAAGATGCATTCACAGATTTGAAGACGTGTCTTCAAATAGTTGCAATTGCAATCATGGCATGTAATGCCAAGTTATCATTACACAAAGTAAATTTAAAAATGAGGACTCTTAAAACTTCGTGAAGGTATAGGAAGCTATTCCATGACCAACTGATATAATATTTTGTATCACTTTCCAGCTACGTATTCTTCTCAGAGCTATCTTGCCTGAAATGCGTGTGTGTGTATACACAAAATTATATGAAATAAAAACTTCGGAGAAATTCAGGGAGTAGTATGCTGAAGGAGATTTCAGAAATCATACAAAAGAATGAAAGGAAGTTTTAATGGTAAAGGAAACCTGCAGGAAACCTGCTGTTCCTGTTCCCTGGGCAGAAGGAGGGCTAAACCTGGCGGCTTTATCCTGGAAGACTTTTATCATTCTTTGAATACTTAGGGACACTAAACTCCCTGAATGGGCAAATCAGATTAATCCGTTCTAATTAGGGATATTCGTGTTGCTACTGTCTTCTATCACTTGAGGCAACTGGGAATCTGTAAGTAACAAGCTTATTCGATCTGTATCAACTGCAGTTAAATGGACACATGGATGAGAACTCTATTAAAAAATCAGTGTATGCGATTTTGGCTGCTGAGTCTCCGTGGGCTTTCACATCTCGGATGGCATGGAGCCCGAGGTTTCTCTCCCGTGCTCCTATTGAGCTTGGACGTGGCTTCTTTACGCCCCCACCCTTATGTCCAGAGTTATGTACATGTTTCCACATATTAAAAATGTAGTCTACGCTGCTCGGATTGACAACACTATCAGAGCCTCTCCAGACGTATCCGTCACCAGGTCTATGTGCGCTGTGAACGGTATCACTCATGCCAGCTAGTTCCGTTGGGCTGGTTCTGTACTGGAAGAGAACTTGAGTAAAACTACAATGGTATTTTTCTCCTGCTCACTTCACATTCTGTACCTCCTCCTACAACTACTGTAATCCCTTTAGCCCAACAGAAACCTCCAACGCTCGACTGTTGATAAATTGATGGGTCGGATGGCCTTTCACCTGATTGTCACGCTGGAAAAAGTGCTAACGGACATTTGTAGATAGGATTCTCGCCCGACCGGAGGCTCAGTTCCCGCCGTGCAGGTGCAGGCACGGTCTTGTCACACAAAGGCTCGACTCCACACCCCGTCTGTACGTACACTCTTTAGCATGCACACTGACCCCAGGGATAGTTTCTGTGGTGTTTCAGGGCACTTGTTGTAAGCACGTGTTCTGACAGTCTCACAGTCCGCGATCTCAACGAATTGTTCGTTCCGTTGTCCCGTGTACGTGAGTAACCCGCGTGCAGGAGCCTTGTGATGGGCGAGAAGGGGCAGTTAATCAATACAAAAAATAAGTAGAACGTTATTTATTACTTCCCTTGCTGACGGTCAATTAGAAGAAGAAACTTGCAATGGCAGCATGTCGGTAGTGTCGGGCTGGGTGGCAGTGCAGCTCTACGGGCTGCCTTGGCTCACCCTTCATTACCTAGCAAATGAGCCGACTAGCTTGTGGGCAGGTACAGGAGCCCTGGCATGCAAGCAAGAGAAGAGATTATTTTTGCGTATACTTCTGTGAATCTTCAGGGAAGTTCAGTGGCGTTCCTGATCTCAAATGCTTCTAATTAAGAGGATGGCATCTTTGGGCTGGAGAATTCCGGAGAAAATGATTTTCACAGCACCTAGAGGGCTTGATGTCACGCTTGATGACAGATGGGAAACCTTTATGAAGGCTCCGTAACCTTTTGCCCTGAGAGACTATAGTTTTTGACACCGCAAGATTGGGAGGATATAGATGTTTTTACTCGGGTGATAGTGTGGTGATTTTTTAAAACAACGAGTTATTTATTGAAGTATTTTAACGAACTATGCAAACAGCGAAAACCTGACAAAGCTTGTGTCACTGCTGAGAGCGAAAACATAACTATTAACCATAGAGTGTTTTGCTTATGGAGGCTTATATTGCACAGAAACAAGATATAGGAAAAGTCTAGCAGAAAAGATTTCATGTTTCATCTTTTCAGATCATGATCTCAGGAATGCCATGCCACTTCCATTAATCCTTTCCTCGACTTAAAGATGCCTGTGAATATAAATAAAGTTGTATTTTAAAAACGGTAGAAAGAAAGAGAGAAAGAGAAAACAAGACTCATTCACATTCCGAGTCTGCTTTCTGTCTCACACGTATTACATTTCACAAAACAGATAGAAACAATAGAGCTTATTAAGAAAAACTTGTTTTGAATGGCAAATTAAGCATAATGAAAATACAAAGGTTTTTACAAGGAGTTATTTTTTCACCAATTGAATATTTTAAACCTTTTTAAAGTACGTAGTTGTCTCTGCAAAATGTTTTTCTTTTAGCTCATTTTCGCTATAGCACCCTGCTATATATATGTATCTATTTAAAATTTGTAATTCGGTCAGCTCAGAGACCTTGCTAAGCACAGCACCTTGTCTGCGGCCAGACGTTAACCAATAGGGGTGTCCTACCCCAGCTATTTATGAGCAATATCAGTGTTGGTTTCCAGGCTGAACAGGCTGATGCACGGATCAGTCCACACTATGGCTTCTTAGGCAGGAAATAAAGTGGTTATTATATTCGAGAAGATATCTCAGCATTCATCTTTGACGCAAATACCTTTTTAGTGCAGCATATATCACCAAAATAGATATAGTCATTTGTTACCAGTTTGGAAAATCATGTGAAATCAAGAAACAATCCAAGAATCTGTTAATGAAAAGTAAACTTGACCTAATGAAGAGGCAGTTCCTCCCTTCATCCTTATGTACAGTTCAAAAAAATTATTACAGATAATAGCAAAGAAACGCAAGTTTTTATCTCCATCCCATAACTCTAAATTCAGAAGAACAGAAAAAATAATCTCCTTCAAAAAAGGCACAGAGGTTATCTTGAATTTTGCTTTATATTGCAAATCCATTAAATCAGTATTACCGGTTTGCACAAACTTGTGTATCTAGTGTTATAAAATCCCTTAAAATGTAGAGCACTCGAATGTTGAGCATTAAGGTGGACTGAATTTTTGTACTTCTTAGGTATTGCAGCGATCTGGGAATTTATTTTTACAGCCTGAGATGTCAGTATGCCACAGAAGCATGAAAATCTCACCATCTGTATGCTCATGGACAATCTCATCAAGTACACTCAACGACAGACTTAGAATAACAAAATTTAAACGCTATTACTACCACCTAGCCATACGTGCACTCAAATCTATTTAAATAGCATTCAACCTGAGTTATCATGCTGCTTACCTCAGGCCTAGAACAGTTTAATCCCTTTCAATGTTTGCTTACCCACATGAATCCTGTCATAAAACAGGCACGTGCTATTTGAAATAATACTTGTTAAATTAAGTGGGAGGTTACACAGAGATGCATATAATTTAATTTTGCTGAGTGCTGATCCATAACCCAGGGAAGGTTCGGGATTCGAGCAATGGCTTCACCTGGCAGCTTACCTAATGTGCCGGGCAGTGTCCTTCTGGATACGTGTTACTCGTCAGTGCCAGGAAACAAGGGTATGTTCTAGTTGGAGCTCTGTTATAGCAGACACTACATAGTTTAGATTAACTCCTTTCAGTAGTGCAGCATCAATGTGTTATTCCCTTAACATAAAACATACAGATTATGTAAATCTGTAATAAATACTATTTTGAAGTGTATAGTAATCAGAAATCTTTCAGGGCAGGATGGAATGGAAACTGAGAAATATTGGAGAGTAAACATTCCAACGCTCATTCCTCTGCTTCTCCCTGGCAGAGCGGAGCACTCGCTGTAGCTGGGCTGCTAACGCTCCAGTGCTGGGGCTTGCCCTGGGAGTCCTGCAGAGCACGACCTTTCTGGGAAAGCTGGGGCCAAAGTGATCCCTCGCAAAGCATTTCCCCCCTCTCTCCAGAGCCTGTTGCACTGTTTGGTAAATGAGAACGGTTGTTCCTGGTCCCAGGGAAGGCCAGCGCTTTTTGTACTTCCTCACAGGGTGCAAACTGGGTACGTGTGATCATTCAGGCTCACAAGGCCAAGCAATCCGAGAGGCAAAAGGCAGCGGCGGAAGAGAGGCCGTACAACTTGCTTACAACATGTTTAGCGTTCCGGACTCTAGTGACTGTGCAGAGCTAAGAGGGCAACGGAGCCCCTGGAGTCCATCAGCAACTGGCACAGCTCTGCATTTTGCTCACCTTTGCGGGCCTGGTCTGCGGCTTTGGTGGTAGGTTGGCTCCTACCAAGCAACGGTTCTGTGATTCTGTAACACTGCTGCGCTGCCGGCTATCGTCTGTCCTCTTGCGGGGAAGAGGGAGCCAGGATGTCAGCATAAAGAACCTGCAGGACTTGTACGAGGAGCTCCTCGTCTCTGTCCCTTGCGGGGACGCGTACTGACGGGCTCCTGGCAGCCTGGGCACCAAGGGCGAGGTGATCTACCACAGATACCCACCATCCCGCCAGATCCCCCGGGCGCTGCCTGCCCCGCTGCGCCGTCCCGCTGGGTTATCACCTATGCCGGGTGCGGTGCTGGCTGCTGCGGGGGGGCCTGGCTGTGTTGGGCTTGCCGTACGGCCAGAGAGAAGGAGGGATCGCGGCAGGCAGGCGGAGGGAAGGAAGGAGGGAAGGAAGGAGGGAAGGAAGGAGGGAAGGAAGGAAGGAGGCCGGGCTGATTAGCATGCAGCAGCGCTCGCAAGCCCGGCTCCATTGTTTTAACACCTCCCCTCTCCTCCGCGCCAATCTGTCACCGTTCAGCAGGCGAACGCTGCTGCCTCGAATGCTGCTCTTCTCAAATGAGACGGATAATTAGCTGCCCCGCACGAATGGCGCACTCTTCTCACCCCTGATTGCTATCACCTCCTTGCTCCTGGCAGTTTTGACACCTCGTAATCAGCCTGCTGCTTTTTCTCTTTTCTTTCCCTATTTCTGATTTTTTTCTCCCCCTTCCTTCAGTGTTTTTTTTTTTTTTTTAAATGTAATCCCAGTTGCCATTTGGATTGAGGCTCCTCTGTTGAGTTAACCTTGTATGATTGCGGGGGAAAGGGGAATGTACGTAGGGAGGAAAAGAAATCGCCTCCTCTGAGTCTCATCTGCTGAGTGAACCATGGGTGGGGGTAGGAGCATCTCGGCTTGATCCTCCAGTGCTTTTGTTTGTAAGGGAGAAGAGCCTCTCCTGAGCATCCCCTAAATTAACATCTAGGATGAGGAAGGATCTTGTGTGGAGCGACTCCTCCGCTCAGTTAATGGAGAAAAGACAGCACTTCTATTGAGTTATCTGTTCAGTTAAATTCCGCAATATGAGGAGGGGATTTTAAAATTAAGTTCCCACGGCCAGGAAGCTCTCTCTTCCTCCCGGGTAGGCAGGGAAGGAAGGTAACATCTCCTGAGCCTCTCAGAGTGAATTCAGTGTGTTTCATGGGAGTCGGAAGAGAGCTGTGATTGGAGTGCGAGATGGCAGAGGGAACTTCTTCCCTTCTGATTGCAGAGAAATAAGAGATCTCAGTTAATGCTCTAGCGATTTCTGTGAGATCTTAGAAAACAAGAGGACTCGTGGAATCTGTCACAGGAGCGTTTTCCTCTCCTCTAACAAGCACTGACAGTCTAATTACTGCAGCTACCAGCAGCTGTCGAGTTAGCCGGAGAGACAGAGGAGCTGCATGTGTTCTACCCGGCCGCCAGCGCTGAGCCCTTGCACCAGGCTGGGGCAGCCGTAACGCCACAGCATGCCCCTCAGAAACCTCCCAAATAGAAAGGGGAGCGGTTTGCCTCCTTGCTTTCAAGCCAGAAGCAGAGTTCCCGAGAATACTGGCTGTAAGCATGGGGGTTCAGGCGTCGCGTACCGCCAGCGCGGGGCGGCAGGACAAGGGAACCCGAACGGGAGCCTCGAAGGCACCTTCAGCCCCGGGGCTACCCCGCTGGCCCCGGGAGAGGAGGAATTCGGTAGTACACCCTGGCACGAGCCTGCTGCTCTTTCTTTCCTCTCAGTTTCACTTCTTTCCCCCAGATTTATTATTATTATTTTTAATGAAATCCCACTTCCTATTTGGATTCGACCTCCGCTGCTGAGTCGAGCTTGTGTGCGAGGGGGAGCGGAGGGGAGGAATACCGAGCCTCCTCTGGTGAGCGTAATAAAGCAGATGTCCCTGCTGGCAGCAGCAGCCTCCTCCAGGAAAGCTGTATGAGCGGAGGCCACTCAGGGACTGCACTCACCTCCCACTTCAAGTCGCTCACAACTGCTTAGCGTGAGATTGATTCATTTATCTATTTTTAAACCCTCCCGGTTCCCCTGGCAGCGGCCTGACCGGTGAGGCTCTCTGGGCGTCCTCAGGCAGCAATAGTCTTAAAGCACACGAAATTGAAGAGCTTCCTAACACGCCGCACTAGGCAGGAGCTCTCATAGCGGGAGATGGATGGGTTCTGCTGGTCGATGAGGCTTTGGACAACCGTGTCCCCCCAACTTTCTCCCCCCTCCCCCGCCCCGCCTTCCCCGCCCTGCCCTGGCCGCAGGGGCGGCCGCAGCTCCGGAGGCGGCGCGGGAGAGCCGGGCTGCCTCCAGCGACGAAGACCCGCGGCCCAGCGCGGGGACTGGGGCTCGGCGCAGGGCTCCCTTCTCTGCCAGCAGAAGAACTCATGGGGAAAACGCGTCCGTGCATGGCGGGGGAGGAACAGACGACTTTATTTTCTTTAAAGGTGATTCGCAGTTTGTTCAGCTCTTAACGACGTGAGCTCCTGAGCTCGAATTTCACGGTTGAGAGGACAAGTCGGTTTTGTGTCGGGCTGGCTGGAGATGTGCGAATCCCCTTCTCTCCTCCCAATCCTGAAATTTCTGCCTCTCCCAGGAACCACCCCCAGCCGTGCTCTCTGGGGAGGTACTTCACACGCCGCACGGCGAGTCCAGGGATGAACGTATCCTCCTCAGCGCCGGGTACCCGCGGGGGTCTGTAGCTGTTAATAGTAACAAACTCTTTCTCCAGGTCATGTAGCAGACATGCTCTGTACACTACTGTTTATTACAGTACACTCTATTGACAGTCAGTCACAAACACGAGGTGTTTAAAATAGAGAAAATAATTGCAGAAAAATCCATTTCTAAAAATTATGCAGGTGTTAATTCTTCCAGAAATTGGTCACCTGCGAACAAATCTTTAAAAAGAGAAACTATTGTACTTTGCTGCTATGAAAATATTAATGCTATTTATCAAATATCAGGACTAAAACCTATATTCAGTTCAAATACAAAAAGCTCCAAGCCACCCTTTATCATTTAATTTACTTAGTAAAAAAACACCCACTTTTTATTTTGATCCCAATAAATCCAGAAAATGTACAAACTTTATCAGAATGCAATGTTTCAACTAAACAAATTTCAATTGCATTGAGAAAGCCACCAAGCATATTCAGGCTAAAAATGAAGTCGCTGAGATTTGGGTGATTAGGTTTTCCCCTTTCTAAACTGTAACTTGAGCAATCCTTCATAGCAGACAAGAAGGAAAGATAAATAATCTTTGGTATTCTTAATTTTAGGGAAAGTTTAACCTTTTCTTACTCTATCCTTCATACTAATATAACCTTTATCCATGAAAGTATTTTTACTAATTATTAATGCTAGAAAGGTACAAACGCTAGAAATGAACAAAATCATTATTTTTTTATAACATGTAACAGATATCCATAAAATTGCTACTGTTATATTTTGGCAAAAGGGTCATTTATGTGCTGTGTTTGATTACTCTCTCTAGTAAACAATTGAGCTGGGAAAGTCAACCATTATGTTACTAGTGAACAAGCCTACCCTAATTTTGGCACACCTGGCATTCAGTTACTGTGATAATGTTACAAGAATCTGAATTAAGACGTTCACTATTGTAAACTAAATTTGAAAATTTTACAATAGAAATGAAAAATGAGAACCTACTTCTCTTCCTGTTTACTTCAAGGAGAACATAATCACATCACTGGATATTGAGAAAAAAATCCTATCATTACACCAATTTCCCCAGCCAGATTAAGGCGTTAATCCTGCAAGTCTACACTCATAAATATAGTCATGACTTTGGGCCTATTCAGGCAATGATTAATTGCAAAAAAAAAAAAAAAAAGAAAAAGAAAAAAAGGTGTTTAACATCACTCTCAAAGGTAATATTGAAGCATAACAAGCAATAATGTGATTTACGGTACTGAGTGACTTACAGTTTCATTTTACCTTGTCAAAGGACAATTAAACATGTGCTTATCTGACAAACAATTTCAGTCATGAGTTCTTGTTACAAGAAGTCTTAATTCTTAAATTCTTAGCATATCTATTGAATAAAAAACCCCACATGTATGCAAAAGCAGTGATCCATTGAATTCTCATACATTAAGATTGTACTTTAAAGTGGGAATTCAGATGCCGAAGAAAATCTTCCTTAGATGTTATAGATGGTGGGAAAACTTCTCGACAGAATTCGCATATTCCACACTGATTCAGTTCAGAGGCTGTATAAGCTTGTGCCAGCAAATCATTGTCTCGAGGCTGCCAAACGAGCTAAAAGAAACAGAAAATGATTACTGCTGTGGTTTACAACGTGGTTTACATTATACTGCGTTTTATATTTGTATTAAAAAAATTACCCGCCTCTTTAAACTAGGTGTCCTTTACACCTGCCTGGCCAGAGATATTAACTAGAGAGATGTCATTTAAGAAAAGCAAGATAGGACTTTGATTTTTAAAAGTTCTATAAACAGACTATCCTTACAAACACTTAGAATGCCTTGGTATCTATTCATGATAAATACTGCTATGAGCAAAAGTCTGTAGTACCAGTCTGATAAATTCTAAGGCTTTTCTGTAACTTTGCATTTCAGTATTTTATTGTAGAAGCCATAGTACGTAATAGCCATTTAACAGCAATGAGAAAACCTTAGAATAAAATGTTTCTTGTACAGATTTAATAAGAATCATATTTTATTTCTAGTCTTATTGACACAACTAGTTTTCAGTTTACTTACAAAATGTCATATGGCTTAAATTACTTATTTGCTCTGACTGCCTTTTAGTGTAAATGCATCTCAAATAATCTGTTTTGGGATGCCTTCTGCCATGACGGCATCAAACTCAATGGGACCATCTGAGTATCTATCCACGTGTTCAGGCAGTTCTGTAAACTCTGCTCAATCTGGTTCAGCAGCTGTACTGCTCTTGGTACCTGGCTAGTTAGTTTAAAGCCAGCAAGCCTGTTTACCTGACATTGGAGTTCAAGGGACTTCAGCCTGATACATACTTTAAGTCAGAGTGTACACTAATTATTTAGCATCATACCAACCAGGTATCAAAAACTCTTCTATCAGTTTTCAAAGTAAAGTTAAAAATTAAGTTTCATTACTTTAGAATTAGCAACACAAGATAAAATACATAGTTATGTTTTATGGCCAGGACGATTAGGTTTTCAGTAAATTGAAAACTAAATGCATATTGCCGTGACCGCAAAGTAGACAGAATGGCAGCAAGCTGGTATGAGCTCTGTGTGGGGATGGAACCTAGAAGAGGAGAGCGCCCTACAGGGTTTTTTTGGCTCAGTTTTATTCTCCCTTGCTTCATTCACACATGGAAAGGCAAGCAAGAATACTTTAGAAAGTAGTTTCTTTAGAAGTTTTAGATTTCTTGCTATCTATACTTACCCAAGAGTTTTAATTTTCAGCTCTTATTCAGATTTCATCATGCCAAACAGTTAGAATCTGTTGTTTAATCCTCCCATGGTAACTCACTGTACAACTAACCTGTCTTTTGAGGTGGTTAAACCTTGTTTTTAAAACAGCTAAACTTCTTGGAGTCAATTTCCTGTCCATTCCCTATTTAAACAGTGTTTAGCTTATCAGACAGTAATAGCAGATCTACCGTCTTTCATTATGGTCAGCAATCCATATAATTAAATTGACTAATTAGTAATTAAGTACAATCACACCACTTTTTTCAGCTCAAAGAGTCTACTTATTGTATGTTGCTGGTGTAAATTGCATACTAAATCTATCTAGACACTGACACACTTAAACATCCTTACAGAAATGTGTCTAGAATTACTTGTTCCTAATATCTTATCATGTAAAGCACCATTTTAAAAAAGATAAAATAGTATTGTAAAAACCCCACAAAGGACATAGTAAGATTTCTAATCTTGGAAGCACAAGGGGAGGTACTCATCCAGCAACTCAGTGAGGCAGGCACCTCACTTCCATTTCTTTCTTTGACTGTTAAGCATGTGCTTCATGTGCTTTTCAGAAGAGGGATATATTTAAGCAGATGTTCCATTAAAAAACATTAATATTCAGATTAAAATCAATAGACTATCGATTTGCTTTTAAAATCATGAACATTCATAGAAATATTTTTGGTGGAAACAGCCCCCTCAAACTGTGAATACCGACAAACACATGCAGCTATATGCAAGTCTCCGTTAAATGTAGTCTGTAAAATTAGGGCCACTAATACCCATGTTTATTTTAATCTGCTGCTCTTTTCAGTCACATGTTTTTTTGAAAAGTTACATCCTAAGAAAACAGTACTGAGTTTTCACATTTAGTATCCACATAGAAGGAAAGAGCTAAATTTATTACAGCAACTGAGAGCAGTTCCAAGAACTTACTGTTGCCAAATCTACTGCATTTATGGGGTTTTCCATTTTATAAGTTAACATATGTAGTAAATACTTGAAAGTTTTATCTACACTAGTAAAAAAAAATCAGGTATATAATTCCTCCCTGCTGGACCTTCACCAGTGGCAGGGATGATGGAAGCCGTAAGCAGTGTAACTACCCCTGAGAAAGGTGGTAAAAATACTGAGAACAAGATTATGCATAAATTTTGCTAAGGTTAATACAGTCAAAAGGGCATATATGCAAGTAACTTTTTAAGAACATTAGTATTTTAATCTACATATATATTATCTGTCAATCAAATCTTTAGCACAACTACCAGTCTGAAAAACCTCTAAAACCGAGTCCAATTCACTGGGAAAAATACTTAAAAACCTCTTTTGAAGGCAGCTGAATAAAGGTGATGGATGCTTAAATATATTGATATACACAGATGTATATTTAATGGATTCTAAAATAATATTGGCTTGTTTCAAACAAGCTTCTGGATAAGATATATTAATCAATGTCCTGTATGTTCTACAGTGCTATTGTAGA
Source organism: Nyctibius grandis (assembly GCF_013368605.1). NCBI lineage: Eukaryota > Metazoa > Chordata > Aves > Nyctibiiformes > Nyctibiidae > Nyctibius > Nyctibius grandis. The sequence goes on from NC_090666.1 coordinate 19,981,414, forward strand.
TATGACTTACAAATACTGAAACAGTTCACCATTGCCTTTCTCTTCTCCAAGTGTTAGCATCATTACGTTTTCTCAACAAAGTAGATAATTTACATTTTAAATAACGGCTCCAAATTAATTTCCTTATTTTGCAGAAATACCAATGATCAAACAAAAGGCTTATTGCTATTCAACCGCAATTCTCTACTTCTTAAGCTGCATACTCCCCTATCAATTTATACTCACATACCAGCTGTTTCACTTGCTGTAATATACAATGCAGGGTGCCATCTATTGAAAAACGAATACACAGACTAACTAGTAAAAGAACATGCTGGAGAGGGAATACAGAAAAAGAGGACAGTAACAAGCAATGGAGTGAATGCTTCACAGCTCCACAGGAATTCTACCCGTGATAAAATAAATGGTTTAATTTGTTTAACTCAGTCACAGCTTTAACTGAGGATCCAATAAAAAATAAAGCACAATAAAAACTGTGATTAGTAAGGTGGTATAGAATTGAGATCTCCTACATTGCAAATAGATATATAAAATACATTTTGAAAAATCAGGCTTATAGTTTAAAATACAGTGATGAAGAACAGCAAACTTCCCATGCTTTAAACTTTTCATCCAAAACTGGTTTGCAATAGAAAATCAAACTAGACTGGGTATGTTTTAGGAGAAGAAAACATCAAAGCTATCATGTCCTACAAATGCTTTCCAAATGCTAGTTTTGCATGTCATGCCATGGCCAAATTGAGAGGTAAAGCTCTTCTGCTGCGTGTACCTTGTCATTAGCAAAGAACACAAAACCACCTCAATGTAAATAGTAAAAATATGCCAAATCCACCCTCACAGAATTCCTAAATACCACCATTTGCTTATTCTTGAAAAGCTGTCCTCTCACGAGGTGTGAGAAAAGCCACAGAAATGTAAAAAAATCTGTCTATAAAGGTCCACAATAAATTTGCCAGCAATTTCAGTTAAGACAGCAAAGTATTCATAAACGTGATTGTCAGAGCCTGCTGAAATGTTTTTCCACATTACAGCAATTGGGCCTTGCTTTCAGAAGCTCCCATGGACTTCAAGTAGCTATAACTGAAATTCAAGCCCAAAGAACCTACATAAACCTAAAATAAAGTATTTTAGTGAACTTCGCTTCATTTGGAAAAATAAAGGTGCTTTCCTCCTTGACTGTTTAAACTATGAAGAAAAAATTTTAAGTTTTCTCAGAGAGGAGGAATAGAGTACTGTTTATACCTCACATCGAGATAAAAAGTAGATCATTTTTCCACAGTGAAGTATTTTTCTGTTCAGCTTTTTAATTAGTCCATTTGTCATATTCTCTGCTGTAAGTTAAAAACAATTAAAACAATTATGTGCCCTATTCAATTGAGATCAAAGGTAGAAAGAAAGCAATCCTGGGGGGCAACTTACGATTAATGACAGCTTTGAAATAGATATAGAAACAATTAATATCTAAATGAACTGAAATTTGTGCAAGCATATCCAGTGCTTACATCTGCTTAAATTCCTGCCCTTTCACTGGAAAAGTGCCTTGTATGCGTACTTCAGTATCAGGAAGAAGAACTGACATGAGATATTGTCTTAAAAAAAGACTGATGAGATACCTCATAGAATATATTAATCCTGTCTCAAAGATCTTTGCAAAGTGGTTGACTGAATCATTACCATTTTTTGATATGTACAGTATTTGTAGAAAGATACCTGATGAGGACCTCTGATGGTTGTCCCAGCAACTTCTAAAGAAGAAAACATTACTTCAGGTACACCGTGGTTTGTGTGCTTAGGTACAAATGTGAAACCAGTGTCACGGGTTTTTTCTATGGGCATGTTTGCATGATTTGGGGGGTTTGTTTTGTCAACAGTAGTTAAGCTTGGTAAAGCTGAGGTCATGAGATCAACTCCATGAGCTTCAAATGAGTTAGGTTCCAATTTACTGAGGTTAACAGCACTGCCTCTGTGCTCCAGGTTGAAATTATGATCTTGAAGCATGTTTTCAGCTATACCAGAACAAGGAACTGTTGGTTTTTCCTGAGTGCTCTGCAAGAAAGCAGAGTCATTGTCTGTAGGTGGAAACTTGACATTAAATTTAGAAAGTGATTCTACAGAGTTGTTGTCCTCATCTTGGCCCACTCCTCTTGGTGTGATAGATGTGATGCATGATGCACCTCTATTTATATCCTTTATAACCCGAGGCTTGAAAAGCTCTTCTGCTTGTTCATCAGTTTTATCAGTACACTGTATTGGCATGGAAAACTGTATTTCTGTGAAGAAAGAATGAAGAAAACATTAAATAGTCCACTGAAGTATAGTTATTAAAGGTGTGGTGTTGGGGTACTTTTCCTGAGAGGTTTTTGATCTTCCTTCTTGGCTTTTAAACCTTTATTTTTTCTCTTTAAAATGATTTTGAGGCATAGCTCTCTTTCACAAACGTTAGCTCTTACACAAAAACTATCAGAACCGAAATAAAAGTAAATAATTCTGTTCTAATAATTCTATTTCTCTTTGATTTATGGCTATAAACGTTTTCATTTTATTGAAAATTATGTTGTCCCATACTCTTAACACATACTTGCATATATTTACTGAAGTGTTCTGGCAGAAATAGAAGCTGGAACCAAACCCATTTCACACAGTGTCAAGAACGTGCTAGGCGCCATGAGCATGATTTTAGAAGGTATTCAGGTACTAAACTCCCTTTGGTTTCCAAATTAGGTAAATATTTAAACTGAGTAACTATTGAGAAGTGGGACCATATTTTCCCTTTGTTTTGAGAATTCCCCCTTAGTTTTTGGCACTTTATTAACAAAAATGGTAATAATATACATGGTTACTCCTAATCAGGTGAGAGAATAACTTCCGTACATATTTATTGTATAGCAGCCTTCTGACATCACTCAGATATTGTGGTAATGTGGGCCACAGAAGTAACAGAAATCAAGCAGATAAAATCTATATCACGGATAGCTTTTCACACAGTTGAGTTAGGCACTTATTTAAGGAAAACAAATCCATTCTGAAATAAGTTGCCATGCACTCATCCCCAAAATTCCCACTCCCAAATAATAAAGTTTAGTAGTATACAATCAGAATATAACCATACAGTTCAGACATAGCAATTTGAAGCCACAAGCTACACATTAGCACTTCATGTAACAAAATTTCAGCAATGGTATAATCTAAATTAGAAGCAAGTGCTGAAATCAGCATCTTTTGCTTCAGCCGTCTAAGTTTGGCAGGTATTTTTTGAAATCACTTAAGAGTCTGATCCTACTCTTAAGAAAACAGGGAATACCTGCAGTAGCTTACATTATATTAAACCTAAGCATTAGCAGAACCAGACATTCAGGATCTCTTCCAGTTGCAACAAAAATCAAGCCTTTCTTTTGTTTTCAGGAAGTGTTGGATTAGGCTCTTGTCCCATTATAACAAAAGAGTATTCAAAAGTCTGCACAAGGAAGTCTAGAAAATAAGTCCTCTGACTCTCCTCAGTCCGGCAGTTTTCCTCTAACAGATATCTAGAGGAAATTCATAGAGACATTCATAACAGACATCTTTTGAACTGACAGCTAAATTGAAAGCAAGCAAGTGCTGTCATTCACACAGTATGATGGGATATCACATGTAGTGCCTGCCTCTCACTCCAAGGGACAAAACAATTACAAGAGCCATTGATGTGATGACTGTCTTTTATAGCATGTGATTTGGAGCATTCGTCATAGAATGCCAAAACTGGCGGTGCGTTTTCTTGGTGAAATACTGAGCACCATGTGAACAGACTTGAAAAAGGCAGATGGTAAACAGTGGAAGTACTTCTATGTATGTGTAATTTACACTATTTTCAAATATAAAGCAAAGCTTTCAAACAGTTGAATCACAATAAGAGCTTAAGTATGATATTACCAGTTTCAGGTTCTGGCTTTATCTTAAATTTACTCAGTTGGTCTGTTTGTTCTCTGGCTAGCATACATATTCGATGACACTCTTCTTTCATGTCCTGGAAAATAGTCTCCAGATTCTCCCTGGAAGATCAAAATTGTAAATTAAAGAGTCAATTAAAGAACCAATTCAGCTTGTTGTGACCTTTAATCTAGTCACACCCACAAACCAGAGAAGAACAATAGCGTAAGCTACTTTTCTTGGATACATTGTTCCTCAACATATGCATACATATTTTTGTTCTCCTCAGTAAAAGCAAGCACAAAGGGAAAATAAAATATTGTCAAAGAGCTGTTTAGTCCTATCACACACACATATATTCGAGCTTAGGGCCTGATCCTGCAAGGATGCCCCCCCCAAAATCCAGCCTTTAAATTTCTTTCAGTTCCCTCAGGTGTTTTGTGGAACAGCTTATCTTTCACAAGGGTACTATTTCCATCTCATTCTAAGGAAGATAAGATGCTGCTGCTGCAAACACTAATTGTTTTCCGTTGTTTTCTGTGTGCTTCAGACTTTGCAGGAAAAGGAACACACAAGCATTTGTTACTGCTCCTTCCTTCTCTGTCTACCTGGCATTTTGGAGAGGGGCTCATGAACTCATTCCTTCTCTGTTTTATACAATATCACATGACTTTCCTATTATTTTGAGGGATTTTTTTAATTATATCTTGTCCAGAGTATCACATGGACATCTGGTATTTAGTTATCTGCACTGACAATGGTAAAAACAGTTCTTCATGCTGGTGAGTTTTATTTGCCCAAAGGCACTACGTTATTCAGTTACTGATGCATCCATAAAATTCCATTGTGAAATTGTGATGAACTTGCTGAGTAATTTATATTTCTAAGCACAATATCATGGACTTTATAAAATGAACTTCAAGGATGAAAAAGTGAAGTGGTGACAAACTGGATTTGTGTTCTCTTTTGCATCTTTGTATCAAAAGGCCTCAAAAGGGATTTTTCTTTAATCCAGTGAATTGTTTTCCTTTTTACTGCTTCATATAGCTATCAGGAGTGTCATGAGCTGTGTTCTTACTTCTGCTGTGATTCTCTTTTTGAATACACACGTCTATTTGTATCTCATTTGAAAAAAAAATTACAGAAGGAGTTAAAGTTGCTACTGTTAACACTTGCATTCTGACCATTTTTCAGGTGTTTTGATAAATAAGAAATGAAAAAAGACTCTTTAACACAAGTTTCTAATTGGAGCTTTAAAATATACATATGATTAGATGAGTCAATCTTAATTTGCTAGACATTTGTGATACTATAATTTTACTAGTGTAAGATTATCAATAATCTTACCAGTCACATACCTCTTTCCAAGAAAACAGTAAAGTAAGGGAGCTATTTGAGAGGAAGGAGACAGAAGACAGGTAAAGGTTTTTCATTTTTTAGATATAAATCAGTAAAGACAACAAAGTCTTTATCACATCACAGTCTGATTTCCTCCCTTTCTTGTCATAAAGCAGTAGTGAGTCAGACTAAAGATCCACGTAGTTCACCTAGTCTATGTCTGAGAGTGGCCAAAAGCAGATGCCTAGGCAAGAGTATAAGACAGCAAGAATTTATGATACTTTTCCCTAATACTCTCCTAGCCTGACCTTAAAGAATCTTCTACTTGACTTAAGCAAAATTGTTAAAAGTGGTATTACTGTCTATCCTGTGAAAAATGCAAACTTAAGTCCTTGGTCAGTATTTTTCCCCAGAACACTGGCAGAAGAGGGAATACTTGCTTAGGAAATACACTGCTTTTAGTTCCTAGGTCAAAGCAAGGGGCTGTCTGGCTTCAGCTGACAGATAAACCGGGTTTCAAACTCTCTCATTTAGGATGGATCAGGCCAAGAATTATTTCTTCATGCTGACTATCAGACCTCCTCCTGGCAGTGCAGCAAGCTCCTCTGCTGTGCTGCCATCAGTTAATCCATTATGGTTGTATACTCCTGTTCTGAAGAGAGTTAATGCAAGGGAGCTAATGCTTACCCAAAACCCAGCATTAACGTCCACTGCAGTTTCCCACAGAGTTTAACCCCCTGCTGAACCAAGTGGCTATTTTTCTTCCTCCCAACTTATCTCTGTATACTTACAAAGCCCCAGCTATGATTCCACATAGTTGCTGGCTTCATTACCTTCCCCCACCAGCTCTTCGACCTCTGCTGCTTCCCTCCCCCCATTCCATTTTTTAAGGCAACGTGTAGAAAAAAGGGAAATAGCTGGTCTTATTTCATAGCAGAAAAGACAATTAGAAGCAATTTTAATAATGCTGCGGAAGTATTTACCTTTCAGGCATAGGAGAAATACCAGAGATCCCTAGAGATAATTCAGGCTTATCTGGAACAACTTTCTTACATTTCACCTTGAAGTAAAATATGAAAATATTGATCACAGCTTAGCATATTAATTTTGCTCTTCACCCTTTTATGAATAAAAATGTCACGGGATCCTTCACCTAGTCCTTCTGGAAGCTCTCAAAACATTCACAAAATGACAAAAGCAGTTTTTTACCGTTTGCGTGAATTACTATTTTTAGTTTAGCTTAGCAACTCAGTGTGGCATCCCCCTGCTCATATTCCCTTGAAAGGAAACTGGTTCTAAGAATATTGCTTGACTGCAAGTCTCTTTCAATCATGTATAAGGTAAGATTATGTATTGTGTATAAGCTTGTTAGTGAGGTATCCAGCTATTTTAGCTCTTAAAAATCAATTTATTCACTGAATTTTTCAATGAACACATCACAAGCTAGTATGTCAAGAGTTCTAGCAGGTTTTTAAATAAGTTATTAACTTTGACTACCACCTTGTGGTTCGCTCTAGTATTACAGTTTTAAACCTGCCAGGCATTAAGGGAAGTTTTTATAATAGCCAGTCATTAAGCTGCAGTTCCACCAGAACTACATTACCAGATGGCCTGGGTAGTTCATCTGTGCTCTAAATCAGACACAGAACTTGATCATATGTCTTCCAAACAGATGATTTCAATGATACATTGTTTATAATCACAGGCCCATAGCCTACAGGTTTGTCTTGCCTTGCACTAAAGTGCAACTGCAGCTCCTGTAGACACATTTGAGCTGCCTTATACCTAGAAACATGGGTTACAAATGCTTGCCACAGCAAGTTAAGCAATGCTTGGGAAATCTAATAAGTTATGTGTTGCTGTGCTCCTACCCTTACCTACATTCACTTTAAATTAGCTAACTAAAATATGTTTACATGGTTAGATTCACATCGGCAACTGCACTCTAGCTATCCCACAAGGACAGAACAGCACTCTGGATGCTATTCTGTAACAAAAATAGGGTGGCATAAAAGTGAAAAAAATCAACTCAGTCTTGGTGAAAACTTCCAACTGAAAGTTATAAAACAGAAATGCTAATCTGGAGTTTTCACAAATACTAAAATTTTAATGACATAACATAAAATAATTAACACACAAACCAACCAATATATATTTAATAGTTCGGTGTTCCCCATGTACTTTATATACTTTAACGATTTCCTAGTAATTATATAATGCTGAAATTTAGAATTAGTTTCTGAGAATAATTAGTATAAATGCGTTTGAAAGAAGTAATAATTTACAAATGTTTGTTTTTTTCATTTTATATCTACTTGGTTGCTTATCTTACCTCCCTTTTATATGTTGGCATCTGTATACCCTTTTGTGCTTCATTTAATTCTTTCAATTTGCTTTTCAGAGTTCTTATTTTATCTTCTTGGTCAGAAATAATAGATATAAGCTTCCTTTCCTTTTGATTGTTTTTGTCCTCAAGTTGCTTCAACTTCATGCTCTCACCTTCTAACTGTTCCTAAAAAACAATTTTAGAAACACCAGTACAATTAATAGAATTGAGGCTTGTGAAATATCACTATTCAGCAGTCTGGAATAAGCTAAATTAAACTTTTGCAACATAAGTAAGGGTCAATCTTATTTATTACATTATTAAACTGGTAGTAAAGACCTCCTACCACTACACATAGATGTAACTCATCATAGATAATTACTCAGAAGAACTGTATGTTCTGAATTTATGAAAGTCATATTAGTGTTTATAAAAAATAAATACACTCTCTTGGTTCACTTACTATATCATCTACATTAACATTTTATGTACAATATATTGTATGTACAATAAATAAAATAATATTTCATTAATTTCAATTTTAAACAATTTTGAAGAAGCTGATATTCTGCAGCTACCTTAATTTTCGAGCAGACCCAAGGACAGAATCATAGAATATCTCAAGCTGGAAGGGACCCACAAGGATCATCAAGTCCAATCCCCGCTCCTCGCAGGACTACCTAAAACTAAACCATATGACTAAGAGCGTCGTCCAGATGCTCCTTGAACTCTGACAGGCTTGGTGCCGTGATCACTTGCCTGGGGACCCTGATCCAGTGACCGACCACAGTCTCTGTGAAGAACCTTTTCCTAGTGTCCAATCTGAACTTCATTCCATTTCCTCTGTGTCCTATCGCTGGTCACCAGAGAGAGGAGATCAGCACCTCCCCCTCCACTGCCCCCCTTGAGGAAGGTGTAGACTGCAATGAGGTCACCCCTCAGCCTTCTCTTCTCCAAGCTGAACAGACTAAATGACCTCAGCCGCTCCTCATAAGTCTTGCTCTTGAAGCCTTTCACCATCTTGGTTGCTCTCCTCTGGACATACTCTAATAGTCGGATGTCCTTCTTATATTGAGGTGCCCAAAACTGCACGCAGTACTTGAGGTGGGGCTGCACCAGTGCAGTGTAGAGTGGGACAATCACTGCCTTCGACTGGCTACCTATGCTGTGCTTGATGCACTCCAGGACAAGGTTGGCCCTTTTGGCTGCCAGGGCACACTGTTGGTTCATATTCAACTTGCCATTTTCCTGAGTTTCAACTGTGACTCTGAATAGTAAACCTATGGTAGAGCTTCAATGCAACTCTGGACTTGGGTGGTATCTCAGGGATCCAGATTAAGCCTCTTCTGCACAGTGAGTTCAAAACATCGTCTAAAACTGGGATGTTTCTATCCCAGCAAAACTCCTTAACCCTAACCCTTCTTCCATGCTTTGCACTTCTGGCAGGTGGTGTGGAGAATACATGTATAGTCCTAGGACAGATCATGAAACACTTTCTATACTTTTCTAGTGTGGAATCTGTATAAGTCATGGTAGATAAGAATCCAGGGAAGCAGATGGAAAAAAAAAACCACAAACAGCAAAAGAGAAAAAAAAGGAGAAAGATTTTTTGATATAGTTCTGGAAAAAAAAACAACTAAAGATTTTAGGCTAAAGATCCCATACATCATCTTCTATAACTGATGCTACAGCAGCTAGATTTCATTTTCTCACATGACACAACAAGAACACTAGGAAGAATTACAGTACTGCGAGGCACAGAAAGTTCAAAGCAAGTTAAGGAAGTATCTGATGAATGAGAAAAGACAATCATATCTAGTGATGTGGGAAAAAAATAATTTATGTTAAGAGGAGATGGAGACATGCATAAAAGTATTCTTAACAGATCTGAAAATACTTTGAAGAAAGTTATAGCAGGGCCAGATGCTGAACATAATTTTATAACTATATACCTTTTCCACGTTCTTTAAAGACTACAAAGTCACAGTAGCTATAGTATGGGCAACTACTTTTTGCCATTCCAGGAATGGGAAGGCAGTGATATTCTATGGTGTGGGTTCAAAGCTTTCAAAAGCTTTCAGGTAACTGGGAGCACTGCAGTAACGGCCAGTAATTCTCTTCCATTTCTCCCACATTCTCCTGCAGGAAGTGGGGACAAGATTTAAGCAAGCAGTGAGAAAAGCCATGTAGGAACCAATGTGAGAAGAGCCATGCAACATGTTGCAATGAAGATGTATCAGTACATACTGATGTAAATCATCGTTCTTGTGCACCATCAGGATATCACACCAGGAAAAACACTGGAGAAACGATCTTTCAATAATACAGCCCTTCATAGCTCGATGATCTTACAGTTTCTATTACTGACTGAGTTTGGGTGTTTGCAACAAGGTGGTAACATTTATAAACTGGTTGAAGTTTATAAAGCTAGTGCCATGACAAGTATGTCACACAGGTCATACCTGCTCAGTTAAGTACTTGGCCACACAATTGATCTTTTAAGCACGCTGGTATTAGCAGCCAGCAAAGAGGTTACACCTGTATTATGAACAGATCAGTATCTTTTCTTCTGAAGAGGCTTTATAGGATCAGAGGGTAATTCAAGTTGAAAGGGACCTCAAGGGCTCTCTAGCTCCTAATCAAACGAGCGTTGGTTACAATGTCTGATTGGGTTTCTCAGTTTGGTCTTGAATTCCCCAAGGACAGAGACTGTATAACCTCTCCGGGCAACCTTTTTCAATGCCTGGTTGTCCTCATGGTGAAAAATTTTCCCTTATGTCCAGTCTGAACTTTTCATGTTTCAACTGTCCATTGTCTCTCATCCTCTTGCCAGGCACCACCATTAAGAACCTGGCTCCACCTGTCTGATAACCTCAACGTAGGTACTGGAAAGCTATTAGCTTCCCCTAAAGCCATCTCTTCTCCAGGCTGGACAAGTCCAGTTTCTGCAGCTTCTTCTCATGGGGTATGTACTCAAGTCCCCAGCTATCTCAGTGGGGTCTCTGCTGAACTCACTCTAGTTTATCAATGGCTTTCCTGTACTGGAGGTCCCCAAACTGAATGTAGTATTCTAGATGCAGTCCAATGAATGCTGAATAGATGGAGATATTTGCTGCCCTGTGTGTGCTAGCTGTGCTCCTGTTAATACAGCCCAGGAAGCTGTTGCCCTTCTTTTCTGCCAAGACACACTGCTGGCTCATGTTCAGCTTGCTGTCTAACAAGACTCCCAGCTCCTTTCCAGCAGAGCTGCTCCACAGCCAGTCAGTCCCCAGACTGTACTGCTGCAAAGGCAGGTCCTTTTATATTTCCCTGAAGTGTGCTACAATGGCCTGTTCCGGTGGCTTCCTAGAATAAACACACTGTCAGATGGTTTCAAGGAAAAATACTCTTCAACTGATGAACTACTATAAGTGGTCTCAAGGAATATTAACCACAAAATCTTCTTTATTATTGGGTAGAGACAGCTTAAATAGATGAAGCAAGAAGGAAAAAAGGCTATCGATACCAGAATTTCTTATATCAGGTAGCAGGGCCTGACTAATCCTACTGCATGCATCATACGAGCAGCAAAGAGCAGCTAAATGCATAAAATTGTCAGCTAGCATAAAATCATGAAGTATAGCTTTCTTTGCATCACAGATAGGAATCAAAGTGACACCAGAGAGGCTGGTATTGACTGGAACATGCAACTCTACAAGACTGCTGCAGTAGCTGCTCCTAAGTTATGTAAGTCATTTTAGCACCATAATTTTGAGCACAAAAATGACTACCATACATCTGCCATTCCTCTGCTTATGTCCTGCACAAAAAAAGACCTAAACATTTATTGCAGGATGAACGGGTTTGTATACCATATGCATCATTCATTCCTGACACACAGTTTCCTCCTTTTTTTTCATGGTACAAGAAATTATCATCAACAAACTCCACATGGTGTTTAATAGTGAGGTTCTTGACCCAGGAAAATATGAACAAGAGCATATTTTCTTGTTGCAGGTATTGATCTTAACTTCATGTTTTATGGAGTTCACAAGGATTCTGATGTCTGACTGTACTAAAAACAGCAAGCAGAACAAGCTTTACTTGAACTTGTCTAATCTCGCTTACTGAGGTCTTCTGTTTGCTGGGCGGCTTTGGCTCTGAAACAGTAACTGGATCCACATTCTTCATAGTTAATAAAGTTTAGCCAGGCTGTACTCAAAAACAGGCAGCAATTTAGGTCCCTTTGGTATCCTCAAGCAGGGGACTGAAAAAATCTGATAATCTTGTATATAGTTTGGTACTGGCCACCAAGCCAATCTGGTCCACTCACCTCTTTCAGTGAAGATGAATGTGAACAAAAAAAAACCCCAAAACATTTTATGACACACTGGCAATAGAATTTGACAACAACAGGTAAAATACACAAGTATGGCCACCTACTAGAAAACACAGAAAAGCTAACCTCTCTCTCATTTTAAACCTCTGAAATTCAAGCTCTAACCACACACCTATTACAATCAATACAGGATTTCTATTAACTTTACTGGAGGACAGAATACAGTCCACTGAGAAATCCCATTGGACTTAGCAAAAGACAGTTTCAATAGATACCAATAAACCCAGGCACCCCCAGCCACAGGAGAGACTCTGAGTTTCAATAAAGGACAGGAAGAAACAGCAACATTTTAACTTAAAGACTATAATAATTATTATCTGGAACTGTACATTTTGCAAGCCTGAAATTTTTGGTGGAGAAGTAGAATAAAGCAGTTAATGCAGTAGGGGACAATGGCTGTAGACATAATTTATTTGGTTTAGAACAGAATGTGGATAGAAAATGATTAGAAAAATACAGGCTTTCAAACAGAATATTTGAGCTTCTGAAAGCCAATACTTTATTGAATTAGATACAAGACAACTACACTGGGTCAGCGACAGGATGATGGATTTTTGGTCTAACAGATGTCAAAATAAGATGTCTAGGGAAGAGTACAAGAAAACAGGAGGCATTAATGATACATTCTTTAATAAATTTCCAGACCTTGTTAGTAATAGTTTCTATGTATTTATTAACTCTCAATAGATTTCTCTTCCATGAAGTTGTCCAATTCTCCCTTGAAGCAGTTCCACTGGTTGACTACCTATCCTGTGAAGAATCAGCTCCTTTTGCCTTTTTTATTTTTTTAACATGGCATTTTTTTTTTTCACTTTTACTTCATTTATTCAGAAAGACACAGAAGTGGGAACTCTTAGATTAACTTGATGTGGTCCTGGTGATTTGCTACTGTTCATTTTCCCCAGCTTGCTCCATACATTCATTCCACACAGTTTACCTTTTTATCCATCATATATCAAAAGTTCTACATTTTGAAAGTGCAAAAATTGGTTCAGTCAAACATGTTTTCCTCAAGCTCCATGCTCTCAACGCTTAAGAGTAAGAGAGCTACTCGATTCCTAATAACAGGAACATAGAGCAGGCTGGGTCAACCTGACTTTGCATGGGTTTAGATATCTAGTGATCCCCTCTGAAAAGACCTTATCTGTATAGCACTGTGCCTGGGTTTAAATGCAGACAGACTGTATAGTTGATAGCTGATTCTGCATGGAGTTATATCAGAAATATTTCTGTTCATGCAAAATCCAGATGAACTACCTATTGCTGAGAGGTAATGGCAATAACTGACTACACAAAAAAATGCAGATAAAGACAAATAACTTACATTCCATTAAGAAAACAGCCCCTGAAATAATGATTCCAGCTTCTCATGTATTGCCTGTAATCTTCTGTATAGATCACATAATTTCTCAGTGTTTCCCCATGAGAACAGCAGATAACACAGCTTCCTTTCTCCTACCCGTTATATGACTACGTTACTTAAAACTATAGTCCTTGAGCAAGCATTCAGAAAGAAGAGTATTGTTTCTGAATCAGAAACAAGTATTAGACTTGGTCAGGTCTCCACGTGCAACTGTAAGACCTAATTTTTATCCAACTCAAGAAAGAAAAATGCAAAAATATGCAAAGATGTTCCATCAAAGAATTAACCCTTCAGCTCTGTTGTACTCCAAATAAATGCAAAGATTAGGAAAGAAATGACATCTTGTGATTACAGATTCTAGTGTAGAGAAATTACATAAAGACTTTTTTTAAACAAAAAAGGAGTGTACATAAATGTTTAGTAATAGTACATTTAAAATGTTGGCAAAGGCTTAGTCTCACATAAGATTCCTGCAAGATAATTAAGCAAGCATCAGTAATCCAATGAAATGATTTTAAAATTATCATTTCTGGTAAAAAAATGCATTTCTGTGAATTTAGCATAATTGATTTGTTTACAGCTCGGATTTAGGAAACAAATTCTGAAATTAATTCTTTTTAAATCCAATGCCTGATTTCGTAAAAGGGTCTTTTTATGACCCTTAAAGGGTCCCTGCTATGGAGATTCACACCCAAAAATAAGAGATTTTATGTTACAAGACAGTTCTCAAAAAACACAGTAGCATGACTTAGGATAAGAACAATGGAACTTTGTGCATCTCTGTCACTGTCTTTGGCTCAATATGCAAAATCCATTCAAGGTATTTCCCATCTATTCCGCACTATTGCTTTACTCTCATTCCTGTTACGCTGTAGTGAAAATCTCAGTGTTACTTCAGCAAAGAGGGGCAGAAGAGACATCATATTAAAACTGGCTATTTAAAAAACCACACAAATCCTCAGTGTCTCCAGAGCAACGGATAGATCACTTTCCACTCCATCACTTTTTTGAGTGCAGATTTTCCATTTCTTGCAAAAATACACAGACTGGTTGCAATGTGAAAAGCTCTTGTGAGAGAAAGAGAAAGCCCCTTCTTGACCACTGGTTTTGACAGGTTAAGAAATAAATAAGCAAGTAAGTTCCTACTTTATGATCAAAACTATTCTAGGGAGCTCGATGGCCAAACAGCAATTGCACTGGGAAGGATCAAAGACAGATGCTTAATTCACCTAAGTAGACTGCAGTGGCACAACACTCATGCGCTTCAGATGAGGATCTTGTATTAGAAGAAGTGCAGTTCAAAGGCATCAGTAAAAATCTCGCTTATCTCTTTAGGTTCTCATAGTATAATCACAGCACAAATGTGATCTTATGTTAAACATACTGTAGGTGACCATACCTTTAAGAGTTTTTCTCTTTGCTTTGCCATGTTCAGTTTTTCAGCAAGCTGGCTGAAAGATAAGTTGGAGGTTTCAATGTCTTCATGCATCAGAATGTAGGGATGCGCATTGCCTTAAAAAAAAAAGCAGCTGATTTTCTGTCACTGCATTTTTCCCCATCCAGTACAAGTAAAATTAAAAGACGCTAGGCTTATATTAACTTCTTTATTTTCTTTGAACAATGCTTCAAATTAAAAAAGCAAGAGAAGCCCAATTCTGTGCTTAGAGACAATACAAGACTAAACCAACAATAAAGAATGTACATGTACTTTTAAAAATAAAAGCCAACCACTGTGCTAGTATTTATGAAAACCAGGAGTGTTAGGCTAGTGTGAATAAATATTTAATGAGCATGGCAGATTAACACATGGTTACTTTGACTCTTTTCTCTTATTTGTGTAATACAGTCAAACAGTGGAAAATTATCCATCAATGACTATTTGATCTGAAAGAGAATTACCTGCATATAAAGCTTTGGTTATCCAATAAGATTAGCATTACAAGACTCATCTAACATAAAAGACATACAACCATAGCACTCATATCTAGAACACTTGAGCTAACTTATTAACAGATAATTGTAAAACTAATATCTAACACATTTTGGGTTTAGTTCTAGTGAATGATTTGAACCCATATTTTCCTAACTTATATGGCTTCAGTGTAAGCAGGTTCTACATCTGAAGAAAATCTCACCATTTCTGAAGAGGATAAAGAGAGACCTCAGAAGTATTGCATTTAGAAATAGATTTTGAAAATGGCACATTTGTGTTAACTCTCACATTCACAGAAAAGTATGACACCGCTTTGAGAGATGTATATTGTAAAAACTGAAGCAATGAAGTCAGAACTATTCATCAATGCAACACAGCGTAAAAAGAAATAACGTGCAAACTGGAGTACGTACCTCTATTAGCATTCAGAGCAGCTAACTGCGATTTCAGTTTTGCAATAATGCTGTTTTGAAGCTCTATCTTTTCCTGCTGTTCACATATTTGCTGCATGTAGTTTTCTGTCTGCAAATATAATTTAATTACCATTAATCTTATTCTGTTTTGACTAGGGGTCTCCGATTTGGCATATAAAAAGCAGCTTTGATTTTTAGAGATAATTGTAGTTGTGGACCTCTGCGTGAAAACCCAACTACAGTTACCTTTGACAAGTCCCTATTTTCGAGACTGTCCTGATTAGAAAAGGTATTACAGGAAATAAATCCCGATTTTCAGTAACTATTTCAACTGCGGCAGTTGTAAAGGACAAGATAACTTTTAAGTACAGGATTCTTCATTCATAGCCATAGAACACATCAGGTTTAAAATTAGAATTTTAGTATTCTGCAGAATGCTGGTCAGTTAGTTTATCTATAGAAAGATGTAATTTCTTCCCCATATTTTCTAATGAATAAATGATATAAATATAGGCTTTCAAACGATGGATTTTAAATGGAAAACAACATTGCTTATTCCATACAACACATGTTTTGTAAATAATGCCTATGAACAGAGTTTTTCCTGTTCCTTTGAATGCAGTAGACTTGTTTTCTAGCCTAGAAAATGGGAGGGGGGAGGGAAGCAAGGAAGCAGCCCATTCTTCATCTAGGCATACTCCATCTCATGCTATAAACAGGCCATACATAGCCTAATAAGACTGCTCACATTTCACCAAAGTGTATAGATGTTGTTAGACAGCCAGTTAATTGAACAAATGGCCAAGTGGCAGGAAGATGCTAATATTCAAAAACTATTATTTCATTAGCACATGCCTAATGTTGCAGATACAGCAGTGCTAAAAACAAGCAAGAAAACTTGTGAAGCCCCAGCAAGGAAACTTACAGGAATGCACTGAATTTTTCTGAAATTAAGAATATGTCTATTACTGAACAGGTCATGACCTGGAACAAGACTAGGCATTGTTTTTGCGTTCATTCATAGTTTATCCATACTGCTATCTAATTCTTAAATCTCAGTCATGTTTAAATTCCACACCCCCCTACTGCCCAACGTGTTTGTCTGTAAAGCAGGCAGGAAAAAATCTACAACCAAAATTTATTTTAAAAGGCCAGGTAGTAGTTGTACTATGAGAGCTTATTAAAAAAAAAAAGTGATCAAAGAGCAGTACACTCCAGCAGCTAGAAGAGACCTCATGAAGCAGAAAAATCACTGAGAACCAAATTGAAAATGTACAACAGCAATGTCTTGTCAACACTTCTGTACAGAGCACAGACATGACAGCTAAAACAGACAGAAGAGAAGATGCTTTTGACAGCCAGTGTGCACAAATTATTCCTTGAGTCAGATGGCAGCAACAAGTTACCAACTAGAAGATCTGCATGACAACCAACCATCCATCTGTATCAAACACCATCTGGCCGAGATGACTCTGGCTTCTGTGTGCTTGACATGGCTCCCAGCTCTAGAGACTGGCAAAACAAGTGGCCTATCGGTAACTTAAGTAGTAAACTGTTAACAACAGAATGGTGGACAATCCAACAATGTGTGAAGGCCACCCAACGAACACAGGAAGTTACTAGAGTAATGCACTGTACAAAGGTCATTCAAAAACCAGGAGTTTGTTAAAAAACTGAAAAACAACACAAACAAAAAACCCCCAACTAATTATAGTATCAACTCTTCTTGACAAAATACTTTTGTTTTGTTTTGAAGTAATGAAATCCAACTACTAGAAGTTTGATTAGGACAAAGCTTTGAACTGGTAGCAATTCTTTATGAAAGGCTTTCAGTTTTAATTTCTGAACCAGAGAAAATGCAGAGAGAAATCTTGCAAGCATTTAGTTCACTTAACACTGATGATCTCACACACACCTCTGGTTTTCTTCCATAGACTTTAGAAGGGCTACCTGACCTTGTACTTGACGTCTTGTTTCTTGGGCAGAAGTTTCTTTCATGTACTGTTAGATGACTCAGGAGTATTAATATGAGTTGTTTTCCTTCAAATAATTAATTGTTCATCATAAGAGACAGAATTTAAAAGATTCCCAAACATTCCCAAATGTGTTGCCTTTCATTAAGTTAGTTGCAATTTCAGCACAAGAAGTACTGACACGCTACTTGTGCTTATTAAGAGCAGAAAACGCTACAGATTTGCACCAGCACTGCTGCAACAGACTAGGAATGGAGATAGACTGCACAGTGGATGATAACACATGTGACTGACTTGATACCTGTTCTGCAGTGCCTTGGCTAGATAATTTTGCCATGCAAGGGGATGGCAAGATTGTGCCCAGGTATCAGAATATTCTCTAGTAAATTTTTCCCTGCTCCCAGTTCTACTAATGCTTCCATAACTTGACACCGAGTATGGTTCATCTGCCCCTGAACAAAGTCCCAGCCTACCAGTCCTATGAAGTGTCAGAAAGTCTTGTAGCATCAAAAACATTCAAGTCTTCCTATAACAGAGGTTCCATTGCTGGACAGAATACACATGATAAAATTAGTATGACAAAGCCCAAAACTGATAGCTTTGCAATATGCTGGCATATACGATGAAAAGTCTTAAAAGAGTTTTAGCTGAAGTAATGTATTCTACAACAGATGAAGTAAAAATTCAAAGGTGCTCCTTACTGGTCAGAATGCCTCCAGAATCTTTCTGTTACTTCATAATTAAAGAATAATTGTACAGATGATTATTTTTTAAAAAACAATACTTATTCTAATAATTTTAAGGCAAGTTTGCTGTAAATGTTTCAACACACAAACTCTGTTGTCCTAATAGCTTCCACAGTGCTTAACATATTAAGAGTCTTTGACCTTTACATCAAGTAAACTAGTAATTCATATGGCATATCTTCCTATTAACATAAAAATGATTTAATTTAAGCTGTTTACATTAGTAACTTTAAAAGTAATCTTTTAATAAAACAAATCACATTTCAAAAAGTACTTCATTAAAGCTAGGTAAATTTTATATACATTTCTGCTGTTTACATTAAAAGACTTCATTAATCCTCCAAAACAGACCACTTTTCTCACCTTTAAAACTACAAAAAAAGCCAAAGGTCAAAAACCTGCAACCCACCTACTACATTCACAACCTAATGAGTTACTCTGCAGTTTACTGGCCTGATTTCATAACAGCAATTTCCAACTTTAACAGATGCACTAAAGTGCGCATAGCTAAAGTGAAACTGAAATCTGCATGTACCACAGTCCTCCATGGGAAGGATGGCTTTAAAGATACAATTCAGAGCCCAACACATACTTTTTGCTGTAGCTCTTTCACAGCATGGTCCCTATCCATGCATGCTTGTCGATAGGCTTCATAAGCTTTGTTAAGCTGCTCTCCAATGTTTTTGTCCATAATTCCCAATGTTGTTTCATCACTGGAAAGATGGTCAAGTTAACAGACCTGGAAAGTAATCAGAAGGAAAAAGAGAGAATGCTAAGAAACAGAAGTATGTAACTAAAAAAATATATAACATCACTTGTATTAATATCAAATTCAAGTAATATGTTTAAGCATTAACTCACATAATAGTTTGAACTATAGCTCTGCTCACCTCAACATTTAATTTTATGTCCAGGGATAGGTTTAAACACAAGCCAAATAAAAGCAGGTTAACTCTGAATCTAATTCTGGATGTACAGAATGTGTAAATGTACATTGAGGACTGAGACTCAAAATTCATGCAGATCACCAGTTACTTGATTTTAGAACATTTCCAACAGTTCAACATTTACTCAATTGTGAAATAATAGCATTAAAAACCAAACCAAACCAAACCTCAGCTTTTGGCATTAAGCAATAAAAAGATAAAAGCTCAATAACATTTGAAAATGGTAACACTACAAGGTGAATTAAAACATCTTTAATCTAAAAATCAGTAATACCAACCAGTAAGAATTAGCAAGACTCAGACCTTTTCACACAATACTATCAACTTTTTACACTTTGTGAACATTTTCAATAACAATTCCTGAAACTACAGCTCATGAACTTTGACATGTAAGACTAAAACACTATTACATGTCACAGACTTCAATTTCAAGACAGAGTGAACTCTGCAAACACAGGTCCTTTCCTTCTATAGTAATATATGACATGAATTTTAAGATCGACATTTATCATAATCCAAGTACACTAGAGCACAGGTCAGTGAAGTCTCAAAAAAAACCAACCCCCAAAATACCACCATTAAGAAAAAAAAAAAAAATCAGTAATTCACATCTCCTCTCCTGATACTTAAAGCATGGCTACTTCACAGTACACAGTATAGACAGCCACTACTATCTCTCACTATCTTCTGGGATTATGCATAAACCACAGATACTACTAAAGAAAGTGGTGCAGTCAGAAGAGGATAAGCCAAGCAAGAAGGGTACGAGGATAACTTATCTTGGACCCTGGTCAAAATTGTAAGGATTGCAGCTTGAAGCTTTTGTTCATGTTTTGTTGCTCTTGAATATCTTCCATATCATAGAGCCTGAATACAGAAATGTGGTTTAACTTTCCTAGAAGATGGAACAGACTACTGTATGGATGTCACATCTTTTTGTTCTGCAAACTTTATTTTAATGACCTCTGCGTATTGCAAAAGCAATTGATCCCAACTCCGGCATGGCTGTACTTTAGAAGTGGCAAAGTGAATTCTTTAACAGCTTGAAATCATTTAGAGATCCTTTGACATAACAAGTATTACTGAAATCCAAGTTTATAAGTTTTGTGGAAAACGCATACATTGTTTCATATGAAAGGTTGTTTTGTTTTTTTTTTTCCCCCGTACTCCAGTTCAGTAGTTTATAATCTCAGGTCCACGCATACTGTCTCAAAGCATTGTCAGTATCACAGGCTACTTCATCCACCCCCTTCCTCCCTCAAAGCGTACCCCTCCGTTAACTGGAATATTCATTCTGATACCTGGGGCACATCTTCAAATAAATGGGTAGGCTTTTTTTCAGTTTCAAATGAAGGACTGTTTTATGTAGTTCAATGAATAAAATCAGCTATTACAGCTGACTGCAAGGGCAGGTACTAAACTGCAGAAGGGTACTGTTATGGCTGAAAGTGATTGAAAGCGCGCTCCCACTTTCTTTAAAAACTTGCAGAGTTTGCACTGATGTTGATTTTGTACTTTTCTGGAATTCTCTAGAGAAACTTGTAACAATTTACCTAGTAAATGGCCTGTACATATAAAAGGTAACTTCAAAAAATGAGTGCAATGGGATTTAACAGACTATGTTCAGCTTCTAATAGAGGGAATGGGGTTCAGCTTCATGACTCACAGTTCATAGAAAATGAAGGCATTAACTTAATTCATGCAAATTCAAAATCTCAATTTGAAAAATAGTATTTAAAATTTACACCTAACTTCCAGCCTTTTATTTACTGATGGATTGAGACTGGGAGCATTAACAAAGAGTGCTAGTCTTATCTGGACTGCTGGTACCAAAAGTAATTGATCCAACAGGCAGAACTGTAGCACTGCACCTTATTTTCTACTTGGTAGGAAAAAATAAGGAGAATGGTAGCTAATTTACCGGTAGTCCCTAAAATCCAGACTACATGCAGTAAGAAAGGGGCAATAAAAGTCATTACTAGTGACACTAAGACTGTAACTAGAATTGGTCCTTTATTCCCCCACACCCTAGACACTCATTTCTGCTTCCACCTCACCCCTCCCTTTCTTCCAGCACAGGCAGCCTTACTGTAAACCGTATCAGCAAACCAATCCAGTTTAAAACTAAATGCTAAAGGTATTTTTGCTGTGTTAGTTTTAATGCAGATCAGCTCCGCAGCTCACTTCAAATGGCATGATAACACAAGGAAGCCAGCACAGGAGCAGAAAACATCAGCAAAATGCAGACAGAACTCCTGTGTTCAATGGCAGCATTGGCTTCGAAACTGTAACTTGAAGTCACGGTTATGTAACTGTGATGTAAGTCTGCCCTGCCACAGAAAAGGATACTCCTGCCTTCCCCCATCTCTGGCCATGCATTTTTACCACTTACTTGTACCAATATTAGCATTTCTATGCTACACAGTTGAGTATGCCAAAGTAGCTCCCTACTTCCTCAAAAAAGCAACAAACAAACTCCCTAAAAAACAACCCAAAATTAAAACTGGAGCTAGCTCACTGCAAGGCTGCTGGAGCACTACTAAAGGAGGCAGTGGGAACATGAGACTAGCCGTGGGCAGGACTGCAGCAGTCTAGATTTAGATTGGATTAAACTACTCTGTAGTCACACCCTGAATTGCCTGCTGCTGGAATAAATAACTGCTTCTTATGTTATCTATCTCATATCCAGAACTCCTTGCAGTTAGAAAAACTGGCTCTTTTTCCTGCTTCTCCTCCATAGGCATCAATATTTATCAGGGAATTTGCCAACTGCTCCTTGTCATTTACTTTTCTCCCTACATCCAGTTACGAGGAAAAAACAGCCAAAATAACCCTAAAATAAAAAAAAAAAACACCCCAACTCTCCCCAAAAATATCCCCACTGTTTTAATCAGATTTAGTTATGCTGTATCCATACTGCAACTGGGACATATTAAGTCCAAAGCTGACAAGCCTGATCTTTAGAAACTGACATTCTAGATATTCATAAAGACTTTCACAACGATTAACAGTGATATGTAGTCAGAACAGATACAAAAAACTGTATTTACTCTAACAGGGACACAATTAGAGAAAGAAATTAGCTCCAGAGTTTGTCTGATGAGGGGGTCCTGCAACTGTGAGTACCTGTGAGTGTTGTGTCGCCAGAGCTATGGCAATGAGAACCAGAATTTCATCTTTGAGTAAAGACTTGAACGCTGGAAAACAACTGAGTATAGCAAATGTTGTAAGACAAACTTTTAAGTAAACAAACCCAATGAAACCTGCAGATGCTCTTAAAATACTTGCTTCAAATGAGAAATATTTTGCCGATATAGGTGGGGAATAAAAAAGCAGCAGTAATATGAATTTTCTATGAGTCAAATGCCAAAAAAGCCCAAACACAAAGATCAGCAACATACTGCTCTGTACATCCCGAAATCCCAGCTCCACGGATCACTAAGGTAGCACATTTTGAGTTTTCATAGTGCCTCAGGAAACACCTTAAATTCTGAAAAAAAATAAAGTTTTAGCTATCATGTGTATATACACATCCATTATAATACACATGCCTACCTCTCATAGCTTCATATGAGAACATAGATGCCATCCAGAAGCAAGTACTTCTCTGTATATTTCTGCTTTCAAAGGGCTTCTTCAGTGGAAATATTTTGTAAGTTACACTGCCAGCATCTTGGGAACTGGAAACCTGTTAAGGTAATCATTTGTGAGAGACTGAGCTCACCGCACTTTCGTTTTGTGGTTTTGTTTGTTTGTGTTTTTTTTGGTCTGATGGACAAAATTCCTGCTTTGCCCGACTGCGGGAAGAGTCGGGCAAACCTAGCAGGAGCCTCTAATGCCACACCAGCGTTACAGCTCGGAGCGCAGACAGCCCCTCTGCGCTCAGGGAAAGATATGGTGATCACTGCAGAGCTGGGGTTTTACAGCCCCCCCGCGCTGTCACTGTCGGCGGAGACGGCACACTTCCTCCTGCTCCTCCGCTCGCCGCTGCGGGCGATCGCCACCCGCGAGCGAGCCCGCTGCCCCCACTCTCGCGGCCCTCCCGGAGCGGCGGAGGCGGTGGCACCCGCCCCGGCCCATCCGCAGGCACCGAGAGCGCCTTCGCACGCAAACTACGCGCCCCCTGCCCTGCTCCCGAAGCCGGGCAAAGCGCAGCCGGAGGGAGGGCCGGCGTCCCCAGGAGCGGGTGGCGGAAGTGCGACGGGGCGCGGGCAGGGGCGGCCGGGGAGCCCGCCGCCGGGCGCCACGGCCCGCACCGCAGCGCCCTGGGCCGAGCGCCCGCCGCTCCCCGCGGAAGGGCGCGGAGCGGTTTTAAAAGCCACTCAGACTTACGAGCGCCTCACGGTGCCCACGGCCGCTCCCGGCCCAGGGCGCTCGCTCCTGCCTGAGCACCTTAACCCAGGAACCAGAACCGACTTCCTGTCGTGCCTCTCCCCGCCCCGTGACGGGGCCCGGCAGCGGCGGGCAGGGGCAGCGCCGGGCGCCGTGGCCAGGCGGGGGCAACGCCGGGCTGGCAGCCCAGGCACAGCGCCTTCCCCGCCGCCGCCCGCCGCCGCGGCAGCGCAAAGCTGGCCTCGCCGGGCCGCGCAAGGCTGAGCGCCTTTCGGCTGTCCTCCGTCTGTCTTGCCGTGCCCTTTCTGGCTGGCTGCAGCCAGGCACCCGCCTCGAGCAGGGTTTGTGCTGCTCCTGGCTGCCACAGGCCCCTTCCTGTTTCAGTCCTTCCACGATTCAGCGTGATTTGTAAATAACAGTACTTGTATTTGTAACATAATTAGACTTCTCATGCTCAGAGTACTTTCTTTCTAAAGGGTCTTTTACTTTTGTAGGTTACTAAGGTTGCATTTTTCTTCCTGCATTTAATTCATGCAGGCAATGAATTTTATAGGAAACAAAGAGGTTTCATTTTGCTACTGCTACAAGCCCTTCTCTCTTTAGGTCACATGTATGAGTACAACTTTTTTCCTGAAGGTGTGTAGGAGGGTGGGAGTTGATGGGAGAAAATGAGGCGTTTCTTACATACTTGCACACGGTACAGGCACAGCGCTAGCGGCAGAGAAGCATTACAGATTTTGAGTTATCCTCAGCCATCTCTGAACCATATCCAGTGAGCATATCCAAACAGCCAGACTGTGGTGTTTTTTCTGCTGGAGCAGAACTTTTCCCTTTGCCTGCTCATAGATCAGAACCTGCATTTCAACTATGGGAACCTTACCTACCCCTGGTGTGGGCACTTGGAAGCCCAAGGACTGAGCTCAAACATAACCATGGGAAGAGCAGCCAGGCATTGTTCTCTGTACTCTTTTGAAGGTTATTTCTATTATAATTCACCTTTCCTGCTAAGTCTTTTAACAACTCTTTTGGTCTGTTTTGCCTGTACTAGACTAAAGAGACTTACAGCAGACAGTTTAATGAGCCAATAATATACTTCCTGATTAGCCACTTTTAAGTACTTCAGATGAGGTTCTAATGAACTGTTAGGGTTCAGATAGGGTTTGCTCTGGTAGCATGTTTCAGGAAAGGGGGATCCAGATTCCTCTTCAGACACAGGGTGTTTGAGACATCCAAGTTAAGGTTTCATTCAACCAGTCTTCAAAAAAAAAAGGACAAAAAGAGGATATTGTTTCTTTTTTAATTTCTACATTTTTTATTTTTATTCAGGCTTGCCAAGTAGTTCTGCACTTAAAATGGTAATGGATATCTCAATTAGTAACTGAAATAAAACCTGCAATTCTTAAATTCAGATCAATTTATGTAAATATAATTTAACTGACGCTGTATTTAAAAAGGGATGCTAGGCAGAAAAGTACAAGTAGGTGTTATCTGATGATAAACATGTATCAACTAAGATTATGGCTACCTGAATTTGAATAAAGCCGTAACATATATACCATCTCTGAAACACTATCATTGCATGTTAGTTATAGGAAACAAGTTTATTTATTAAATTCTAGAAATGTACTTAATGTAAATTTGCTGTGAAGGTCTCAAACCTGACAAAGCAAAACTGACAAGTGTCTATGAACATGACTTTTCAAATCACATGCATTATTCTCTTAGTACTTTATCAGTAGTATTCTTTCATAATAAAGCACAAGAGAAGCTGGACATTCCTCTGTCTTCATTTGGTGTTTTTTTCTTTACTACAGTCACTCCCCAAATACAATAAGATGTATGTTACAAGCTTTACAGTAACCCATCTTGACATTCTTAGAGACTTCCAACCCTTTGAATAAATTGTTAAGTAGAAGAAAGGAAAAATACTTGTGAAAATAATATAAAACCTATATTGTGTAGCTAACTTGATCTCTAACTTTGATCTTTTAGAGTGATTTCTGCTTTACAGGCAATTATTTTTTGTCCTTTTCTTCCTCATCTTGCTTTCTTTTTCTCTTCTGTTTTCTGCTTCCTCTCCTTCAGTCTCTGTATATCCTTCCCTACAGCTATTCCAGTAATGACTTTCTGTATTTCCGTTCCACATCAATATTTCACATTTTTACATCATTGTTAAGGCAGAATTGCTTTCCTAGGTGTAGTCTTCACAAGATAACTGGGAAGAACAAGCGTGTATCAGTATACTGAAAAATTATTTAAGATTTTAAGAATCTACTAATCTTAAAAACAGTTGCAAACCATTTATCTAGAGTTTGGGAGTGGTGGTGAAGATGTTCATGTCTGTATTATTTTATTTCACTTTGTCTTCAGACTAAGAAAGAGTCTTCTTTTGACTAATTATACTTAGAAACACTTTTTTTTTGAGGGAAATTAGCAAGTTGATACTTTTTCAGTGTGAAAATTCAAAAGTTTGCTCTGCGTGGGTCAAGCAGTCTATTTAAATACCTCACATCATCTGTATACAGTTTACTGTTTGACATTACTTCTGAAATGGTATTTTAACAGGAATTTTACTTAGGCTTTACTGATGTGTTAACAGTGTGCTCATTGGTTAAACTGCGCTGAAGTCTGGAGAGGAGCTGGTTGCTCTTAAGGTGGGCTTGTGGTGCAGCAGTTACCAAAAGGCTCTATTTCAGTAAAGGTTTAAATCTGATTCTTTGCTAAAAATTTTAAGCTTATAAATACAAATTGGCTTCTACCAGCTGTCAGAAAGAGGTTGAAGTGTTTCTTGCCACTTCTTGCTGTAGCCATGCGCTCAGACACTAGGTGGCTCACGTCAGATGGTTAAACCTTTCCCTGAACTTTTAAACTGGGGTCCCAAAGGAACGTGTGGCGCGGTGCTGGGTGCTGATGGAGTCGGTGCTGCGCTATGGTGTTTCTCCGTTCTCTCAATAGCTTTGTTGTTGTTGTTTTAACAAAATAAAAAGCGTATTTTGCTCTTGAAGTGCCTTTCCTGGTCAGAAAAGGAGATAGACCGAATGTTGTTGTTCCATAGTAAGAAGGAAGGTGAAGCTGAATCTTAATTTTTTTTTCCAACAGCAAAAGTAGTTAGTTGATGAGCCTGTGGAAACCTTAGAATATGCAATGACAATAAGGTGTGTATTTTGCCTATAGGTTGTAACAGGCAAAACCTGGGTTCCAGAAGCTGACTAAAGAGTATTTAATCAAAGTGCAGGCATACAGACTTGGTGCACTATATGCAACATACAAGTAGTGTTAGTACATTTATAAAGTTTGTAACTCATCTTGTACTTTTTCTATATATCTGAATGCTGAAGTTGATAAGTATAATTTTCTTGTTGTCTTTACAAAGTGTAGAAACCAAAGGTTTGGATTTTCTTTTCTCATCTCTTTGGTAACAGTATAGGCAATTTTTATGTTGCCTGGGAAGAGTGTCAACAGGATTATGAAATGTGGTTCTGTACTTCAGTACTGCTTATGACTAATATTAGCTGGGAACTTCCACCGAGAAATACCCAACTGAAGAACTTCCTTAAGTGCAACTGCGAGCAGGCAATCATTCTCTGAAGCAGAGACTTTAGCAGAAACAGCCTGCAAACTGGCTTTGGACCCAGTGCAACATTCCTTGTTTTCATAAGTGATGTCAAAGATTTCTGGAGGCTCACTACCCTGAGAAAGGATTACCCTGCATGAAAAGGGAGCAGTTGTGTGAACAGGCAGCCCTGCATGCTTGGGAACAGTTAACATACATAGCAGTTATTGTACCGAATATGATACATACTTTTCAATATGTTGTGAAGAAAAAGCAAGTGATGATAATGACACCAATAGGAAGCAGCAACAGCTTTGTAAAACTAATGCTATTCATCTATATAGAATGTAACCCATGTTACATGTAGAGAGAGTGCAACAAGATGGAGGGTGAAATACTTCTTAGAGAAGAATAGCCAATCCACTGATTCTTCGTTAAGCCCCAAAGGAACTTAATTATGCAGACCCTTGGGCTCTGTTTAAGTTTTGTCCTTATTGTGTCTTCCCCCCTTCACCCTCAAACCACTGTATAGTGAAACTGAGTTTCTGCAGAACAATGTAAGGAAAACACTTAACCTTGGAAAGTTCGTTTCCTCTAGCACCAGTACCTTTTTGCCATAGAGACAAGTATTCAGGGGATTTTACATATAAGCATTAACTCCTTAGACCTGTCAATGTGAAGAAGTGAGATATTTTGATATCAACTACATTACATACACCTTCTCCCTCTGTTCCTTGTTAAAATTCAGTAAATCTTGGTAGCTGATTTAGGTAGAACTACATTGTATTCAGTATTTAATTTAAGAAAACATGATTGATATAAGGAGCCTTTGCACTATTTGTTGAATGTTGTTTGATCCCAAGCCATTATTCAGGCTGTCAGTGTGGAGTAAGAGTGGAAGAAGTCAAAGAAGAGATGTATTTGAAATAACACAATTTGTGGGATCTTACGACCTCTTTTCCTCTTCTGCAAAAAGGGGAGCTATGTAGTGCAGCAAGATCACAGATTCCATGGTATTATTTCTGTTTCTGTAGTCTCATAAAATTCCAGTGTTTGGGGAAAAGGAAGAGACAGGTGTTGATGCAAAGTCATTAAGTTAATGTATGTGTGCTAGTATACCTATGGAACTTCTTGTCAAAACTGTTCAGGATGTGAAAATTCTGGATGTGTTCAAGGGGAGACTGGACAAGTAAATACTTGAGAGATTTACCGAGGGAAACTAAAGAGACAGGCAGCATCAATCTCAGGAAGTTCTCTGACCTGAAAATAGCTGGCAGCTGGGAGAAGACTCTGAGGAAATATTACATATACTTGCCCTGTTCTTATTCTTCCCAGGGCATTGATTTCTAGCCACTCCTGAAGAGAAGATGGGTCTGAACCAATGTGGCATATGTTTTTATGTTAATGACTTCATGCTGGTACAAATGTGTAGGAATTTCTCTACATTAAACACTCTCCTGTAAAAGACAGGATACTGTAGAAGGATAGGGAACATTGCTATTGCAGAAGCTCCAAACGATCTTGAAACATCTATTCAGAATTATTTCTTATTACTTAGAATATCATTTGAAAGGTAAAACCTTTGAGCAGGTTTATTAAAGATAATCAGTGAATTTTATCTGGTTTCTGAAAAGATGCTGTTTATAGTTTGACTATGTTTACAGTTGAATTGTGATGACCAGCAGATCAGCTGCATAATATCATGGCTTTCGTTGTTAGTAATCATTCTAACTGCAACAAAGCTTCACAGAAGGTATGTCTATGTAAATTCACAGCAAGGCAACCTTCTTGATTGGTGGATTGTAAAGAGATCTTGAGAAAAAGGCCTCACAAAGAGTGGTGGTTAGAGATTTTTTCCATTCTTTAGCTGGTGACAGCAGCTAACCATTTAATGCCGTTTATTTAGTCCAGGAGTTTTGAACTGCGTCTCCATATACACCAGTTAATGTTGTCCTAGTTAAAAACCGTACAATGGAGTAAACTTTCCAGGCTTCCTCCTGAAGTAAAATATATAGGGAAAGCTAGTAAAATGCTTTGATTCTGTTTCATCTTTTAAGGAAAACACAAATCCCATTTCATTATTTTTACAAGATGATAAAGCAACTGAAAATATAACTTCCCTGACACATGGAGTTGGTATACTTCCTTTCAACATTATTTGATTGTATGTTATAGTGGAATTTGAAAATAAATAGTTCTGTTTCTCTGCACAGTGAAAAAATATTTTGGAATGATTCATCTCTGCAGTCTTTTTCTTGTTGATATTGTTGTTCCAGCTCCTCATGTTAATTTTAAAATTGTTTTAGAAATGAAAAGATGGCTTTGTGACTTCAACAGAGTGCTTTTCTTGATTCTTACTCATAGTCATCTTATGAGAGGTTGGTGGGTCTAAGCTTGACTAATTAGAGTGTATATGACCAAATAAGATGCTCAGATGAGTGTTTCTGTAAATCTTACAATGTAACATTGCAGTGAAGTTCTATAACCAAGTAAACCAAAAAAGATTTGAGCAGTTGTGGAGCAGTCAGGCTCCAATTTCTTGATATCTACATGCACCAAAGATAAATCAGGAGCTGTGCCTGCTGAATTTTACGGTAAGTCTTTCCCAACTTTAAGAAAAGAAAGCTTGAGGCTATGTGCTGTGCAGTGGCTTACAGTATGTTGACACTGCGCTTGGTTGAATACAGCCTCATTGTCTGCGAAGCTAAGAGGACTAAATGGTAAACAAAAGTGCAGACCAGCTTCTTGCAAATTTTATTTGTTCTTACCATGCTGTAAGCAGGAATATGCGTGCAAAAAGAGAAAGAAGAAAAAAAGGATAATTCATTGTGTGTTCTTAGTTCTAATATGGAAAATACATCACTGCTAATAACTCTGACTTTCTGAAAGAGTTGTCACACTTTAAGATTTATTCCTGGTGAAGCAGGGAGAGAAACACATGATCAACGGGTTTGGGCCCCTTTACATAATTAGTGGCAAAACGCACGCGCGCGCACACACATACACACGCTCATTTACTTCGTCTGGCACAGTTTCAGTCTTCTTATTCACCAGCTGCTAAGTAATTTTCATATCCGTAGCTGCTTCCTCTGGGTGAAAACACACCTGCTCTTCTAGCATTGTATCCATTTATTGTTGGCTTCCTGGAAGCAAAAGATGTAAGAGAATTTTGGCTTGTATCAGAGATCTGAATAAGCATGGGATAACTCAAAACTGCCACACTCTTAAAAAGCTATTATACATTAATTTGTCTGTATTAATTAACAATTCCCTTCAGTAGATACACATCGAGGGCCTAGAATTAAATGTTCTAAGTGGCATTTTACTCACATTATTTTCTGTCTCTACCATTTGGAAATACACTTATTTAACTAGCTTTTGACCATTGCTATAGTGTTGCCACATACCTGCCAGCGCTCTTAAATTGCACTGCCATTAGTTTATTGTGTGTTAAATCAAATGGCAAAATTCTACACAGAACTGAAAAATCATTCCCTCCAACAGTGGGTGACAACGGCATTTTAGATTGCAAAAGGGAGATCAGGCAAAAAGAACATTAAAGAAAGGCAACTCTTAATATGGGGAATAAAACCAGGAAAGATAAAGTGATAGATGTCGGGTTAGTTGGGAATCAGAAAATGAAATACCAGAGGCCCTCATTCCCTGGTACTCAGATCTACCCTTGCATCCATACTCTGAAGTACAGCCAAATTGGTAGCTGTCTCTAAAGCCCTCTTTTGGAAGATTTGTTCTACACTATGGCCTGGACCTTATAGAAGTGATCTTCAATTTCTTCTCCAAGTTTTTCAGAGTCAATGGGCTAATAAAGTATTGTTCTATCAGTCCAACCCCTGATACATTTGTATCTTCCAACCTATCTACTCCTACTTTGCTGACAGGTAGTAGAGTAGCTAAAGACAAGAATCACAAAAGGAATTTAGGGTTATGGTACCAGCGGCTTCGTGGAGGCTGCTACAGCCTGTGGTACATAACTTCTTTCCTACGAAGAGTATAGGGCTTGCTGAAAAGCAATGCTCTAAGTAGAGCTGCTGTCTCTCGGTAATACTCTGTAGTCCTGAATCCTTTCTAGTCATGTGTCTTGGAGATGAATACTTGATTTTGCATGGACTAATTAGGGCAGATCACAGAGATTATAATTCTCTGGTCTCATGGCTACAACGATCTTTGGGTTCCAGCCTCCATGCTAACAATGTTTGCGTGTTTTATGGCACAGTAGGCAGTAGGTCGTTCCCACTTTGCTGCTTTTGACAATCAGCTTTACGGACTGATTTTCTATTTTACTGGTGCCTAGAACCAGCCCTCTGAAGATACCATCCTTGCCAAAGGCAGCATCAGCTTTACCTAAACCATTTCTAACATATGTTTGCCTGTTTTGAAGATCTATATTGGTGATAAAGATTTCACAGCCTCCCAAGGGACCTTCTGTTCTTTCTTACAGATTTTTTTTCTAAATCTCTAATTATTCTTCAGTTGAACCACACTTTCCACAAGGTACAATGAACAAACTGGACAATATGCTCCAGCTGAGGCTTTCCACCATAGTTTTCAACAAATACATGCTGACTGTTTTACATCCTTAAAACAGGACAAAAACTTAAGCTTTTAAACAAACTTGTTCAGTTATTTGCTCCAGTATTTTTTCTCAGAATGAAAGTAAAGCAGAACAGTATGTGATTTCCTGGTTTCTTCTGTTATCCTCTCTTAAAGATAAACATAACATCTGTCCTTTTTCATTCTTTTAGAGCTCATCTGTTCTCCACAAGTTCTCAAAGATAATTGCTAATGGCACCAAAATGTCTTCATTCTGTTCTCTGAAGTATTCTGAGAGGAATTTGTTCAAGCCTAGCTGGTTTGAAAGTATTTTATCTAAGTTATCGTTCTAGCCTGTATTCTCTCCCCTTGTCACTGATACTAATTATTTTAGCCAGCTGATTGAGGTTGACCCTTCTAGTGAAGAGAAGTAAAAAAGGTATCAGCCTTTTCCATGCCATCTCTAATCATGCTTTCTCTCCACTGAGAAGCAGATCTCTCTTTCCTTTGTCTTTGGCTTGCTACAGATGTATTACCAGAATACATCTTTTTTTCTGCCTCACTATTTATCCCATTTTGTGCCTTGACTTTTCGGATTTTGCCATATTTGTTACATCGTTGCGTTATTATTTTACAGTCCTCAGTAATTTGACTTAAAGCATAGAAAGTAGAAACTTTATTGAGCTTAAGGTAGTTAAAAATATTCTTACTGTTATTTAGCATGTTGGGATTTTTTAAAGCACATTTCTTATTTTGTCCCTAGCATTGGGGTGGTTTGTGTTATCTTCTCTTTTTCTAAAGGAGATGGAAAATCTCTTAAACTCCTTGATTTATTTTTTTCAAGGATCGTAATGATGTCTGTGTACTGGTTTTAAGCACTTAAAATGTCTGTATAGATCTAGTCCTGACCGATTTGCCAGAAGTCACACTGGACATTTATGTTAGAGATGGGTCTGAAGCACAGAAATGTCTTGCTCACATCAGTGGCTTCTGATTCCTGCCTAAGTTTTGATCTGATTAAAGCAGGATTATTTGGTTACTATCTGATTTGTGTAGGTTTATTTTATGCTAGGAAATTGCCTTACTTACCAGGACTTCTTTGTGTGTCCTTCATTGTCCTTATTTATTTCTACATTGTCCTGGGGAAAAAAAAAAAAGAACGAAAGAAAGAAAGAAAAAAAGTTTCAGTATGTATTTTTCCCATCTGGTTAGTCCAGCACTCTTCTTAATTAGTAAAATGCCATCCTGTCAGATTCTCTCCTGCCAGGAAGTCATTCAGCTACCAAATCACTTCTTCACCTCCATCATATATTTTAACATTTGAAAACAGCAAAACTGTAAGATATCGTATTCTTCCTTACAACAGAAAAAGCAAAATCAACTACAGCAATGCTAATTAAGTGTAGTTTAGGATTAATTTGAATTTAAACCAGGCCTCATGGGATTCTAGAGCCTGTACCCAGAGTGTCATAAAATATGTAACAGCACTTCTTCTCAATTAACATTCATTTATTTGGGAAGAATAAAAAGCAGCACAAATAGGCACAACCTGTTCCTTACTCTTTCCCCAGTAGTTTATGCTCTGCCCAGGCTGCTTTCCCTACTCATTATTCCAAAGGCCAGCTCCTTCTTATCTCTGGGCAATACCAGACTGGATCAAGTATCACTGTATTCCCTTTCTTGAGTCTTAAACCTCTTTCCTTTATAAAGCCACTTAAAGACGATGTATTGTCTGTTAAATCATAAACCTTACATTTGAATACGTCAACTGTGTAGCAAAAACTTAATTACTATGTTTGTTTTCCATTGTGCCAAATGGAAGGCCAGCCATTTTAAGATTACTGTATGGTTTAATTATTTTATTTTAAGAATTCTTGTCATATCAATACAAATATTTAAATCAGTCAATACCATCATACTGATTGTAAATAACAAGGTTAATAAATGCTAAATTTAAGTGTTCTTTCAAAAAAAAAGAGGACAGTCTCAAGGAGAAACCTAAACTACATCTGTATTTGGAATATATAAACATATTTGAATAGTTTTTAAGCAATTAGGAAACAGGAGAAAAATGTGAAGTTACAAACCTTCATGGACAATTTTTGTAGAATTTACTGAGGAGGAATTCAATAGGAGAGAATTCTGTATATTCCTATTATTTAATAGAGGTTATAGCATTTTTCTACCTTTGTTATTTTTTTTGTAACTAACTGCTATAGAATATATAACAAAAATCTGTTTCTCTTAAGTTCTGTAGGAATTTTTGCTTTTACATGGAAGTAATTTGAAAATAAATATTATCTATAATTACACCAACTGGGTATTTCTCCCAGAATATTTCTGCTGTATTCTGACTCCTCTGTGGTGTGGGCTTTTCTATGTTTTCTGGCCACCTGGCAGGTATGTTGAGGTGAGCTTTAACTAAGATGGAGCAGAAGCAGGAAGGGTGAAGTAAACTACTCAGAGAATCTTCAGTGCATAGAACTCACTTCCCTAGGTATCCACTTCTAGTCTCTGAATCAATAAGGGCATTGTTACACAGGAACTTCTACTTATGTGGAAGTAAGCAAGGAAAAACTAGGTGATTGTGGCTTAGCACTGGGTACCATCGGTTTTGTGGATGTGGCTATTCCAAGGTGTGAGAAGGCTGGGTAAGCTCATTGTATAGGCATATCAGGTTCTAGGTTTTACCACTAGTAGCCCAGCACAGGATGAAAGCAATTATCTTTTTTCTTCCGTAGTGTAGCCTATGAAAAGTGTTTTATGCTAATTGAATGTTATGAATTCTCTTTGAGAAAGGCCATGTCCATAGCGTGCAACCAGCCTAAAATATTATGCAAATGTAATACAAAATGTAATTCTAGTTCACTGTAATTATTTTTTATGCTTCAACCCCAACTACAGAAACTGAAGACACCCAGGCATCGCGTTAGTAACTGAGCAAATCTTTCTTCTTGCCTCCAGCAAAGCAGCCATATAAGGTGTCGTCATTTCAGCCAGTAGGCAGAGACCCTGTGAATATTCCTCGGTTCCCTGAAGCTCTCCCTAGCATACTTACACTGTTCTCTCAGACTGGATTCACTCCAAGAAATAAGTATAGCAAAGCCAGTATTTTAGAACATGGAAACAGCCTCCCCCCAACTGGTCTTTATTAATCACTGTCTCTTTGGACAGCATTTTGCTTCCCTAAGTGTTTGTCAGATTTGTGCCCCAGGCATGCATACTTGAGAAATACAGTTTTATTTGGGTATTGAATAACATAATACATCTCATTAGTAATAAGCTGCTTTTTCTGACAGAACATAAGACTTATTAAACATGACTGTTGGGTTCATTCAGTGTCTAAACAGGATCTTGCTGCAAATCCCAATCTACTTGAGCAGACATACAGCAAAATGCCATGGGTAATAACTCATTATATAATTAGGAATAATGATAATAAACAGCGATAATGAATCTCTTGGCCTCTTTTATATTAAAAGAAATTAGAGCGTTATGTCTCACACTACAGGAAAAAAACAGTAGTTGACAAGAGGTGAAGATGGGTGTACTTATAATGAAAAAGGTTAATTATGAAGAGATGTCAGACACCAATTATTTCATCTATAATAGTAGTGTTCTGTTACATTACAAATACAGCTTTCACTCCTATTCCTACCTTTGGCGGCCAACTAATATGCAAAGCATCTTAGGAATGGTTCCGTATAATGGGAATTTTTTGCCAACAAAACTGAGGAATGCTACGTAAATCTTCATTTCTTTCAGCCAGATGTTGTCTGTCTTTCAGCATGCATTGGTCTTTCTGTTTGTTCTTTCTCCCTCAGAATCATTTCCATTCCTTCTAGATCTTCCTGTCTTCATCCTCTGCTGCTTCTGCATGGCTTGTAAGAGTTTCTCAGTTTTTGCTCTGCCTTTGCCCAGACTCTACCAACTCTCCCTAACTCAGCTACTCCTTCCTATTCTGCTTCTTATACCTCAGGAACCTCCCAGCCTTTGAATTCTATGACCACCATGACTTTTCCCATTTAGATACTTCTTCACAATGGCTTGCATATGTTTCTAGCATATGTATTCTGGCATGACAGACACCAGTTCCATAGACTGGCAGCATAAAGAAGCTTCCACGGTGCCTGAGATGAGGAAACAAGAAGATTTTCTTCTTTTGCTGCCTTAATACTTCAGTAGAAAAATACATGAAGTGGAGTAGTAGTGGAAAAAGTAGTATGGAAAGCAGGAATTCACCTGCCTTTAAAGACATGACCGAAGAGGAAGAAAAATGATGAGATGAAGAAAACATTGCTGTAACAAGGGATTCATGGGTACAGACTGGGATATATGTGGCGAGATCATCTGTACCTAGATGGTGGATCTGATTTTTCAACTAGTAACCTGGAAGGAGTCATGACTCTTGTCAGCTTTGAGTTATTTCTAAAGGGCAGCTGCAGTTGTAAAAAGACAAATCCTATTTGCCAAGATGCAGGCTTGCTCATGACTGTAAAAATAACAAAGGACGCTGGATTATGGAAAAGTAAAGGGAAGAGTCTTGAAGCAAATTCTAGCAGTGACAAAAGATAAAAGAGAGGACTGCTTGGATTCTAGCCTGCACAGTTCTAGTTACCTCTCCGGCCATCCTTACCTTTTCCCTGTCGTGCAAATTTTTCACTGTCCGATCTCACCCCCTCCCCAACATTCAGGGTAATGCTCAGACTGAATCTTTAAATCTGCTCAGCATTCAGAGTACATTAGACTGGGTTTTTAACCAAATTGTTGTTCTTGTTGTTTAAACCTGTAAGTTTTCAAAACAAATTGACTTGAAAGCAAACATCTATCTTCATTCTTTGGATGTCTGAAGGCCCTACAAATGTCAGCCTGGCAGCAAGGGCAATGAATATATGATGATTATATTACCAGATTTATTTATTTTATCAGATTTATTTCTCTTCCTTATCTCCACCCCTATTTCATTTTGACATATGAACGTGTTTGGCATTACTCTAATGCCAAATGTTAAAATGTTAAATGTTCTAATGTTAAAAAAAACCCCCAACAAACAGCTTGGCTAAGATTGATTGAACTGCTTCTGAGAAAACAAGAACTGACTTGAACTTTTTTTTTTAATTAAAAAATATGGCATTTACCTGAAGCTTATCCAGTTCTTTTGGGTTTTTTTCCCATCTGTGCTGCAGGTACCATTTCCCTATTATTTTTAACTAACTTTTCTCTTGCTAACACTTGAAGATGAGCATGCATACATTACTAGTAAGCGTGTCTCAGCTAGCAGCCACATCAATAATACAAAGAATAAAAATAGGTTACTGGAAAATATAAAAGCACTAAGAGATATGAAATGCTGTCAAATACAAAAAGTGTTTTGGGAAATTATTAAAAATGCTATCCTGTTATGACCTTCATTTATATACGTGTGTATAATAAACCAGCATGATTCATTAAATACATGGTTTGGCATTTGGGGTCACTGTATGTTTTTGAATA
Source organism: Nyctibius grandis (assembly GCF_013368605.1). NCBI lineage: Eukaryota > Metazoa > Chordata > Aves > Nyctibiiformes > Nyctibiidae > Nyctibius > Nyctibius grandis. The sequence continues at coordinate 20,018,666 of NC_090666.1, forward strand.
TCAAAACAATAGTGATTCCACTTCAACAGTTTTTTCTTATAACGTACTTTGAACAGAACATTACATATGGTGCTCCTTGATTGCTCACAAAATTTCAGGTTTCTAGTTTTCTGAATAATTCTCTTAAGTTATCTAATGGATTTCAAGACTTTGTGTCAGGTCTTTGAGGCAATGGTGAACTTCCAGATGAAACCCAGAATTATTTAATGGTGAGGCATAACACAGAGCCCTGTAAATTTTATCTGTGGAAGGTATTCTCAAATTAATCAGATTTTGCATCAATATGGTCTTGTAACTTGGGTTGTTTCTTGTCCATTCATCATTTCACAGATCATCCCTGCCCATTCACAATCCCATAACATCTGGCAACTCAAGCACAAAAAGAAAGTGTATAGGAGGTGTGAGCACGGACAGCCTGTCAAGGAGGAATACTGAAGCATTGCTTGGGCATGCAAGGATGGAATTAGGAAGACCAGAGCTGAGATAGAGCTGAAACTGAAAGGGATGTGAACAGCAAAAAAAAAATGCCAAACAAACTTGTGTGGGCACACTGGCAGCAGAAGGAAGACCTGGGAAAACATTGCCCCTTGGTGAGTGGGGCAAGCAATCTAATAGTGAGGATGAAGGCTGACACCAATGCTGTCTTTGTTTCTGTCTTTATTGGCAAGGTCTGCTCTCAGGCCTCGCAGGTCTCTGTTCCTAGCAGCAAAGTTCAGGGGAGAAAGTTACTGTCCATAATAGTACCATCAGAATCAGCTTGAGTAAACTGGGCATATGTTAGTCCATGGGACAGATGGGATTTATCTGGTGGTGCTAAAGGAGCTGGTTGTTGTCAGTGTAAGGCCTCTCTAAAAATCTTTTGAAAAGTTGTGATGATTAGGGAAAGTTCCTGATGTCTAGCAAAAATGCAAATATTACACTCATCTTCTGAAAAGGCAAGGAGGAGGATCTGATGAACTACAGACCCATATTCCTACCCAATGTATAGGAACAAGGTATTTATAAATATGTGATTTCTAAAGTGATAGGATGATTTGTTCTAAACCGTAGATTTTCATAAGTCTTTATTATTGCTTTTGAGTAAATAGGTTTGGGCTCTTGATTTTCTCTCTATCGGACTTCTTCCTGCAAAAATACCCTTGAAAATGTCTCCAGACAACAGCTGACTTTCACACTGAGTCTTTTCCACAGAATATTGATGGCCAGGGGCTACAAACTGAGGACCATTAAGTGGGCATCAGCTTGGGTATAACTTGCCCTTAGAACTATGGATTCAACTCCTGGCATTGTTCAGTAAATCATTTGCCTGGTCTAGAAGAAAGTTATACAATTTAACTTTACAATTTGGCTTAATATTTACAAAGCAGAGCTCGTAAGGAGAGAGAGCAGGTTCTGTTTTGGTTTAAAAAGAGTTATATTTTTCCTTCTACTTAAGAGGTGATAGACCCTGGTTTATTTTGTCTCCTTTTCTGCATTCCTCTTTTTTACCAGCCATGGATGGGTAGAGCAGCATCTGCAATCTCAGTTTAGCTTCCCTTTCTTTTGGCAACACTCTGTGTGGTTTTTCTTCAGAGCTAAGACAGCCTTGGGCTTGCTAAGGTGCTTTATGGTGAGCTTCATATTATTGAGCTTGATGACATCTTAAATTAATGTTTTCTTTTAAATTCTTGGAACTGATATTCTAGACTTCTCAAAACTAGGTAGTTCTTACCAAAAGGCTTTACTGTTGCTCCCTGGCCCAAGCAGTAAGCCAGCATTTGAGATCTTGAATGACTGGTTGTTATATGAATGAGTTAATTAATGGTTGAAAATGTTTTGGGATTCTTTGTTTTGTTTTCTGATCAGGTAATACAAAGTCTTTTTTTTTCAGTGAATACTTTATGAATAAACAACAACAGACAGTTCTTTGGTAGCAATTTCTGTGTCTGACTTCTCCAGTTACTCCTGTTTCCCAAAGTAGCTGCCTTGACTCCCTTCTAAGGCCTAGCACATGACTGTCCTGCACTTTGCTGGCCCTTTTTTTTCTCTTTTTAAACTTCGCGGCCACTCCAAAGAGGAACCTTGGCTTATAGCATCACTGTTCATCAGATCTGTGTACAATCTAGTGCCATTTGTTTCTATGATAGTTTCTATCTGTCTCATTAAAATGCTTCTTCCAATTAGGATTACCAAGAATTACCTGACCCTAATCAGGTTTCTGTTTGCTTGCAGATCAAACACAGGCTTGATGGCTTTATGATTTCCAGTATAAATATATGCTAAACATTTGTAGCGCACAGAAATGTGCATAGATTCCACTTCCCTGCAACTAACACAGTTGTTCTTTGTTCCTCTTTGCTTTTTGTTTTTTTTCCTACTTTTGTAATTTAATATGCAACGGTAGACAGGTATAATCCCTGCTTTGTACCATAGTCTTGTCTTGATGCTTGCTACATTCTCCACTTTCTTTGCCCATGCCCAGTGTACCAATATTGATGATAAATTCTCCTTTCACACACTGGGCACACTGTGAAAGAAAGGTCTGCGGTTTATTCATAAGGGAATCAAAACATTCTGAAGATTCTCTTCATTGTTTGTCATAGACCTTTTAGCCCTCTCAAAAATAGATAGTTTTTACCAAGTTCCCCCATCATCACTGTAATCTCACCTGCACCTTTGGTACTAGCAGGGAAACCTTCATGCAGATGGCTTTCTGATTTGCTCAGGTCTTTTTCCCCCATAGCAGTGAAGCCTACTCAAAAGACTCCTCGTCAAAATAATGCTGTAAATAAGTGTCCAAGCTAGAATGCTTGACTTCACAAGATAGGTGACAATGGTGTTATAAATTTATTGTACGATAAGTTTGCCTGCTATGTGCAATCTCTTGCTGACTAATTAAGGTGCTTTTGAAAACATTTCCTTTACACTCATCAAGCCTCAGATTCATCTGTTAAATATGAATTATACTGTAGAGAAAATTCTACATGTCAATTTATAATTTCTCCTCAATACAGCAATTCATCATATCATTTTATATTTTGACATTTAAAGAACTGTTTTGTTATTTGCAAATATCTTTCTATGCACGTTACAATACAGGCTCTTACTGGTTATTCATGACATAACCTTGGATACTGATGTTATTTCTGTTACCTACTCTTGAAGCCAAATCAGTTATTTAGAAGCCATGGGGACAGTGACATTAATTAAAATATTAAACAGCCTAGTTCTATCTAGTGCTTGATCCTGTGATCTTTCCCAGGTGAGTCATTCTTGCTTATATAGTTAAGCTAAATGTAAAGAAAGGATACTACATTTACAAAGCTGTGAGTAACACACACATATATATTTCTTTTAAAAGAGAAAAACACGTGGATCACAAAACATGGTATTCTTTCCTCATCTGTCATTCACGAGATTGTGCTTGTAATGTTAAAACTTTATGTGCCAGTTTTTCTTCAGCTTCAATGAACTAGAGATTTTTGAGGCCCTCTCTATTAGAATAGTCACAAAGGTTGTTTTACAACTACATTTGTGTGTTCTAACTCAGGGAACTCTGACATGTATCAGTATTTCAGAAATCAAACATCTCCTTTCTTATTTGAAGTTTTACTGCTTCCGTGAACCTTACTTTGCTGAAGGTTCTGTCCAGCTGTAGCAATATCCATTTTTTCAGGTGAAAAAAAGTATTATTAGAAAAGTACTGTCAAGATTTGAGTTGTCTTTCTATATTATTTTATAACTGGAAATAGGAAGAACCATTCACTGTACACTGCATTATGATAAACTCTGAATGAAACAGTTAATATGTAATTTATTGGATAGGTCACAAATCTGAAAGTTTGTTGGGAAGGATAAGGAGAGTTTTCAGATTTGAATTTGATAAACATGGCCAATAAAGTTTAGCTGTCAACAATTCCTAACTGTTGCAATGCAGAAATACCTAAGCTGTCTTTTAACAGTTGTTTGTTTAATTTTCTTTTCCCCTCAGTCTAACACTGTGGTTTAGGGTCAGTGAGTGTTTCAAAGAATGTTGCCAGCATTGCAAAAGTACCTTTTTTCAGCAGAAGTAACACAGAGGGTGGGTGACTACAGTGGGAAGTCAGATGTGTGGGTATATGCTGAAAAGAACTTCTGCAGGAAGAGGTGTGATATAGAAAGAAAACCTATAATCCAAACGTATTTGCACAAAGGCAATAATTAATAGAGAAAGGTCCTATTATAAACCATGGCTTTTCATAAGAAGCTGTCCTGTTTCTTCAGAAATAGCATGTCTCTAAGTACCTTTGTTTCTACACTTTGAATGGGAAAAAAAAGCGACATCTTGAATACAAAAAAAAAAACAACAAAAAACCCAAACAAACAGAAAGAGCAAAAAGAACTGAGATCCTGTAAGATACAAGAAAGAAAAGGTTCCATGTCTGACAAAAGGAGTGAAGAGAAAAAAATGATATGTGGTTTGGTGAAGGCCAAGTTTCTTATGGTGAGGGTCCCTTTTTTCCCGGTGTTGAGTTCAGGTCAGACCAAAATAGCTACATTTCTTGGCGTCTCGCTTGATATAATGAAATGCTGCAGTACCTCCTCCCATTTCTCCCATGGCACACTTAGTAGATTAGTCCAAACTTCTCCTCTCGGATTTGGTAGATCTGGCATATGGGATGCCAGCTGCCTATAAAACATTGGTTATCTTCATTTTTCAGCAAGAAGAAAGCCTTTTTAGTTAAGCATTATATATATATTCTATCAGCATGCCTATTTTTAGTTGAGTTTCTTTCTTATCTCTCAACATATTTAGGTTTTAGATCATGAGTTTTGAATTGTTTTGAACTAAACAGAAGTGTCTTTGCAGCAGTATGCTGCAGCTTAAGAAGATGTCATGTTCTGACCTATGAGGGAGAGAGGAGAACGTCATACCTATCCTATAGCATTCATCTGAGGCAACTAACTACAGGATGTTTCTCAAACACTGAGTGAGGACAGGGTAAGTTCAGGAAAAGCTGGCTGACCAGAAGTATTGGCAGAAGCTGAGGAATACTGGTTACTACTACTATTTGCACAATGCCATGAAGCCAGATAGCCATAAGAGATTTAAAAAGCCAGCAAGTTTTTTGCTATTTCTTGCTAATGTGGTTCTTCTCTGACTTTTTCAGTGATGACCATCCATAGAGTCACTTAGAAGCCTGTTACCATTTCTAGAACATATCTGACAGAATGAATAATACTAATACATTTTCATTCTTCCAGGACTGCAGAAATCTATATAGAACTTACTACAGGTGTAAAACTGTAGAGCTTTGTGTTCTTTGGTACTGTGATGCTATTATTTGCGCTATCGGATATAAAGTTTTTAGTTACATTCCCTGTTCAGAGACTGTTTAAAGTTTCAGAATGGCAGATGGGTGCTTTTTTAGCCTTACAATGAGAAGTAATAAGGAGCAGTACAACACTCACTAACAGGTTTCTGGATTTTTTTGCTGAAATAACAACTATTGAAATATCAGTATCTATTCATTGGATTTGTTCATCTGCATCTCCACAGGCCATAGATGTCCTTGGCCTCTTTATTTTTTTTACCAGATGGCATTCACAACTGCTTTTTCATCTACTTGTTCTGTATTTATGTATTTCAAACAGATTTTTAAATGGATCTCATGGCCTAATGTGATCATTTAAAACATTTATATGAAAAACATTTTTCCCCCCATGTTTTAAACAAATAGAAAGAAAACATTCTTCCTTAGCTAATACATTCTTATACTTTTTTTTCTCTGTAGTTCTGTGGCATAGATTTTGCAGGAAATTATCCTCTGGATATCAGATCTTTAGAGATACATGGGCTGGAAATTAAGAACAGAACTGATCAAGTCAACTCTCAGGTTTGTATTTTCTCCTCTAGGGGTGGGAACATTAACCAAGCAGACCTAGCCAAAAAGATGAGATATGAGGAAGAAAAAGGATGCACTCATATAGCATTATATGTAGAATCACAGAGTAGTTTAGGTTGGAAGAGGACTCTGAAGATCATTTAGCTCAGCCTCATGCTCAAAGCTGGGTCAACGTCAAAGATCCAGTTTCTGAGGAACTCATCCAGTTGAGTTTCAAAAACCTCAAAATAAGGCTGTTCCGCAACTTATCTGAGCAGCCTGTTCCAGTGCTAAATCACTTCTCTAAGCCTCCTAGCTGTGCCCTTGCTAATGCAGCCTTCATCACCACAAATGCACAGCTGCTGACTCATGTTCAGCTTGCTCACCAGGACCCCAGGTCCTTTTCTGCATAGATGCTGTCTAGCCAGTTGTTCTCTTGTTCTTTCTTCCCTCCACTCCCAGCTTCCTTTCCCCATAACATTTCACTCACTTGTTTTTTGTTGTTTTTTTTTTTTTTTTTTTTTGGTAAGGGACTGTCTGCTGGTTCTGTAAATATAAACTTATCATGTATGTCCTCTCTCTGCTATAAAACTTCCTGTTAAGCCCTTGGGGTTGTGAAGGACTGCAAGGCCTATGCATTTTGTTTTTCCTTGGTGAATCCTCCAAATGCTGCTGATCTGAAGGAGCTCAGCCACCTCCCTGAAGATGAAATGGGAGCCTTCATGTCCTCGTGAAGAAATACATAAAAGTCTGCAGGTGAAAATTTAGTTTTAATTTGAGATGTAAGAACTATTTCATTAGATTCTAGAAATGGTCCTTGGTTTCTTCTCTCACAATTCACCTTGTATGTATTTTGTATATGTAGCTTCTAAAAGTGTAAAGGAGATTCATCTTAGAAACTACATAGGAAATATAATAAGCATATCGCTAAAACCTTCAAAATAGATTTGCTTATGGATAGCAAAATGGGGACAGCGAAAACATTGTAGGAATAAGAGAGTTGCATGTTGCAGTGGTAGAAAAGGAGCAGAAAGGCTATTGAACTAATTGTATAATAAGTTATTAAAAGAACTGCTATGGTGACAGATGGAAATAAACACTGCTGCATGAATAATAATCATGTTTTTCCCTACCCAAAGATCAACTCTAGACATTCTGTCTGAATTAATTTTCCTTTAAATTAAGAGACAAAAAACTAAACAGAAAACGAAAGAATTAATGAAATCCCTGCATGTGTCTTCTCTGTAATATGCTGTATTAACTTTCCCTCAAAAGTGGAGGCTATCCTTGTCTACAAAACATTTAGAAATGTACATGTATATGACATAAAAAGCAGAGAGAAATAACATACCTCATTACATCAGCAATAATTCAAAGAATAATTGCAGCTAAAAAAAACCTTACAAAAAAACAAACAAAAAACCTCCCTAAAACCTGTCAAAAAATGGATTCCTCACAAGAAATTAATTACAAGAAGCAGAAGTACGTTCTGCATAGAAATTATGGTCATATGAAAATAGAAGCTACATACTGATACCTTTATATATACTAGTCCTCCCCCTTTGTCTTTATAAATAACTGACCCTCGCTTTCTTATTCTCTTCCTGACTTCACAGTTTCTTCAAATCAAATTAAGATTTTCAGGACAGCCAGTACTGTTTTCTGTGTATTTGTACAGTATGTGAACTCTCAAAGTCTGAGACCTCTAGTGCGCCATCATAACAGAAATAAGAACTGAAGTAGTAATCATGCTAACAAAGTAGGGGGGTAATTCTGTAATTTTTACGTAAGTGTAATTCACATTGATTCTGAAGTAAATTCTGCCAAAAAGTGATGAATATGGGATTAGGCGCGTGGTACTTCAAATCTCTCTGTGTCAGCTCTCCTCTTTTCCAGCTGCCAAGGTTTATGTGTTGCTTGTTTCGAAGTAGGAACTTTTTAATTTCCCATTTTGTAAAGTACTAGGCATATTCTTTGGCTTACACAAATAATGAGTTCTAAAATAGAAACATCCCTCAGACTTTGGCTATCAGAGACATGCACTGATCTTGTTTGTATTGCTAGATGATTCAACTCTGATTTGTTGTATTGTTATGTCTTTAAGCCTGTGAGGTTAAACACCTGAAACTATTTTAGTTTCTGAATCAGCAAAGCTAGTCCTATTGCAAAAAGTGCGTATTTCATGTACCTAGAGGTCTGAAACAATTCTATGTCTTTGCAAAGTAATTAGTATGGTTCTTCCTAAGTGCAGCATATGGCAGGCATACTTGTAAACATACCCTAGGATGCCCTCTTTATTGCTGAGTTCTGAACTGAGCTGCAATTTCATGTACATATATTATTTTTATATGATAGCCATTACAATGACATTCATATTTTAATCTTACCTATGACAATACCAATTATTTGAATTTGCTCTGAAAATTTTGTCACAAGTCTTCAGCTATACCTTGTGTTCAGCTGGAGGTGTGTATTGGACAAGTTCAAGTTGGGCAAAACCTTCTTGCCCCTCAGTTCAAGAAGGACAGGGAACTGCTAGAAAGAGTCCAGCGCAGAGCCACGAAGATGATTAAGGGAGTGGAACATCTCCCTTATGAGGAGAGGCTGAGGGAGCTGGGTCTCTTTAGCTTAGAGAAGAAGAGACTGAGGGGTGACCTCATTAATGTTTATAAATATGTAAAGGGCAAGTGTCATGAGGATGGAGCCAGGCTCTTCTCAGTGACATCCCTTGACAGGACAAGGGGCAATGGGTGCAAGCTGGAACACAGGAGGTTCCGCATAAATATGAGGAAAAGCTTCTTTACGGTGAGGGTAACCGAACACTGGAACAGGCTGCCCAGAGGGGTTGTGGAGTCTCCTTCTCTGGAGACATTCAAAACCCGCCTGGACGCGTTCCTGTGTGATATGATCTAGGTAATCCTGCTCTGGCAGGGGGATTGGACTAGATGATCTTTCGAGGTCTCTTCCAATCCCTAACATTCTGTGATTCTGTGATTCTGTGATTCTGTGAAAACAGTTTTCTGAAAGCACAACCAATATGAAGGCTTCCCCGATCAGTCTGTCACGGGATAAAGATTCACACGGGCTCCACTTTCAGTGTCAGTATAGCAAGTGAGTGAGGATCTTTTCAGAGGTATGGCTGAAGAACAGTCATGTACTAGAAATCAAGGTGAGAATACCTCTGGGGACAGACTAAATGAGAAGTGAACCCAGTATGTGTAACTGACCCTCAGGAGAAGTTTAGCACTGTGGCTGAGTGGCAGCTGGGACTTGGGCACTGAACTGTGAGAATTAGGTATTGAATAGATGTGAGTTGCTTATTCATCTTGCACGAGTCTTCCTCTCTAATGCAAGTTTCATTCAGAAAGCAGCATGGAAGTCTCACACTGCTTTTGTGCATTGCAAGGTTCAAATATTGAGTTTGTTACTCAGTAGGTCTTACTTCAGTGAGATTTTCAGAAGAAAAAAGCAAGCTGTCTTCAACAAGATTCAGTTAGGTAGCCCAACAGAGTTTTGTGGGTAATTTTTATAGACAGTTAGTCATATTAGAGATGAAATTTTGAGAAACCAAGAGCTTAAATAGTCATACTGTCACCACAGGCTATAAATAATATCTTTTTTTTAAATAGGAAAAGTCTTCATTGCTATTCAGCACCAGGTTTAACTTTGCATGTGACCGTGTGAAAATTCTTTTTTCCTCCTCATCTTTCCCTTCTTCTGCTTTTCCTTTGGCCAATGTTTCATGCTTAAGCTCTCAATTTAATTTAGACAGCTAAATCTTCAGTACCAAATAATTCACTCTGTACAGCAATGTTCTTTACACATTTAGAGCACATATATATGATGTATAATACCATCATCTTTCAGCGAACAGCAGACTTCTAGTTTGTATACACAGTACAGATCAGCATTTTTCTAGATTTTATATTAAAACCAAAGGGGAAAAATAGACTTTTAAATAGCTACTTTACAAAGTAAAGAGAGAAACCTCCTGCACCTGCAATAGCTCTAGAACATAAAATGTTCTGGCTTGGCTCCAACTACTGTGAGCAAATCCTTGTCTATATCTGTAAATGGTGGGAGATCAGTATACTTCAGAAAAACTGATTTACCTTTTTCCCCACTGTGGAAAATCCAAAATGACAATCTCCTTTCAAAATGTAATTTAAGAAACACGTGTATTTCAGAAGTAGTTCAGATGAGCTTCAGACACATCAAAGCTGAAGAGAAGGTTGAACTGTAAGTAATTAATTTGTCTGTTGGGGTTATTTCGTTTGTTTTATTTTATGTGTCTGCGAGAGAAAAGTCCAGGGAGGAAAAAACCTAGCAGGTCAGATCAGCTTCGTGACCACCATGATCTCTGTTAAAAAATTATAATCCCTTGACGTCATGCAGACACTCACCCATTTTAGGATTGCCGCACATATAGCAACACTGCTAGTTTCTGCAGTACATTAAGCCTCCCATTGCTATGTACTGCACAACACAAAACTGCATATCTGTAAAGGCACCGTGACTTGAATGATCCGTTTGTATTTAAAGTAGAACTATAATACATTTTCCCCACCTCCCACATACCTATTTTTACCACTTTCCTTGTTCTGACTCACAGAAGATGTGAAGGGAAGTGCTGAGGCCTTGCCTAACATACAGCGTCCTTGGAAACCACCGCCCTCCCACTCGCTTTGCCTCTGCACAGAAGTACTGTGCGAGCAAGCTACTGTCACCGCGTGCTGCGTGTGTCTTTGCCCAGGATCCAGTCCTAATAGCAATAGTCTTCAGGACTCAATATATTACTACTAATTTGGATGCTTATGCTAATGTATCATATCTACTAGCTAACTCAACTCTTAGAGAGCCCTAAGAACTTGAAGTTGGGGGAAACTGTTTTTACCATACGTAGATCCCACAATGGCAATCACAATAGCTGTGACACTCTACATTTGGGAAGTAAAATAATGAAGAAAAGGATGGCACACTTACGTAAGTAGAAGTGCCAAAGGAGAAAGGTTGTCTACGAATCTATGTGTCTACATTTTAGGAGTTTCCCTTCCGCACTGTGTTAGAAGTTTAGATACTCCAAGTTCCTAAATTCCTAAGTTCCTCAAAGAAACCTTCCTTTCTCCCACTCCTTACCTTACCCCTCCCCAAGAACTTATGGTCTATTTCTGTGTTTTACTGTGTGCAAACACTGGAAAAAGCAGCAGTCCTGCAGATTTCTCTTCAGCCCTGATCCTGGAATCCGAGCTCTGACCTTCTTGTCTTTCAGCCTTGATTCCTACTGGTGATAATCCTGCCCAGATCTATTCCATTTCTGCCTGCTCTCTGAAGAGTTCACCTTGGACTCTTCTGATTGACTTGACTGACTTCTGCATATCTTTTTGCTTTTTCCATTTGGATCAATGAACGTGGATTCTCTAGCACCCAGACTGGGCCTTATATTTGTCCTGGACCATACTTTGCTTTGAACTGCTGCTTCCCTTGTTCTCTCCAGTTCTTGGCTTTGATTCACCCTGACTGTTGTGTGTGGTTTGTGTCTGCATATCAAGTCCAGCCCAGGCCTAACCATGGATATATTCTGAGAGTCCACAGCACATAACAGCGAAGTAGATAGGCTGTATAGTACTGAAGTAATTCTGTGGACCTGGGCAAAAAGTCTTTTGTATTCACATACTAAGACAGCAAAATAATATGTTCAGGTATATCTTTTTATAAAATTCTTATTGAGTCTGACAAATGGATAAGTCACTCTTATCAAGCCAATATATAATCACATTACAGCCATTTCAGGCAACTTGAAAAGCATATGAAAAAATATTAGCCACTTCAAGCTAATAACACTTTTGAAGGTGAACTTCATGGAAATGGGGTGAACTATATTCCAAAATATGATGTAAATTGAAACATTAAATAAAAAGTGCTATTTCATTAATTTAACAATTAATTAACTCATCTTTCTTTGTAACTATAATATATCATTAATTCTAATTTGAGTATTTCTTCTCATTAACTGATGTCCATATGTATCATATTTTTGGACAGATTTTGGACAAGAGTATTTAAATGGTTTTCAGATATGGTGCAGAAGACCAGAGTGTTGCATACATTTTAAATATAATAAAATACAAAACCAAATAACTAAGAATGTCCTGTGTTAGAGCATGTTTTTGATCAGATAAAATATATTAAATTTATATTGTGGAAATTTTCTATAAAAATAGTTGAAATTGAATTGTATTTGCTAATATGTTGCATAAATACTTAACTTCAATGATTTTATTTTTAGTTCCTCTTAATTTTACAATGAAATCTCTTTGATGGAATGTCCAGCTTCTGTACTTACAGAGCATAAAATGTACCAAGTATGCAATGTTTTTATCTCGCTGAATGACAAATACTATCACCTGCATTAAGGTGCAAATCTATTCTGCTACTTGACGAAGTAAACCAGGATCATTGTGTCCTAATAGTTTCCTCTGAACACTGAGGACGTCCAGTTTCTTTGAAAGTGAAGCTGGGGAACTATGCATGCACTTTTTGGAAGAGGGGAAAAATATCCTGGAAATAGCTGGTGCAGTAGAGGGCTATGTCAAGTTACCATAACAGATTTTGAAATATAGGGCTCTGGTGTTTGGCCCTGCACACTAAAGAAATTGAAGTAGCCTTAAAAATACAGAAAGTTTCAAAAGCCAGTTTATGTTGTCACAGGGATTTCCATAGGAATTGTTGTCATGTTTGCCCATTAAAAGCTCAAGCTGCTGCTATGGGATGTACCTTCTAGTATGACTTCATTGAGCACAGGGTCGTACTAAGAGCACAAACTTTTTTGTAGTTTAATGAAGTACCACAGCTTCTCTAGAGAGATTAGAAATTAAGGGATCATAGACTAATGAGGCTAATGGAGTGGGATGTGACCAGCTCTCTGAATCTCTCTCTGTTTGGCAAACCTATAGCTCTCATTAAGTTCTTTACTTTGTGAAGCCTCTACACTGGAGGTACCAAAATAATTATTTTCTTCAAATATATGAGGCTGACAGTAGTGGCCTAATAATCACTTTCCCCAAAACCTTCCTATATATGATCTATTTCTAGCTGCTTATAATTTTTCATAAACTTAAATGTTAGTGATTTAACTATTAGTCACTTAACTAGTGAGCGTCTTCCTCATCCTTGATTTTCACAACTGTTTAGAAAAAAATTCCAAACAGCAGTCACTTCTTAGAATAAATCAAGGGGAAAAGTGCATAATTTTCTCCTTCTACACTGAACGGAATAACCTTTTTTTGGGATGCTGAAATGAACCATGAATTAAGGCAAGAACTGAGAATTTGACTGAAACTATATGTCCTGGTTTGGCCCAAACCAGGCCAATTAGTCTTGGAGAAACCAAGGTCACTGCTAAATTCCTCACTGCTTATGAGTGAAGAGCCGAAGGGGGGTCGCACCTGCAGGGAGGAGCGGACAGGGCAGGTGACCCAAGATTGACCAACGAGGTATTCCATCCCATACACGTCATTCTCACTTTCCTATTTATCACTAACCCACTGCCTCCTGGAGGTGGGGCCCAGGGGGGAGGGGCCCTCCTGTCTCCCACTGATTGGTACCAGCTTTGCCAATTCTCCAGTTAAAAGCCTGCAGGTGTGATGGCAGAGGAGCTACTGCATTTTCCCCTCTGCCTGTGCTGGGGGAGCAACTCTGCCTGAGGAGGATTTCCAAGCTCTCGATCTTGGTTTTGTATATATTTGCATATATTTGATTATTTCTACTATTATTATACTCTTTTTCATTACTATAGTTTATTAAAACTGTTTTAACTTTCCAACCCCTAAGTCTCTCTCCCTTTTCTGTTTCCCTTTGGGTGGGGGCGGGGAGGGTTAACAGAGAGCGTCTGCCACAGGTTTAATAGCTGGCCCAGCTTTAAACCATGACACTATACTTTTTGACAGAGATATGCTTTTGTCATCCCTCTGAAAATCCTCCTGATTCTGGTCTAGTTGTAAGCTCTTGAAGCATCCTGGCAGGTTTAAACAGTTGAATACATATTAATCTAGAAATCAATTTGTTTAATTAATTAGAAATCAACTAAATGTGTTTAAGAAAAGACTGGACATGACACTTAGTGCCATGGTCTAGTTGACATGGTGGTGTCAGGGCAATGGTTGGACTCGATGATCCCAGAGGTCTCTTCCAACCTGATTGATTCTGTGATTCTGTAAACCTGTGCTGATTCTGGCATCATGTCTCCTTGTGATGACCAGACTACCATCCACACAAAATGACTATTTGTCTTGCAAGCCAGTATGCTTTGGACAGAGATGAGCACGCTTTCTTTGTACTGACTGCAGCCATCTTCCTTTTATGATGTTTTTGGTTCAGGTATAACACCTACTATCCTCATGAAAAATAGGAGAGAAATACTGGATGAAAAATTGAATGAAAATGGAAGCAACAGCTGGAGTAAGCAGGAGGATTGTGGACTGGAAAAGGAAAATTAATGAGATGAGAACAAAAGGGAAGCTGAGAGTAGGAGACAGGGTGGGAAGTGGTCCACAGAAAAGTTGTACTTCTAACTCTGTGTTTCTTACTTAATGGATATAATGCTCTGTCAAAATTTAAAATCACAAATCACATGATTTTGTTCTTTGTGTTTATTTGAGGAGTGAAAGTAACGCTACTTCCTCTTTCTTGGTACGCTGTACATGGGTATTGGTCAAATTCTGTATGAAGTGTTGAAGGGAAGTTCAGAGCTTACTGATACTAAATGCAAGGTGATCTCTTGTCGTGGTTATTAGTATAATTTATTCCTTGAAATTTCTGAGATTGCTGAGGCTCGAGTAAAGACTTTGCTTCTCTGGCATATCACAGAAGTTGGATGGAAATGCTGCTTCAACATACAAGATTTAAATCCTAATTATTACTGGACATCTAGTTTGTGCATATTACAATAAACACTTTAAAAATTAAATATTTAAAATAAAGTAATTTGTTTATATCTTCCAGGACTTCATGTCCCATGTGCTTTCCCCTAGAATAAATGATGCCAGAGCTTTACATACAGTAAGCTGCAAAGGAAAATGTAATCAAGCTTGCATGTATTACTGCCCTTTAGAGCCTAAAAACCTGACAGTTTGTTTTATATTAAGAATGTCAGTTTTATCTTCCTCCAAGGCTTGTTATGAATTGGAGAACTGGCGAAATGTTGATATCACAGGAGAGTGACATTGGAACAATTAAATGAAGGCATTTTCAGTTGCAATGTGTACTTTTTGGCCAGAGGGAGAGGATGTCACTTGGATAGTGTAGAGAGTAAGCAAATTTTGCAAGAAGTCCTCCAGCAAAATCAAAGATCAGGAGGTAGAAACACAAGGATCTTTTTTTCCTCAACTTTTTGTCTTTGACACATCAAAAAAGAAAAATAGAAAAAGAGCAATTTAAAGTGAAGATTATAATTAACGAATACAGTTTTCTGTTCTTGTTTTGTATATTAACAACCTTCTACGCTTTGGCAAGAGTCATCCTGAGCTTTGAAGTCAGGTTTTAGCAGAAAAAGAAATAAATCCAAAATATCCCCAAGCACCAAATCTTTCAAAGCAATAGGAGGGATATAGCTATAATGTTTCAATATTTTAAAATTTCTTCCATCTGATGTGGTTCAAATCCATGACTTTCAAGTGGATACAGAAAACTACAGAGTGCCTCTTTCTTTAGTCCCTTCAATTTTGGGGTCTAGTTACCCAGCTTTGTCAATGTAAAGCCCAAAAGGTGAAGAGAATTTACTACATGTACTGAAAAAATTAGCACAGAGCCCATCTCTTTCTTTGTCAACAGATTGACCTGAATTTTGCAGAGCTGTCCTATGTGCCTCTGGAATTCAACAAAAATAACTGCAATTAGTATTTCTTCTGCCATATGCCATCTTACGGTAGAAGAATATTTTATTATTACTTTGTTTAAAATTAGGTTTTTAAATTGATGATCTTTTAGAAAATAAAAACATTTTTTCATGTCTGGCAGGAGGTGCATAAATAAATGTATGAAGACTAGTTGCATTCAATTTTAAGACTTAACTCAGATAATTATGCAGAACTAATTAATTCAAAATCTGTTTATCAACAGTAGTCTGTAGCTCCAGCATTTCATCCCAGAGGCATTAACAAAGGCTTATCACCTGCTTTCTTGTTGCGTGTTATCTCAAAAGCAAATCAATAGGCAGAGTATGGAAAAAATGCCATTCCCACAGCTAACAGTTTACAGAACTTGCAAGAACTTTTAATATCTGTTACCAATTAGTTTTCCTGGCTTAAACTAAAATAAATTCTAAATGGAAATGGGATGTGTTAAAACATCAGTATTTCTACATCTAATACATAGAAAAGCTATGTGAAAAGGAAATTTGAAATACAAAGAAATATTTAAAGAATTTAAATAATTGTTTAAGTATTAGGCTATTTTTCTTGGCAAAATATTCACTGTGCAGCACTTGTACTGTGTTGTGGATGGATTCAATCTACCTGTTGAAGATGCTATTGTTTTTATTACGCTGTCCCTTCTGTTTCACATTCTGTTCTTTTACATTTTTTTTCTTATGTTGTGCTTGGTGGACCATGTTTTCATTCACTATTTCTTGTACCACAGCAGAATTGTTAACTAACAAAAGTAGAGGTATACAAAGTGCTTCCCATGGGTGTTTCTTCACATTTTTCTCCAAGTTTGTAGTATATTCTAATATGGGAATAGCTTGATGTCTGATAGAGTATTCAGTGTGGGAGGTCTCAAACATTAATCTTAAAAAATGTAGTTCTGCACCTGAGAGGTTTGTATTTCTGTTCATCAATATACCTGAAGCATTATTATATGAAAAAATATATAAATCCGTGTTTTTTTAGATCTAAGCTGCAGAATACCAAAGTAAACTGACTTCAAGATGTGCTTGTGGAGTCTCTTCACTGAACCCAGTTCCCAGTGTCTTTCTAAATACTAAATTCTGATTGAACCAGTAGCTATGGCTACATAAGTGCAATAGGTTTTTATAGAATCCATAGATGAAATCCCATTCCCAATGAAATCAGTTACATAAAGTGACTCCAGCATGACTCAGATACATACAAAGGTGACTGACATGATCCTGCAGATATTCATAGGCTGTATTTACATATGCGTGAAATTAGCCATATACACAAATGTTGACAAGGCTTGAGCCACTGTCACAAGGCTATTGTTGTGCTAATTATTTTTTTTTTTTGCCAAATCTTTCACTACTTTTTACACTTGTTGGTAACTGCTTGTTAATAACTCGTTCCCTTTTTTGGAATATACTTCCTCTCTAGAGAGATCAGTGCTTATGTATATTTATTTACAAAATTGTGTGCTGAGGTACATTTCTATTAATATTGCCAAATCATATTTAAGCAAAGTTTTGGAATGAAAAGTAATTGTTTCATTAGTGTATTTTAGTTATTGGTCAGTAGCAGAGAAGAAAATCCAGTTCAAGGAGACAGAAATACAGACTAGAAGAATTTTATAGAAGGCATAAAGCACATTCCGTTTTCCAGATAAACAATATTTGCTTATATATTAGTCATACCTTTAAAATTTATGGAACAAACCATAGGAAGAATTATGCACTGTGCTCAGTGTAGTAAAACATACAATAAATTCAGCAACAAAGAAATTAGATAGTTCCAAAAGTACACATTGTATTGCTTGCTCACAAGAAGCTATAGGTAAAGAGAAGTGACAGTCAAGGGTTAAATTATGAAATTTTGTAATTTATTTCTTATCATTTATGAGATTGTTAAATGTCAGAAAGTGGATTTTTTTTTTTTTGCTATCAGTACAAAACTGAACATACTGTGAGACATAAGGTAGCAGGTGTCTTGGCTCTAAACTATCAAGTCTGTGGGCATTCTGTTATAACAGGTGCTCCAAAAATTTGAACAGATTTTAACAAGAGCTGTATGGGCTTTTTAATTAGCCTGGTTACTCAGCATGTGGAGAAAGCACTAGGTATGTGCTTAAAACATCATTGTATCTTGCAAACAAATGTTGCACATACCCATAGTCATTCTTTTGGTTGTTATCTTAAAATTCCTTTCTATCTGATGCTAGGGTATGATACTTGTATTCATTCCTCTTATAATATATCCTACCTGAAAAGAATCATCATACCAAAAAATATGTGTTGAATAACATATTTTTTCTTCTTTGGAAGTAAGCATTTAGAAACTTGGACTTACCTGATACTTAGCTGTGATTTTACTTGGCATTATAGAACTATGAGAAGGCACACAGCAAAGAAATTCTCTGCTCTGATTCTCTTGGTTTTAACTACAAAGTATCTTCTCTTCACTTCCAGTTATGCTTTTACCATTATTGCTAAGTACATCACAAGGCCTTTTAAAAGAGACAATGCAATAAACTGTAAAATCAAAACAAAATAATGAAAAATATTTTGATTTTACAATCAATATGATTGATTAGATATGACTTTATAGATATGATTTTAGAAATTAATATAAATGCATGACTATAGCATGTAACATGAAAATAATTCCATATAAATTAATTTGTGTTATAATGCTGGTTTAAAAAGAATAAGCCAAAGAATAAGTCACATTACAGGGGGGAGAAAAAAGGAAGAAAGCGATGGCTTGCATAAGATTTTTGTGCAAACTCTCCTGGGGTGAAAATTAAGATTTAAATTTATAAATAGTTTTATTTTCACATAAAAATGATTTTACTAGTTGTGTCTGTAATACTGACACAAGTATCTGCTGCCGGTATTCATCTAGAGATCTTTGAATCTGTAATGATTTTGTTGTGATAAAGTTTAATATTGCACACCTTAAATTACAGGAATCAGGTTTTTTTAACTCAGTAGAGATTGTTGAGATATTATGTGGAGGATTTCACACTTGAAACATTCCTGTCAAAATATCTTTAATCATTTTGTCTAAGATTAAAAATACCAAGACACATTTTGATCCATATAAAATGCACACTTTAAAAAGTGTGCTTAATTTAAAAAATGCTTATATCTACATTTTTTAAAGGAACTTCTCTCTTACATAAATTCATGTAAGGAATGTACATTTTATGATTTCACTGTGACTTCATTCTCTTTCCTTGTGCTATTATTTATTCATTACAAACCAGGACATGCTCAGCAGTAAGAAACACAAGAATAGTCAATGATCATTTATTGCCTAAAGTAATAATTATTACCACTCTTACTTTATTTTTTAAAATTTAGAAATCCCAACCAATTTATGAACTTGATGGAAAACAAAGATGGGGACATATTTATGCAGTGAAATGAAGGTAGTACTTGTTACCATAGATGCTAGTTTGCAGAGGTAACAATAGCGGTGAAAACACAGCAGAATGAGTGTTAGTGTGTATTAGCCACCCAAAATTCCCATAGATTTTGTAAGCTATTTTCTGCTGGAGGATAGGACCTTTCCATTGTGTTTCTGTTAGGTAACATGGATACCAAAAGCAGATTACAGTAGTGCATATTACCATCACAGCTGAGACTGTGACCTGAGCATCGCTTGCCTTGGGCACCAATACTAGCTCAATTTCTGACCCCACCAATTCCTGTCACTTGCTCCTGCTTCTGCTCCTGTAACACAGACCAATCTTGCAGTTGTGCCAATGCAGTTGATTGTGGCTTATGTTACAAGGCAAATTTGCCTCTTTTAGAAAGTGGATATGTTAAGCCAGTAATGCTGCTGAATAAATGTATTATCAAACTGTGGTCTCATTGTACTGTGAAAATATAACCTACACACAAATTATATCTGCTGGGAGTCAGTGTCAAATCTGAAAACAATTAAATGGGCTCTGAAATGACAGATACAGAGAAGATGACTCTGTCAGGGAGACTGTGAAGTGGTAATAACTTCGAAAATGTAATCTTCTCTCTATTACCATAATTTTTCCCTCAAGTAAGTGCCTTAATTTCAGTCTTCCAAGGGCTAGAGAACAGTGACCACTTTAGCATAGTTTTCTAGATTCATCATCATGCTCCATTATCTGCATAATCATGAAAATTGAAATTAGAAGTATCACCCCTGCCAGAGGATGATTTGCATTACTGAAGTGCCACGTAGGAAAGTCTGTAATGAGATTCAGGTAGTAATAGATGAAAAATACAGCAAATGAAACTGTAGAAGGATGGCAATCTAAAGTTGGAAATCATTACAGTAATAGTAAGTAATGGGAGTTATGAGATGAAACCATTTGAAGTTGCAGCAACCTATTTTTAAATTTGATAGGGCGAGTCAGTTAATGATCAGAACTAGAATAAGCCATTCTTTTTAGATCTGGAGTTATAAAAAAGAAGCCTATTTATCAAAACTGAGCTATGTCTTAATGCAATGTTTTTCTTGCAAATTGGATTGATTGGATATTACATTAAGATAGATGCTAAGTACAAGTGATAAAGTAAAATGTTGTTGGTAGGTGATAAGTACATTTTTTTAACATTTCTAATTGATGTCTTATGCTAAGATTGATTTTGTAAGATACAGATATTTGTTCTACATATAAATACAGAGGTTAAAGAAAACATAGGGAATTGGTCATGCAGAAAAAAGCCATCACTAAGGATTCATCTGTAAGGCAAGATTTGAAAAAGGTTTCAGCTCTTATAAGTTTGTCCATGGAATAGCATGGCAGATACAGTTTTGTAGATAAAAAATACAAAGCTATGCACCCCATCTAGAGAGCTAGAAATCTAGCTATCTATTAGCCAGTATAAATTCAGTGTATGGCAATTCCATTAATTAATATTAAAAATATTATAGCTGTAAAATTGTAAAGATGTAGGACTTGGTCATGAAAATAATTACAATTCTTAGTGTTATTAATGGTTCCATTAGTTTTTGTAAGCACAGGAGAGCAATATAGAATTAAATTAAGGCATTCATTTAAATATTTGCAGGATTACAGTCTTTGAAGCAGCTCTTGAAAATATCACTAAAAATTATCGTCGGGTAAGAAGATGCCTGTCAACTGACTCCATACATCATTGGAAGAGATATTAAATGATGTGCTCCACAGTCATAATTGTTTATTTCCCACTGAATTTCACCATCCCACTGACTGCTCATTTTCAGGGATTCACAATATAGACTTGCTAAAATGTGCCCAATTTTGGAAAATTTCAGCCTGAAAACAACTCTTAAGGAAAAAGATGTGATTATGAAAAGCAGAAAAAATTAAATGATAAATGAAGAGTTAAGACATTAATTACAGGGTTTTAAAAATTTTTTTTAACATTTAGTTTGGCAGTTCTCACTATCTTTTATTGTACAGTGTCTGAGGTCAATTAGGATTCAGCTGATCTTGGAGTCAGTTGACAGTGCTGTTTATAATTAGATAGAGGAAAGGGAAAAGGTTGATGTTTTCTCTCTCTTCCTCATTAGGACTGGCTGACTGAGCCAATTTTATTGCTGTCTTAAAGGCAGTTAAAAGGGTCATGTGACTGTTTCCTAAATGAATTGTTTTGCAAAATGCTATTGTCTTTTTAAGGGTACTCCATCGTTAGGATGGATAAACAGTTCTTATTAAAATTTTGAAGTATACAATTCATTACTTTGATAGACAAAGAGAAGCATGTGGATTATTGTACCTTTCACACTCTAACCTAGGAACTGCAGGGATTAGTTTTAAACAACTGTGATGAGTTTTGCAGAACCTGAACTAAAGGGATCACAAAATCAAAACCAAATTTAATCTCAAAGTACTAAACAGTACTTTCTACAAAGTGATGCAATTGATATGAATAGTGACAGACCTTTAAAATCTTTGCCTGAAACTGTGCTGCTTGTTCAATAAATGTTCATGATAGCTCTAACATAAATGTATTGAATTATTGTATAACATTCTAAGGAAAAACGTCAGGTAGAACTGATGTATATTAACAGCCTTGAAACTCATTTAAAAAATTTCCTGTGCATACTGCAGTGATATAATAGAAATCACCTTAATTCATCAATAACTTTGTAATTTTAGACATAGTTCTTCTGTTAATATTGCAATATTTGTTTCACAGTTAGTGCAGCACTAACTCTGCTAATATTAAATGAAAGGTGAAATGGATATCCCTTTTCAAAACATTTAGTACAATGATTTAATCATGTTTTTACTTTGATAACTATATTTGGATAATAAACAATGCTTATACATTTATATAATGTGTATTATATCATACATTATAATAATACTAATAGCAGAAAAAAGAAAGCAACCCTCTAGTTATGTAATTTGAAATGAACATAAACTGACATTTGAGAGCTCATGAGAGAAAAAAGAGAAAAAAACAACAAAAGAGAAAAGAAAGGAGAAACTGTAAATGAAACACAAGAGGGAAAGTCCCAGCAGTTCTAATTAAAGATATTTCAACGTTAGAATTACAGCATCCACCCATGTCATTCTTGCATGACATGTAACAGAAGATCACCAGTTCTGTCTTCTTTGTACAAAATAATTTTTCCTATAATTGTTTATCAGTAACAGCAAAAGTGAGAGATTTTGCATAATCATATTAATAAATTGTACATAAAAGCAGTAATTATAGAAAATCTGCCTGTAACCAGAAAGTGATTGTTAAAGTAACTTCCAAGAAACTCTGCCAGCCATGTATCATCCAGTATTTTACTGTCTACACTGGTTTCCTTCATCAAGTGGGAGATAATAGAGCAGCCTGGAGAAGGTGACTAGCTCATTGCATATGTAAAAAAAGTAAAATGTGTGTTTCCTTTATTTCATTCAAAAAGGACAGAAGTGAGAAGAAAAAGCCAAGCATATTCATGACAGTGGCAGATGGTGCCAACCTTGCACAGTTATTTTCTTTGATTATTGGCTACTTATTATAGTTTTAAAAATAAGAGACAAAGCCAGAAAGCTGTGGTCCTAGAAGAAGATAATGAAGTCACACTGACATAGGTCATCGTCCTGAATATCACATACAGATTTGTTTTGGGTTTCTATAGAATTTTCCTTGATTTCTCCTTCCACTTTGTATTTTCTCTAGGAAACTGCCTAAACTGAATACAGATCTCATTATGTTCACACCAATATTAGGCAGAGTTTGAGATTATGTGGAATAAATTTGCCTGTGCCATTTTAGAACACAATTATTACAGTTTTTAAGAACTGTCTTTTTCTTTTCAAAAAATAATATTAACTCACAGTCATCGGTATCTTATTCATTTAATCACTGTCAAACAATGAGTGTGGATTTTGAATTTTGAATATCCAGTTCCAAGAACTACATTTACTGTGCTGAATCACAGAGAACTTGGCACAGCTTTGTAAAAAATTGATGCTGGATTCAGAATGGAGGCATTTTTCAAAGTGTCTAAGTAAACATCAGGAGGTTTTTGAGTACATTTATTTTTTCTTTCCTGCTCAGAAGATCCTACTGCATAGTATGGTCACAGTTAGATGCATGTTTAATGAAAATAAAAACTACAGCCAAGTTAGAATGAAAGAGAAAGGCAAGTCTACCAACGCCCTATTTGTGATTATTGATTCTAACGCTCTTTCAAGCAAGAAAAGGCCAGTGGAGAAAGCAACATCTTTTCCACTGAGTGAATGAATCACATTGCGTTTACAAAGGATCTAGAAAATGAATAGGAGAGTTTGGGGACCAAACAATGAGACCAAATAAGGTTTTTCCTACCCAGGAATGTGACCAGTCAGGCTCCTCTTAAAGAATAAATTTCTTTTGCCAGCAGTAGAAGAAAATTCAAGCAAACATGAAGTGGATGCTGAGTTCAGAGAGAGCCTTCACCAATAGAGAAAAAAGTATCATTGTCATTTCCAGAGCAGAGGGGACATTATAAACAAATTAGGTTACTCTAATAATGAGGTCTGAAGAGATTTTTATTGCTGCGCATAGCCACTTGTATTTGTAATTATTCTGTCTGGACCAGTGCTTTAATGCTAGCCACATTATAAACCTGTATCCTCATGCTGGTGTGACTGTGTTACAAAGGAGACTATTTGCAAAGCGAAACATCGGGTCAGTGAACGTATGATCCTTTAATATTTGTTTCAAATAATTGTTTCAAAATTGGAAAGCTCTGTGAGTTGTTCATGTTTTAGTCTTAACCAGTTGCCACTTTACATCATGTGTGGTCAAAAGAATGAAACAGGGTCTTGGAAGTGATATGACTTCTTGATAAATGATAAACTTATCCCATGCCATGCATCATCTTCTAAAAAAATAAGTCTATTGTCATATTTTCAGTTTCAATAATCCCAATTTCCCCCTTACTATAAGAAATACAGCAATGAGGTTTTAACATATAGCAGAGATCCTTGTGCTACTCCCTTTCCTCAAAGTTTCTTTGAACTACCTTTAATAGAGCCTCAACATACAAATGCTTTCTAGCAAAAAAATGTAATCACAGAATCACAGAATGTTAGGGATTGGAAGGGACCTCGAAAGATCATCTAGTCCAATCCCCCTGCCGGAGCAGGATTACCTAGATCATATCACACAGGAACGCGTCCAGGCGGGTTTTGAATGTCTCCAGAGAAGGAGACTCCACAACCTCTCTGGGCAGCTTGTTCCAGTGTTCGGTTACCCTCACCATAAAGAAGTTTTTCCTCATATTTATGTGGAACCTCCTGGGTTCCAGTTTGCACCCGTTTCCACTTGTCCTGTCAATGTAATCAGGGATTCAGTTTCATATTCTGGGGCTGGGGCTGTGCTGTGCTCTAATTTACTGTTTTGTCCCTCTTTCCTCAACTATTATCACTCTTAATTATGAGAAGTACCACCTTCTTAAAGTAGGAGCATATAGAGGATATTTTGTTCAACTTGCCCTTGCTATCCTAGTACTGCAGCATTGTCTTTAGGTGCTTGGTAGTCTCTGATGGCACAGCAGAGACAGTGGGTAGGGATCCTCTTTACGGTCTTAGATATAATAAAGCAACACATGGCCCAGCATGCAGTAGTTCTGATTCCTGGAGAATCAGAAAAGGTGAGCGGTACCTATTCATTACGACACACCTTTTTGTTGTTGTTTAGTATTATCACTATAGTGTATTTTATGCAGTGCTATTGAAAAAGAATACATTCATTTTCAAAATTATTATCTTCCACTAAACCCATAGATGTACACATGCAAAGATACACTATGGCAGAATTATTAGAAAACCTTGACAACAAATCTGCCAGTCTTCTCATCCCAAACCTATATAGCATGTACTTAACTGAGACGGAAAAGGCAAGATACGTGACAGCCCAGACATGCTGAAACACAAGTATCTGTTTTAAAAGTAAGCACACATATAAGCCTTAACACTATCAGGAACCTGGTGCATTTTTCTGCAGTGTCTCAAAAACAGTCATTTTATGCCTGCTTGTTTGTGCTACAAATTTCTTGATTCTGTCTTTTGGTATGTGATTGTACAAAGGCCAGCAAACTGAAAGGAAGAATGCTTTTAAAGTATTTAATATATATAGGGTTGAGTCTGGATTATAACACATTCTTCCTGAGCAAAATTATCAAATAGCTGTCCTTCAGCTATTAAATTTAAAAGGGATGCAATATTCACAGAGCTACTTAAACCTGAAGATTTAAAATATCAGAGGGAAATAATAATAATTAAATTTTACTGAAGACTTCCAAAGAATACATTCTGGAATACAAGGAACCACTTGTGAGGTCTGCTGATGAAAAAGGAAAGTGAGTAGCGTTAGGATCATTTATATTGAAGCAGATGGGATAGAAAGCATGGTGATCCACAATCCATGAATAGTGAGGTAGTGAAAAAAGATATATTCACTGAAGAACAATGACTTTGTATTAGACAGCACATGATGAAGTACATTTGCTGGGCCTGCACTTATATTTTGGAGGCACCCAAATACTTATTGACTTACATAAGTAAAAAATGCAAACTTAGACCCTGAATTTTCCATGACCTTTGGTTCTTGCCAACTTTATGTTAATTACCAGTCTCTTTGGATAGGCAAACATATGCAGTCTATGTCTGTGAATGACAGAACCACACTATTCATGAGTACATAGTACTGGATGATGGATAAACTGTCCCCAGTCCATAACACCAGTAAAATCCATAACATTGCTGCTAAAAATGAATGAACCTCATCTGAAGAGCCATTTTTTCCTTTCAAATAATATAGCAGATCTAGGCAAAACATAAAACTCAGAGAATCTTTTGTATATTAAAACAAGAGCCAGTTGTCTGCCTTGGTTAGCGTGACCAAATGCCAGCAAAACCAAAATCTTCATTTGCTTTGAAGACCTCATGCTGAATGAGAAGCTGTTGTTGAGATAAAGATACTGAATCTTTGCAAGCATTTCCATTTTCTTCTTTTTGGACTCTCAAGAGAACAGAAAATTTAAGCAATAAGGTGTGCCTGTCCCTTTGAGATCAGAAAGGCTCAGAATGTGCATACTTTGAAGAACTGAAGTTGATAAAACTGAAGCATTGAAGCTATGAAACTGTGGAGACATTTGACCCTATGAAATATTGACTTCACTGAAAACTACACTAGGTATTTCCTATTGCAGAAAGTAATATGAAATTTCTTTTTATCGGATGAGCTCTATGCTATTAAGGAGATTGCTCTGCAAAGTAGTTGATGAGGCTGTTGCTTGTAGCCCTTGATGAATAACTCATGTAAAACTCACAAAGCAAGCATTTCTCCACATGCCTTTCTAACCGTCTTTGGTGAATACAGGTGTTTAGAGATCCAAAATCTAGCCAGCATAGAAAGAGATTGCTTTATTATGCAGAACTGTGTCACTGGGTAGGAATAAAAGAAACAAGAAGTGATTGTTCTTGGTACCTTGTTATGTAAAAATATTGCCAAAATTGTATATTATTGCATGTATGTGTTAACTATAGTTACCTCTGTAAATAGAGCTGTACTTTTTTCTGCAACAGGAATTTATTCTAATACTTTTATACTTTTCCTTAGCGGTATAATAACTACTGTGCCATATATATAGAAATTACTCCCAAGAATGTAGCAAGCAGGATTCACACATTTAAATGAATTTAAAAAAAAAAAACCTGAACTGTTTCCAAATTCTTCTATCCAAGCATCACTTAAGAAACTGTTTGTTCAGTTCAGTTTCATCTCTGCAGCTGCCAAACCACTTCAGTTCTGCCAGCTCTGCTCTCTGATTGCAAAATAAAGGGTGGTCACTTCACAGTGTATGCAAGAAATATTATAATTTTGTGAAAATTATGACATTTGAGAAATCCTTTCAATAGTAAATTGCTAGGCTATCGTGCTACATGCCTATTTAGAAAAAAAAATCTTTTATGTTCACTTCTCCATGTCTTCCTGTAACATTAGTGAATAAAGTGTACTGGCTCTGCATTTTCTAAGACTGATGCACTTTGCCGCAGCTTACATTCATAAATATTTTTGTAGTATAATAGCCTGTCAAAACAAATCTGTTTTCCTCATTTGTGTGTGTGCAGAAGGATGTCCTTACTGCTTTTTGTCCATCTCTAAAGATAACGATAGGACAACAGTAATTGCACAATGTATCAAAGCTTTTCTTTTTTTTTTCTTTTTTTCTCTTATTTTCTTTTTTCCTCCTTAAAAATTAGGATGTATGAAAAAATTAAGCAAATAGCCCCTTATTATATCAAAAATGTTGCTACTTAAATGCATTTACCATTTTCATAACTCATGTCTGAAGATCAGTCTCCTGTGTCCATACTGTGTGCAGAAACACAAAGACATAATATGAAACTGCAACCTGTTTTATTAAGATGAAATGCAGATAATTACATTACTTTGATACTCTCACATACATTTTTTGAATTTTCAGAAAAATAATCTCAATAGTTCACTAGTTCACTATAGTGAATATATATTTCACTAGTTCACTATATATTTTACTTTACTTGATGTAAAGTAAAATATATAAATATATCATATTGCTTTTAATCTCAAATATAAGTTAAAGCAAAACAGAGAGGGAAAAAACAGAAAGCTGCTTATTGATCATTTTGCTTATGTTCCATGCAGTTTTCTTCTCAGGAAAATAATTTCCCTCAGCTGAAGAAGAAATTGAAGTGTACTTAGAAATAAAGAAGGAACAGAATATTAAGGGTTTTGTTTTCATAAGTTTTTTTCCCTTGATAATAAAAATATTTGAGTATAAGTCGTGATGCAGAAAAATTATTAGTATTAATGAAATATCGGGATATCAGTTTCTGCAATGTAGAAGCAAAAAGGAAGGAACTTCTTGTGATCCTTTTTTTAATGGAACAAATGTAAAAATGAGAACTATTACAGCATTCTGATTATTCCAGTGAGTAGCATTTTATCTTATTCAGTGTACTGTTTCTATCAGATCATGTTCTATGTTTTTCCCATGCTGACCTGTATTTTGCTTGGTGGGAAATCTCATTCTGCTCAGAGAGACTCATTATGGGGTGAGGAATCATTTTGAGGGCTGCTTTTTGTTCACCTTGCATTATCACTGTAAAGTGCTAAAACTGACTGTAAGGCGATACCAAATCATAACAGTAGTGTCTTGCACCCATTTTCTACTTAATGTGTATTGTGATTTACATTAATCCTGAATTGGATCTAATATGAATAAAAATTATAGAAATAGGTATTTCACTTTTTCACTAAGAAATATTTTTGAAAGGGACAGTCAGTTTATTTTTCTTCATATTAGCCTCATAACTAGTACTTGATGTAAGTACAGATACTGAGAATTAGAAGTAATTCTAGCATGCCTCTTACATGGGATATTCTGTAAACATTAGTATTTGTTTGTCAAATGCTATTTTTGCATATACTTGTGCAGACCCACTGAACTGAATATATGCACAGAGATACATCCTCTATCAAATTGTTAACCCAGAGAAATGTATCCTTTCCAACACAGCTTCATGCCAATCGCCACTTCAGTAAACACTGCCACATCGTGATGACTGCTCTCCAGGAATTAGCAATGAGTTTGTTTATAATCAAGTTTATCAATATTTATAAAGTACTGTACTTAAGGGGATAATATATTGATAAAATACGGTTCTAAAATGCATTACATTTCCACATTATATTTAATGGCTAAAAATACATGTAGTGGGTGTGGAGTAATAGGGGCCATACCCCGCCCCCACAAACAGTTTCTTTATCACCCCATCTGCTACCCCAAATGCTAACTCCCAGGAACACCACTGCTTTGCAGCATGTTTTATTATTCAAGCTTTGGTGGGAGGAGAGCTGCAGAAAGAAAGTGTTAACTGTAGAGAAAGGGAGGGTCAAACCAAGACCCAGAATAAGCTATATTGCTCCACTAATGCCAGGACAGTGGCACAAACTTCTACTGGACCTGAACTGGCTACTAAATACCATTAGATTACAATAAAACCTGCTAGAAAAAAAAGGAACAGTGAGAAGGAGGTCTAAACACATTTGTCAAAGAATTAATAAAGAGGCTAAAGGTATTTACGTAGGCAGGGAACATATGGAAGAGAAACAAGGCAGACTTTGAGAAGAAATTATTTAGCTTCATTAAAAAAAAACAGAACAAAGATAAGGCTGGGAAAAAAAAAAGAAAGTTTACACTGTTTTCATATTGCCTTTCTATTTTTCCAAAAGGAAGCAGGAGGCTGGGGCCTGATCCAAAGTGCACAGAAGTCAAGCAAAGATTCCTATTGCTTTGGATCGGGTACTTTGGAAAGAAAGAAATGCTGTTAAATAAGTATCAAATACTGATGAGTGTTAATGGGGGTTTAAGAGACAAAGCGTCCAGTTTGAAGCACTTATTGGCGATGTCTACACTATCACCACTTGCCAAAAACATTTCCATCATTGAGCAATGGTTGAGCTTTATAACTGACTTCCAGCATTTTAATCTAACCCAGCTCAGAGCAGATGAGGAGCTGGCTGAATGTAACTCATCAAGATGATTTTGGGGATGACAACATTGTTCATAAATGTAAGTCAAATTCAGTAAGCAATTTCATTTGAAAAAAATCAAAGGGGAAAGTGAGAAAAATCAATTCAAAATTTTAAAAATTGATCTTTGATGTTAGTATTTTTCTTTTAAAATTGGTCTATTTTTAATAAAAAAGATATTCAAATTGAAGAATCCTGAAAGAGAGCAAAATGTTTTGTTTTGGGACAATTGAAATTGTTTAGGACAACACAAAATTAATTATTTCCCTGATTATGTGATTCATCTGTCAGTCTGCAAATTCCATTATTCCTACAGCTCTCAGCTAGGTAATACACTTATAGCCAAAATGACTAGCCAGTATTCTGAGCCTCACTGGCATGTACCTATTAGGATATGAAGCTGACCGTATGAATCATGTTTTCTTGAAAAAAATCCCACTGATTTACAATGACTACATACAGCTCTTCCTTGAATTCAGTCAGAATAAACAAGATATGATTTTCATATTCCCAGTTGCAAGCCGGACAGCATTCCCTGAAAAGATACCCTATTTCTTGGTTGCTGGTTTGCCGTGGTAAGTGTGATTTTTTTTTTTCTTGGTTGCTTTCTCCTGTCTTTAGGTGTTGTATAGGTGTTTATGTTTACAGACTAGACTGACCTTTATGCTAAAATGTACAGCATGCACCAATACACCCAAAGGTCTATATGTTCAGTGAAAGGAAACTGTAGTTCCTGGCTCTACAGTAATTGTTCATCGAGCTGGGAGGTTGAGGAATGAAAGCATCATACCAGAAGATGTATTAGTAACTTTCCCATATGCAGTTCTCTGCTCCTGTGGTGAGTCAGAGAGTCAGTCTCAGATGGTGAAGGGTCAAGGTGATGGTCTGTTTCTACTGCACTCAAACAGAACTCGGGATAAAACGGAAGATCTACATGTGGAAAAAACACAAGTCAGTATTAGAAAGTGTGGAAGGTTGTATCTTGATGTGAAACTGAATAGTGTCTGGTTAATTTATATTTGCCTCAGAGTCACAGAATCACAGAATCACAGAATGTTAGGGATTGGAAGGGACCTCGAAAGATCATCTAGTCCAATCCCCCTGCCGGAGCAGGATTACCTAGATCATATCACACAGGAACGCGTCCAGGCGGGTTTTGAATATCTCCAGAGAAGGAGACTCCATAACCTCTCTGGGCAGCCTGTTCCAGTGTTCGGTTACCCTCACCGTAAAGAAGTTTTTCCTCATATTTATGTGGAACCTCCTGTGTTCCAGCTTGCACCCATTGCCCCTTGTCCTGTCAAGGGATGTCACTGAGAAGAGCCTGGCTCCATCCTCATGACACTTGCCCTTTACATATTTATAAACATTAATGAGGTCACCCCTCAGTCTCCTCTTCTCCAAGCTAAAGAGACCCAGCTCCCTCAGCCTCTTCTCATAAGGGAGATGTTCCACCCCCTTAATCATCTTCGTGGCTCTGCGCTGGACTCTTTCTAGCAGTTGCCTGTCCTTCTTGAACTGAGGGGTCCAGAACTGGACACAATATTCCAGATGCGGCCTCACCAGGGCAGAGTAGAGGGGGAGGAGAACCTCCCTTGACCTGCTAACCACACCCCTTCTAATACACCCCAGGATGCCATAGGCCTTCTTGGCCACAAGGGCACATTGCTGGCCCATGGTCATCCTGCTGTCTTTTAAGTTTTCTGGCACTGGATAATCAAATCCTAGTATAACCAAGTCAATTTTCAATTTTCCAAGCCAAAAGGTTCCATGCAGTATACTCAGCAGTGATCCTTTATGAGGTACTATAAAAAGACAAATTCTGTTTTATCTAGGTGGCCCTTCCTCAAGAAAATTTATGCTCTCTAGCTGTTTGAAATGTGTTAGCTGACACTCTTCTCCGCCAGAAATGGCTGTGGACTGAGTCATGATCAAGGATGGGATGTCTTATGTTGGGATGGCTGCAGTAATTCCCTACCCACAATGCAGGAACAGTTCAGGCACTGATGTAGCAGCTACAGAATTGCAAATAAGAGCTCGGCATTTGTGTAATAAACTTTAGCAGTTCAACTACTGCTTTCTGAGAAGAGAGCCAGCTCTGTAGTCAAGGTAGGGATTTCTAAGAGAAGAAAGAAGAGGGATGTGAAGCACTGTAAGTGCCACAACTTAAGCCGTCCCCACTTGTGAATCAGATCCCTTTGGTGTCTTAACTGTTGTGGTGTGTATCTGGCGGGACACTTTGGAATGAAAGATAGTGCAGTATGAAACTTATTCTATTATTACTTGGATGAATTGGAGTTGGAAGAAACAGATATTTACTAATCTTCACACAATGACATTGCACATGGCTAGTCTGAGATTCGAAGTCCAATGGAAAGTAAATTTGACACTATAGGGAAAACCAAGAGTTCTTATAGTTTCAAAATTAAGGAAAATAGTAGCACATTGTCTCAGAGAACAGTGTTATGGTTTTACAGAAAAAGGAATTAATCATACCAGACACAGCCAGTTTTAAGGATGGCACAAATATAGTTCTGCAAAAATGTCAGAATCATGAAGCAAAAATGTACAACTGCAGACAATGAAACTAAAGCCTCCCTGGTTACCTGGAATACTTAAGCATGACATTCCCAACTCAGTAGGGAAGGACTGAGACTCACAAATTGTCTGCTATCTAATTGTCTCTTGGCTCAGCTTGGAAAATGCAAATAGAACTACACTGCAAAAATTGGTTCAAGAAGCCCTAACGGGATATCAAGCACTAAGCAGTGTACAGCAGATGGTAAAAGATTTTTAAAAAGCAGTCTTCTTGAAGTTCACAATAGTCTGGGGAGTTAGAAAATGGCAGGTGGAGCAGGAACTATAACAGGTTACGAATTGTCAATAATTTCCTTTTCAGTGGCAATGAAACTGCTCTTGAAGTCACCAAAAGGTCATAGAGATACACTGTAATTGGAAGACAAATGCCTCAAGTGAGAACTGACACAAAGATGTAACACCTACAAGAACCGCAGAGGAAGAATGTAATCTTCTGAATTAGCATTTATGAGCTAATAATATGAGAATTATGGTCACTCCAGAAAATCTTGGACCTAGATGCATTTAAAAGAATGCACAAAAGAAACACAGGCTATAAATGAAGAGAATTAAACAGTCTCAATACTGAAGAACTTATTCAGTAGCAGAGCATTATTATCAAGATCATCAGTGTCCTTCATTACTGTACAAAGGACACAAAAACGATGCCCCAAGATACTTGAAGTTTACAATCAAAATAGATATTGCAGCATAGAAATAAACAGTGTATATGGTAGGAGGCTACATTTGAAGAGTACACAGCGATGCAGAGGACATGCATGCGAACACTAACAGTTCTAGGTTTTTACCTGCACTGGATGCATATTTTATTTACCAGCTACCTCTGCTGACTTCTTCACTCCCCAGTAGAATACTAAGGAAATTAGAGGCATGACTCTCACCAGCATACCAGTTATAAAAATAAACAATTCCTGACAACAAATAATAACTGTTGCCATGTTGTCAAAGTTGTTATTTTCCAGCCCCTTATCCTCTCACTACTGTAGGCAACTATCTACTTCCCCATGCTTCAAGTCAGCCATTCTGTCTTTCATAGAACAAACATACTGACAGCAGAAATTAAAAAAGAAAGTGAAAATACTGTTGTCAAGCTGATACAAAGTAAAGGGAGGGTGTTGTACAGTTTCAAGGAAATGGAAAAGAAAATTAGAATGTAATTATCTTGGTTAGTCTGCATTTAGATAGCCTGAAATAGTGGCATCAAAGACAGATGTGAATTTTCCCATTCATCTTAATGGAGCACTAACTGCAAAACATAATTATGTCAGCTTTAATGCTAACAGTGTTAACTGTTCCATTTCTGAATCATATACCAGATATATCCATTACAGCACTGCTTCATTACTGTTGAGCTTACTTGATATGTGCTAATGTTTCATTCATCTTAAATGATTACTTAGAAAAATACTGCTGGAGCCCACTGAATGTCCAAAAGCAGAAAGACATAAGGGACTATCTCAGAGTCAAACATAAAATTGCTGCATTCAGATCTCATTCCTAGACTTTTAGCTAAACAGCTCATTGATTTCTAATATCTGCTTGTCATAAGATTGCTTTTCCACTGCAAGAGAAATCTGATAGCTTCAGATTTCCCTTCCCTCTCTCTGATCCTCTTATAAGGAACTCTTTAAATATTTATGTCAAAGTGTACCAGTTAGAAATCAGTTTGAGACTTTCAAAAACATCGAGCAAAATTGGACTGCTGATAAGGAAGAATGTCACACAGCTATAGCCTAGAGAGGCAAGGGTGAAGAGACCACAGCCTCAGAAAGCTGAGATTTATTAACTCTGTGGGGTATTAGCTTTCCAGAATGGGTATGTTTGGAACAGCGACAATTACATACTACCAGACAAAAATTCAATTCTCTCACCTCATCTCCTACAATTATAATAATACTAATGTATCAAAACAGTTAAAGTCTTCCTAATCAATGAGCTCATGTGTGGGGGATAGACAGTTTATTCATACTCCTTATTTTACAGTTAGCCATTTGTCTTACTCTCTTAACAGGTGGCAGAGTCCAAAGATACAGGTCGTTTTTCAGCTTTCATTTAAAATGACTGATAATTTGGACAGAATTTCTGTACGTCAAGTTAAAAGAACCTGTCCTGCAGCAACCTCAACATGACACATAAAGGAGAGAAAAGCACTGGTTATTTAGAGCACTGGAGGAAGTCCCATTTAAGTTTTCTTGCTGTTAACCCAACTCATAGAGAAGGAGATATTGCTCTTCAGGAAGCAAGGTCTCTTCTGCCCAAATGAGTTGGCAGGGAATAGGTGACAGGCCGTGTTAGTGAAGAGAAAATCTTAGGTGAATCCTTTTTAAATCAGTAGTATTGTGTCCTTTCCACAATGTACTCACTCCCTTAAAGACCACTTTTTTAATATATGTGTTTGTGTGTATACATGTGTATATGTATTTATACACACACATACCAGTACAAGTAAATGCGTATTTCTTGGAGATTCCTTGACTCCTCAAAAATTGCAGAAGAAAACCAAGGTGCTTGAATTCAGTGAGTGGAAAGAGGGTTAGAAATAGGACAGTTTATCAAATTATGGTGGTCTCATCCCACAGACTGTTGTCCTTTCTTTGCAAGCTGTGTAAATTCAGCCTTCAGCTACATTTCCAACTTTGATTCCTTGTCACATTTCTCGTTCCTGTCTCTCTGCTCAGCCAATGACAGCACTGCCAATCCCCCAGTTGTTAAATCTATCCGAAAGCTTCCCCCCTCCTACTTTATATCACCCTAAAAGTGATTTTTGCAGCCTCCTCTCCAGAAAGAGTGAATTTGAACACAAAGATGGAATATTTGAGCCAATAAGAGAAGTATAAAGAGAATCCTTGAAGCCTTTCCTTAACTCATATTATCCTATGCACATTAGAGGAAGGAGAATGTCCCTTTAAATAGTTTTGGAGCCCTCTAGTGATTCATCCTGTCTTTCACTGAAGAAGCGATGAGATCCTCCCGCCCAGCAGTGGAGGCAGGTGGAGGGGCCTTTCTACATAGCTAATGGACCCAGTATTTGCCATCCCATGATGCCAGTGTTAGTTCCACAAATCCTTAACGTGGCACAGCGAACCAGAATAAAGTGCTTTCCTTTCCTGTCACGGTTTAAAGCTGGGCCGGCTATTAAACCTGTGGCAGATGCTCTCTGTTAACCCTCCCCCCGGCCCCGAAGGGAAAGGGAAAGGGAGAGAGACTTATGGGTTGGAAAGTTAAAACAGTTTTAATAAACTATAATAATGAAAAAGAGTATAATAATAATATTGGAATAATCAAATATATACAAATATATACAAAACCAAGATCGAGCTCCCCCCATGTCGGCCATGTCACCACCAGCACTGCAGGGCAGGCTCCGGGAAGGCCCAGGCTGGGCCTAGCGACGGTCGAGAGCTGGATTCGGGGATGCACGGATCGAGACCAGGGGCAGCAGGAAAATGGACAGAGTCCTCTTCGGACACCGGCCATAGCAGAAAGAGAGCAAGACCCTCGTGATCCCCCTGCTTTATACTGAGAATGACATGTATGGGATGGAATACCTTCGTTGGTCAATTTTGGGTCACCTGCCCTGTCCGCTCCTCCCTGCAGGTGCAACCCCCCTGCGGCTCTTCACTCGTAAGCACTGATGAATTTAGCAGTGACCTTGGTTTCTCTAAGAATAAGTACAGCAAGGACCTTTCTGTATAACATCCCTACCAGTGCCTCAGTGATAACTACAAACTTTGAGCATTATCAGTCCTGGAAGCAGACACTGTCTGCAAAACATGCAGTTAGTTTCAGAAAGTGCAGTTACTTAGAGGAGACTTAGCTGAAAGTAAAAATCACTGAAAGGAAAATTGGCCTGGTTTAGGCCAAACCAGGGCATTTCCTCAGTCATCTCTGTTTGTCTGTTCTGTTCATCATTTAAATTCCTGTTTTGCAAAGCTGAAAACTCTGGGAGATCAGAGACGTAAATCTTGGCAGCATTTAGGCTTGGTTTGCAAAGGACCTTCAGGGCAGAACCCCAAGTACTTGTATGCTTGTGTGTGCTGCAAACCCTTCCTTCGGCGTTGTCAAGAATTAGAGTGTAAATCCCAAGCCCTCAGATTATGGTGAGAGCTAAACCTTTTCTATTCTACCATTGAAAACCATAAGCTCTTATAAAATGTATTTTTAGGAGTCCTATTGAATCACACAGTATGTAGCATAATGTAATCAATACAAGAAGCTGCATATAAATAATCTGTTTGGATTCTCACACATTTTAAGATGAGAGAGGGCACCATTCCCAGCAGTACTCTCCCCCCCTCCCTCAGAGTTCACACCTTTTATGGGGGAAAATGATTGTAAAGTATTCATTTAAGCCAATAACCAAAGCTTATGTTATTCATTTCTCGGTGATATACATAGTGCTCTTTTTGTATACTATTAACTGTGGACATATGTTTTTCATTTGACTATGTTACTTACACACACAATTCTTTTAAAAAATATGTAAAATATAACAGCTGCTGTAAAAAAATATTTTTAGATCTCTGAAGTGCCTAACGAGCTGCAGTGTGCCACAAAAATGGTTTGGTCTTTGTAACGTGCCCATGGAAAACTACTATGGAAGACTTTAATCTGCTTGGTCATGTCCCTGGAAGGGAGCAAATTGACACAGTTCTAATGCGATGATGTGCTTCTGTGGGGTATATTCCTTGGCTATAACAGCAAGGTCTTGATCATTCACTGCATCAAAGCAATGATACAAACAATGGATCAGCCAACTTTTGAAACAGCAGTATAAATGCAACTGTAAAGTCACCAACTGTATCATCTGAGCTCTGCTTTGACATTGCTGTTTTCTGATGGCAAAAATATACCTATTTCCTGCCAGTGTAAGTGAGAGATTAAGGGGTAAATATAGAAAACCTAAAGTTTGCTTTGGATGAGAAGTTTTTTCTTTATGAATTATTGAATAAATCAAATATCCTTGGTTCTCATCCCAACAGAGTGTGATGATTGCTAGCTTGAAAAAATGTAGCAAGAGCAAACGTTGGCAAGAGTGAAGCATTATAATGTGATGTCTACAGAGATTCAGATATAGGAAGGATTGTCAGTTACAGTCAATGCTATCAAAGTTGGTAGAAGATATTTAAACTGTTATTCTACCCAGACTAAGGTACTTAAAAACAGTGTTCATGGCTTGAAAACAACCTGTGTGAGCCTCTTTTAAGGAATGAATTCCACTGCTGGTTAATACATAGATGGAGATTATTCCATTGCAACACTTTTGGCTGCTATCATGTGAGGGAATGGCAAGTATGGAAAACTGCCAAAACTGAATGTCTTCTTACTTCTCTTCCAGTTGATAAGATAGGAGAGCTAAAATGCTTTTTTGAAATCAGTCATGTGGTATCTGGAGAGTAGGATGAGAAAACAAGATCTTCTTTATGAAGATCTCAGCCTTACAGTGGTGGAGAACATACTGCGGAGGATCCTGCTCTCAGAAGAGCTCTGATGTTCCCTGCAGCAGCTGCAGCACCGTTCTGCAAATTTTCTGCTGCCATTTGATAGGTAGCCATGGTCTTTACTTGCACCAGGTCCTGCTCTGACAGGTTCTGCTAAAGCACCTTGCATCATCCCAGTTAAAGGTCTAGACAGTGTCTCTCATTTCTTTGTTTCTCCTACATTTTTATTGCTTTAGTCTTGATGTTTCCAGAGTGTTAAGTCCAACGTGTTCAAAGATGCCCAGGGTGTTCAAAGCTGTGTAGACAGTGTCACTGAAGCACTTCCATTCTACTTCAAAGGTGTCCAGGGTGTACAAAGTTGCACAGACAACGTCCTTGAATCACTTCCAGTCAGCTTTTATGTCACAAGAAGTTGCAGTAGTGGTATCCAGCTGGCTTTCCACTGATTTTCAAAGTGCCGGGTTTATAGCAACAATTTTACAGTATTGACTTTAAAATTGCTGAAATTTAGCTTATTCGAAGCTCTTAGTTTGATGTGGATGTCAGATCAGTTAATTTGACATTTGAATCCTCCTTTCATAGACTGATGCTGATGTTGCCCCGGAAGTGGTGTAATCAATCACTGCCAATTTTTAGAATGGGAATGTGTCTAAGGAATTTTGGTTTTACTTGGAATCTGGAGGCCTGTGATCATATTAAGTATATTTATTTAGGAAGAATGGGTCACTGGTTTGCACTTTTCGTACTGTATTTTCAATAATACGAGCAGCCTTGACAGTCTTCCCTAAAACAAGCTTTGATGCCAGCAGGATAATAATTATGCTCTTCTTTGATACCTGAGAGTTTGTATGCTCCATGTCTTCATACAAGTTATCTCTTATTTTAGCTGTGTTTAAGTAGTATTTAGTCAGTAATGATGGTGGCATAACGTTTCCTGTAATGTAGCAATCTTGCTGTATAGTCATTTTTGCCATTGGGCAATCTAGTTTATTGACTGTTGGAGGTGTAACAGTGAAACTGCTGTCAGTTTCTCCATTATATTTGCTCAGTAATTACAGGTCTATGGTATAGATAGCCAATCCATGCTTCCTTAAAATTGCTTTCCTCTTAAGAAAAATTTCCTTTAGTGTTATTATATGAATTTAATATCCGGTGACTGCATTGTGAGACAGGGCAGGTCTTCACATTGGATGATAAAGTGGATGTCAGTAAGTGTCTGTATGATCCTGCTACATTCAAAGATGTAAATTTAAAAGACTTAAAATAAAGGGAAGGGACGTTCCTCAGGGAATGTCTGCGCTGTGCAGTTAAATGCAGTGCAGACGCCCCTGACCTAGTGCTGACCCATCTACAAACTGACCAGCTGCATTAGCATGATTTTACTCTTCAGTAAAATCTTTGACTCCCAGTAGTAAGCCCTGGCTCCAGCTCAGTGCCATGGTGACGCAGACATACTGCTTTGCTTCCAGAGCAGGAGTTTGATCTGCTATGCTCTGTTGTGTGGGAGTCACTGAACTCTAGTATGGCTTCTAGCTGATGGAAAGTCATCTGTGATCCTGAATTTTGTGTGAGCAGATTTTGCAATTGTAACTGCTATTGAATCCATACCTACAGCCTTGCTGTTTTTTTTTTTTGTCATCTCAGAAGCCTGAAAGAATGGTAGATCAACTTGATTTCAATGACAAACACACATGCTATAGCAGTATCACTCCTCCAGCTTCAGTCACAAGATAGAGACAAAGAAGATGAGGTAAAGCTGGCTATAATGTTAGCTATAATTCCTGTGGAATTTGATAAACCTCTCAGTGATGTAGTGTGTGTACTTAAACTGCATGACAAACTTCCTGCACTAAGTTAGAACTGGATCTAATTTGACCTCAAGCTTACACACTTGTCTGCAGGTGTCTATTTGCAACAGCAGCTCTTTGGAAGTGAGTGTAAGCTTAACTGGAGATCAAGGATCAGGTTTCCTTTGCAGATGGCAGCTGACTCCTGAACTAAGGAACTAGCATGATTACGCTGTGCTCAGAAGGATGATACAGGATGGTTTGATTTTTAAAATGATATGGCAATTGGTATTTTGCTTTTTTGTTTTGTTTTGGGGAAAACCAAATTGTCTGTAAATTTTAAGTGACTGTTGAATTTATGTAAGGGAAGCAGAAAGGTAGGAGAGAAATACTTGTGTTCATGGGAGATTTCTCAGCTCTTCCATTTCATACCTACAATATGCCTTGAACTTTTTTGCTAGAATGAAGCAAGACAAATGGGATGTGGGATGAATCGCTCCCAGCAAGTAAACATGCTTTCTTCTCAGTTTAGTTTAGAGGATACGCGGTGGCTGTGAAAGATGAATTAGGGTCTGAGGACTGAGAGCGTAGCGTGGAATTCTGCACTAGGTGGCAGCTGGTAACTGATGGGTTGGATTTGTAACGCACGTCCCTTGTTGCTCACGAGTTGGCCCAGAAGATTCATGTCCCACGCAGCTTCTCGGACAAGGTTTATGCTTGCAGAAACTGTTTAGTCAGTGCTGCCTCTCCTGCGTAAATACAAGAATGAAAAGGTCTTGCATGATATTAGAAACTCTGCACATGAGAGTGCTGGTGAACTGTAGTGATATAGAAAGCTGGAACAAAGAAATCTCCTCTTAATTTTAGCAGTATTGTTCTGGCTCCAGGCTTTTTCAAGAGCTTCATTATAAACCAAGGTTGTTGATTTTATTTTATTTCATTCATCTTAAAGTAATTTGTGTTTGTTTAGACAGAGTACATTTTTCTAGGGAAGAGGAAAGAAAGATGAAATTTAGCTCATTGTCAAAATAAGCAGAAAAACTACAGTCATCAAGCAAACAAGATAATTTTTGAAACCTTTTCCTTTTTAAGTCACTTTAATATAAAATTATACTAAAGATTTTTGCTTATTGCTCAACTTTTCTGTCAGCAGCACATACTCATGAAATGACACTTCAGGTTTTGAAGTGAATTTGTCCAATTCAGCAGAACACTTGGATACAGGCCTGGAATCCAGGTAGGAGTAGGAAGATGTAAGTGCACTTCAGATTCAGAGGTTCAGAATTCTCATGGCAAGAATGGTTATCTCAAGGAAGGAGGTTAGGTTCCACAACCATTTGGCAGACCTACGTGTGCTATGATTGCCAATCGGAGTGTTACTTAGGGAAACTGTGGTGGTTGCAAGCAAGGTATGAGTTTTGGATCACAGTAAGAGATCAGAAAAAGTCCTGGTCAGAGAGGAGTTGAGAACTACTGCATAAACATACTTGAAATCTGCATTGTATTTACTTTGCAGAACACAGCTTCAGCTCTCAGAAGCGAAAATTTTATTTCCTGTTTTGCCAAATGAAGGAAGCTGAGGCATGGGGACGAACTTATGCTTCCAAAGTGTCACAGCAAGGAAAACTGGAAAAGTTTTTAGACAAAGGAAGATAGAAAAGTGCTAGAAGAAGTAAACATTCCAGTGGTAAAGTGTGCACCAAAGTGTGGAGCCCTTGCTAGGCTAACTCTGTTGGCTTTTCTATACAGACAATGAGGAGAGACAAGTTCCTCTAGAATCAGAGAAGGAGCTACGCTTCTAAGGGAGGTTTTTAATTTTCCAATGATTAAAGCCCAGAAAGATCTGACTAGAAGGGATGAAGTTTGATTCTTTATAGTGCAAGTGAATGATTTT
This sequence comes from Nyctibius grandis, assembly GCF_013368605.1. Classification (NCBI taxonomy): domain Eukaryota; kingdom Metazoa; phylum Chordata; class Aves; order Nyctibiiformes; family Nyctibiidae; genus Nyctibius; species Nyctibius grandis. The sequence goes on from NC_090666.1 coordinate 20,060,158, forward strand.
ATGATTTCCTGTTTCTATAACTTTCCTTCTTTCTTTTCTTCCAATACCTGGCACATATCTTACAAAAGAGCATATGAACTGCCTGCTGCATTTCCTTAGTAGGTAAATGTGTGGAACTTTGTGAATCTCAGCTTTTCCCCACTTTTTAAAACCTCAGAAAGTTATGGTAGTGCCCAAACCCACAAGATCACAATATTTTCACTTTTGAACTGATATATTCTAAGAATAGATTTTGTGTCAGTTTGCATGGTTCATTTTAAAATAGGGTCCTGATACATAAATGAGGTTTGGAGACTAACTTAGTGTGAGAAGTAATACATTTTGGCCCTGTGAACCAGAATATTACACCTGTACCAAGTTATCAGCACTGTGTATTTTAACATGTAAAGCTGCAAACTATTTGCTGCCCATCTCCTTACTTGAGCTATTGCAGTTGTAATTCACTGAGACCATCCTAACCAGAAATCTTCTTAATGGAGTTGATGGCTGGTAGGGAATTTTGCATCTCTGACGTTTTATTTATTCACATGCTCCTTGAGCTATAACCTTGTGCATTTGTTTGCCTATGTATTGAAAATGTTGGGGTTTTTATTCCCTCATCTTTGCACATCAGTGGTGTGAGATAAAGGTAAACTGTTGTGTGAGGCTTCACATTTGATGGGTCAGTTATTTAATAGTGCATTCTTAAGACTACCAAGGGCACTCAGAGATTTAGGCAAGCACTTTTATATCACACAGCAGTAAAAATCCCATTCTACCAAGTAAAAATGCAGCAGTGGAAAACAAAAAAAATATTAGCTGTATAAAGTATGAGAAACTTTAATACCACTTCACAGTGACTGTCTTCTGCCTGTTCTGATCAGAATCCAGATAATGCTTTGCATCTCTAGCTCCCCTGTATATTGTTTTTAGACTTATTACATGATAACACCATCTGTGCTACTCACATTTTGGGTACAATTCTAGACCTGCATATTTTAAGATATGAATTTATAGCTGAAGTGCCTGACAATCTCAGAGTTACACAAACGTTCTCTCTGGTTTTGTGCCATATCAGCATACATCAAGAAGATAGTCCCTGCCCCCCAACTCAAAAAGTTCAAATCAGCAAAGAGAAAGGAAAAAATGGGAAAAACAAAGAAATAATAAGATGATAATAATGGGTGAGGTAGTTGTCAATTCACTAGTGTTGATCTATATATAGGCATCAAGACAAAGGAAAGCTTGAAAGATATGAAGCTAGTTAGGTGTTTTTATCAGTAAATAATCATCTATTATTGGATTAGAACTTTGCTCTGGTGGTTATGACTCATTTTGCACATAATCAGAAACGTCATCCCTGTCACTACAGTGTTTTCTGCATAAAGAACATTGCTATTTTACAACTGATTTGTGAAAATGAAAACAATGAAAATTCAATCCAATGCACTGATCTGTATTTTTTGTCTCTTGGTCTTTTCTGAAAAACTGTCAGTCATGGCTGAATAACAACAAAGATTTCTTCAAACTTTTTGTTTCTGAAACAGATCTTCTGGCTGAGGCAAATGTTAGGAAAAGACCACAAGAGAGGGCAAGGAAACCTAAATGAAATCACTCATTTTTCAGCAGAGAACATACTGAGATAAGCTATGCATTGCCAGAATTAGGCAATATTACCAGACACTGGTCTTACAAAAGTTTTTGATAATGTGATTCCCTCTCACATGCCAGCTACATTAGAATAAAGCAAATATATTTTTAGTAACTACTTCAGAATTGTTTAGTCTTTTTCTGCTAACAGAATCATCCTTTATGGGCCCTGATTTTGACAGATTTATATAAACTGAACTGACTGGCAGTAACTTACTTTATATATTAATTACACTGGCATTCCCTTTTTCTGTCTGGATGACTAAATACTATAACCAAGAGGTGTCTTGATGAACCAGTGAGACATCAGAAGAGTGTGACCATCTTCCTTTCTGTGCCAGGGATGACCCAATCTTCATTCTTGAAGGAAAGACATGTTGCTCTAAGATTAATTTTATGGACCATATTTAAATTTTCTCCTCAAATATTTTGTACATGGTTTTAGGTTGAACTTGTTTATGGTAGACTGAGGTCAAATGCAAGCACAAGTAACAAGTTCTTCAGGCTCTATACACAGCAGAGGGATGGCACAAGCACAGCTCTGAGTTTGAGCTACGGGCAGTGTGTAGCTTGGACTTGGCAACACATTGACAAGGTCACGTGGCCTTTGGATCTGACCTGACTCCTGTCTTGCTGTGGAATACAAAAACTATACATATGATGCATTTTCTAGATAATACTGAGAACTACTTCTGTTTCTAATCTCCTGCTCAATGCTATTAGCATCATTCCTCAGTGCTGCTAGTATAATTCCTTTTTTTCTTATTCCATTTCAAAATGTCTTTACTGAAAACTGATCCAAGGAAAAAGTTTATATATAGCAACTGTCCAAGACACTTCTAACAAAAACTGTGCAGAAGGACTCTTCCAGTACTGTCCATTTGAGTGCGCAAAAGGCTTGTTCTCTTTTATGCTGACTGTCATGAATACCTGAGAACCGTTGAAGGGCAGCATGAGCCAACAGCTTTTTGTGTCTCTGCCTCCTACTGGTGGTGAAAAAACACTTTGGCATTTTCTGTGCATCTGTAACCTCGCTCTCCAGGCTGCCTTTAGGGCTTTTGCCCTGTTAGAATGATGCAACACATTCCTTACATGAAAATCAGGCCTATTTTGAACAACTTCTCATACAATACTTATTGATTTGTGCCAGACCACTCATTAAGGTCTGAGTGATTAATATTCCTCCACCTTTCTTTCCAGATATTGATGCGTTGTAACCAGTGTGAAAGTTCAGTTGGTCAGATGAAAACCAAAACTTGCAAGATTTCAAGGCTGCATTTAAGAGCAGAACTCATCATTTTAACTGCCAGGCATATCTGATTACTATCTTCTGAACATCCATAGCTCTATCATAAATACATAGCTTTTCACTTTTTCCTAATAAATGAATGAAAATACCTTTTTTGGGGAATAAAGTGATATGTTTTAAAGGCATTTGTTTACTTTTTCGGTAAGCTCCTGTGATGGCTAACATACTAGTTGTTAATCACACCATCTGTTCAAACAGTGTTTGACTAAATGAATCAATTCATACTTTTTCTTCTTAAAGCAGTTTTTTACAGAACAATATGTTTGTGTCTATTACCCCATCACTTGGCAATGTAATATGAGATATTTTAATTTTCCTATTTATTGTACATGGATTTTCAATCTCCAAATATTTTTTTAAAATATGCATACAGCACAGAAAAGCTGTGTCTATTGATTTCTGTAGCATTGCAAACAGTGGAAAAATCTGTTCCATTCTGCTGTCAAATTTCAACCATCTGATTATATTTAAATGAGATATTTCAACATGTTCCATTTGAATGACCGTCATATAAGCGATTCCTCCTTTGTACCGAAGATGGCAGTGGTGCACAACCTACCTCGCCGCTGGTGTTCAGCCTGGAAGAGTTTTGCTGCGATTTTCGTCACCAGTTCCAGGAAACAGCCAATTAAGAGGTGGACGATTCTGCAAATGGGAGTGGCAACCTTTCGTAGTCTTCCTTGTCTCAGTTGTCTCTGGTGAGTTTACAGGTACATAATTCCAATCAAAATTCGGGCTATATACAGAAACTACAACTTGAAATAAATATAAATCCAAGTTTAGAAAGATTGTAACCAATCTGCTTTAAAATTTGTGTTCACGTGAGCTTCCTAGCTTCTGCTGAAACAAAAAAATCATCAATGTCTATGCATCAAATCTTGATCCCTCCTGAAACCTCATGTGAAAGGCTGTAAGTGTCAAGTGACTATGGTTCACAGAAGCTTTGCACAAATATGCTTGGATAAGTTCCTGACTCTTAGTTTACCTTAAACCACCATTTTGAGGTTCATCCTAACGTAGATTCAAAGGAGGATGCTGGTCTGAGCACCAGGGAGAATCTGACAATTAGTAAAATAGTTTCTGAATAAACATAATGATTGAAGCCACGCTGGTAGTACAAACAAATAAAATTAATATGGGTAACAAAATTCCTTCAGTAATCTGTAAAGAATAATCGTGAAGGAAAATTGACTGAATAACTTCCTAATAATTTTTCTGTTATCCTGGACTAAACATACCTTGATACTACAGTGGTGGTATTTTTTCTAAAATATTATTTCTAAAGGCTATAATCCTATTTACAAGGTCGCTTAAGAAGCAGTAAGTGCTTTTCCTCACCGCTGTGATACCACTGTCCAGAGAGTTTTCTTTATAAGAGAGCAACTGTGTCCTCAGAGGCAAATACCAATGTATTAGAGACAAAAATTGTTCTAAAATTGTAGCTCATCCATATTCTGTTTTTCAACTCGAGCCTTATTTGTGTAAATTCATATATAGTCAGGTTACTTGGCCAGACTAGTTTCTGAAGGATCGCATGCCATGATAGAAAAGTGTTTACTAAGTAATTAAGAATATGGCTAGATGATCTTAGTAGAGTCTTCATCACCCCTTGGTTTGCCTGGGTTTATTCACTGATGGTTTGGGTTTTTTTGTTAGAGAAAGAAAGTAAAAGAGCAAATGTGTCTGTGAACAATGTCTCAAAATTTTCAGACTGTAAATTGTAACCAGTATTGTGTTGTGCCAGCGGAACACACAATTTATGCTGGATCATAAATAGAGCAGGAGTCTGTCAGTAATGCAGGCATCAAACAGGTGAATATACTAAGGAGTAGGTTCACGGCCTTGAACTGGCACTAAATGTGAACTGGAAGCTAGTGAAATGTATGAACTAATGCACGTATTGTTTTCTCAAGTGTCCTGGTAAGATGATAAGCTGTTGACTTATTTTATAGAAGGTGGAGCTTTTGTATTTCTTCTATTTTAATTACCAGCTAACATCAGTCTGCTCTGAACGTATTGCATGAGTCATTGTGAGGTGACTCCTCTGAGAAAAAGGATTATTTCTTGGCATTCCAAAGACAAAAGAAGACATTCTTTCACCCTTCAAACCCCTTTTCAAATCTAAATATTTAGCATTTAGCAAACTTGATCCACTGTGTTGCTCTGAACCACAAAGTTTATTTGAAAATGGAGGTGCCCATCCCTTCAGTAGAAGAAAAGGACAGCCTCCTGATTAATCTCACAGCTTCACTTAGGTCTTGCCTAAGTTTCAGTTTGAACCAGCTGCTATTCATTCCAGTCCTGGTAGTATTAATATATAACGGCATTTATTTCATGTCATTGATTTCTTCTACTGGAGACATACCATTCTCACATTGTTGACAACGGAAGTGTTTCATGTCTTCACCATTCCCGATGGCTCATCTATAAATGTAGAGAAAGGAAGGGAGGAAGGGAGGGAGCAGAAAGCATGGCCATACACTTTGTATGCCTCTGGAGGATGAAGGCAGTTGTTATAATGCTACACGGTTCACTTGTGCTCTTGAGGTCAACAATACCTTATCAAGCATATTAAAGTCAGCACAGAGGGCAATATTGAGACTGAGGTTTAGTTCCTGGTTTTAAAGCCTTAGAGAAATCTTAATGGGAATTTCTTCCCCAAGTCCTGATCCATCGCCTTCAGAAGTATACGTAAGCTACATCTATGTATTTTAATTTGTCTGTGTTATATTTTATTTGATTATCAAAACCTTGCTTTTTGATTTTTCAACAAAATTTCAAAACTTTATGTTCTCTCCATTTAAAGGGTTATGGAAGCTGACTTTTTACAGTATACTTTTAAATGTGGCTGTAAGTTAAAATTAGTAAGTCAGTTGTCTCATTAGATCACTCAGAAGCTCAGGTAGAGCTATGGCATCAGTATGAAATTGCTCTGACACTGCTTTATCTGGTTAATTAAAAAGGCTATCTGGGGGGTTCATGTCAACTTGAATAATGATGCATTCTTTCTGTACATATTAGAATTCTCCTTGAAAAATCTAGTAAATAGCATTGCCATGCTGAGATTGTAGATTTTATTCAGCAGATAGATCAGGTCTCCCATTTTAAAAGGGAAAGATATATGTTTTTCTTCAAAATAAAAGCAATTCTACTGAGAGAACTAAATTTACCTTTTTTACATTAATAATCTGCCAAATTTTACTTCCTTACCATTTGTATCTCTTGCAATTTTCTTTTTCACTGGGTGGAGTTGTTCCTTAAGAGTTCAAAATGTTCTTGATCTTTTTGATTAGGCAGCACTTTTACAATTATCTAATCTTGAAAGCATAAAATCTTTCATAATGTAACCTGATCTCCTTATTACTTTTATACACTACGAGCTGCATTTGTTCGGTCCTTATTCATATGGTCGATTACTAACTCATATATAAATCCCAGCAGCTTCTGTGGGATCATTTTTGTAAGTGCATGTAAGTAGAAAGTAGGTAATATGTAATTTTTTTGTATGTAAAAAAAAAATGTGAGTTGTTACTCTTTTATTGCAGAAGGTCTCCTATAGGTTTGTTACAGACCTTTTCTAAAGATCTTACAATAATGTTTAATTTTCTTCTCTAAAACGTCAATTTTCTTGAAGATAGCCATTTTCCATCCATTAAAATATTTAAAAAGCTTTTAAAGATTTTTTTAATCAATTAAAACCCATGATTTTACTGCAAATTGTATTGTACTAGATGACAATTTTAATTCTTTTGCTTTTTGTAAATAAAGGCAAATTAAAGTGAATTACTTTAAGAAAAAAGAAACAAGAGACAAGATGAGGTCTTAAAAAATTTTGAGAACTTGGAATTATTTAATATAGTTACAAGATTATTTGGTTTGGATACCTGTTACTGTCAAGTTAGAAACTAAACTACATCTGGTTATATATAGCAATAATATTCCATTTGTATTGAAGAAAGTTGTCATCAGTCTATATAAGTAATAATTAGTTTTCAGTATGTTTGTTTTGAATTTTGTACTGTAGCTGACTGGGAAGTGGAGACAAAGGAGAAAATACCATCTAACTGCTCCTGATGAAAGACAGCAAAACAGAAAAGGAATCTTTAAATTTTTGAGGTTTTATCTGCATTGCAAGCTACAGGGGTGAAGTCTATTTCTGTTACTCCACCTCCAAATCTCTAAAATTAGAGAGTTTGGAAGTCTGTGTAATTTCTTTCTATATTGATGCAATAGCATGAGGTGTTAGGAAATCTGTTTGCTGTGAAGTGTGCCAGAGGACTGATGGAGTGCCTGGTGTTGGAGCAGGAATAGGATAGACTGAAATTGAAATTTGTAACATTCTCAATGATATTTTGATATATCAAAGTCTGGAATATCAAGAAATGTGAGTTGTTATTATTTCAGTGCTTAGCCATGGCTTTGTTTCCCATGTGAAAGATGCAGTACTTTCTGTCAGTAGTAGAGTCATCGTTTTTTACTCTGGATTTTTGGTAAATAAGAACATTTTGAATCCAAAAATAAATAAATTTGTAGAAACCACCCTAAACCTATTTTGGCAAAAAAATTGCACCCTTGCTATCCACCAATACTAGGGACAGATTTTTATGAGTTTTAATATAATAGTTTCTAAGAATCCTTTGGTATCAGATCCTCTTTATCAGACTTTGCATTCAGCAAAGAACTCGCCAAGTCCCATGAGCTTTAAATTATGTTATTTACTAGCATTGTGCTGCTAAATCATTACATGTCTTCCACCTACCTTTAACTGGTGCTTAGATGATAAACTAAAGATGTTTAAATTATGTTTATGGCAGATCAGAGGGGAGTAAGATGAAGAAAAAGAAAGCAGAAGAGGAGTGAGACAGAGTACAACACTGCTGCTTTGATGATGAAAATGCTTTATAAATTAGGTCCATGTAATGTCTGAGTCTCTGCCATTTTCACACCATACATACTCTGCTCTTCACTGAATAACATGTTTGTTCATTATATACCATTCTTTGTGCTTTTGCTCCCCCAACTACTTTCCTCTGTGGTGGTAGCAATGCTCTAGCAGCTTGACAGTCTTTAACTTCCAGTTTTCTCCTATTTTAAGGAAATTCTTGAAGTATTGTGCAAGACAGAGGATTCAATAAAAAGCAAGTACTAACTGCTAGATGCAGCCCCTACAGACGTTGTTAATTCTAGACTTATTTTCATAACAAAAGGAACTACAGTGCAATAATTCCACCTAAAATGGAAGCCTCACAATCAATGGGCTATGCAGAGAATTCTTTCAGCTAGTTCCTTATTCCTGTATTAGTTTGCATGTAAACTTTTTCATTCTGTTACAGGACCTTGAAGAATCAAATCTTTTATACATTTTATTTAAACATTGTAAAAATATTCCATTTGCAATTTAAATTGATTACATCTCAAAGCGGAGAATAAAAGGAAATAATGATGACAGAAAGACTTGTTTAAAAAAATGCTGCAGATGTGGTGATGTATTATTCAAGGACAAACATTTCCTTTACGCAGTACAAGAATCTGATAGGTTCCAGAATACTGTCAAATTACTGCAGCAATGGTGTTGCAGTTGTAGTAGAACCTCACCTCTTTTTGCTGGACTTGCTTTTGCCTCCTCTATCTCTTTATTCATTAATTAATTAATTCATTATTCTTTATTCATTAATGTAGAAACGAAGTCTCCTGTGGACTTAGCATAACACTCCCCCCGCCCCATTTTCAGGCCACTTGCCAACACTTTCTAAGCCCTTAAGTGAATCTTGTACAGGAAATGCAATGAGACTCATCCAAGGTCGGCCAGATGATAAGACTTGCAATCCTTCTAGACTCCTCCACTCTAGACAAGAGTGAACACAAAGATAATGTTTCAGAAGCATAACAAGGACATTTGGAAGCAGGTGTTGCGGTAAAGAGCTGTTATTTTCTGGGCCTGCTAATGATGACTTTTGTTAGAAAGGTAAGAGATATGACAATGGAGTCATCATTTTTACCAGGACAGAAGCAAAGCCAGCTCCAGTAGACTTAAAGACACAGTAACATGACTGTCACAATCTCCTGTGGCTGTTGGCTTTTCTGTTATCAAATTGACTGTTATGGTGAAATACAACGCCTATTGCCATTTCAGGCAACGCTTCAGCGTTCGCTCTTTTCCCATAAAACTCTGGGTAATCTGCTTTTATGTAGAGAACCGAGTGGACTAACACTTTCCCACATATTTGCTGAAAGGTTCTCCTGTGGGCTTTATATGATCCATAGAAAATGAACACAAAATTCCACTCAGTTATCATTATGCATCATATGAGCAATATCCTCTAGGTCTTGATTTAACCAGGCGTTATAATAAGTCCTTCCTCGAAGGATAACCTAGAAATGGAGGTGTATCTACACTCAGGGTGTGTGAATATAAATTACACATGGCAAAGTGCTGTATTTTCTAGAGTACAAGATGCACATATTATTTATTTGTTATTTTATGCTTACTTCAATTGTTTTTATAATGAGCATTTCTAACTAATTTACACTTCAGAATATACAATCTGTATGAGTTTTAAGAGCATATTTTTTTGCTTCCATTCTTTTCAAAGCAAAAAGTTATGGCAAGCCAGTTTTGTATTATTACATCCTCTCAAGGGACCTAAGTAAAAAAATGTCTGTGAGACATTTCACTAAATCAGCAGTCAATGAGGCCACTCACGGTACATAAACCTTACTGTGTTCATAAGTCTTTTCTGGGTCAGGGCCGAAGAATGTATTCACTTGCCAGTACTGCCTTAAGACAACTTAACAAACAAAAGAATCAAGCACAACAAGAAAAGCATCATTCTTATGAAGACACTTGACATTCCCTGAAGCATCCACACCCAAAAAATCACTCCACGCTTGAAAAGCAGACTAAACTAAAAGCAGTTTAAATATGTTCTAGTAGGAGAAGTTCAAATATTTGCAAATATTAAGCAATTGTTCTATGTACTTCTAATTCACTTGGTTGCATTAAACTTGAATATGCAGAGGTCTCTCAGTATCACTGAGAAAACTGAAAACTTGAGAAGCTCTGAAACTTACTGTGTTCACTGAAAATGTGTAACTCTACATTCAGTAGGTCTGTAGTAATTCTAAAGATGTTGTTGTCTTTTCATACTTCATGTTCCTCAGGCTTCATACACAGTGTAATTAACCCCCAGTTGAGAACAACCTCTGTCGTTCATTCAATGCATGAATTCTATCAGTATATCTAACATACCAAGTGGATTGTGTTAAGAGTATTTGTATATTGTTACCAAATGCTTTTGTTTTGTACAGGTTTTTGTACTACAGAGCATACTAATTGGAAAAAAACCCTATGCACCAATGTTGCCAAGTTACATGTTGAAGTATTAAAGATATATAAAAAATTGATTTGTAATAGAAATGCTGAATCTAAAGAAAGAGGCTTAAATGGCTGCTTCTCTCTGTCATTTAAAAAGTAACTACATCTATAAAACTCCATCTGTTTTGATAGAGCATTCCATACATTCAACTTAACTGCTGAAACGTGCTATACTCTATAGCTGTTTTCACCATTGAGCTTAAGCTATACGTTCTTGTGATGCTTAGAATACTTTTTTCTGATTGCCTTTAATATTTCTTATTGTGATACTGGGAGACAGATGAAAGAACTGGAAAAGAGAATCTCTTGAGTTCTCTTTTCCATTCTTCAGCTTACTTAAGTGGCTTCTCTGCAAATTACTATTTAGCATCCCACAATTTAAGAGAGTAGTTTTGCAGATACCTAATTGATGACATGAGATTTGGAAAGGGTCTGTAAACTGCTTTGCAAGGCTTGCATGTTAGCTACAGCATTTTAAATGCAAAAGTCCTATACTAAGTATTGGGAAACATTTAATTGTGTTTTATATATTTCATGGCATTTAAAGAACTGCTGTTTCTGTTGTGGAAATGCCATGTAAAGTCCACTGAATTCAATATAGGTGGTATTTTTATATTTCACCTGTGTAGGGATTTGTTCGATGGTTTCTTTTGTATTCAGATTATGCTTCCACTTGATTCTTCCCCTCCAATTGCCTGCCAATTATCTGTGACACAGGAACTCGTGTTTATAGAAAAGTGGGAAGGAAAAGTTTATCTAATGTGACAGAATCAGGATATAGTTGTGTTCTAGGTTCATCTTCAAAATTCTGCTCTCATGGCTATCTATGGCCAGCAGCTGTGCCTATAGAGTCAAATCCTCATTCCCATGTCTGCCTCTCTGGGGTATGTTGGTAAGCGCATATGAACAGAATATATTTGAATAACGTTTGAAAAATATCCTTGGGACATTTAGACATGTATTGTTGGAGAGATGATAGTGGCTCTAGACCTGTTCCTACATAGTTTTGTACATAAAACTACATCTCTCCCTACAGTATTTCAACATTTACTGTCTCGGATCAAGATAAAACAAGATAAATATTTTTATTTTTTTTCTCTTGGAGGTTAGATTATTCTATTTATCTTCCTTCAAGTGGAAGAGAAAAAGAAATGCAAGATCTCTTAGTCAACATCTATAATTACTAGAAAGCTGAATGAATACTGTTTAAAATTGTATATGAATACAGTCTATTATTTCTAAGTTTTCTGCTACTTGCTGATATGATACTACATTGTGCTAATGCTGTTATGAACAATTCATTTCACTGATGGGCAATGGCTGCATAATTTAATAAGAATACATAAATACCTAAATTAATTTTAAACCTGTAAATGTGTGCATAAACAGTTAATCTGGGCAGCATGAGAGAGTGCCTTGTGAGTGCTTCTCTGACAAAACACAAATAGTAGTTAATCTATATGCAAAACTGAATTTACCAGGAGAAGAAACAGATAAATTTGGCTATAATCATGGCTTATTTAGGGAAAAGTAAACTAACTGATCATTGCTCTTGGGAAATGCTTTAATGGAAACAAAGGAGTATTAATTTGATCCTTCAGGAGTCGTTCAGTTACTAGTTAACACAAGGGCTATCCAGTAACATAGTATTTATCATTAAGTTATACGCCAGATTTTCCAGACACTTAATGCCTGGGGTGGGAATGTAATTCAGAACATTTCACTTCAAAAGCAAAGGCCATTTACCCATTTAAACAAAAGGAGGATGTTTTTAGTGGGTAGCAGCACAAATCCAAGGAGACTTGGCCAGGCGTTAGAAACAGCTGAGAACATGACAAATTTTGCTCAAAAACCACCTACATTTGTCATTCCATGAGCTGTAAGGAGAAACTACTTTGTTCACGATTTTTAACCTAAAATTATTTTGCATGTGTTCTCCATGAGAACCAGGAAAGGGTATAATCCTCTCTTAAATTTTGCCATTGAAAGTGAATGTTTCTTATTTGATATATCAAGTTTAGTCAACAGTCTAAATGTTTTGAAAGAGTATTATTTCAAAATTTGAGCTAACACTTTTAAGCAGTTGGTTTACACCTTTGAACAATGCACATTCAAGTGTGTTTTTTCTGTATTTTTAATCCGTTCAAATGGAACAGATAATGAGAAGTTCACTCAATTCAATTTCTCTAATTAATAGGTAAATAAGTGTTGTTTAAAATGATACAGCAATTGAAAACACTCAGTAAGTTTTATTTTATGAGCAGTGGTTGATGTAACGATCAAGATTTCTTCTCCTTCTATGAATCAGTATTTTAAAACTTTCCCAAAAGAAGAGGAAAACATGGAAGCCTCCAACTACTTTTCACACTAACTTCCATTTGAGGTCTCTTGAGGGAGAGAGGACCTAGGAAATTTGTGGCAAAAAAATTTGCTCTGTTCTAGCATGTCACTGGAAGTTTTTATTCCAAATATCAAAAATTGGTGACAGTTATTGATTGAGTTCTGACTTAACTCACCTCTTGAAAATAGGTTTATGAATATTTTCCAAAACTTTGAAAATAATCATCTCACATGAGGTGCTTCTGGCATCTGTAAACGACACAGAAAACCAGGCTACATTCCTTATGGGGTTTTTGGTTGGTTGGTTGGTTCCTTTCCAGAGCTATTCCACAGGGTGACATAAAGGAGACCACACAAAACTGACACAGATTAAAGATTTTAGACCATTATAATGATTGTGAGCAGTTTTTGTGACATTCTGTACATCCTTTTATCTTCCTCATAGCTTATGGTTAAAATCTCTCACAGAATGCTTGCAATTTATGTAATGAAAACCCTACGTGCTTCAGGAACAATAGCATTGCATCTCCACAACTCATTAGGAAGTAAAAAAACATACATTCAAAATAATGTGCAAGTAAAACTTGCATTTAAAACCATATTGCTACATAATTATCCTGTTTACAGTCTTTCCTACAGCTTTTCTCACAGAAAAATGTAGATTTGGATTCTAAATGGAATAAAAAATGCCAGAAAGCTTTGGCAAAAGGATGGTTGCTGCATACTTAGGGATATTGGCATGGAGAAAGAAATGTGTTTGTAATTAGGGAAACACAGAACAGTTCTGATTACGTCTAAGAAAAGCCAAATAGAGTAACTTTCTGAAGGACAGACCATGTAAGCTTAAGTGGATGAAAATGCAGCTTCCACTAAAGTAGTTAAAGGAAGTACACAGGTTCTCACAAAGCTGCTTTAACAGACCACCTATTTCACAGTCCTTCTATAATACAATTTCTAGATTTGTTCTTGAATTAACACATACACATTATTTGTCCTGCGAGATTCAAAAAGGTTTGACCAGTTTTCTCTCAAAATCTGTGAGTTAAAAAAAGCCAGAAAAACATTCTGCTGAAGATAGTGATAATCAATCTACTGAACTCAGTGGGCACTAAATAGACATAATTGACTATACTGTGTTTTTAAAAGTGTCCAAACACTGTTTGATTTGGAGAAAGATTTAAATGGAGAGTAAAGTGCTGCCTCTTCTGCTCAACAGAAGGTTTTCCTATCTACCTGACCCTTGGAATCCAGGCACTCTGTCTGACTAGTTAGTGTTGGACTGTTTAGTTTCACACACTTCGACTTTGAGCCCAAAAAATTCTAGAAGCTAACTGGTGAACTTAGAAAACTAAAGCAACGTAGGTCTGCTGAATTAATGATGCCACAGAAATGTCTACATAAGGATTATCCCTGCAAAGCACAAATTCTGATTGAGTGATGTTGACCAATTGCCTTTTATATCTGACCAGCAGGCAGGCTGTATGAGACTTGTGACTGCACAGAAACCTGCATTTTGAGATGGTTTGAGAAAGCTAAAGCTTCTGAGTGAGTTCCTGGTAGCATTCTCTGCCTCGACATGAGACCATATTTTCATGGCACGCAGCACTAACAGATGTGGTACTACAGTTTAGTTTACTATGAATAGCCAAGTTTCATCAAAGCACTATTATTGTCAGAAAATGCCTGGACAATGTTAAGACCTTGACTTTTCAAAATGTAGTACTCAGGCCTGACCTCTTCCAATTACCGTTTTTTCTAATGATTATCTTACCATTAAGAATTTCAGGTCCCTATTTGTAAGGGTAGTGACCAAAAAGCTTCTGAGCCCTATGCCTGGGGTACCTCAGAGTCTCACTTGTTGTCAAATGGGCAAATAAATGAAATCATTCTTTTTAGAAACACTGAGGGAGCCAAAGGAAAATGAAGATATTTCAGTAAAAAAAAAATAGAGCCAGTGTTCTTAAAAGAGGTCCATGTCAGCACCTGTAACAGCTCTAGAATTTTAACTCATTTTCATAAGAAAAACAATCCCATTCATCTTTATATAAATGCAGAAGAAACATTCCGGAGCAAATGGCAGCAGAAGTGGAAAGGGAACAAGACTGAAATTCTCATCCAACATAGGTGTTTGCTTTGTATATATATTGAAGTCAAGCAAGTAGTATTTCTTTCCCTGGAAACAAACTGTGTCTTAAAAAGGTCTTGAAACACCTTTTCCTATCTCCTTCAGAACCACAGTGTATTCAACAGCATACCTAAAGGGATGCACCAACCCTAGATATTAAATCCCCAAATCCCCGTGTGCATCCTTGTGTGAACTTCACCTGTGTAAGTCATTCTTGCTACAAATTAAGGACTTATACATTGACATTAGGTACCAAACCTGCAATCATGTTTGCTAAGCGCAGGAAACTTTTTCTTTGGCTGATAAATTTGTCACGACTCCCTTGAAGAATGTCATGGTATGTAAGCATATAATTTCAAGAAAAAGCTATTATACCTTAGGTATATTTCTTTAAAACATTCTCCTAGGGTTTTCCTCATGCATGCCATATGCTTATTTCTCATTGCAAGTCTATCCAGCATTGCTGGGCACAGAGTGCTCCTAGTTCTCCACCTAGAAAGGAGAATCATGGATGTAAGCACAGCCCTTATACTGCTCTTCTGAGTGCTACAAACCAGACAAAATTTGTGACATGTCGGGACTATTGTAGTTTAACCTCTGTGTTGAGAGAATCTTTTGTACTCTGTGTGATCATAACTTATCTGTGGAAAACATCTTATTTTTAGGTTTTTTGAGGGTTAACTGTACAATATATGGCACACTTTACTGATATTTTTCTCATTCTGTAGCAACCCTAATGTTAGTTGGTGGAATTCTCACTACGTGATATAAAGATCAATTGGTATAAAGATGTTTTTCCAACAGCTTGTGATTACTTTAAAGGATATACTGTAGGGCATTTGTCTGGAAGCAATTAAATGCTAATATAAACTCACTGTTTATTTTAATCAGTCGATCATACTAATTTCTTTCTCTCAGTATTTTTCTTTTGTTTTATTTTTTTGAATCTTAACTGTCAATAATGGCTCTTGGCTTTTCCTCTTTCTTTTCCCTTCACAGATCAAATCTTTTGGATCTTACAGGGTTTTCAAGCAATGTTCTGACATACATTCAACATTTCTTTACACTGCAGTCTTCCTATTTTCCTTTTGTTCTTGATTCAAGTACAGCTAGGTTCACTTTAGTTATTTACAATATACTTAAAAATAACTTAATGTGAGTGTAGTTAGCATAATTTTATTTTTTTCCTTCTCCCCCAGATCTTCAATAACTAAAACAATGCTCACAGTTTACTGAGATCTGAGTTGACATAGGTCCAGATTTAAATGTCAGATGTAGAAAGAAGAGTATCATTTAAATTACAATCAATCTACTGTTCTGTGATGAGGATGTTCTGATTTTCGAATGCATATATTGAGAACTGTTGACATAGTGAATAAAATGCATGATCCTTTCCAAAACATTTAATCTCTTCATTATATGCTATTCCATTTTGTATTAGTTCTTTTTAATAATGTAAATGGATACATGCATAAAAGCAAAGTATGGACAGTTGAAATGGCTATTGCAACCATTATTCAGAAAAAAGTATACTCACCACTGCCTTTAATAGACCTTTGCCTGAAAAAAACACAGAAAAATAAAATCCTTTTTATTATGACTTGTAAAATCTTGGAGTCTGGTCCTTAAATCTTTCCTCACTTGCAAGAATAAGTACTGAGAACATAAATTGCATCAAACTGACGGATGCTGCAGAACATGTTCCTCCCTGTTTCTTTAGTGCTTTGAAACAAAATGAAAACACTGCCTCTAAATACTTCTTTCTATCAGTCTTTAGTGGCTGATTAAATATTTGTGTGGTTCAGTAGCAGTTCTGTAGAAGCAGGCTCAATGCTCAGAAATTCACTGAAGTGCAAGACAGAGTCATGTTGTGGCGAACTGTTGTTAAATTCTGCTTATCCATGAAAAGGTATGGAGCAGTATGTACGGAAGCACCACCTCTTAGATAAAGATACAATTTATTTTCACTAAGAATATCTTAATTTGCAAGTACTCTATAAACAAAACCAAATCCAGTGTGTGAGATTTTCACATTATTTTCTTCCCTCTGGATATGATTATTGGCATTACTTTTAACAACTTCTTAGAAAAGTTCTATGCAGTTTGTTTTTGCAATGTACAGTATGCTTACCAGGAGTGACTTCTTGCTTACAAGATTACTGTCTACAATATAGGCCAGGGAAGGCAAATGCATTCTAACTTGGAAATTTTAAGAAAAGCTGTACTGGTTTACTGCTTTATGACCTTCATTATGGCCTTAGAATTGAAAGATCTTTCTGAACTCCTACCCATCTGCTCTGAGTAAAGCAAATGTTTGTGCTGCTGCTCTCCATAATCCCCTTTTCCTTTCTCCCACATCTGCTACTGACCAGGACTTTTCTTGATTGTTACGGAATGCTTAGTTTGAAAAGAAACAACAACTTTAAAATGAGAAGATGTCATTGTTATTAAAACATTTTACTCAGACTCAAAATTAGGGTTCAGGAATCTTCAGATTCCCTCAGTGATTTTGGGCAGATGACTGAATCCATCCATGATTTGTCTCCTATTTGTAAAAGGGACTAATAATGTTTATTTTTAGGAAAAAAGTATTATTGCTTATTTTGACTGAAAGAATTTGTTCATTGTGTAATATGAGGAAATAATATTGTCTCTTGAGGTTTCCACACACTGTGTATAATGAATATATTTTAAAAAGTAAGAATACTGTGTCAAAATGCTTTAAAATTAAATTATATATGAATTACTACCTTTAGTTTTTGAGTATATTGGACCTGCTGTTTCAGAGTTTGTAGACAGTGAAATAGTAAAGTTGTTGAATAAAAAATACTAAAGCTTTTCTGCACTTCCATTGAATGCTACTAAGCTCTATGTACTGTATTCTGTAAGTGCTGAACATAGGAGCTCTCCTTACTGTAATGTTCATTTGGAAGGCCAAATGTCTGGAGAGAAAACTTATTAAGGCTTGCCTGTGTGCGGAAGCTTCTATTGGTTTAATTATATAAATCAGATTTATATGACATGTATAAACACTACACTGTACTGTATCTTGGCAGGCACATGTTATTCAATTTGCTTCCAAGATTTCAGGTTGCTGAGTGTCACATATTGCATGAAAAAAAAAGGCAAAAAAATTGCAACCCCTTCCCCCCAGACCCGTAGGTCCAGTGGTACTGAACCCAGGCATATTTGGCTTTAGGATTTCTGGGCTTTTCTTAGCACTTTGCCAAGTGGAGCAGCCTTAAGTATTGATTCAGAGGAGAGCTTGTGAACCTAAACAAGCATGTGCAGAAGTGGCTTAGCTTGTCAACACACTGTTTTGAAGCAGATCTTACACCGCACCTTCTTGCTTCAGTCTAATGAATGAGAAAGACACAGATCCTTTGAATTAATAGCTCCTGCTTTCAAAGGAGTTGTTTATACATCAGAGTAGACATTCAGTGAGTTGTTTAGAGATACTTACGGTACGGAGATATTACTTGTTGCAGATGATGGGAGGACACAAAGGTCACTTGACTTCCGGAGGCCTGACCAGTTGTGTTGATAACAAACGTGCCATTCTAGGATTGCATACAAATACAGGATGACCAGAACTGGCTGCAGAGTTTCTACATGAAACTATGTGAGAAACTTATTCTATCTCCACTTTCAGAGGAAACTTTCAGGGGAACCAATACCAGTATCAAAGGGGTGAGATTGCATTCACATCTCTGGCTGCTTCAGACACTGTTGGTGCATTGCAAACCGGTTTGGTTTCAGCAAGTCAGCTGGCAGGGTATGGCAGTGGCAGTAAAGGTTTGTGAATGGACAGCTGGCCAGTGCATACTGCATCTCTAAAAATGTACTAGAAATAACATCTAATTTCAGGAAAAATTTACAAATACAGTAGGATCAAACTGAACTGCGCTCATACTTCCCTCCTTCGGGTGGGTGGCGTGTATGACACCTATGAAGGGAACATTCGTAGGTCATGCAGGACTGCAGGTGGATGAATATGGGTGTAAGACATACTGGTAAGGTGGACAGCAACAGCAGCAGGCCGAGGAAGTTTCATGGTACCAACAAGGGCAAGCAAGTACTTTATTTTCTCCCAGTAACACAGTATGCAGAGTCTTATTGTCTATGATTGTACGCATGGCAGGTGAGAGGAGGGTATCTGGAGTTTCCCGTTCCTGTCAAAAATTCATTGTTTCTGACCTGGCTGCAGAATGTGGAGAATAGGAAGCTGTAAGGGTGAAATACGTGTGGTTGGGGCAGGGAAGGTAGCTCATAAGATAAATGGAAGTGTTGATACAGGCAGTGCCTTAATACCATAGCACCATATGACCATGTTACATATTCCCTAGTTGCAGCTTGTTGCCCCTCTTTATGCCCATTGCAGTTAATTGTAGTTGAAAATAGAAATATTATCAGAGTGTATATACAGCAATGTGAAATGTGATGGCTTTTATTTGTTGTAAATAGTTTACTTGAGTTATGAAATGTCTTTTGTGCCCTACTTCATAGTCATTTTAATTTTAAGATTTATTTGTCCCAATTCAAGGGACATACTGAAATACAGAAGGCTGAAAAAGCTGGTTTTAATTTTGTTTAGTGACAGATTTTTCATTGTTTTAATTGATTGTTAAGACTAAATTCTATGCATTTGAAATTAGACCTGTATTTTCTAGGAGGAGCTTCAACCTGCTCCAATTTAACATCATATAGCAAACTCCAGCCTTCTAAAAATGCCCATTTTATGGTCATGATTAACTCTTCTTTATTCTTTACTGCAGCACCTGCCAGGAGTTGAGAACTGCAAGGAATGTTCTAATCTGTGATTAAATGTGTTGCTGCTTTTCATTCTTCTTTCCTGTTTGATTACGGTTTCCAAAAAAAACCCCACCAATCCAAAACTTTCCAAGGGGAAAGTATGAATACTTGCTTTTCAGGAAAATCCATCTATCGTAAATGCAAATCATTCTCTGTATTGAAAGCTCTTATGTCGCTGTGCAAATGCACAGAAATTAGTTATACATCTCTGCATCAAGGCTGAGGCATACAATTATTTTTTCGAAAGTCCACAGGATGGTCCTTTGACACCATGTACAGAGTACATTTACAAATCCTTTATCAGTCTAGACCTTTTCTTAAATATTTTTAGCTTATGCAACAGCATCTGGCTTAAAACAGGAAACAGGCTTATAACTAAACGACTTTTGCAATAAATATTTAAGACTGTATATACTGAAATGTGACACCACATCACTTCCTGGTATGCAGCCTCTTATGCTCAGTTTTATTTTGGCAGATACAAAATATCACAGAGACATGATAAATGTAAAGTCCTTCTCAGAAAAGAAATTAAGTTCTAATATCACTTTGGAATGCTACAATCTTAAGGCAGGATTTCTGATTTTATTGAATTGCTGTTTTTTAGGGGTGATTGTTTTATTTCCAAAGGTAATCTGCCTTCATGTTTACTTACAAGTTTGACCTAGTCTACTCCCTCTTCAGCCAATGGGAGCTTTGCTGTAGATTTCAGCTGCTAATTTGTATTACAGGAATGTGTAATACAAATAGTGTAAACTCTCTTATTTCATGGGATATATACAAGCTTTAAGAAGATATGCTAAGCAAAAAGCATAGTTATGTTATTCTGGAATTCAGTGTTGGGGAGGAAGAATTATAGCATATAAGTAAATGATTGGATTGACGATTGACATGTTTGCTACATATATACCTTTTTTTTTAATGTCCTTTCTCATTTGTGTATCCTTATCCCATGCTTATATTTGTCTTTTTGTTCAGAATATGAACTACATATGCCTGCTGTTCTATTTACTCTCCCTCTAGCTGGCCCATTTCAGCTAAGCAGCCTGGGATGTTCTACCCCCTTTTCACTGGTCTCAGATGGACTTCTGTCTTATTCAGAACGTTGCAGCGGGTAGCAGTAGGCATGGTAGAAGCCAGATTGAAAGCGTGCAAAATCTTCTAGATCTCAAGGCCCCCAGACTGGGTCCTCCAGACTTTGGCATGTCTAAGAGATCATTGGGTAATCAGTTCTGGTTAATATTAATGAAGGTTTTAGTAATAAATAAATAATTTAATGTCTAATAAGAACTTAATTTTGTACTTGTTCAGCACGGGAGGGATTTTAAGTATTACATTCTGTTAAGTGGACATTATAAGAGGCATAAAGAGATGTAGGCCTGCCATTGAGGTATTCCTAAGACATAGATATACCCCAGATAAGAAAATGTTTGAGAACAGTTGCCCACAAACTGAGTGGGCTACTTGAAAGGGAGCAAAGGGAAAATGAGAGGAGAGGCACGGACAGTTCGAAGGAGGTTGTGTGCACAGCGCATCTGAGGCTAAGAGCAGGGGAGGGGGCAACATGCAACAGAGCAGAGTAAGCTCTGACATAGTAGGGCTCTCAAGTATGAGTAGTTTTACCCAGACCTGTTGTTCTGCCCCAGCTTACTTAGATTGAGTCCCACCTACCTCCCACAGACCTAGGAGAGATGGAAGTTGTAGGAAAAATTCATTTCTCTTTCCTCCACAGCTGGTGGGCATGATGAGAAAAGAGTCAGGGAGAGCGCTAGAGGATGACAATTCCCTCCAATCCAGAATGCTTTACAGCCCTGTTCACTTGCACTTTCAATTTTGGGTAGTTTAAGCTTAGGTACAAGTATTTTTAGGAGTAATATTTCCTTTATGGTGTTTCTAAAGAGCATCACTTATATAATCTAGGGAATGCATGTTGTTAGCTTTGTACATCTAAGTACACTGATAACAGCAAGTAGGGATAGATATGCAAGGTTACAAAATAGTGTCTAGGTATTCTGATGTTCTGATAAAACATTCTATTAGATTTATTCAAAACTATATGAAGAATTTACTGTGCATTTTGATTAAAAATGACAGCCTTACTTAAAATGGTAACATTTTATCAGTATTGGTTTAAGCTGTAAGGAGTTCTGAAAAGTTTATAATCTCTTAAATTTTTTCTTATCAAAAGCCAATGTTAACTGTGATCATATTGATTTGATTCTTAGCATGACACAGTTTTGACCCAAATTTTGAAAATGAGTAATAATTTCTATGAAAATTAGCACTGGAAAAATGAAATATTTTCAATTGTCCTGTGTTTCTTGTTCAGACCAAACTTGCACTGCAGTCAAAAAAGACCTACTGAGCTTATCTGTGATGAAAAAACACTTTCTGGATACATGAATCATTAAGTAGAATATTTTAAAATTATATTTCTTTTTATCCACAAGAGGAACTTGTTTTTCCAGCAATTGAAAAGAGGAAAGAAGTCAGTGTCACAATTAATTGTTATATACCTTTCCATCAAATTTTAGCAGATTTGAGCTTGAACACTGCCCTTTTCTTGCTCCACGCTGGTCAGATGATAAGGATTAATTTGCTGTGACCTATTTGTTTTGACCTTACTATGACCTTTAAGCTTTTTTATCCCTTTTCCTGACACTGTCTGTCATCTACCTTGGGCAGCCAAGTATAACTTCAAAGCAATGTTCTGTAGGATACTTAGTTTTATAGCATGGTCATTCATTCCAGCACATAAAAGGTCATTTGCCTATAAACATTGCTCCTGAAAATAGGAGTAAAATGGGTCTGTTTTAAGCCTCCCAGGTTATGCCTCTGGGTGAATGTTTCAAAAGGAAAAAAAGGGGTGGCACACACTCTTTCAACTATTTAATTCTATTATTTAATTTAATTCCTGCAGGAATATTAGCAGAAGAACCTATGTATATATGATATAAAAAATGTCCATTGTGTTGTATTTCAAGAGACTGAGCTTCATGCAGTTTCAATTGTGTTTAAAGCCATTTTACTGCTAAGTTTTCACACTTCTGTTGGAATGTTTTAATCCATCTCTGATTATTAAATATGAGCCAGAGGTATCAAACCTGTAGAGTTCACACCTGGCTTGGGCACTTATATGTATTCCAGATTGGTTTTGATCCGTAATTTTTTCCCCTCTCATCTTTAATGATTCCACATGCACTTTATAGGGCTTCTCTGACCACTCTGCTTGCATGTATTAATTATAGCTAGAATTGAGCATTTTCCAGTGGGTACCATTTGACACAGTGATTTTTCTTTCCTTTCACCATGGCAGGTGACAGTTAGTTCTAGCTTCTGCAAGCTCCATATCTTACTATTCAAGAGGAGCAGAAATGAGAACTTCATGTTGGTAGTGACGGAGACTCCTAACTTTCAAGTGAGATGCAATACTCTAAGCATAACAACCCAAACTATTGATCTTAAAATTGTGACGTTGTATGCACAAAGAGCTATGTTGTAAGAATAGTGAGATAATGGCAGTGCCCTAGCAGCTAAATGTCTGTCTTTGTTCCAGGTTTCTATGCCAAAATCACGACGATATAATAGAACAACTCTTACTAACAGCATCTTGGTACCGTGATTAATGCAGCTGTCCCAGACTCATGCAGATAAGATGTTCGTACACTCACATAAAGTATGCCCACATGCTCTCCCATGCTCCCTCATACAACCCCTCACCACAAACCCTTATCAACTTGTTTTACTCATCTCTCTATTGAGCTATAGATTAGAGGCCTTTCTATTCTAAAATTCCTGTTTGTTTCACAAGGAGTCTTGGCTATACCAGGAATATAGGAACATCCTCTTAGGTCCCAGTGCAGCAGAACATTTAAGCATATGCTTAGCAGTTTTAAGTTCCAGAAAAGTAAGAATCTAATCATGTGTTGAATCTGAGCCAGAAAATACAGCACAAGGCATGTGTAAGTAAGTGCAAACAGTTTGCTCAGGTTTTAAGGGTATGTTGAATTTTTTTTTTTATCGGGAAATGCCGTATAAACAGAGCCAGACTAAGTTTTGGGCACGGATAATCAGAACAATCTGCAACGGCTTCCCGTCTGTGGCTAATGGGATGTTTCTCCAAGATTTGTCACCATGGCAAATACTTTTTAATACACAAACATTTGCTGCATTGAAAATCCACCCACTCTTGTTGAAAGATGGCCAGGTTTTGTAAAATTGCATTCCAGCTACCCTGCTGATTTTTAAGATAAGCCCTTTCGGTTAACATTCCATGTGTCTAACAAAAGATGTGTGAAAAGCACAGTTTATAAGAACACTCATGGAATCTTTACAGTTTCACTGTTCTCTAATGAGAAAATGAAGTTAAAAAGTCTTCTTGTATGTACATGCATGCAAGCATGCAAACACAATTTTATTCACTGTTTTTATTTTCCGTTCCTTCCCAGCCCTCAAAGGGACAAGCCAGTAACTCCATGCCAAGTTTCCATCTAAACTTGACTTCCCAGTTCTGGCAGGCATTCTGTGAACATCTCGTGTATTAATGAGAGAACAGTCTTTGAGGTTTCCTTAGTCTTCACTGAGGGAGATGCATATGCTAGGTAATAAGGTATCTATTTAGTCTTTTAAAATAATCGCTCTTAACTTTTCTTCTTGCTTAAATATGAATATATAGTAGAGTAATAAAAATCTGTGATGTTCTTAAGCGCAATGCAAATTAAATAAAATCTAGACATTTTCCCTCCCACTATGGCTCTAGGAAGAATGATCTGTCCAGGGAATATTTTTCCAAAGTTTTCTTTCTTTTTTTTCTTTTTTTTGGCTAACTGTAATCCTTTTATGCTTTTTAGCAAAATTCCTCGGCAATTTCTTACTGTATATCTTATTCTTCTGCCTTTTTATAAAGTGTTTACTTCAGATCTGACTAAAGGGTTAGACTCCCTTAATTTTATCTTGCAAAACACAAGAGATAATCTGATACAGGCCTATTCACATTCAAATGCTTCACACTTCCTTCACAATAAAAAAAAATGACACATTTACTAAGGCATCACTGGTACATAAAAGGTACTGATCCTTACATGGCAAGCTTCTCCAAATTTCCACAAAAATACTTTCGTAAAATTCCTGGAAAATCTCCAAGAGAAGATGCCATGTGAATGTAAACATAAATCCACACAGTCCTTGGATATGGTACTTGTTATCTTCATTCTTTTGAAGTATTATCAGAAATGTCTCAAACAGAAAAGATAATAAATTACACTGCTCACCCTATGAGGTCACTCCATGAGCTCATACTACATAGGAAATAGAATTTTGAAGCCTGACATCCAGTTTTTAGGACTAATGTCATTTAAATTTTTATAGGAAGCATGATATTATGTTTTAAAAGCTGTTGTATGGTTTTAGACTCATTGGTTTGAGATTTATATTCACTGAAAGGAAAAGAAATCAAAATTTCACTTGAAAATGGGAATGTATTCATAACTAACATAATGTTCTCAAATTTTGCCTGAGTAAAAGCAGACATGGTCTAGAACTGATTTTAAAAGACCAATGTTTTTTACATTGGGTGGTTGTACTACAAAGTATTCTTAGTAAGCTTATAATTCCAACAGCTGAGGCTGCTTTGGCAGCATCCTATATTTTACAAGCACGGCAGAGGGAGATTTGTTCATTAAACAAGTATTCTCCCCTGGCTGTGCTACTTCTTCTCAGATGCCAGCTATAGTGTGTCCCTCATGCCCTAGGATCCTTACTCATTATTCTGGGCTTCTTGGCGGCCCATTCACTGCCATTTTTAACGCTACCAGTAAAGTGCCTTCAATGGAACTACTTCATATGATTTCAGCGTCTATTAATTATTTGCTGCACTGGGGTGGAAAGAGAAAAGTGGAGCTGCAAAAGTGATAAAAATAGTGGATATTTTGAATTAAACATATTCTGGAGCAGAAAAATATTTGCTGTCCAGCCAGGTCAGAGCACAAAGATCTTGATTCAAAGCCCATTTAAGTCAAAACAAAGATTCTTGCTAAAACTAGTGGGTTTTGGATGAAAACCCAAACATAGTGGGAAAAGATTCTTGCTTTCTGACATGCACACAGATGAACCAGGAACAGGAATAAATCCCCCGGGATTCAATTTTAGCCAAAACTTTAGTGGCAGAAAAGATTTAGAATGAAACATTGTTTCTTTGTGGAAGAAAGTTGATGCTCTAAATAAGATAATTTAAAAGATACTGAACTGATGACTTTACAGGTCATCTATGAATTTATGCGTATAGCCTAGATCTCATAAGGTAGACTGCAAAGTGTCTCTGTATTAGCTAGATGCTGGCAGGCTGGCTTCTGTGGCTAAATTCTGTATTAAAGCTTGTGAGAAGTTTACTTTCCCAATTCAGGATGGAGATTTCTTCCAAGAGAAAGACTATAAAAGTGTAACAGGAAGTAAGTCAGTGTAAAATATCGAAGTCTTTTAAAATATTTAAATAACATTAGCACTGTGCTGAAATACTCATTTCCTAATTGCGTAGCACACAAAATCTTGGTCTTGCTAAGGCCTCCAATAAATTGAAAGCAGACTAAAACAAGCTTTCATACAAGAAACATCTGGTTATTTAAGTTTCCTTCTTTTAATACTAATTTTAACAACTCCCAAACGTGGATGAATATACTACCTTATACTTTTGTTTAAAGTTCATTTCCTGTCCCTGGGATATTCGCTGACCTTTTAATGCTGGCCATTTTGCTTTCCACTTTCTTATTCCTATTCTCATTGACTTCATTCCATTCTTGACCTCTCTTCCCCTCAAGAAAATTAAATGCAGTCCAAAACATGTTGGACACCAATTAGTTTTACAGCTCGTCTTACCTCCCCTCCTACTGCATTCTTCAGTTCATTGAGTCCACTCCACTTTTATACTTTCAGTCTTCACAAAAGTTATAGCCCCACTGCAAAATAAACACTGCTGGCATGAAATTAAAGCCTTTTTCTCTGCTGTTTTCCTCCTGCTAACCAATATCAACAAAAAGTGATCACTAGACACACAAGGAAAAATATGATTAGCTTCTACCTTCGGAAGAAAAAAAGCTTTCTTTCTTTTCCTGTAGTTATAATATGACAAGAGTTTTATGGCACTTTATAACAACAAATCTTGTCTAAACAGAAAATAAGAATAAAACTTTTTGTATATTGTAATTTACTTGTTTATCTTTAATTATTGAGGTGTTGGAACAAGAGAGAACATATTTTTATTTGTTATGAGAAAGCATATTCTCTCTTGTAATTTAAAGGCATACTATGAAATATAAACATACAAAATTTAAACATAAATTATGATTCTACTTATATTTAAAGTTATTATTTAAAAATTAGACATATTTTGCACTCTCACACTAGAACAAATCTGCCATTTCAGTGTGGTTATCAGTAGGATCATGCCTAACAAATCTTTTGTTATTGGCCTACCCCCTGATTCAGCGAGGCACTTGATCAGTACGTATATAGCAAGGTTCAGAACATTGCTGGCTGGCTGGAAACCACTTCTCAGCTCCTGACATATGTTCCAAAGTAGAAGACAGGCATTTATTTAAGTATCTTTCTGAAGTACACTTAGTGACAGTATGGCTGTCAGGCAAAATATTGTAGATAAAATACCTGCCATTTTGTTTTTCTATATGCAGCCACAGATCATATGCGCTAATGATCAAAATTTTCCTTTGACTTTAGTATTGCAAGACTGGACATGAAGCGTGTGTACATGTGAACTGTCTTGTATTTTTAGAGGTATATTTTATACGTTATGTTATGGATATATTTAGAAATATATTTCATACATATCTATATACGTACAATAATATTTCTGCCCAGAAATAGCAATGGCTTTTTTTAAATCCCTCTTCTTAATGATACTTGCGAACCATCCTGCTTCAGAGCTTATATCTAGCCTAAAGCAACCTGCTTTTTACTAAGAGAAAAACTACAAAACTGGCAATGGTTGTTTTTCATAAAACTCCTTGTTAAAATGAAAAAGTTAATGATACACACTTTAAAGTTTTTATTAATTTGTGAATATGTTATATTCAGTTGCTTGGATTGATCTGAAGAGTGTGAGGAAAAACAAGAGTCCCCTCTTCTCGCTTAAAGTTAATCATCCTTCCTTTGGCTGTAAACAAATCTTATCACCAGGAGCCAGAGAACACAGCTTTTATTGATTTATTTTCTTTTTTAGCCATCTTGTAATGTCTAAACACTCATATCTAAGACATAGATTATTCAGGAACTTTCAGTATCGTTCACAGTATAAACTTTGTTTGTCCACACTTGCAAGAACATTTTATGGCTCTTCAAACTAGATATTAGATCAGTATGTTTCTGTCTGATATTATCTTTACAACATAAAAAAACCTACTAAAGCAGAACTGGTCTCTATGTAGTAGTGTTTCCAGTTTTAGCGATATTTTATTTTGCTTTCAGCATTAATGCTATTAATGTCAAACTAAGAACTGTAACTCACATGATATTGTAAATCTGCCTTTTAACTATATATGCAAAGTATCAGTTTCATGGGTGAACCCTGACTATGTTTTAGAAAAAAACCTTAAAATGTATGGTTATTTCCTTTAACCAGTTTTTGCCCTGAAAAAGTGATAAGCATTAGGTACTGGTGGTATCTATTTCTGATAGAGACTACTCCCACTTTTGTTTGTTATTGTTCTAACTACATGTAAGACACTATTTTGACTTGATTATTTCCACTTTCTACCTATCCTGGTAGATTACGGAGAAATCTGACTGAAATTCATATTAACAGTTAGACATCTGAAATTCAGAAGATACTTTTTGTAATTATGTGCTTAAGGCAAAAAGAATAATAAACATTAAGAAAAATCTCACTTTCAATGTAACATGGCTTAGTCTTCTCCTTTCTTGGAAAAAAAAAAACCCAGAACTCAGTTTTTGGCTGTACATTGCAAGAGTTCCTTCACTGTCAATATGCTGATTTGCGATACCTATGGTTCTGCTCACACATTGTTAGGCAAAATGAAATCTTTTAATCAATCAGATGCAAGCTACAAAGAAAAATTGAAGTGGTGAGAATTATGCACAGAGAAAGAAGAACATGCCTCAAGAAAGTGTGAGTACACCACATGCAAATGTTATTTACCTTTGGGGCATACAGATGGCTATAACCATATTAACACTGTGATCCTAACAGCACTTCTGTACTTTTGAATATAGAATTAATTTGACATAGATAACTGTGTTCATGTCCTACTAGAGGGTTATAACCACCTTTCTTTCTGAAAACTTGCAAAGTCCTCCTAATATTGTGTGGAAGGCATATGGTGACTCACGATTCTGCCTAGGCACATTTTCTTGTCAGGATGTTATTCAGATTGCTCCAAAATTTGTACTATAGCCACTGAGTTTTTGATTGCCCAGGGCAGTGGAGGGTGGAATAACTCAGTAATACAAAAGTGCAACTAACAGAAGAAAATATGAAAATCAAGTTGGGGGAAAATATTCTGTACTGAATGTACTGCTGGGTCAGAAGCATGAGAGCACATGACGGGGAAGAAGGCTCAGCTCTATGATAGAATTAGTGAATGTATCATATAGCAGGTTCCCTTTCAGGGTGGCACAGTTAATTCACAACCCAGATAATCCCCTACTGGTAATTGAGAGCTGATTATATTTGGTGACCCTAGCAATGCTATTTCCTGCATCCTGAAATTTAGCTTTCCCACTGTGCCGAAAGTCAGGGGCACATAAATATTTCAAATCAGTCAGATGAATGGTAAAGATAAGATCTGCAAAAAATGTGAATACACTGTCCGAGGACAGCAAAGATTTGAACGAGCAGTAGACTCGCTGGATTCCCTGTGTTCACAGAGAAAGAAAGAAAAAAAGATATTTTAAAAAATTGGGCTCCCAAAAACTAGTAAGTTGTGGCATCAGATTACAAAGTTTAATGGGTAGAACATTTCTATACCCTACTGGTGAATCATGCCATAAATTATATCAGATTGTATTTGTTGGATTAGTAAATTCCTTTTGATAAGAATAGGAAAAGTGTGAATATGAAAAATGTAAAAAAGAATATATGTACAGGTTGAACTCCTCCATTGTAATTTTAAAAGAATACGCTAGGGGAAAAAAATTCAAGGCAACAATTCTGTTAGATAGAGCTCAAGGAAATGACCATAATTCTTCTTCAAATATTTTCTGTTGAACTCAGAAAGAGGAGGATGAAGTTCTTGTTGTGCAATCTCTTTTTTAGGGTTGGATTTTTGCACGGATATAGCAGTTAGAATTAAACTCTCCCCATTTGACTTTGAAAAATTAGGATACATTCCAAAAATATAAAATGTAGCCTAAGCTTCAGCATGGGGGTTGCGGTCCAAGATTAGCTGCTTATTTGTATTAACTCTTTATTTTCACAGTAATTTTCTTTTTCTCATTTGAATAGCTCACTTCTGTTACTTTATTTTCCAGATGTTTTACTCTTTCTTCCACAATGCTTTAAATTTTTATTCTATCTAGAGTCTATCTATGTTACATGAACGATCCATGAATCTAGGCTATGGAGCTGTATCTGAACTAATTTAGCCTAATTTAGAAGTAACAATAGAAAGGGGACAGTTCAATGGAGGATGTATTTGCATTGCTGGGCTACTCTTATGTCTTTGCTGCTGCATCTTCCCTGTTTACCAAAGGAAAAGATGTTCCCACAGTGTGTCAAAGTTAAAGCTCGTACAGATCTGACCACCTGAACTGCGATCAGGCTTGGTTCCTTCACTGTGGTCTTAAGGGTTAGGGAATTAAAATACTCTCCCTGATGGCAACCTCCATACATTTGTTCCCACAAGGGGGAAACTGCCATTCCAACCTCCCCAAGCGCTGCTTGTCTTGTGGTTGCAGTGTAATAATATACTCATATCCCGTAATACCCTCGCTTCATAGAGAGTTATCGCTTTTTGTTTTTCATGCCTCACAGTCCTACAGACAATATTCCTAGCTCACAGAGACAAGTTCTGAGGGAAAAGACAGTAGAATTTAGTCTTTATGTGGTAATGCATTTGGAGAAACAAATAGAACAGGAAAAAAGTATTTTGGTATGTGGTTTTTGAGAACCAGAAGTTTCACATAGAAGTGTTATCCATCTCACCTTGCTTCCTCCTCAGCAGAGCTAAGAATGTTCTGGCAATATTTTAATTGTTGGAAAAATACAGTTCTGTTGAAATCAAACTGTTTCATAGGAATGTCTCATTTTAAAAAAAAGTTACCCAAGAAAAATACCAAATGTGTTTGAAGCCTAACTCTGTATGCGTATGAGATTTTAATGTCAAACCCAAACTGACAGCATGAAAACAAATGTGTGACCATGCCAGAAACAAACATTTTCAGAATTTGTTTCAAAATAAATCTTATTATCTTGGCTTGAAATTAATTTTTATATATGCCTAACTTGGTGGATAGGAATTTTGCCTGTGAATGTCCAAGAATGTACTCCCAGATCAGGTGAATTATATAAAACAAACAATACTTAATTTACTATCCATACATAAGCACATTTTTACAAGAAACCTGCGCAGGTACTGGCACATTTTTCAAAATATCTGTAAAAACAGTGAAGGGGACATGCAAACAACAAATGTTAGTGTGATGCTGCTCAGTGCTGCAGAACGGCTCACACCATTTGGCACTAATGGTGCTCTGTGGCTCTCTACAGAGTTTATCACAAACCTCTTAAAAAGCATCACCACACAATGTTTCTGTTTTTTTCATTTAACTGCCATTTTAAAAGAGTGCTTGGTCTGATGTGATATATCCAATGTTTTCTTTCAGTTGAGGAGAGGTTGAGTACCACATGTACAAAACAAAACAGATCGGGAAAGCCAGAGATAGTTAAGTAGACAGACTCTTAGCTGATTGTTAAAACCCATATTTCTGAAAGATGCTGGGGAAATTCCTTATTCAGTGTTTAGGAAAAGGTATCTGAGATCCATTAGCAAAGCAACAGTCGACTCTGTGATTGGAAAGGGAAGACAACTGAGTTTCTAATGAGAGGTTCACACGGTTTAGCAAAAGGAATTCTAACTCAGTGTTAACCCTGAGTTTAATACATAATACATTAATAAACTTTGATACATTTGTAAACTTCGTGTGAATTTATGAGCCATATGAAGCACAATATAGCCAACACATTTGGTACGTATGCTCTTTAATTCAACCACAAGAACCAAGGGAGATACTCTGGTCCAGGGAACTGAGATTTAGAAGATTTGGGTTTGCCACTGACTTGCCTTATGACTATTCATGTCATTTACCCTTCACAATGCTCCCACTTTAACACTCATAAATGCTCCCACTTTAACACTCATAAACTGGGGATAATGTTGGTTAATGCTTTGCAATCCTGAGTTGAAGAATACTATAGAAACATAAAAAAGCTGATCTCCTTCCTTAAGTTCACATATAAATAACGTATTTGATAAATGTAATTGGAAAAATGTCATCTTATTTGATAAATTAAGTTGTGAAACAATTTTAGAAATGCACGCAATCATTAACTTACAATACTCATTAAGAAGACCTAATGAAAAACATTTTGATATTCCAACTGCTGATTATTTTTATTTATTATGAAAAGCTACCAAACAATACAGGCTTGTGCCCTGCAAGACATCATCTTTGAGGGGGAAAAATTCATATTTCAGACTGACAGAAAGGAACCAAAATAAAGCCTCTTATTGAGATATACAAATAAGAGTTTATAGCCTTTGCCATGCATTTTGTGGTTCAGTTGCAACAATCCCTGAACACTGAGGCAGATTGTCCTGGCACGTTCAACTGTACTGTGTAACTAGAGCATAGATTTTTTGAAGTGTTTCACCATCACTAACCAACCCCATTTAACAGAGGTAAAGTTCCATAATCAGATTTTCCAAAACCAGCAGTCTCTGTTGAAGATGCACTTAATAGTGGCACTGTGGCTAAGAAAAAAATTAATAACTAAAACTATCTTACAGGCTAATATGCCATATAAAAGAATTCCAATTTTCTAGAAGAATACTTTTCTACACTTCAGTAGAGTGTTGTGTAATCATCTTAGGTGGTTGAACGTGACATTAAAAGAGAAGGTGGGTGAGATTACCTTCTGAAAGCTTGGATGAGAGGATGGAAATGTGCTTCATAATAAGCATGTCAGCACTGCAGAGTTGCCTCAGCTCACTGGTGGCACATCGACTAGTTTTCTTAAGGTGTGAACCCTAAATCTATGTGAAAGTTACTGTACACATACTGTGTTTACCTGTGCATGTCACTGGGATTTCTGCAAACATATGCCATGTACCCTGATGAGGACAGTGACCTACATTTTAAAAAGTTTTCTACATTTCTTTTGCCAATAAAATTCTTGAATAGGTTCTCTGTTCCGCTGGGCATGCAGGGTTGAACTGAGGGAAGGTACTTCATTACTGTTCAGATGGATCAGCCCACGTTCTGACTGCACCACACTAGATCAAATGAAACCTTCTCCACGGAATTGGCTAACTTGAGGTTAAGTAACCCCAATGCAAATCATAGTTTATGGCTAGGTAGAAGCCACACCAAAGTAAGGATATGGATTGACTTAGAAATGAAAACATATTCTAAATTCTTGCATGAATTGGATTTAGTCTTGAGAAAAATTAGCCACACTAATTCCAAATGATTCAGTTGTGGACAGCATATCTGCAACACAAAGTTGTATGTGCATGACCGTTCACTGGAGCATTGATGATAGTGGTGAGAGACCAACTCAATATTCAGGATAAGATTAGGCTTGTAAAATCACTTCACTTATATTTATGATATGTTAATTAGAAAATTGGAAACGCAAGAGAGACAAAAAAAGCATAATTTTTCCTCTTAGTAGTCTGTAGGGCTTGTTGTTTCTCTACTGGTTAAAAAGTTTCAAAATTAAAATATTTGAATGTCTATATTAATAAATATTTTAATGTCTTATTAAAATATTTTTTATTAATATAAAATTTTACTAAATATGATCTGAGAAATATCATATCATATCTTGACTTTTCAGCCTATGTTGTTTTGTCACTAAGACACAGCTTTAGGATAAAGCTAAGGTACCTTTTCATATAAAATACATCAATGCTTATGTTTTCAATATTAAAGACTTTTTAAAAAAATTATAGCTGTCACAGTTTTTTCATCCTGTTATTCATTTTGTGCAAGTTTACAAACAGAAATTATATACAAATGAAATGTATGTAAATCAGAGTAAAATATGCTAGGTTCAAGCAAATAACATACTAACTTCCCTATATATATTTCAAACATCACATCAAAAGCAGAAATTATCAGTTCCTTCTTGCCAGCCTATGGTCAGCCTTTGGCTACTGCCTATGTATTCCTTCTCCAACGCTAAAGCAAATACAAGTCCACGTGGTAGATGTTTCTCTCTTCTTCATGTGTCCTATCCACCACGACCGTGTTATTCAGTATAAAACTACTAACTTTAGGGTATTAGCCAAGCCTGGCTACACTACATTAAACCAGATTTACTTTAATTCTGGAGTTATTTATAATCCAAGTTAGCAGGGATGTGTGTGTGTATATTTTTAAGATTTTCAGCACACAGATCTGAGATTTTTTACAACTGTGCACAGCATCTATAAACCATCTTCAAAGACGTGAAAGTGATATTTTCTTTTTGACCTGGTGGCACAAATTTGTGTGTTTATCTGTAACTGCTTGAATACATTCCACAGATGTTCAGTAATAGGGAGTGTCTCCTACGGCAAAGATCTGATGTAAATGTGCACAGTCTGAAACACAAGAATCCCTGAAAGATAATAGCCTTTATGTCACGTAAATTTGGAGGTTAGTTTGCAGACTCTTCTAGGAGCTCCAGTACTGCACATTTTCCCATACCCAGCCCCTTTTAGAAAAAAGGGCCCCAAGTATTTTGTCTGAATTCCTTGCTCAATGAACCTACAAGGAAACTTATGGAGAAATGGAATTAAAAGATTAAGACACAAGCCACTTGTACTAAGTCTTTAAATGACTTACGAAGCATAGTTTACATAGTAACTGAGTCTCCAGACTCAGTTGCTTCTGGACAATTCTGAGGACTTTAGTTTTTTTCTGCCTGACTTGACTGATTTATTGCTGTGTGGTTGTTCCCATCTGGAAGATAATATTACAATTAAGTAACATTTATTTGTTTGGGGTTTTTTTAAACCAGTTCTTAATTAGAGAGAAAATCCCCTTTATTGTTAACCCACAGGGTAAGAATTGGAAACAGCAATATCACATGGTCACAGTGTTCTCACTCACATAACTACCTTAGGTCTTTTATGTATTTCAGGCATGCAATACTACACACGATAATCCTAAGAGGCACAATGATTTGATACACACGTACATTTAAATGTCTCCAACAAGGTGGAGTTTTAAGTTTAAATATTAAATTTTGACAAGTTTGAAAGCAATTTTTACCAGTAACCTCTGTCTGTGGCTTTAAATCCATTAATTTCTGTGACATGGGGTAGGGAAAAAATAAGCATGTTACAAACACTGCAGGAGACAAGTATTTTACCCTAGATAACTAGGAATATAATCTAGAGGCAGATTAGTGGTTTGGTACAGGTATGAGGACACAGGTCATATTATTCTGTGGATGCCTTTCAGTTTGTCTTCAGAGTGTAAAGTACTTGATTAAATTTTGATTCTGTAGCTGCGAGGCATAAGGTGTGCCCTATAGACTTGATCTCCTCTTTCTATTCAGTTAGTGTAAGGGTGAGAGAGAAGGGAAGGTAATGTTTCCAGCAAGGACTGTGGGATTCCCCTTCTCCTATCAGGAATAGGAAGCTATGTGTTAGAGAGCTAGCATAACACATTTTGCCAGTGAAACAAATGGAAAGGAGAAACAGTTAACAGTGTTAGGAGCTTGATCAGCTATAGGCAAGTTTAGCGCTTCTAGAAGATCTAAATAAATAATAATGATGCAGTCATCTAAACTGCTCCCATGGCTGGTGTTGGTGGACAGCGATGATCGGGTATTATTGTGGAGTGGGTAGAAATGGTCCCAGGCTTGATATGGGATACAAGCATGGTCTTGGAGTTGTAAAATTTGTACCGTTTCATTTCTGCTCTGCTTCCAACAATGCACCCTTCAGAAGACCACCAGGTGCCAGAGTGGACACTGTAGATTTTATACCCACGTATTTTTTCCATTTACACCTAGATGATGATATGTTTTCACACCTGGTGACCTTGCTGCAAAAGGAAGCTGGTCAGAACCTAGTAGAGAATGAGAACAGGTTGAGAGTATGCTTGAGAGATGTAATTGGTCCCCAGAGAAACCCAAGAAAAAGCGGGAGGTCTCTGGCCTTTGGGGTATTTTTTTGTTTTGTGAACAAGCTCATTATAGCATATAATCAGCTCTCCCAATATTTGGTTACCTTTTGTTTCCACATGCTACAAGAAGAATCATGGGATTTTGTTTTCTTACCTCATGTGATGACTTCATCATTGACAGCCCATCCAGATTGTGATATATGTATAATATTTTGTCTGCTTACTGGTCAGTAAAATTTGAGGTGAACTGAATATTTTATAAATATCTTGTCTTGCAGTGGGACACTCCTGCAAATTAACACAAAACTTTTGAGAGAAACTTCATAAACACAGAAAGCGATGAATCTAGATACTGTGGGATTTCCAAGACAGAACTTCCCTTTTCCATCTGTTTACAAAACTTGTTTGGTTCTGTTTGGTTCTTGCATACAGACAATTTTCACTCAGAGATTTCTGAGGTGTCAGTAGGAAACATGTAGCTGTAGACAAAACTGCTACTTGACTAGCAGTGCAGGTAACTGTAGCCTATTGAATAGCATTTTGTATTAACCCTTGCCCTCAAAAAGAAAAAAGTCACATATCACCAGAATGCATTCA
Organism: Nyctibius grandis; assembly: GCF_013368605.1. Taxonomy (NCBI): domain Eukaryota; kingdom Metazoa; phylum Chordata; class Aves; order Nyctibiiformes; family Nyctibiidae; genus Nyctibius; species Nyctibius grandis. The sequence goes on from NC_090666.1 coordinate 20,096,713, forward strand.
GCAACAGGAACAGAGACTGCAGTGAGCAACGCTGTCTGTAGAGGACTAAGCAATAAATAGAAACACTTTTTTCCAAAATATGCCAAAAAGTAATTGGAATTTTTACAGGTGTTTATTATTTTAAATTCCTTTCTGAAGCAGAATGTTTAGCATTTTCCATTCCTGCAACATTATCTGCCCAACTACTTTATATTAATGGATTGGTCTTACAGAGAAGGTACAATTCTTTTTCAGTAATAATTCAGGTATAGCAAATGAATGAAGAGGCATGACCATTCACTAAGAAGGACAGGAACAGAAATCAAATCTACCAGTTGAGCATTTTCTACTTCAGGACAAAAAAAACCCCATGTGAAGTGTTCTGCGTCTTATGCCTTAAAGTAAGCAGACACCCAAAGCAATGACAGAACATTTCTTGTGATGTAGGATATCAACACAAAGTAGCTGCAAAACCTGTTAAATCCAAAGTTACTCTTCAATATTGTCTGTAGGGTTCTGATGTGAAAAATAGGCCATATAAAGCATTGTAGTTCCAAGTACTTATTATAGCCATCTGAAGAACAAAGTGGTCTTCAAAGATTTTGAGATGTGGTAGAACAAATTGCATGTGATTCAGTGGGGACGAATGTAAGGTAATTCGAAAGACTATTCAACTGCAAAAATACAGACTGAGAAAGGGGTATTTAGGTAGCAGCTGTATAGAAATGGACTAAGGAGTTATTTTGGATCACTACCAATATTAGTCAACAGCGTCATTTGGGTTTGGAAAGGCAGACATCATGCTGGGATATGAAAACAAAATCCTGTCCTGCAAGCTGTGAAGTTGTTCTTCTGTTCTGCTCAGCAGAAGCCGGAGGAAGTTAAAAGCAGAAAGTATTAGCGGAAAAGCCGCAGCTGAAATAATGTGTCCAGCTGTAGATACGACACTTGTAGGAAGATGGTGACCAGTCGGTGTCTAGAGGAGAACAATAAGGTGCTCAGGTCCAAGAAACATAACCTAAAAGGAAAACCAGAAAAATCTGAAGTTATTTGTCCAGAGAAAAGAAAGCAGAGACCTGGTAACTGTAACATATACAAAGAGCTGCTGTGAAGGAAAGGAAGAATCTATTCCCAGGTTTGTGAGGGGCAGTACAAGAAGTAATGGTCTTCAGATTATATGTTAGGATTAGATTATTTATTTTAATAATAAAGATAATTAAAGACAGGTATAGACAACTTGGAGATGTAGTGGAATCCCCTTTATTAGAAGTCAGACAAGCATCTGTCAGAAATGATGTTAGGGTAGTTCATTCTGTCTGGGCAGTGCAGTAGCTTCGATGACCTCAACATCTTACTCAGTCCTTGAACTCTTTTAGGTTCTGAGGTTCTGACTATCTGATAAGTATTGGTGAATATTAACAAGCACTGAGGTGTGGCTGATGTAAACTGGCAGGCAAGCAAAAAGAGATAGTGAGGATGGTGTGCAATTTGTCTGAAGTCTCCCGGCTTTAGTAACAAGTCACAGAAGTGATGGTGGGAGGAGTGAATTTCCATGTGTGTCCTGGTTTCACTGGGATTTTGTTTCAGTTTGTGGCCAGCCATTGTGATCAAGGCCCGTAGCAGTTAAAGCCAGGGCAGCTGACCCTGGCTGCCCTACAGGTGTATTCTATATCATTAACATCAAGCTCACTACAAAAAGGAGGGCTGGGGTGGAGAGGTGGGGTTCTGTTTTTCTCTGTTCCATTCTAGCCTTCATTTTTGTTGTTCCCAGTGATTGCCGTTCCTGGAGCAACTTGCTGCAATTCAGTAGCTAAGTATAATTTTGTGTGTTTTGTATTATCATTGATATGTGTTTCTTTATTTTATTAAATCTGTTTAATCCATGAGTCTCCCTCTTTTTCCTAATTTCCTTCCTCAGCTGGGGAAGGGACATTGGGTGAAAGAAAAACTGTTACTGTTTAGCCCTGGGTGCAGGCTAAACGAAGACAATGTGTAACACCAAAATCAGTAATCAGAACAGAGCTAGCGTAGCCCATCACTTTTACTGCTGCACCTGAATTTTTCAAACTGAATAAAAATTCTAGTCTTAAACATTATATGCCAGTCAGAATGAATCTGATAGAACAGATTTTAATGGCATGCCTTAACTATGTTAAGGATGCAGACTTCTGCGTTGCAAATATAAAATGCTTGTGTCTACAAAACCTTTGCAGCATGGATGTTGTGTATACAATAATTTCTTTGTATTGCTTCTCAGAAGTCAATCTTTTAGCATTAGTTCTGCAGTGGAATTACTTGAAAAGCAAGAAAGTCATAATGATATCACCTTGAATATTAATTTTTATTAATTTATATACATAGCTATTCAGAAAAAACACAAACAATACATAATCTATCATGAAATACAGCAGCTGTGCTTTATACAAAAGTTGATATCCTTCATCAAATAACTGATGTTATTTGATGTTATATTGCAAAATAACTTTGTATGCTTAGAAAAGCCTTCTGATCTGTGTTTGCCATTCTGAAACATAGAGATTGCATCTTTGATTTTGCTAGCATTAGTATTTGGGAGAATAATCAACACAGAAACTCTCAGGTTTGACAAGTGGTATAAGATTTCAGTAAACATGTCTTCTCTCAGAGAGATTTTGGAGCCAGATAATATTAAGGGAAATTATACTGCTTGGAACTCTGATCTTCAAAGAGAATATAAGTATAGATTGAAATCAGAATGGACATTTAGGGATATTAAATGCAAATAAGGCTTCAACAGAAACTCAAAGATACAATTAAATTATGGAAATATGCACAGGTTCAGTAAGTGAAAACATAAAATACTTTGGGATGGAAGGTTGTATAAACATAAGCTTATTATTGCTAAATTAATATTTGGAGTTAGCTGGGATATTTTGGTTATAGTTAAATTGAAAATTCTGATTTCTCAAAAGTAGGGTGCTTTGTGAAAACTTTCAAAGACTTAAGTTTCCTTAGAGTGAAAATTCTTTTAAGAATTTAAAGGAATTCTATTCCAGCTATTTCAAAACAGAACATTTTGAAAGTGTCTTGCATTGTTTTGCCTACTGGATACAATTTTGAGATGGTCACATCAAAATGGAATATTTAGATTAATCCAAAGATTTTTCTGCACTTTCTTGTGATGGAACTTTTCTGATATTTGTATTTGTTTCCTTTCCATTGCAACACTAAATGAGATTAGAATTTATGATATTCCCCCCAAAGAAAAATTTCAAGTCCCAGTTGATTGTTTTACTTTTCTTTAATGGTATTAAAAAATGGGTCCTCTAGTAAAAGTAAAGGGTGGTTAAATTTAAATACTTATTCTTAAAAAAAAATAAACAATTAACATGAATTATGGAAAAACTTTATTTTATCCCTAATCTTACAATTTCTAAGGATACAATATAAATGGAAAACAAACAGAATGTGAGTTCAACAAGCACATGTACATTTATAAATAAAATGTGAAAGTAGTTTTAAATATGTACTTTTCACATACCTTGGGAAATCATTAGGATTATGCCAGATGGCATTTATATACCTCATTGTAAAATGTATCTGATGACATATATGTTTCACAGGCAGTTAAAGGATAACAGAATTTTACATTCAGTGACAACCTACAAATCTTTTTTAAAGATACAGCTTAGACTGAGTGCATTAGCAGCCTAACCACATATTTAGGAACTGAAGGATTAGTCTAACCCTTATCTTGTGAGCTCAGAAAGTACGGTTGTAGTTTTAGACTGCAGGATAAAGAGGTAAGGGTCCTTTTACAGAGATAGAGATGCAGAGAGTAGGATAAAGGTGAGGAAAAAAGAGAAAATCTTAAGTACTCCCATATATTTAAGTTATTGTAAATACCATGGAATAAAAATGTCAGTTCATGAGCCTCAACTTTTCTCTGCTTTCCTCTCCTGTTGTTACTCTGTCCTCAAAATACTTCAAAATCCATTTAAATTCTGCTGTCCACTACTCCAGATGTACAGTTTGGATGAGGAGCACATAGGAAGTTTAAAGCATCCTCTACCACTTGCTAGCTGCTATAGAGATTAGCTGCACATCTGTATGGCAACAAAAACGTGGAACTCTATGCTAATGCCACCCAGAACATTTCATTTTTTAACACTGGAAATTAAATAACAGCTTAACAAGAATTAAGGTTGCCTGGAAGGTTCCTGTACCTCTCCAAATTATAGAATTCAGCAAAACTCACATTTTTTAATGATGTGTTTTGAATATCTCAGTCTTCATTCTTACTACTTTAAGTTTTGTTCTGATAGTTCATAAGATACATTCTGTCTACTTTTTCTTCTTAGAGCAGGATACTTAAACCAGTCTAGGGCAAACTATCAACAAATATTTATTGGTGATACATCCCATCTAAATACATAGCTGGTCTCCCAGAAACAGCACTATGTGTGCACTATGTATACAACATCCATTACATGTACAAAATTTTACAGTCCCTTTGCCTTTACAAACAGGATACCATATTTGTGACTTAACACATGTTAGTTTTTCTAATATATGGACGCAGCAGTAATGAACAGTTCCATTGTTTTTTGTTTTTACCTTAACTCTGTAACTCCTATCTTTTAGAGATCTGACCATTGCTAAATATGATGTTCGTGAAGGATAATAGTGGGAAATCATGTTATATCAACAAGTTATTCGTCAGGGTGTTTACTGCAGCAAAATGAATGTTCCTCCTGCTTTGATACAGCAAGCAAGCATGTGTGGGAAGAGGAAGCTGATTTCTATCCTTGTAACATTTTAGTTAAGGAATGCAGTGAATCTCTCGATTGTCCCTACACACTGTACTTTGGATCATGTTGCAGAGGAGTCTGAGTGCAAATGAATTCCTTTTGAGTGAAATGAGACTGGAAGATGCACAATAGGAACACATCTAATACACTCCAGCTGCAAATGGACATTCAGTTAATGGGTCTAAACTACAGCTAGTCCAAAGTAAAAAAAAAAAAAAGGAAAATATATATAATGTAAACTTCAGATCTCCTCAGCCCCAGCTATCTGACTCTTCACTGTTTGACCACAGTATTTGTTGCTCTAAATATAGTCAGGGAGCAATCTACTCCCCATGTAAATGGTGTCACCCCAGTTGAGGTTTGAGGTATGTTTTAAAACTGCAGCCAGTATGAGGAAATTACTGCTGAAGGCAAATAGATTTTTAAAGGATTGACCCAAATCTCATTAAAGTTGCTGGATGATTCTGATCAATTTTAGTGTGTTTTGCACTAGACCTAGAAGCTGCAGGTGTTGCTGCCTACTGTTGCCTGATAGCATTCAATAATCTTAAAAAACAGAAAGAACCCACTGAAGCACATTCTCTGTATGAGTTGAAGAAGGGATTTGAGTAGACAACATAGTCATAGCTCTTACTCAAACAGATTGTTTCAAGTGAAACTCCACTCCTGGGGCTGCCCAGGGAAGTCGTGGAGTCACTATCTCTGGATGTGTTTAAGAAAAGACTGGACATGGCACTTAGTGCCATGGTCTAGTTGACAGGGTGGTGCCAGGGCAATGGTTGGACTCGATGATCCCTGAGGTCTCTTCCAACCTGGTTGATTCTGTGATTCTGTGATTTAACAGGATGTGAGTGAAGATTACCATATATTCCCTCATCTAGAGGAACATAGAGCTTGGAAATATCTGAAAAAGTAAAATAATTCTTAAGAATTTCCAGAAGACTCATTAGACATGACTGACTTTGACTTAAACAAATTACTTCTAAGATAAAACCAAATATTTCTTCTTCTTATACCACTCACAGGGAACTGCCTCCCTTCCCTGAGAACCACTGTCACATTTTCTGTTATGGTAACAGTTTAAGTGCTTCTTCTCTCCACTCTAGAGTGCCAGCCTCTGAAAGGGCTTTACCAACAGCTGAAACATATGTTGTTAGATGGGTAATTGCATTCCTTTCATCTGCTGCTGTGCTCAAAAGTGTTTTGATGGGAGACCATTGGTGAAATCTCTCCAGAGCACTAAATTCTATCGTCAACTAGCATGAAGCTTTTTGTAGACTCCTGGAACTATTGCTACATTGATTAAACTTAACCTATGCTTTAAATATTGTCATTATAAACTTTAGCCAGGAACATAAAAAAAAAAAGAGGTAAATATAATGAGTTAATTTAGCAGGTGTAAAGACCTCAAGTGCCTTAATCTAACCATAGTTCCCTCTGAGTATTTCTTCTCAGGGACAAAAACTGGTTTTATCCTTTATCTTGATTTTCCCAGCCCTCCTAACTTTCCAGTCAGGTTTCTAAGCAGTGCTCTAAGCTGAAAGTCCCAGGGATGTTGTTGTAAGAACCAGGTAGTATCAGAAAACAACCACGCCATAAAGGCCCAGCATGCTATGTTAAATATGTACCATTTATTTACTGAGTATAGCCCTTCATTTTGTTTGCATTCTTTACCAAAAGATGTTTCTCTGAACCCTCTGGTTCACCCTGTTTTGATCAAGGTGGAGGTGTCAACTATTTATATTTGTTTAAATGTTCTGATTGAATAGATGATACTCAGGCTGGTTTCTGTGATGTCACTGGCAGTACAAGGTAGGTAGCTGTTGCCAAGATTTATATATGAAGTGTCTGTGTACAAGACAGATGTCTCGGTGATAATGAGGTCATATTCAGTTGGTCATTTAGTATAAGCGTAACCTTTCCGGTTCAGTGCCAAGCTCTCAAGTATCCCAGTTATTTCTATAGTGTTGTTTCTTTATTTTCAAATTACACAGGCCCGCTCTTTTTAACAGACTTCTTTCACTCTTCAATAACTGGTGGAAACACCATGCAGCAGAGTGTTGTTTATAAAGAATTAGAAACTGTCCCTCCATCTTCTTTTCCTTTTTCCCATACACTGCTGGATTCCAGAATTCTCACTCCCACCAGTTGTGCGTCTGCAGTCAATAGATGTAATATACTGCTCAGGAAAAGTCCAAATATTAGAACTTGGCTATTTTTCCTCAAATTTCCGCTGTACTTTACAGTTATTTGTATTATCCTAAAGTAGGAAATAATTCCATTTATGATGCTTTATCATTTAGGACTGAAACCTGATTTCATTTGAATCAGTGGTGGAAGTTTGACTGCTTTCAGTGAGATGATGTTCAAGATTTATGTGGCATAAGGGCTTGAATTTGTGGTTTCTTCTGAATTTTGTATGCATTTTTGTTCTTTCCAGTAGGGCAATATATTGCTCCTTCTGCTGTTGCTGTTGGCACACCTTGGAAGTAGAAAAGTGGGAGCCAATAAGTTATGTTCATCCAAGTAATCTATTGCACCTCTTTAGCAAGATTCGTTTACTATTTCTAAGAAAATATTCACAAAATTCTAAAGCACGAAGCAGACTGTGATGATAGGAAGGTGGAAAATATTTTGCTTTGGAGGAATACATGTATTCCAATGTCTTACTGATCTGTACAAATTACATTTAAATATCTGTGGCTATAAAGGAGAGCTCTCATACAAAATTAACGTATAAAATTCGTAAGGAGTTAATTGTTCCTAAAATATTCCCAGCAAAAACTTTACCATATAAAGATGTTTCATTTATAGAAAATGTAAATGATAATGTTTCAGTAATGTCTGAATGACATAGAAGTTTAAATCCCTTTCAAAAAAGCGGTTAAGGCATATATTGAAAGCATAAGTACCAGAAGCGTGCAGAAAACACGGCAGAATGTTCAGCCTACTGAATTAAGGCTCCTAACTTCACCCAGCTTGATTAGCTGGCTAATCTCAGGCTTCCTGTATAATTAATGGAGAGAAATAGCTTTCTTCCAGTGCTGATCCATGGCAAGAACCTGATTTAAGTGCCTGAACTGCCCAGTGGAAGAACCTGATTCTCTTCACTGACTACAAAGAAACTGAGCTGGCTGAGTTAGGTGCATCAAGAGTGGTTAAAAACAGTCTCTTCTGTTTCCTAAGGGCTCAGGTTCCTGGAAGTGGTACTTCAGTCTTATAACCACTTAAAGTGTTTTTGCAAGTTTTTCCTTGAGGCTGGTCAAACAATTTAGATAGAAGTGTTCTGTCTAAAGATTCCTCTTTAATTCTTTCCAAATTACCTGCAGACAAATAGCTGCTTTTACAAATATACTGGTTTATCTAGAATTATTTAAATGTTGAACATAACAAATGTTACCCAATTAGTTAGGAATTGCTTTCTGAGGTTCACCATGTTTTCTTTAGCAAGTAGTATTGTAGTTGTCTCATCACTTAAGTCAAATATATTTTCCCATTCCCTAATGAATTGGGTAGTATCTATAAACAATTTCTGCTGTGACCCAAATTGATTTTTTTTTTGACAAAAATATGTATGCTTGTTGTATGCAAACCTGTGTTAAGGCCCTAAAATTTAGTCTTCCAAAAATGGATTTCAATAAAATGTTCATGAGAAGTTAACACAGTGACATGAAGATGACTAGCCCAAAATTGTCATTTGTGAAAAATATTCCTATTGTTGTCCTCCTACATAAAAATATAGTAATTCTTACTGATTTGCCTGTTTATTACCTATTAATTTTCCTGCAAACGAAGATTTAGTCTGAAAGCACCAGCGGGATAATGCAAACGCTAGTAAGGGATTTTGTTAATGCAGTAGCCCAAAGCACATTCTAGTGATCGCGTACGTATTTGAGTTCTGACACAAATGTACAAATCCACTAGAGAAATGTCATTGCTAGGATTTTGACTTCAACCTCCAAATAATGTACTTGGAGGTGATATCTCCTGTTATAGCTTCCAACTGAACAAACTCACTCTTTCTCTTCCTTTTAGCCCATTTGTACTGATCACATCTAGTATTCATCATCCTTCAGATGTTTCTTTTGAGGGGAAAAAAGGTCATAGATCTCCTTTCAAAACATCTGCATAAACCACTTTCTACCTTGACCTCTAATGAGTTTGTCCACTTAGCTTGAGAACAGATGTTTTTTAAACAGGCCTGCAGCTTTATCAAAGGATTTTGAGAATGATTTCAGAACAATTGAGCTTATTTAAGAGATAGATATACCTATTTTATCAACCTTCATTTTTAGTCACCGTATGTTATTACCAATGCCATTGGTAAGGCAACTATTGGTGTTAGCAGTTAGTAGGAATTCTAGACAGGATTTTTATGGAACTGGAATACATATGCTGAAAATGGCTGCTTCTTTTTCTCCTTCTTTATCATTATTATTATCATTAGTATTATGATTATTATCATTATTCCTGCTTTTTTCCATGAAGCAAGTGAAACAGAATGATCCCATCTTCTCTTTGTACCTTTATGATTTTTTTGCTATAAAATCCTTCTTAGTGCTTCTTTATTTTTATAGTGTGGTGGTTAGTGTAAGGAAGAGTTTGTTTATCTCTTGGTTCTGTGGTTAGAAGACTTCCCTTTGGAGAAGAGAGAGGGAAGGTACGATGAGGAGGGAAAGGAAGGAGACAGCAAAATAAAGGATGAAAATTCTCAGAATGCATTTTGGTATCTCTAGTGGTGTGAGGGTGGCTGTGGAGCAGAACACAGCACACTGGCACTTCAGATGTCATGCCAAAAGTTACATTAAGTTACAACATCGCTGACTGAGAACGCATCTGCTTTATTTCAGATGTGTAGTGCACTTTGCTAAATGCTTCTTTCTCCTCTCTAGCTCCATCTGATGGAAGTACTTCAGTACATGAATCTCCAGATGTGACAGTATCACAATTTATGTTAATCCATATTTTGTATCTTCTGACAGTCATAAGACAGATCACACATAGTATTCAAAATATGTGCATACCCATGCACTAAAGTATAAATATTAGGGAAACCTCATATCAGAGTAAATAACAGCATGGGCAAATGACCAAAGCTTTATTAGATCTCTTTTTCAAGCAATAATTTTAAATAAGTAGTAAATGCTGTAGAAACCTGGACTGCAATGAGAAACACAGCTATATAGTGTCAGCAATCTGATTTTATTCTCACAAAGTTGTCAAACATTTCAGAAGAATATCTGTTCTCTTCTTACCTACCTTTTTTTGTCAAGTATGTTGATTTGTCACTCGAGAAACAGAACCTTTTGGAGGGATGCTAAACTATAATTTAAAAGAAAATAAAGAAAAAGAAAATAGACAAGTAGCCCAGCTATTATGTTCTCCTCTGTTCTGAGTCTAGGATTTGGAGACTTTTTCTTTGCCTCAAAATTGTTTTTTTTTCTTTGCTACAGACTTTTGCTCTTCTGTTTTTTTTTCTTCCTGCATGGAGCTGTTCCTTTCTTGCATCAGTCAAAAAACCTATCAAAATTCCATGCCTGTGGTTATCCTATAAATTATGTGGCAATATTGCAGGGAAAATTAATCAAAACCTGTGCAAACTCTGCTCTTTCTTTTGTTGCAGAATATCCTGTTCCCTCTGGCTTAGAAAAAAATTTGTGCCCAAGGCATGACCATGCCATGTCTCATGTCTGACAGCAAAAAGTGTTAGTTTTGTGATTTGTTAGATTCAGAAAAGGACAGTGAAGTTTCTTGAAGACAGCTTCTCTTTACACAGAGCCTAGGTCTCTCATATTTAGCACATTTCCTAAATGAATATCAGCAGATATTTAACTGGTGTTTATGAAAGGAATGACCAGCTGGCTTATTACGAGTGGACATATCCAGGTTGGCTATGCAAGTGAAGGCCCAAATGGGCCAGATGTTTTTCATCATAGCACACTCTCAAAGTGCTGCTCTTACGCCTGAACGAACCCCACACATCAAGCAGTAATCGTGCCCTGATTTCTGTTCTAATGCACATTGCAGCATGAAATAAGTTACATTCCATCTTGTTGACACAGCGTGCTTCAGCTGCTGGTTGTTTCTTCACTGGAGCTGAACTAAGAAATGTCTGGCTTTATTAGACAGATTATCTTATTACTGTTTTTTTGGCGGTTCCCCACAATGGCACTGTATGGCACCATGAGAAAGTGAATATCCAGAGCACTGAAAGTGCATTAACAAAACAAATTGCAAGCCTACATACACTTCCAAAAAGTATTTTAGGACAGAATTCAGGGACAATATCATCTGTTCAGTAGCAAACAGAGGGTTAACTTCATGTGGTTACATTTAACTTCCCCAATAGTGAAAGAAACAGAAAACTGCCATAGGTCAGTTAAGCTCCCTGGACTGTGATAAAGGGAGAGTCTACAGACATAACCCCTTATCCATGGTCTTACCTATGTGTACTTTCTAGTCTAACTTGGGTTAGTCAATTTTGCTTTCTCAGTACCCTGTAGCTTCAATGTGTGGGAGCAATCAACCCACTTAGCTAGTTTGGCTGCCTCTCTTTTTCTGCCTTTGGCCCTGAAATTTAGTGTTCCTTTTTATATATCGTCTTAGCTTCAAGAGACTCTATATCAGTTTAACATACGTAGCCACGTAGCCTAAGAATTCAAGCACTCTTAGAAACTATAATTTGAGCCTCCTCAAGATACTGAGATTCCTGTTTTCTGGGCAAATTCTCTAGCTCTTCTCTACACTGCTTTGTAAAAAATGTCTCCTTTCCCTTCTGCTTTTTGAATAAGTGGGTGGTTTTTGTGTAAAGTGAAATATATCCTGTGTTTTATGTGTCTAAAGTACTGTTAGATTGGGTCATTGAGGAACTTGGATAGAGAACTTAGGCAGAGGCATGCTTTATGAGTCCCAAATAGATCATACAAGAGACAGATACAAAAAAAAAATTCAGTTTAGCCAAATTATGGCCAAGTGTTGGTAATACATAATAGCAGAACTTTTAAAACATTGATGGAAAACACAGTGTTCTTTTGCCCTATATGCTTACAGTTATGCTGGGGTTTATGAATTGGTCACTTGGTGTTACTTGCTTTAATCTATATTTTCATGTTTGTAATTTATTGGAAAGGAGAAGCATTTGGGGCAACCATTGGCCCTTTTTTGGATTAATTTATTCCTGCTACACTATTGCAGTTTTATCAAAGATACTGATAAGGTGGAGGTAAAGAATCTTTACACTTTTATGTCAGTTGTCTTGTACAAGTTCATATAGTTGTCTTCTGCAAAGTACATCTGAGCTGAGGCTCAAAATGTTGGAGTTCTGTAAACAACATGCGCTACAAGTCACTGGTTCCTAGAGCATGCAAGAGAGCTGAAGAATCACTCAAACATTAAGGGCAAATTTACAAGCTTTGGCTTTCTCCTCTTGGTGTTGGGAGCTGGGCAGTTAGAACTGAATGTTTACAATGGTAGCGTTCTAAGAAACTGTTCATACCTGTTGAGGGCGGGTTTTTTTTGACTGTAAGAGCAAAATGCATTGCTAATAGGGCTAGAAAGTAGCTGATACTTCTATTGAAGTAATTAGAAACAGAGTGTGGCACCTGAGACTGTTAGCTTTACCAGCACCTGGAGAAATAGTCTCCATTTTCTGTTTGCATAGCCCTTCTTCCACTGCTCTGGTAAGAGTGTAAGGAAGATGTCAATGGAGATGGTCCTCCCTTCTGCAGTCATTGCTGCCATCCCGGTAACTGCAGGTGCAGAAAGTCCAACTTTGCAGAGCCCTTTTCCTTTTTACCCTTCTTTCTTTTCAGTAAGGATAGCAATAGGCCCAGGTTTAATACAGCCCCATTCCCAGGAAGATTCAAAATTTAAAAAAAAGAAGGAAAGCAGAGGTTGCTTAAGGGGTGGAGAGTGGGGACTACATGGCTTGAGGAGTCTGAGGTGGGATTTCATATCCCAGAGAACTGGGGAAACTGGAGGGAATGCAAGTTCAGAGTACAGTGAGAAAATGAAAGAATCCCTTACAGAGCCCTTAACCTGTACAGAAACATTTCAACCCATCTGCTATGCAATCTCGTCAACTCTTATCACACCCCCAAAGTACCTTTCTTCTCTCATTCTCCACCTAGATTCCATCACCTACTTCCATATTTTCTCTTAAAGGGTGCAGGACTCTGATGCAATTGAATCCAACTGGTGCAGAAGTTCCAGCCTGAGCAGTTTACACACGTGGATCAGATTTCTGGATCAAGGCCCAGGGCTGAAACTGTAGCCAAATATTTCCTGTTTTACGTGAGACCCCACAGTGCATGGCTGTGTTCTGGAACAGTGCATTAACTTTGCAATGTTGCGAATCATGTTTCTCTTTAAAAACTAATTTTCTCCTATGAAATATCCAGTGAAAATAGTACTAGCTTTTGATTGATAGTTTGTGGTAGAGAATGGCTGGTGATAAACCTATTTGGCTTTGTGTTCTTCATTTTACTTTGGGAAAAATATGAGAGACTCTACAGTTTCCATTGCTACTATTTTTCAGCTGGTATTTCTGTGTTGGTGAACTTTGAACAATCACTGCAATCCAGAAATGGGCTATTCCACTTTACTGTTTACAGCAAGTGCACTGCTCACACTGGGATTCAGACAACTTTCCTGAATTTGTATGAAATGGCTCAGGAAATTTTGAGTGCTAAGAACACTGAAGGAATCCTTACTGCATTCAAGAACTGACTATATATATGACCTTTTCATTATGTACAGTGGTTTCAAACTACCTTTACATCTTGGAGATTCTTTATCTTAATCCGCACATTTTATTTTGTGCTATAAAATGTGCCAAAGCAACATCTCTCTTCTGCTTGATCTACTGAAACCATTAAAGAAATAACTTTGCATATGAAGTTATTTGAGCTATTAGAGCCCAGAATTTCTTTTTCCATCTGAGGCTGGGAAAAAAGAAGCATGGCCTTTCTAGACAGGGGAAAAATGGGGTGTAGAACAATGTGAGGGAGGCTGAGGCTCTTCTGTTATCATAATGCATGTTTGCATTATGTGGGTAGGCCTTCTGAGAGAGGAGTCAGGACTTCGGAGATAGTGGCCAGTGAAGCCAACCGCTCTGAAAGATTTTTCTAATCCGGTACAGCCAAATTTATGCAATGACCTAGTGAAGTCTTTTTAAATATCAAGAGAAAGACTGATTAGAGAAACTAAGGAGATGGAAATGAAAGATAAGCAAGCCATAGCCGTTTGCAATTTTGGAGCCTTTTCCCTTAAATAACCTTACAGGAAATTTTTCATGTAAGTGTGGTTACTTTATGGGATTGCCCTCATAAGAGAAAGAAATCAGTAGTCAGCTGGCCCACCAAAAACCCCTGATGATGTAAAGTTCAAGAAGCTTTTTCCAGATATCCTGCACTGGAAATATATTTGGACTTGTAAAAATCTCCATAATTACCTAAATTTTCAGAAGCAATTGGTATTTGTTTGTCAGATGCAAAGGATCAGCTTTACATTCCTTCTGTATTTAAAAATCTGTGCTAATGCTACTGCCAGTCATTACTGTTTTACTGCTATTTGTTTTGTTACATTATCCAGCGTGTTTGAACGTCACCAGCCTAGGCATTTAGTCAAAGAGCCTGTCTCTCTGTAATGATCTGAGAACTGATGAAATACTGTCTGGAAAGAGCATGTTACTTAATCGTTGGGAATAGAGTGCAGATTTATTATTTTTTTCAACATAAAGCACTAAAATGAAGCAACCCACACTGTAAGTTTTTCTGGTATTTGTTCTGACACAGAAGTGACACTACATTTATTTATAAACTAAAGTAAATTTTCTGATTTAATGTTTGCTTTCATTGGAATGAAAATGATTTGAGGAAAACAAAAGGAATTTAGGAATGATTAAAACAAAAAATATAATTACTTTAACATGATTACCTTATTTAAAGCTGGAAATATATATATGAAGAACTATCAGTTTTTTACATACTTCAAATTGTTAAGTAATGTAAAATAGGGCTAGTAAACATAGCAAAACCTAAATATTATATTTCTCAGGATTAATCATATTGAGAATCATGACAATTGTAATTCTAGTGGCTAAGAAATTTGGCCTATCTTATTACTCAAATCATTTAACTGCAGAAAAGTTTTAAACGTAAATTTTGTGGTTTTAAAATATTCTTTTATATAATCATGTAACAAAAATTAGTTATCAAGATAGCTCAGAAAACTTTACAACTGTTTTGCTAGAACTAAAACTGAGGGCACTTGAGCACTTTAGGTACCAGTTTGGTATTTTATGGATATCAGCCCAAGCTTATGAGTGGGGTTGTTCCACCAATAAAAAGCCAACTTTCCCAATCTTTTCCACTTGAAAAAAGGTGTAAAGGAAATACCCCCGAGACTGGAATGGAAGGCTGTAGCTGTGAGGATTTCTTCTCAAAGTTCCCAGTCTAGCCTCTAAAGAAACCCAAAGCAAGTCTAGTTCCAGGAACAGCAAGTAACTGCAAACTCTTTATGAATCAAAAGCTGCAGGATTAGTACAGTTACACTCTCAAACAAAGCACTTTGCTCATGCCATCATAGCAGGTACTAATGCTTGGTTTGTTTATGGACTCTAAGACTCTGTGGTTTTGGACCCTGGTAAAGTCAAACTTAAAATTGTGCTTGAGTTAATATCAAATTAGGATCACTATCCTTTCATGAATGTACATCTTTAAATAGATTTCAGAATCCTGTGGCTAGATTCCCCAGACTAAATGAGCTGCCCTTGGCAAAGGACTGGAAAATGGAAGAGGAAGCAAAGTCTTTAAAGTATTTGTGGTTCCCCCCTCTGCAAGCTAGCAGACAGTCAGTCCGGTTCCAATTCAATGTGCTCAGATGCCCCTGGCCTCCAGGAGCTAATCTGGCAGCCAGCAACTGATGCAGGCAAAAAGGCAAGAGCTACTTGCTTCCTCATGTGAGAATGGGGCGTGAGAGGCAGACCTGGGCCAAGATCCTGGCCTTCTGCCTAAAAGTTATCTATTTCTCTAAGGAAACAGGACATTAAGGATCTTTTTGTATGCAGAGAGTGGATTAGTACTACCATTAGGAAAAATATCTTACTGTAAAGTGAACACAATTTTACATCAGGTTTATGAAGAAATTTAGAGGAACAGAAGATCAACAGGAGGATTTGGGAAAGAACAGATCAGATGTGAGGACGCTGGACACTGATTAAAACCGATATTAACGGTATAAGAGGGTCATGCAGTTGACAATAACTTCCATTGCTTATAACTTAATGTGCAGAAAGCTACAGCTCATATATGACAAATGAATGCTGACTATAATGTACTTCATTTGGAATGCCTTGGTTTCTAGGAGCATCTAAGAGGACAGATGTTTAAATGTACTGAACGTGATGACTCTGTAAGTTAATGAAAGCTTTTGTCTTGTGAACCTATCAACAGCAAGGCCCCAAGGTCTAAAGTTTGAAATGAAGTGCTATCACATCTAAAAACCTCACCCTCACTCTACCTGCCTCAGTGTCTCTGTTTATACAGTAAATATTTTTATATAGTTATTTACTTCTATATAATTTGTATGTACTTTCAATTGTATTTGAAGATACTTCAGATATGTGCAGAAAAGAACAAAAAATGTGATAAGTATGTGAAAACAACTGCATACAGTTGTTTAACCTCCATCTGCTAAGCTGACAAAAATTGTGTAGTCTGTTGTGTACAAACTGTAACCAACACATTAGTGCAGTGTTTATTGTCCAAATCTGGGCGCAGAATCTTACAATGAATCCTAAACCCCTTTTGTCTGAAGAGAGAAAAAGGCATTAGACACAGCCTAATAGACTACCCACTGATTTAAGGAAACAAACTATGTAAATGCTTTTCAATGAAAATTAGTGTATACATTGACACAGAAGTTTCTCAATATTTTGGAACACATATCTCCATAGAAGTTAAAAAAAAAGCTAGCTAAGAAATAATGTTTGAATTTAATAAAGAAATGAATGAGCTTGTCAGAGCCACAACCATTCCTCTATCCTTCACAGGCAGAATATAAACACAGAAAAACAATCTTGAAGCAAAGAAAGTAGCTTCAGTCAGATTTGTAGCCTCCCTCATACTTTTTCCCTTTAAACTTGATTTATTCTTGGGTTTATCTTTCCAAGGGCTTTTAAAAGGTTTGAACCATGATTTGAAAACACAGAAGAGTCAATAGCTAAGTAAATGTCTTCTTGTGGTGGATATAATTTTTCTTGAAGGTTAAAGCCAAAAGCACTATGATTTGTAAGTTAAATTCTTTGCCATTTTTTTACTATAGTTCTTATTTATTAGCTGGATTTTCAACAGCAATGACCAAGGGATTTTCAAAATAGAGGTTGAGCACATAAAACTAGAAATAAAATGAAACTTGTCTTTAAATAAATCTTTCAAAATAATTTATTCAATTTAGAGTATCAAGTTCCTACATTTCATTCTTCAGTGCAGAAAGGTTAACCAAAAGTTGCAGATAGGCCATTACAAAATGTTTTCCTCCCTCCACGAGGATGATTTTTTGCACCACGCAGTGCATTGTGCAATGTTCTGTTGCAATGCAAACTATGCATTTCTGTGGCTATGGGGCCTCTAGCTGAGTGGGAGATCAAGAAAATTCTTCCTTGCTCTCTGATGATTTTGTCAAGCAGGATCTGTTTCTGCCAAAACAGAAATGGCCACTGCTCAAACTCTTTCCCACAAATCAAAAAGCATATGGACTTTTTTACATATTTCTGTTGTGTAGTAAGTTTTTTTTCTGCTAAATTCTGCCATTCTTTCTGCTTTGGTGATGATGTATCTCAGCTCACGTCCTTCTACCCAGTGATCTCGGTTTATTACAATTCAACTACCATCCACATGATGCTTAGCATTTACATGCATCTTTTTCCATGCTGGTAGTAGGAACACATGGTCATAGAGAGGAAACTACAGGCTTTGGGTCTGTGCCCAGAGCCATGTAACTGACAGTCATCACATACTGTAGATAGAGAGAGCTGAGTGCGTAGAATGACTTCAGAACTTCCAGTGCTAGCTGATACACCTTCGAACTGCACACAGAGTGGTGAAATGCCTTTGTGAATAACTGCTTACTGTTATTTCCAAAATGTGCTTAGGTCCCATTAACACTCTCTAAACTCTTATTTTTTTAAAACAAATTAAGTTGATTTTGTCAGAGAAAGGAACACAAAGCCTCTCAAACCACAACTTCTTCTCTGCTCCTTTAATATAGAGTTTACTAAAGCCATTTTATCAAATGAAACTTTTAAAATAGACTTGTTAGCTGTTTATGCCAACACTGACTCTAAAATTAATTTTCATAGTTGAATTACACATCTCAAAAGAAAGTGGAAATGATGGAAACAGTGCTACAAAAACAGTGGCGTTTGCAAGTCTAATTTGACTATATGTTATATAAATTCATTCTCTCCCCGTTCAAACCCTCCAGTGGAGTTTAAGTTCCACCAACATAAATCAGCATTGCTCTGTTGGTTTCATCAGAGCTACGTTGTCTTATTCCCATTCAACCTCAAATCTAAGAAAGTTTAGATAATTAGCTACTGTAAGTCACTTAGGTCTTTCAAGAATTTTGTTGTAAATTGATGGACACCTTTCATTCCTGCTTCAGACTCTGGTTATTGTTGAAATTCACAAAAGTACTAGCATAGTTGGAAAATGTTCAAGTCACATCCTTAATTGTTAGTTGCATTTTATAGAGATGCATGATGCCTGGTCTACAGTATCCCCACCTTTATCTAGGTACCTACTTTACTTCCTAGGTCATAGAAGATCATGAAAATCCTTCACTAAGAAAGACATTGCATTTATTTTATGACTTACAGCTTTGAGGCAGACCTGGGACACTCATTAGTAGTAATTAATTCATAAGTTGTGGACAGTTTTCTTGTCATTTCAGTCAGATTAGACAGGAGTCTAACATCAAAGTAGGGCTATGAATATGTATTTTTCCCAGAGTTCTGTAACTGTTTAGACTGAAGAGTCTCTCATACAAACTCCAGTCCACAAATTCAACTTGGTAGTGGTTTCAACTATTATTAAATACTTCTAGCGTAAACACAAGTTTCACTCCATTCAGTTTATTTTAATTTTTTTAATCTGAAAGATTTCTTTAAATTTGATTTATGTTTCAGATTAGTAAAATGAATGAATTAATGACTACTTTATTTGCTGAATTAAGTACAATCAAAGAAAGAGTCCAGGCTTCTCATGCATTAGATCTATGTCTTGGAAGTATTTAACAGCATCACCATCACTGCAGTGTGCGAAATCGTGAAGAAAGTACTGAGTTTATGGGATGAAAGTAATTGAAATTTTAGTAGAAAGTAGTGAGTTTTCTGTCTTGGATGGGTTTAGATAATACATTGTAGACAATTGTCAATGGAGGCACTGTGCTATACTGTTCTGTTCCTAAAAACAGCATGTAAAAACCTCAGATGTCAAGTGTCATACTTTTAAATAGTTTTGTCCTTTAAAAAGTTAGTAGGATATGTAACTTTCCTAGGTGCTAATCCCAAGAATGAGAAGCAAGGATCCATTCCTCTCCTTGACTTTGTGATGGGTTGTCAAAATCATATATATGAAGGCCTTTAGACCGAGAGGGCATACAAAAGTGTACACATGCTTTGAAAACCTGTCCCAAGCTATTTTATTTTTGTCTCTCTGCCAAAGAATGCTAGTTATTTTCAAAGGCTATTTACAAGTCAGAGGAAGTTCCCACCAGATTAGAACTGTTTTAAGGAAAGTTAAAACCTGGGCCAAACTATTCCACAGCACAGAATCTTTCTAATCTGCACATACAGTTCTTGCATCTATAAAAAGAGTTATTTTTTGATAAGGAAGCCAAATGCATTAAACCTGCATAGTTACATGTCTTTGTCAAAGGCTGTTGCAGTCCCTGTGGTTGGTAATGTAAACAAAGTGCTGTAGGTCTGTTTTGATGAAAGATTGGTCAAATAACTATCCTTTTGCTGGATAATGGCAAATGCTTTGGAGAGCAGTTGTAAAGATTCTGGTATCATTTTACTGTGACCTGAGAAATGAAATGAACTGGCCAAATAAACGAGTAAATTTGACCTACCTTTAGTCGTAGGCAAAATGTTACATAGTGTAACTTTATTAATCTGACTATAACTTTAATTCTTTGTTCTCTGCTATTTCTTCCCCTATGGTAAAGAAACAAAGTCTCTGAGATTCATAAACCAAGTTGAAAAGACAAAATGGAGACATGTTTTTGTAACTTACTGAGTGCTTGAAGGTCTACTAATTTAGAAGAAGATGCAGTCCTTGTCCCCATAGGACAATTTATAGTATGTTGAACATATCTTGAATGTATGACATATAAGAAAAGAGAGTAATTCCAAAGATGAACATAATTTCTTAAATAAATTGTATACTGTAGCCACCAAAAGAGCAATTACTTCTGCTTATATCTGACAAATAAAATTTTAACTATGGTAGGACGCACAAGAAAAATAAACAAAAGCACACTGAAATGAGTGTATATATAAAAATACTGTATTGGGAATGTGCAAGCACAATTTTTGACCACAGTCAATTGAATGAAAAAACATAAATTCTTGGGAGATCTATGGAGCCCAAGAGGATAGGCTGCTCAGAGTTTGAAGTTGTCTTCTCAAGCATCTTAATTTGAACACCTTGAAACCAAAGCATTCACATTTACTATCCATTCTTCAGTATCCTTCTCAGTCTAGAAAGTCCTGTTGTTCTTGATTGATGAGCACAGAAATCTAGTGTACAAAACCTGTTTAAACTCCAGATATTGAATCCTCTTTTACTTTGCAGCTATTTCAATTCTGTGTCTAAACAGCATAGTGAAAGCTCATCTCTTGTTTCATCCTTTGGTTAAATATTAACAAATGACACAAAATGTTGAAACTTTATGATAAGGATGAGAAGAAGCGTATATAAATGTTCAAAGGAGCTTTTTGCAAAAGCCATCACTAAATGAATTCTGAATGTTGCAAAATTGTTATAAGACTTTCTGAAAACGAAAAGCTTGAAAATGGTTCGTGAGAAAATTGTATTCTGTTATTTCTCTCACCACTCTCCTTAACATACTCACCATCTCTCAGCTAGAAAGATACACTGAATATTTATCCATCACTTCCTTTTTTCATCTTCTTGCTTTTATCTAATGGTTCAGTTGCCATCATTTGAAGTAAATGGCAAAGGACTTCCCCTGCTTTTTAAAGTTTTTTTGAATAATAATTTTATTCCGTTGGGATTCTGTGTTCAGCGTTGATCTTAACTGAGGGAAAATACCGAATTCCAATACCAGTGCACATTCAAGCTTGCAAATTAGTGATTAAGCAGTGGAAGTCTATTTATACAAGACCACTGGAAAAAGTTCAATTTCAGGAAAGTACACTTTTCTGAGAAAGCTGCCTAACACACTAATTTTTACTTTCACACATTGTGTTGTCAACATACATAAATATATATTTTTATATAAAAAGTAATAACTTTTTAGTTAAAAATGAGCAAAGAGAATTATAACCTAGGATTATTGTTTCGTTATTTTCTTGAGCTGTGCAAAATGCAAAGAGTAGACAACTTTCAATACAATCCTTCAAGTCTAAAATATAAAATATATTATCTTTAAAACACTCACATTGATGTGGGTTCCATGGTTCCTATTTTTATTATTTTTTAGGCCAAATTCTGATTTGCAATTCTATTTATGTCAGTGTAGTTAGGCTATTTCAAGTTGGGGCTCAAGGTCTTCAGGCTGTGTTGTCTCTACTGGGCTTAGAAGAAACCTTAGCAGCTCTGATAGAGCAATCCCTGCTGTCTGCTCTCCTCTAGAAATATCCTCTACATGTTTAATATTGCTTTATCTCTCTTGTAATCCAAAGAGGTCCTGCTCTTTTTACCCATTTCAACCACCCTAGTCTAACAGGCTCAGTCTCCATCACGAATCAAGATGTGTCATGGAGACTTTTGGATCTGGAAGAAAAAGCTGACTCTCGCAACGAATGCATGGCGACACTCTAAAAAGATCTTGTCACCATGTTGTCTGTATTTATCTGGGCAGTTATTCCAGAATGAATCATTTGCGTAGAGGAGTACCTGTATATCTCTGTGTACATATCTGTAAGGATATAATTCTATTACTGACATTTACATTAGTGGAATCTTTGTATTTTTCATATCCTATCTTATTTTACCTAATTCTGTGGTAAAGCTAAATTGAAGTAATATATTTGTCGTTTTGCCACCAAGACCCACTGTCTAGCTCACCTTTGTGGAAGTAAGTTCCACAGTCACAAGCAGTTGTTACGCAAGTTCTGATTCCCCCACTCGCAATTCTCACCTTGATCTGAGATAAAGTTCTCGGGCTGTCAGTATTCACACATAACCACCTCAGTGCTGTTTTGCCCCTCTGTCATAACATGTAATGGAGATTACCTACTGCAAGATGCACTGTTTCAGAAGTCACTGTTCTTTCTCTACACTAACGCAAGCATTTGTTTAAAAGCTGCTTTCCCCACTCAAAACATCTTCCACTGAAATGGAGAGTAATAAGCACAGAAAATCACTTGAACCACAACAAATGGTGAAAATAGCAATCTAGAATGCCAGGAATCACAAGTGCTGTCTTACTTTCTTATACTGCTAACTTATTCTTTAGTAGTTACAAATAAAGTTGCCTGAAAGTTCAACCCAGGAGCCTTATGTGACCATTTGCAAAATGAACAATACCTGCTTCTTCCTAATTCTAGGAATTATGGAGTGTATTCCCTAAAAAACTGTGTATGTAATGCAGATACTGAGCTATTGTTGTGGAGGATGCTTTAAAAAAAAAAAAATCACTCTAGTAGGAATTCTTTTTAGACTCAAAGTTCATTTTCTGAAAAGGATTGGAAAAGAGAATGACTCCACAGATTTATAGCTCTTCATAATTAAACACAATTTGCCAATGCAATGGCACGTGGAATAGCTGCAGCATAAATCAGATTCCAATTTTGAATGTATTTTCTGTCTCCAGGTCGATACATTTTGCTCAGATGCTCAGTAGGTTGCATTCTTGTCTTCCTCAAGAGACAGACATTAAGGCCAGGTCAAAGTCCAGTATTTTAACTAGATAAGATACTAGGTAACATACATTTTTGTGTCTATCCCTCAGGAAGGAAAGAGGTTTAGCTGAATAGCATTGTCTGTTCCTATCCCATCAGACTTTGAACCCCTGTAAAAAGTAAATTCCACATATAAGCAATATTTGGAACCACACTCAAGAAGCAAGAGAGCCAGACTATAATAAGCAACATACACACTGTATTGAGAATGCCATTTTTAAAATATGAGAGCTCCAATAAATATCAGAACTGTCCCAGCTAATAGGAAGCTCACTATTAACTTTAAGTTAAAGAATTCCACCTTTGAGAATCATTAGACATATCAATGACAGCTGTAACATTAACTCTCTCCTACCATCTTCTTGGATTAATTCTTGGAATTCCCCCAAGCAGCAGGAGAAAACAGGCATAGTGATGCTTCTACACTTTAACACTTGCAATGATTTTTCTTACACTGTCCTCTAAAAGGTACATTTCCAAATTCAAAGATATACATTCTGTACTCTTCATGTCCTTATAATAGTTATCACAAGCAGAAAAAATGAGGAATAATTGTCTTCTATTTACCCAAAGCTAGCATGTGGCAGTCATTGCCAATTGATGAGCAATTGTTAGTTTGGCATCAACATGTATTTTAAAAACACTGATTTCTGGATTCTTACATCAGGATCCTATCTTAGCTGTAGTTGATCTATTTTCTCTGCTTGTTACTGAGATGATAAATATCTTGAGCTGATATTTTATCTATTTTTTTTCTCAAAATAATAGTAACACTATAAAAAATAGTATGTTAGTCTTCCCATTATAAACCAGAGTTGCTGAAGCAAGAGGGGATTTTATTTGTAAAGTTCAATCATATATTTTTATCAAGTACAAACTATAATAATGAAATGTTCCTATAAATGTCAGCATTTTATCATCCTTACACTCAAAATCCTTTAAAGAAAAAATAAAATGAAGCACACAGAGACAAATGTTGAGCTTAGCCAGATGTGAATTTGCAGTCAGCACTTTATGGACCAAATACCATTTGAACAGAACAATGGAGAAAATATTTTAAGATTTTTTATTTAAACTAAATAAAATATTTAT
The DNA here is from genome assembly GCF_013368605.1 of Nyctibius grandis. Classification (NCBI taxonomy): domain Eukaryota; kingdom Metazoa; phylum Chordata; class Aves; order Nyctibiiformes; family Nyctibiidae; genus Nyctibius; species Nyctibius grandis. The sequence continues at coordinate 20,120,728 of NC_090666.1, forward strand.
GCAGGAGAATTTCTGCGGAACACAAAGGCAAGCATTCATCAAGTCTTGCTGCCTGTTTTCCTCAGCTCAGTATTATGGTAAGTAAAACTGTGTGAGTCATAGACCAAGAGCTTTATACATGTTTAGTTATGTGAGCATTGATGCTGACTTGCCACAGCCAGCTGTCTGTGCAACCTGAGGGGTAATCACTGATAAACTCAAACCCCAATATCCTTTACCTGCATTCCTGGGTAGAACCTGTATATTATCTATTACAGTACAGAGATCCCCTTCTTAATGTGATAGGAAGTTTTCTAGAAATAATCTAGTAGTACTGAAGAACTGCAGTTCAAGGTAAAGAAAACTGATTACAGACATGTTTTTCCCTGTAGGCAAAGGTCATGTAACCAACCTGCCTCTTCTAGCCCACTCCCCTCTCACATTTTGACAATTGCTGTCTATATTCAGTATTTTTAAAAACATGAATGAAAACCAGGTTTTGTGGTGGTCTGAATGCAAGCTGAGATACTACTGAGCTGAGACTCTGTTCAGATACTGTTTTCCCTGTAGGAGAATATTAATCGCCTTAGCCTGGGTGAGCCTTTACTAGCTGAAAAGATAGTCCATCTGTATTTTTTTAGACTTGAGTCAGCCTGAGACAGGCATTAGTATTGGTTCTATTAAGTTACACGTTTTTTCCTCATATTATTTACTCATGTTCTACTAAATTCTCAGATCTTTCCTGTTTATTTTCTTCTATTGTTTTCCTTCAGTTCTTTTTTCTCTGCATTATCTTCACCATTAAAAATAAATTTCCTGTATTTTCTCTTATCTGCTACTCATACAAATCTCTCTTCCTCTTCCCCATCCTGTATTTCCTTTTTAATTTTCCTGGTTCTTAGATTTCATCTTTCTTTCTTCTTTTGCTTATTCTTCTAAGTCTTTTCCTTTTTTCAAAGTCTCTTTATCCACCTTCCCCATATCTGTGCTATGAACCCCTTCTGCAATTCAGAAGGGATAATGGGATTATTACAATTGGTGAGCTGCCCTTTCTTCCCATCCTAGTGCACTGTACCCTAATGTGAGTGAGTGGCACTTACTCAGTGAATCATAGGAGAGGAGAAACTGGAGAATGGCTGTCAGGGTGCAGACAGAAAACTGTTGTCCATTCTTGGCAGCATGCTGAAAGTAACCCGTACAAAGGCACATGTTTCAAAAAACCCCACCCAAAAATCCCAAAGGTAACTAAAGCAGTGTTCTTGGGTTCTGGTCCTGCTGCTAACTGGCATAACTCCACTTTCAGTAATGAATACCAGGTTAACACCAGTTTGGGTTCTGGCCTGAGGTTTGTTCTATTGAGATTTTGCCAACTGCCTCCTTTCCTCTGTGCACAGAGTATGGTGAGCATAGCTCCCTTGATAGCCCTCAACAGTTGCTCCACAGATGGGTTCTGACTGTGTAGGATGTCCAGCCAAAAGAAAGTGCTTCTCAGAAGGGCAATAAGCCTGCACAGAGCTCCGTATTTCTCTGCTTCCAGGTAGCTAACTAGCTAGTTCCCAGTTAGCCAGTTTAGAAAGAGCTTAGGTATTTCTGCTTGACAGCACAGAGCTCTGTATACACTGGGGAAGCTAAGGGGCACTTTAACTTTCTCCACTGATACCTGCTTCATGCCCTGGTTTCCATGGGATGGAAATGCAGGTGCTCTAGTCAGAAGGTAGTCAGGGCACAGTCACAACACTTTACACCCATGGTCTCTGAGTACTGAGGGCAGGCTGCAGGTTCTTCAGCATTAACAGTACTAACATTAGTCCTCAGAGTAAACAGCCTCCTTCTCTTACTCAGACACTGATCTCCAAAGTACTATTCCTGCCTTTAAAGGTATGGAGAGCCATCAACTGTTTTAAATAAGCATTGTCAAGATTTTTGACCCACTCATATAACTAATGTCGGGGATTTTTGTTGTTACTTGCTTTGGCAGTAAGTTTCTTTTAACAACAAATCCATGCAAAGCCCAAAATCTCATAACTGTGACTCCTATGGCACTCCTAAACCAAACTGTGTGTGCGTATTCTTTCTAACACAAGCATTCACTCAAGGCACTGTTTACTGTAGGGCACAAGTCATGTTGGTTTTAAATTGTTTTGACAACTGAAATTTGCAGGTTATTTAAACCAAGGAAAGAAAAATATATTTCCCAGTGTCCTTGGTTTTTGTACAGGCAGCAAAAACTATTGTTAAAAGAACCATTTTTTGCAGGTGAACACAGTCCTTTGAAGTGTTTTAATAAAAAAAAAAAAAGGCAGTTGGAGAGCCAGCAGGACCTATGTGTAATGCATTCCTGATCTCTGCATTTGTGACCTCCAGGGTTGCTTATTGTAATTTATTTTACCTAGCAATGCTGCCAGGTGCTTGGGGAAAAAAACCCTCCAGCTAGTAAAAAAGTAGCAGCTGTTTCCTCAGCAAAACAGGTCAAAATGAACCAGTCATCTCAATACTGTCTGCCTGTGCAGGCTTCTTGAGGATGGATACTAGTTGTATGTCTCTGCTCTCATATTGGAAGATATATCTGAGAAATCTCCTCTCCAGCCATAACCACTGACACAGCAACTGTTTTTTGTAATAGTTAAATTGTGGATGAATGATGGGGGAGGTTTGGGGATGTGAAAGACAACTGCTGTACAACACGGTCTCTCCTGTTTTTTAGTATATTAAAGGAAAGAGTCCTAAGAAATGGCTTGGCACGTGCTTTTCTTTTTTTTTTTTTTTTTCTTTTTTTACTACCCTGACAACATACACTCTGGAAAAATATAAAGAAATGTAGAAATGACAATAATGAGCAAGCTATTGCTAATACCACTGAGCCTCATGCTGTAATCAGAGATGTCAGTGAGTTTGTTGTTGTCATTTGCCAGTGACTGCTGTCAAACAATGTTTTCTTTCTGTGTACTTGTATCGTCTAAGAAGGATGTTCCAGCAACCTCAGAGTAACAGAGTTGATATTCAGCTGATATGTGACAGTTTAAGATTAAATTTATTCGTATAGTTTCATGAGTGTGTAGCAATCAGCATTATACATCAGGCTCATGTAAACTTGTGCCATTTTATCAATTTCAATATATTTATGTACCGTGGGTACCATTTGTCAATTTAGTCTAGGCAGAATTATTTCATTTCTCATAAGCTAATAATGCGTTCTGGATTAGCTACTGTATTTTATTAGTGTGAGACATGTCTTTTTAAGGATCAAGGCCAAAACCGCAATTATTATTTCTTCTTATCAACATTCAGCTTTCACAGACAATTACAGCTTATGCATATTTTATAACAAGCATTTGGACCACATGCTGATTATGTAGTACTTGCTCAATGCCTTGTAATATCCAAGAATGCTTATGGCAGTATACAGTATTGTGGGATCTTACAGTATGAAAGAACCCTTTTCCCTTTAACTGCTTACATAAACCTGTGTTTTTTGCTTGGCGACTCTGCTATATCTTGTTTGTTTCAATTACTAAAGATGAAAAGAAACGCAAAGTATTTCTGCTTACATTTCTTATCTATATGTTGGCACTGCGTCACTATGTGAAAACAGAACTGCAGCAGAGGAACTGCCGTGTGGGAAGAGATCTGCAAACCCTCCAGTATCCAAACATGTAAGCTGCATCTGTTAATGACCAATTCCAGATATTTGAGTGAACCAAGCAAGAAGCCATAGAAAAAGAAGGTCTTCGTCTTGATCTTCAACAGCTAGCTAGCAGACAGCTTTTGCTTTGAAACATGAACAATTGTATGTCTCAAAACAATATGGTCCTATCTAATTTATCCCAGACAATCCTCATTTTTATTATGCATATAAAAACCTTTTTCTTCACCAGTGGTCAGAATGCCCCCAATAAACTGTGAAAAAAGAAATATGTCTACAAGGTGTGCCGTGTGATACACAGCATCTGAGACAGCTGAGGATCAGGTGATACCAGCTTCCTTGCCATCTTTCAATCCTGACCCATTTCTTACAACGAAAAAACAGGGTTGGGTGGCATTATTCTAATCTTCTTCAACTTTGCCTTAGTCAAGGTTTTTTCAGTGTCAGGGAACCTACATCTGCCCCTTTAAGATTTCTTTCCATCTTCTTTGTGCTGTTTCAGCAACGTTCAACAGAAAGAACTGGAGCCAAGAACTTGGATCAAGATGTGTAATCGTGTTTTGAATTCTACTACACTTTTGGCTTTGGTAGTAACTCATGGCTGTGGGTTCCACAGCTTAATCATAGAATTCATTGTCAAAGTCATCATGAAGATTAGCAATTTAATGAGATTCTAGCCAAGCCCAGGAAGCATTTAGAAAGTGTCAGTGATTTTTGGGAAGCTTTTATTTAAGAAGCAATAGTTTTTCAACAAAAGCTTTTCAGAGCTTTCGTTTATCCAAATTCAGTTTAATGTTCTATTTTCTTCTTACGAAACTCCAGCTTAATATTAATATAACGCTTTTGAAATGGGGTAAATCTGGATACAAATGAAGATGTTTTTATCATTACCTGGGCACAAAGTGGTGTTTTGCCTGTTCTTTCCTGCTATACTCAGGCGCAAGGACGAAACCCTGATCCCTTGGGGGATGATGGCAAAGCTTTCAGGGACTTTAATGGAAGTTTTCCAAGAGTTAATTTATGTGACAGAGCTGTACATGAGTGATGAAAATGTTAGAGACAAGTAAATGAAGCCATTCAGCTGAACACCTATGTGTGCACATAAATGCCATAAAACTCCATTTTTTGACATATGGCTTTGAAATTCAGCTACTCTACAGAGGTTTATGGCAATATATTTCTGCTCATCATGTGTTCTGTGGGAGTTTTTCTATGCAGTATTTTAGAACTCTTAATGTTCACGGTCTCCCATGAAAATGCTTCCTTTAAGACTGAAGTTTACTTACCTATCAAGAAAAGCAAGAACTCCAGCAGACAAAATCCCCAGCAGACAAAATTCCCCGAATTCTTTTTTAACTCCAGAGAAATCTCCAAATACATGGGCAACAGCTTCAAAATTTAAGCGGAAAAATTGTCTTTCAGTTAAGTAGCAATCTGCTGTCTTTATCTTTTAAGGACACATCTTGAAGGAAATCAGTAAACCATACTAAATTATAGTTTTACTTTGAAACTAGAACTTTATACTTCTTTCACACTGCATGATGACTTTATGTCTTTATATATGAGAGTGCTGCTGTATTAGAAAACTTTTTTTTGGCATGGATTGCATACAGAATTTCTGTATCCCCATTATGCTGGTATTCTCCTGAAACGTGGCTAATTTCACAATGAGATTATAAATTGTGGCTTTTTTTTGAACCTGTATTTTGGCATAAGTGATATAATTGCATCAACCTCCCTGTGAAAACCAGCTGTTGGAATGCTGATGTGTTTGTTGCTTGCAGTGTTGTGTGAATGCAGTTACAGCTGTTCAACTTTATCATGGCAACACATAATTCTGGTATGGCACATATTACCAATATGTTTCAGAAACAGCTTTTCTCATCTGAAATCCTCGCTGTGAAAAAGAATGTATGTATTTATTAATTCATTGTCAAAGGAGCAGTCTTAGAATCTATCTAAATTAAAGCATAACTTACAGTCTCTTGTGAATAACTGAATAACTTGGTTCAATGTTAGGTCACAGTGGAACATAGACTGTAACAGGAATATATAAAAGCTCTGAAGGGACCAAAGAGACTTTATTCTGGAATGGTGAACATCGTTGCCAGAGTAACATAAACCTTGTGTGTTTTCACAAGGAAATGAGTCACTTGTTTCTGTTGGCCGGAACTCTGTTTTCTTTTAATTTCATATTTTAGCTGCCTAATATAGTTTGAAAGAACCTTAGGGTTGCAGTCTTTGGGCTAAGATACCTAGTTAATTAAAGCAGAATAGAAAGGTAGTATAGTAGTTACACAGAATCAAGAAAAATTGGTAGTAAATATGACATTATCACATGTCCTGTGAAGGAAGCCTTGATCCCTTTGTAGTACAGTTCTGTGAACTATTTATATAGTTCTGAAAAGAAGATTGATTTTCACATGTTATGAGTATACCTGTATGTGTACTTACATCTGTGGCTTGTGTTCTTTGTGAACTGATTTGCAAGTTCCCTCCTTGCAACTGTGAGTCTCATAGTTGACTTGAGGACATAAGCCGTAGTTGTCATCAATGAACAGGCTATGTTAATGTTAAAGATGTTGGATCAGATCCATACAAACAGTGAGGCAATATTTCCTTTCTTTGGACCAGCAACTCAGAACTAGTAAGATTCTTCCCCATTCTCCTAGTGTTAAGGCAGCACCAAGTATTCTCTCAGAGTGTCACCCCTTCTTGGTGAGGCATCCTCACGAGACTTAAGATCAGCACAGCTCATTCCTGAACCACTTTCTATTTTCTCTTCTTACTGCTCCAAGCTATGGAGATCGTGCCAAGCAAAATAAGTAACACAGACTGTTGGAGCAATTCTCAGCTACAGTGGAGTCTCTGAAGGAACATAGCTGGCTGGTACAACATAGACTACTTTATCCTGTATGTAATTTGGGCAGAAACTCCATATAGCTCCCTTCACTACTACAGCCTTAAATGGAAGTTGCAGAGAATGAGGGCCAAATATATTCAGTTGAGAATTAAAGCATATATTATGACCTTTTTTGATGGCATAAATCTATGTGCATAAACATTGCACACCTGTACATGTATATGTGATAGTTTAGACATATGAGCATTTTAAAAACTTAATACTTGCATATGTGTATAGGTGTAGCAGATAATCATGCATTTATTGCATCATGAGTACCAACAAAGCAAATTTCTATTCCCATTGGTAAAAATTATTCAAAAAGCAATTTTTTATGCTTAGATGTAAGCACTGGGAAACTCTGAAGAGATGCTTTATCTGCCCTATTCCAAAACTAGTGTTTGCATGCGTATTCAGACTCACCTGATGTTTATTAATTAAATATTGAGGCATGCTTTTGACAACCTGACTAAAACCTAAGCAAGTATTTTTAAATAATTTCAGTGGGAAGCAAAGGAGAAATGGGAAAGCTAGCTGAAACTTAAAGATCATCTACTGTGATTGACTTAGGGGAAGAAAAAAAGTCCTGGCCTGAACCAGGACCTTGCATTAACAGTTTAGACACACGTAGCTATTTAGGACTTTCTGGGCATGTTCAAAACGCTATAAATCCCCAAAAGCAGAGCAGATGATATTCAGATATGTGTAAGTGTAACTGAAGTGAATTGATGACTGCAGCATTAAAACTCTTGTTTGTTTTGAAATGTATTATGCAGAGTAACTAGGGATTAGGGAGGGATTAGAGAGAAAAGTGCAGAGAAAACAACTTAAAATATTTGGAATATATCAAACTCCTTTTCTCCCTTGCACGGAAGACTAATTTTTTTTTTTTGTCGCCAAAAAGTGGTTTAGCATATAAAAACAGGCAAAGATACAAACTGAGGAAATAAACACCTTGTGTACAAGTGCTGGAGACTGGCCTTCTCTAACAAAGGGTTATCACAGACGGTTATGGATGTTTAAGAGCAACATTAACTTGCAGTCTTTGTGAAACATATAGCTATTAATTTCATTGTGTTTTCCATTCAATGACTCTGACCTACCTGATCTATCCAGTCGATATACCTAAGCATTTTGACAGCTGCAGGCATTATAGACTGTTTCAATACCTTAAAAAGAAGATGCCTCTGCCATAAATTTTAATCAGGGTTTTTACTCTTTGGTTCCCCCATTCTCTTCTGTTCGGACAGGTGCAGGAGTGTGGAAAGTGCATAGGAAGTGTCATTGTACGTTTACTAATCCTAATGAGTGTTGTTATTCTGCTAATCATGTATGCCCTACATTTTTCTTCTGTGTCTTCTAGCCACAGCTTTTCCACATTTGTAATGAATATTTTATTGCTTCAGAGGAACACTGCTTCCGTGGAAATGCACAGAAATATGGAATCCGTTCTTACAACATGGTCAAATAGTTCCTTTGACCATTTCAAAATAACAAGTCCAAAGGTCTTCAGAGATCAAGATCAGAATCTGGAATTCAGTATGGATTCAGTGCAGGAGTATTTTGCCGTATGGGTTTTCAGATTTTGGAAACATTTAACAAAAATTAAGTAGAATAGGTAGCATTACTGATACTTATGTTTAAGATCAAATACTCTTTGAAAGCCAGTATTCCTAGCTGAAAACCCTAAGAAAGAGATCTTATAGACTCTCCCTTAAAATGTCCAGTGAAGATTTTTTACCTCAGGTCACAGCAGTCCCACCTACTCTATTCAGTGTCCCTTATAAGCTTACATAAGTGATGACCCATGAGCACTGAAAAGAGAAATCTGTAAGAAATTTTTCCTTGACTCTGTGCAGGTTTTACCTTTCAACAGGTACTCATTTTGAGGATGATGAAGATAAAAGGTTTTTTTCAATGTTATTGTGGGGTTTTTTGTTTTTTTTCTTTTATTTTAGTAACTGCAGTCCTAAAATAGGAATTTCATTCGAAGTAGTATTTGTTGGTTTTCTAGCTATTAGAAAAAATAAATTAAGAAACTAACAAAACTTCATCCCAGAGCTGGTCCCTATGCAAAGCACTATGTAATCTTTATGCATTTTAGTAGAACATACTACACTAAACTTCTGTGAAATGTGTTACGAGCATTTACCCGCATACACACATCTATTTAATTATTTTATTAGTGTTATCGTAATACTTTGGCTATTTAGTCACAGACTAGATCTCCCTGTGGTAATTTCACTGCATTTTGTTATAGTCCCACTGTGTATTCTCAGTACAATATTACCTGCTCTAGAAAGATCATGGTGCAAGTGAAAGGTGGGATCACAAACAGACACAGAAAGATGGAGCAGGAAACAACTGTAATTGAGATGACAGATGTTTCAGCACTGTCACTACAGGTGTTCCTGACTGAGCAGGACTGGGCGTAGAGCAGGCAGGCCCAGAGCATACCAGTTGTGCAACTTCGGAATACTAAGGTTCATCAGCTTCACTTTTGGGGAATACAATTGGGGCACTCTTGGGTTCTTTTCCATCCTGCTCTCAGTCGTATTTTTCATGGGATACCACTTCTTCAGAAGTGTTTTGTTACGGTTTTCCTAGCATCAGCCTATAAAATTTCAAGCTAAAACTTGATATTGTAAGCTGGTCCCTGAAAAATACTGCAAGCCTTGAAATATTCCATAGAGTGAAATTCTAAGTAGCCCTGCAAAAGAAACTGATAAAACTCTGCCAAATTTCAGAGACTTATTGCCAGTTTTTTCTGTCCCTACTGGAAACTTGAGCTTACACTGTACAATAACATACAGTGGTGGTCTATACTGAGAATTAGCCTTTATTCCGGTTAGTAGTACAGTTACATCAGACAATGCCAACATGCAACATCATGCCTTGCCCTCCGCAGCTTACCCTTACTAATAACCTGAGTAAGCTCTTCAAGTACAAAGTATTGTTTGAATCACCTAAACTATGAGTTTTCACTGATATAATCATCCAGCTGGCAAACAGCAGGAAAATCTACAACTTTAAGCAAAGTAGTCTTCAGAAAAATCAAAAAGACCTTTTACAGAGTTTCACTTTCTCACAGCATGAAAGTGTTTTCTAGTTTCCAAATCACATTTTTCTAGAACAGATGTAAAAATAGGTAAATGCAGCTTCCAGAAGGACCCTGGACTAAATAATCTGTCAAAAAATGATATGAAGAACCACAGTATGTTCCATGTAATCAGTCCTCTGTGAATAAAATGTAATGCTTCCTGTATATCCACGTCACTTTTGCATAGAGCTAAGCAATTACTCTAAATCATCTTAGAGGCTAGTACGTGTTTGCACAATATGTTTTTATGATGATTAATCTTTTACAAGAATGAAGGATAACTTGAAGGAAATCAAGGATATGTTAAATTAATAAGGATATCCTTTCTGTGCTAAGTCATAAGAATTTATTTTAGTGTCTACAACAGTGTAATTCGCATATGCAATGCTTCTGTTTTCTGAGAAAATCTGCAGTTTGATGGTCAATGGCAATGACTGTGAGCAATCTACATATCTTTCTTTTTTCTTTCAGTGAGAGTTAAATTTCTGTCTTTGTAGTATCGACTCTAATGTAAGACCAGCTATCAACTGGCACTTGAATATGAAGCCAGTATAAAGTATGTGGTCTTAATTTCCACTCAGGATAAGTTACTGGATAAATTGCATCAGCTTTTAAACCCAGCCTGGATTTAGCCTGTTGTCTACATACTTAGGTCTGCAGTATTAAGTAAAGGGTTCCAGTGAAAATCAGGACAGAATATTCATTTATCCTTTTTTATTCTGTGATGTTTTAATCTGGTAGTTTTGAAAAGGAAGGAAGAAAAGATATTGTTGGAAAATTTTTCAGTAAAATGAACTCATGTGAGAATGAAATGGTTTTTTTTAGCCCTTGAGAGGAGGCATAGTGTAAACATGGACAATACTGAGCAAGGCCTGGTCTATGCTTACAGAACTAGGAAGCTGTTTTCTCTGTCATGTAGTAGGCTTTTCATGTAATTAGAAGTTAGTCTTTCATACAATGTCTAAGGCAAAAGAGTGCTGTGAATGAATTTCCACAGTTAAGAATTCAGATGCTGCACTCAGTGAAGTAACGAGCTGTTGAATTATTTTAAAAGAATGGCATTTCAGTATAATATAATTCCTCCTTTATGCACAGTACACTTTGTTTCCATGAAATTATACAAATATCAATTAACCAACCATTACAACACTCTGAGAGAAAGGGAATAAATTGCCATTAAAAAGTAATAAAAAATCTGGCACAGAGATATAAATGCTGGCATGTCAGAACTTTGATCAACACAATTTAAATTATTTTCTGACTTTGCAAAAGAAATGAGGAAATCTTTATATGTATGTATCAAGTAATCTTACATACCTACATGTGTGAGAGTACTCTGGCCCACTTACTCCCATTACAAGACCCATGCCTATCCCAAGATAGGAAATGTCATTTAAACGGTGATAACACTTTATTTGTCACTGCATACATGTACAAATCACGTGGCAGGGATGCTTTCTTTTTCGTCAGCTGTGGTGAGCTGCATTTACCACAGTATTTACCATGTAGGTATCTCTGGAAAACCTTTGCGTCTTCTGGCTTTGACACTGTTCAGTTTGTCAAAAACTAAGTTTGAATGCAGGTCTGAAATTCTTACTACTGCTAGGTATATACAACTTCCCTCCACTTCAGCTGTGCTGAGTGCAGCAGGGTGTCTGTCCTGCCCTGAGATTCCTAAACAGTCTCTATTAAAACACAATGAAGAAAGAAAAGCTCGCTCTGGTACAGAGCTAGTTATGAGGATGTCAGGCTCAGATACCTCCTACCTTTGGGAAACTTTCCTCATTTAGGGTCAAATTTCTGGAAAGAGCTCACAGCTCCTATGAAATCTTCCCTTAAACTCGAGCATCGCCAGCAAGACTTCTCAGTCTCTGTAAGTCTGAATTCTCTCGGGATACTTTAGAAGAAGCTGCTTCTTTTCTGAGAAGTCATAAATAGGATAAACTGTGGATAACTTAGTTCACATACCACCCAGGAATGATCTGCATAGCACAGTTTGGATCCCCCTTGCTTTGTGCTAAGAGCTTAATGTGCAATCTATTGGATGTCACAGAAGTCTTTCCACTGAAGCTAACGTGATTTTGGATAGGGACTATCTACTGTATCTTTCTCTCTAGAAACTGCAAGATGCCAAAGAACTAAAGAAACTGATCCAAACTCTGCTTCACCTCAGGAGGCAGATAAATGCACTGTTCCTCTTCAATATGAGAGGAGGAAATGTAGGAACATGAGATGGAAAAGAGATTCCTAAGATATCGAGCCCAGCCTTGTATTGCCATCAGTCACATCACATACTGCCCTTCAGAAACACATCTCTCTCTACCTGCAGAACAGCAGAGTATGAATGCCTAGTGGAGTGCTGCTCCAAAATGTCACTCTACTGAAGGCTGGAGGTATTCTTCTACTATCAAGGCTAATATTTATGACACTATTCATTCCTTTTCTGCTCGTGTCCTTTCCCTTAAAGAGCTTGCTTCCCCACATACCCGGTCCTCTCATAGAGAAAATTATCTCAAGACATACAGAACACTTAAGTCCTTGGCCAAACTTTGGCATGGTAAAAATGCATGTAACTCTTAGAGAAGCTGTAACCATTTTCAATGCATATTAACTTCATTAATAACTTTTATGTTGGTTTGTAAGGTGATTCCAAAAGAGGATATTACAACAAGAAGAAAAAAAAAAAAGTACAGGTGATTATCAGTGTAACACATTGTAAGACTTGAATGTTACTGTAGCTTCTATTATTAGTAATTGTAAAGCTAAAGCTAGTTATTCACATTCTCTTACACAACAGTTTCAAGTGCCCTCAGGATTTATGACCCATCCAGACCTTGAATTTCAATCTTAATTTGGAAATTCTGTGACTGAGATGAGGTGAATTGGATGTCTTACACCTCTTTTGCAGTGTATTCCTTTACAAAACTCAAGACAACTGAGCCAGCTCAGATCCAGGAAGCAGGATGAGAGGTGGTGCCGTGTCCCCGCTGGCTAGCTCTCCTTCTGTATAATTGTACCAGTTACAGGATCCTAGCTAATATCACTTCATGGTTCTTTTACTGTGCCATGTAGATAAAACAGCTTATATTCAGAATGAGTGCTAGCCTCTTTGCTTACCACTTCATTGCATGATAAGAGTGAATCTTTGTTGTCTTTCCATGCAGTATAAACATCAGGCTTTTTTTCTAATCTTCTCAGCCTTTTCATCTTCAACCTCTATACAAATTTATGAGATGTTTTAAACCCTGAACTTTCAAACTTTCTCCTGGTCCCTTAGACAGAACCATTCTACTGACTAAGGGAGTTATTGTGATTTTTTTTCTCATGGTCAAGTTCACAATTGTTCATTTCAGGGGTTCTTCATCATTACTTAAGATGACAAAGTACTAACAACCCTCTAAGATGGGATAGCTGAAGCACTGGACCACCAATCCTATATGGTGTGGCAATCCTCATGTTCCACATCTGTGTATTTTTCAACATAGAAATTAATTGTTTGGTACAAAGTTCCTTCTGTATAACTATACAGATACTTATTGGGTAAAAAGCTGATTTGCATGAACTAGTGGGTATGATGCAAAAGATTTTTTTTGCTAATTAGTTCAGCTAGTGAAACTGCCATACCACATTTTGGATATTAGCTTCAGTTCTTGGATTGAACTGGAGTGTATGTTTATAGTTTTATGGAACAGGAGAGAGCTATCAAGCTCCCAAACAGACTTGGAACTTCTTGCTGTCCTCAGTGACTTATCAGTGACCTCACTTGTAGGTTGTCAGGGAAAAAAAAGAGAACAAGAACTCCAGGTGGAAGCACTCTGTTTGAGAAAGGTATAGCTTGCTGGTTTGGTAAATTTGCTCAGGAGGGACTGGGTCCACAAAGAGGCTGGACTTAAATGGGACTGAATATTTACTTTACTGGAGATGCTGAAAAAGCTAAAGAATAGGTACCAATAGCTCCTACCCTTGCTAAGGCTTTCGGGTGGAAATAGTACCACCTAGATAGCTTGCATAAAGAGGGAAGGTATTCCCTTTTCAAACAGCCTGTAACATGTAGTCTTGGTTTATATCAGAAATTAAGTTTATTTTTTAACAAAGTATTTTAGAAATAAGTGTGAAGAAAATTCGAATTAGATGTGTCTGAATGTGCTGCATAGTTGTGTGTTATTAGAATGCTTTCTTTTATTTTTCAAGAAGGAAGCACTAATGAAAATAAGCAGCAATGGTAGTACTTGTATGCTTTGTAATTTCAAGAAGTCAGAGCAATGCTGCACTAATTAATACTGAAGTTTGTCAAGGACCACAAGTCTCAGGATGCCTACAGATAAGCCCTGTGGGGGGTTTCCTGCAGGGAGGGGTGTTTTGAGCATTTCCCAGTCCCAGCAACAGCCTGTCTCTGTGCTGGGTAATACTGTCCATTGGAACAAAGAGGGTAAAAGCAACTACCTGTTGCCTGTCAGCCTGCGAGTCTTCTCTGCTTTCACTATTTGGCATATTATTTTAACCCAAGATCAATGGCAGCTGATGCTGGTATTTCTGGCTGTGAACCTTGGGGATGAAGATTCAGCATATATTTTTTACTGAGGCTAGTCTGGATGCTAGCCTTGTGCAGTGGAGGAGGGGAGGAGGAAGGCAGACTGCTGGGAACACCCCACACTGGTGTCTTACATCATCCCAAAGGATCACCAGTGTTTTATGAAAGGACTCTTTTGTAGTCCTATTAACAGCAACACACCACTTTCAGAAGCAAGATATAAGTCAATGGAACAATTTCTAATCAAGATTTAAATAAGTATTGATCCCAGGTTACCTTATCTGACTCTGCATCAGCTTAACAGAATTAAATTATTACGCTTTTTTTTCATGGAACATATTTCAAATCTTATTTGTAGAATACACTGCCTTTTAATTGCTTGTAGCTTTTAGAATATGTCATTTTTATATTTATATAATGTCTCATTGCCAGTGTTATGGACTTCCTTGGGAAAAAACAAATCACAAAAATTAAAGGAGACATTTAATAACTTTTTTTTTTGATATGAGACCTGATGAGAAATGTTATTTGTTCCCCAAATACAGCAAGGTTTCTTTATTGGCTTGTCAGCATTCCAAAAACTGCATTTATGAGAGAGATTATGTCATAAAAAATGTATTCAACAACTCTGTTCTAGAAATGTGAATTCTGAGTAGCAAAGTGCAATATCTACAGTACCAGAAAGCATATTCTTAAGATAATGTTTTGTTCATTTCATGCAAGAAGCTTTCTCAACAGTTTGGAAAAGAGGGTGTCTACCAGGTATTTTTCTCTATCCTTCTCAAGCAACTGTTCAAGAGTGAGTGTAAGTGTTAAACATTGCTGGGTTCATGCACTTGAAGAGCCCCCTAGGGTTAGTTTCTAAAGCCCTTTCATGGCCTTTATACTCATAAATAAGGGATTTGCTGCATTTTAAAGCATATCAGATCACAGTGAAAGTTTAAATTAGCATTCACTCCAAGGAGAACACATTCCCCAACCCTTGTTAATGTTCACCTCTTGGGTATATGCAAAGATTGAAATGAGAGGCTTTCCAGACACTATGGGCATTTCCCTCCTGTTCTCTGTCCCTTTTTGCTTGTTTGAAACTGCAAAGCAGCAAGATAAATGTGTGAGGTAGTCTGCTGTATCGCCAAAAAATGAGTTTCATGTTACTGCAGCTATACCACATGGGTGTATTTTATCAGTTTCTGTAATAACTAGATGGCAGCCAATCACAAAGCTATTCAAGTGTCCAAACCCAGCTGCCAATTAGCAGCTGTAACAATAATCCATCCTAATAGCTATTCCTGGAGTCAGTGATGGGATGTACCTTTACAGCCTGAGACTGAAGAAGTAGTGGTTATCTCTGAATCTTCTGTTTTTTGAAAAACATAGTGGGCTGTTCTCATTCTTGCAGTTTTCCTTCTGAGGATTGTATTGGTATGCAGATGGAATAAAGTATGCAGTAGGGTGCACCTGATATTTGTGCAATATCAATATTTGAATATTTGGGGCTGGAATTTTCAACGGCTGCACAGTGAGGCACACAGTTTAAGACTTAGACATGTAAATGTTTTCATCCAAAAACAATTTTCAGACATGCAATTGAAGTGAGTAATGCAGCTGAGAAGATTTGCCAGCCTATGCATTTATAACTGCACAATTCAGATATTGTTTTGGAAAGATTTACATTAGTGAATAAAGTACAATGAGAGTAAGTAGATAGAAAAGCCTTTGCAGTGCTCTGCAATCTGTGCTCCTCTGAGTACAAGCCCACCTAGACTGCAGCCTGGGGGACGCTGTGTAGGCAACCAACACAAGATTATGCTGCAGAGTTGTAGCTTAGCTGATGCTTTCTCTTCTTTTTGGTGGAATGTTCTGAGGTTTTGTGTTTGGATGTCTCTGAAAGGGGGAGAGTAAATCTCTTTCTTTATAGTACCTTCTAGCTCTTCTAGGTTAATGTTCTGAATTTTTGATCTTGGTTAACCTCAGGCTCTAAAGACATTCACTCCTACTCACAGGCAAGAAAATGGATAAAAGAGGAATCCACCACAATTCTCTCTTCTGGAGGCAGAGGAGGGGCAGGATAGAAAAAAGATGATGTTATCTTACTGCTAAATACTTGAAGGAGACTCATTTGTTATGATAAGGAGACACACAAGAACCTTAATAGATTGGGTCTTGCAGATACTGATTTTCTGTTTTCTCTCATGATACTCTTGTATCTAAATATTAGCAAAGGCTTACCCACTTTTATAGCACTTTTGCTATAACTCCCTGTACCTGGAAGTTGGCAAAGCCAAGTTGTGACATGAAGCAGATATTCATGTATCTATCCAGTGGTCAGGTTTTTTTTATGGATCTCAAAAAAGTTCAGGCTTCTCCTTTTTAAAGCACAGTAAAGCTAACAGCTTTGGGCTTGACATTCCATCTCTGGAAGTGAAAACTGATTCTTTTGCCCCAAAATGGTAAAGTTAGAGAATTAGCAGGGGAATTACAAAATAATTATTCAAAATGCTGTCACTGAAATAGCAATCTCCTACTGCTGCTCTGAGTTTTGTTGCTGCTTTGCTTTCTTCAGTGATAAGTTTCATATAATTCAACCCAAGAGTTCTCTGCTGCCGTGAAGCAAATATTACAAGCAGTCCTGATTCATTGCTATGATAACAGAAAATTCCTATTCCTACTTAAGCTGCTGCAGTGCGACTTCTGATGCAGTGTTAGGAAGAAATCTCAAAGCTGATTTTTATCCAGAAAGGAGAGAAATTCTTATACCTTTGTGCTAAGAAAAAGGTGGAAAATGCTTCTGTATGATGGCTCCTTCTCTAAGGTGTAACTAAGAAAAATGATCGTTGTTATTTAGGAAATTGGGCAATTTATAAAACATTGTTGAGAACAGTAATCTGAATGATGGACTGCATCAAAAGAGATATTGTAACAGCAATAAATGGTGAATTAAATAGAAAGTGCTTGAGGGCTGAGAGTTGGAGTTTAGTCTCGGAATATTAATTAAAACGATAAAAGTACGTGGCATTCCTATGAAACAGCTAAGTCTATTGGAACAAACTAATTCCCATTATAACTCTGCTGAAGACACATGAGTCACACAGAATAAATTTGGCTCGCTGAGTTACATGCTGCATCACTACTATGGGAGACAGAACTGTACCTATTACGCCAGGTGCAATTAAAGAACTCACAAGATGCTGTCTTACTGTAACAATTACTTTTCTTTCAACAGTTAAAAAGGATTGAGAAAGGACTGTACATAGGAGGGGGAATAAAAGCTTATTTTTATATGTTTATCTTTTTTTTCCTGTTGCAGTGGGGAAAAAAGAATTGTGTGAAATGGCTGTATTCTTTTAAGGCAAGTTTTGCAGATTGTTGGTCTAGGATGTTCATTCTTTATCCAGTATATTGAGGATAATTGAAAAATAATAAATTATACTCTTTTCATTCTAATTTTGTCCTTATTTTTACAAAAACCACAAAACATCCACAGAAAGGACTTTCTGATCTTGATCAGCTTCATGTTGATGCTAACACAGCTCCATAGTAATCAGTCTGTTAGAATTAACAATCTATTCTTTCTTGCTTTTTTCTTACAATTGCCTCATGATAAGAAGGACAAAGGAACAAAAGTGTGGAAAGAAACACAACCAGAATAATTTATTAGTAGGAAATAGTCTCAGGTAAGAATTTGCATATGTTTTCACAAGTCCCAAATTATTTGGCACTGTGCAGTGAATGTGTAAGAAGGAAAAAAGTGTATTCTCTGACTAACATAAAGGTAGGGGGCTAGGCTTCAAACTCGTTCTTGGAAAACTGGTCCTAATATCCTTCAGTCCCATTATGGGATATTTGCCGCTTCGTATGTAAAAGTGTGTATTCAACACTCCCTCCTCTGGCACACTCCCAAAAATTCTACCCAGAGCCCTATTCATGGTTAGTGTAGTGTAAAATGGGTCAATTTAACAGACTTTAATTGGATCAGTTTTCAAACATGAGTTACAAATATAGGTCTCTTCTCCTTTCACTTAACTCTAATTGCTACTTGCTGTATACTACATGCCTGCATCAACTTGAATGCTGAAGTACAAAGATGTTGCTGTAAACTGAGCACCTCATTCTGAAAAGGGAGGCCTGCGCTGGTTTCTCAGTAGAAATCATAGAAAAGTATTCATCAGTGGGTTACTTAGCCCATAGAAAGATTAATTTACTTACACTGATCACTAAAAAACAGAAGTCTCCTCTGTTTCCCAGCTACTTTTTAAAGCCTCTTCTTAATTCAAGCCTACAAAGTCCTTGGTGGTGGGAAGGGGAAATAGCTGGAAGATGGCTGATTATCTGCTTTAGGATGACTCATTCAATATGAGCAATTGTGAATCATGAACAAACTATCTACAGGCAGCACACATAAGACTTAATATCTTCCATGTTACTAGATGCTTCTAATGTTTAGCATTAGTGCTGCTTATTTCTTAAAAGCAGAAAGGCTCACAATATGGTATTGAAGAATTACCGATTTAAAAGTTGCACAGAAATATTTGTGACACTAATTCTCTACCAGTTACCATTGCATGGGGGTTTAGCCAATCTTTTCAGATTCTTGTGTATGTAACTTCAAAAGTCTTTAAAATGACAAAGAAAAATGTAAAAGTTTATTCCTGGGCAAGATACTGTTATTCCTTGTGCACATGGGTCATTACAAGATCGAACTGTGTGATTTGCTGTTCAGCTACTTCAGCTGGCGTAGCCGGTAGCAGGGTGCTCTACTAGATGGCAAAAGGACGTGGAAGTCAGCCTCTTCTCCCAGGCAACTAGCGATAGGACAAGAGGACATAGCCTCAAGCTTCGCCAGGGGAGGTTCAGGTTGGACATTAGGAAGAATTTCTTCTCAGAAAGGGTTATTAGACATTGGAATGGGCTGCCCAGGGAGGTGGTGGAGTCACCATCTCTGGATGTGTTTAAGAAAAGACTGGACATGGCACTTAGTGCCATGGTCTAGTTGACATGGTGGTGTTAGGGCAATGGTTGGACTCAATGATCCCAGAGGTCTCTTCCAACCTGGTTGATTCTGTGATTCTGTGATTCTGTGACAGTGGCAGGGAGGGACAGTAGCTCAGTAGGATTTACAGATGTTGCTAATAAGAGAGGACTGGTGAGATTTTAAAACCTTCAGGTTCATACTGACTCCAGCATGGAGCATCCAATAATGGGTAGCAGTCAGAACAATACACACATATACTTGATTTCTATCACTATTCCAATCTCTCTTTGTTCCAGCATGATGTACTTTGACATCCAAGCAATCTGCTTCATTTCTCATCCTAGCCTTCACCTTTTTTTCAGCCAGACCTCTTTTTCCTGATGTTGCTTTCTGGCACAAACCCCTTAGTTTGCTCGCCCTTCTGGTACTACCTGTCTCATTCCAGGCTCTTTTGCCTCACCTCTGTCCTCTGTTTTCGGTTTCTTCATTCAGATTTTTTGTTCTGATTTGTTCTACTGCCTCTTCCTTCACACCTTTCTTTACTCTGGCTCCCCATCTCCCTCCCTGAGGTCTCGTTTTCAACCTTCACCTGACAATCAGCCTTGCTCACTGTCCCAGTCTACTTGTCCAGTCAGTCTTATCTCAATAGGCTGAATATTCTGGCTGTATATATAGGCTGAGTGGTCTATATTCTTGGCCTTTATCAAACCTGCCTGGGCTGTCCTATTGCTTTCCTATTCTCTTTACTTCCTATTTTCAGTTTACTTACCAAAGCAATCCTTTTTTGGTCGGTTCTACCTTGAGGTCATTCTCCCCCAGTCAACTGATTCCCAGGCCTCCTCTATTGTTCTTACCAACTTCTTGTACCTAGCTCAACCAATCTTCTTGTTTATTAATTCCTATTGCCAGTTACCCACCCAGTCTCAGTATCACCAGATTCCTTGCTCCAGATTTTCTTCCCTCTTACCTCCATACGCTGCCTGGTATTCTGCCTGAATTTGAATCCTGCAACTTCTTGTGCACGTTGTGAGTGCCAACAGGACAGTCTTGGAGAAGGTAGCTCATCTTACAAAGTTACTTTTCCCTGAAGATCCCTCTCCTGCTGTGTGCCCAGCTCAATTCACACAATTCTCAGCCCATTCCCTGAATGCACGTGAGTTACCTCAAACAAAGGTGGCAACTAGGAGCAACCTCCATGAATTTCTTGAGTGACCTCTTCTCTGAGACAATCCTGGAGCACACAGGATTCAACTTTGGTGGATGCACTTGCAATGCATATGTGATAAAGCTGGTATTTGTACTTGAATACAGTTCACACAGTAAGTGTGTCAGACATGCTCAATTGCCTGTATGGGAGTGGCTGTGCTGTGCAGCTCCCTGATACCGAAAGGAGCTAGCAACGAAAAGGTTGCCATAGCACTTCTGAAATACTCTATATTGTTTTAGTTGAATAACCTCTTTATCTTTGGGAAACGTTAATTCTGCTAAGAAATAAAAGCTGAGGTTTCCTTTTATGTACCTCACTGTTTATTTAAATTAGTGAAATGATTCATTTTAAATGCCCTCGTCTGTGGTTACGTAGTAAACACTTTTATTAGTAGAAGTGTGTAAAAGACATGAGAAGCAAGAGAGAACACAGAGAAGATCATTAGGAAAAATAACTTCCTATGACATGTCAGAGAAGGTATGCTCTACTTCTGAAGATAATGAATTTCCCCTCATAAATTGTTGAGACTTCCTATATTCTGCATTCTGAACATCCTGTCTTGCCAGTTGTCCTTTATACAAGCATCCCTAGATTAATCCTAAATGCTGCTCGCGTATAGCCAACCACTACATGATAACTAAACATTTTGTTTCTGATAGTGCCCTTTTAATGAGTTGCAGGTGCCAAAACTTCATGTTCCCTATAGTGCTTTATTGCTTACTAGATGCAGTAAAACAGTTGGCACACTGTAAATTATCAAGTGATAATTATATTCATGGTCTCAATACAAGAAGAAAATCCTCTGTTAACAACATATTTCTTCCAAAATGTGGTAATGAGATGTGTTGCACCTCCTAAGAAGAGCTTGCAGGGTGACTCTCTATTTAGAATACTGCAATCACAGTTCTATTTTCAGCCAGCATCTCCATGGTCAGAACGGAGAGTGACTCTGTACTCCCAAACGTGTCTTTCTCATTCACTATACTCTCTAATTTTTACTCATCCACTAAAAGAAAGTAGTTCTGTGGTTAAAATTGGAAAGACATGAGATATTTATTTACCAGGAAGTTATCGATGTGAATTTTTTGCATGATCTGATTTTAAAAGGTTGAGCTGTGAGCTATGATAACCTGATGGCTTAGCCAAGCTATTCTAGTATTTTTCCACTGTTCCAAATATCTTCTGCATGTGAACACTCCATGACAGCCACATCTCAAATGGTAATAGTGTCTCTGAATAGCACAGGATGCTTCCTATCTCTAATAAGCTCCTTTAATATACCAGTCATATAATGATGCTCATCAGTACAAATTTGCACTGCAAGGTCAATGAATGTTAATATGTTTCCTGCAACAGAACCTTGAAGAATAATATAACCCCCTCCTCCTCTCTAACTAAGATAATTCCAGGCTGAGTACTGTCCTACAGCAAAATAAATTAAGGAATACTGGAGTGTGTGGTTATGCGGACCATGATTCTGTGAAAAACCAATCTCATCTCAGAATTCTCCTCAAATGCTTTAATAATTATTAATTTTTAATGGTTTGTATTAATCTGTCAAAATTTGGTGATAACTGTAAACAACTAGCATGTTTAGGGACTGATATTCACAAAAGATTTAATTTATATAATTTCAGTTTTAATGTTTGGAATCTTCTTCCAGGCTGCAAAGCTCTACACAAGCAAACAGGCACACGGGGTATATGTAATAGTTACATGCCATGAGAGAGCTGCAATAAAATCTGGCTCAATCATTAAAGAATTTGTTTTTTTTTAAATAAATCCTATTTGTGGTTTGTTTTGAGACAACTGTTTATTATCTCACTTTTTAAGCAAATTATCTAATCTCTTGTTGTTTCTTAGGTAATTTTTGTTGCTATTTGGGAAAATATAGAGGTACACTGAAACTGAAGGCTGGTCATCCCATGTGCAGGCACTAATTCAAGAAAAATTTAAAGCTGTGTTTTGGTGTATCCCTGTTTAGGCAGTATGTGGAAAACTAAGAGTAACTTCTGAACAGGAGCAGATTAATTTTAGTATATGAAGCTTTAATTCTGTATTGTCACCAAAAGTTGTTTAGCAAAGAAAACAGGTTTTCTGAATATTCTGTTCTGTTTTCTTTCACAGCTAACTTAGCCACCTGTCATATTTGTAGCAGATAATTAATTTCAGAGCATACAATTAGTCTAGCTAAGAATAGTCTTTGCAGCACACTACCTTCTTATTATTTCTTTATCATGCTTCCCAGCCCATTGACTCATTACTTCTCAGCTACTACATTTACATTTTACTCTTGGGTGAATCCACAAAATAATAAAATGATAAGATAACAGACTGACACTGCTCATTATGTATTGTAATAACCATAATAAGGGGGATAATCATATCACATTTATATTTCATGCATACTTCGTTGCCGTAAACTCTGGTCTGTACTCATTGATGATTTTGTTTTTTCTTGGTGTTTGCTAGAAGAACTCAATATTAAACAAAAAATATATTAAACAGTAATGAACAATTTATTGGAAAATGTAAGGGTAAACCCAGGATAAATAGCTATTTGAAAAACACTTCTAAAAAGAATGTCTTTAATTAAAAACATATTTCATCATTAAGATGATAGACAAATTAATAAAAATCTGTTTTACTTTATAGCATATATTCCAGTTAAAAAGGGACTCTCAGGAGAACAAAAATGCATAAACCATAGTGTACTGCTTTTTGCCCAATACATAATTCATACATGCAAATGTTCTGCAGATATTTCACTATAAATATAATTAATTGCTGCAGATTCACAGATGAGGCTGTGTGACTCTGCATGCACACATTGCCAGGCACACTCATTTATGTTGATTTCAGGCTAGAGACTCCTGTGACAAGCATAATAGGTAAAGAGGGGGGAAAAATCAGCATTTAGAGACACTCAGATTCATGCAATATCCTTGCAGACAATTCCTTACAGAATGACAGCATTCACCAAGAAACTGATGAAAGTGTCCTGAGGTAAATAAGGAAAGGTCTCTCATACTAATAAATACATGTACCATGTAATATTACATAACATTATTACTGCTATTTACTTGAATTTATTCCATTGTCACTCAGCAATTATCTCTTTATGCTGTTGCTGATTATAACTATTGGGAAAGCACTGAAAAGGGGAGAAAAAAGTTTTAATTATTATTTTTGTTAATAGCTTTGGAAGATAGAAGATATGTTGCTTTTGCTATTGAAGCTTTTGTTATAAAATGCTGCAGAAAAGTTTACAGATAGTCTTGCAAAATGGGGAATTCAGTTTGATAAGCATAAACATAGGTGTCATTTGGAAAATTCCAGGCAGGGAGGAGCTATTCGGCTTTGGAGGAGGGAAGCAGACACATGAGATGATCTAATAGGCCTCTCTCTTTTCTATTCTATATGATTTCACCACTGATAACATAAAGCAGCTGTTGGCACCAAGTAAAATAAATTACGTAGTAAATAGATTTTGCTGTTATTTCATAATCTCAGTATAAACATTTTAAATATTTAATCATATTTTTGCTAATAAGTCAGTAAAACCATGCACCAAGATTCTTCATTTCTCTCTGGATTTTCAAATTCCTACCTAACATTGTGTAAAAAAAAGAAAAGAAAATTAGGAGATTGCATTTAGTGACTTATTTCCTATGGCATTGTCAGGTGTAAAGGATATGCTCTGAAATTTCATTACAATTCTGTCGTCAATTTACGTATCTGATCAAACTCCAAACAAGATATTATTTTGAGTTCATACTCTTTAAAATAAAAATTAACACCCTGATTTTTAAAAGTCTAATCACTAAAGGCTTCCAATGCCTTCAGTAGGAAATCAGTTATTCCCTTCTGAATACTAATGCATTCTCATAAATAATTAGAGATCATATGTTACTATCCAGTTTCTAACAAAACTCCAAATTTATGTCTGCGTCTAAAAATTTATGTCCTAATAGATTCCTAGGGTAGAATTTTCGGAATTTTTATGATTGCTGTTCTCTGTCTTGTCCATTTCTGTGACATAAAGTTTACAAGAATTCTCAGATTTATGACTTCACTAGACTTCTACAGTGTTCGGATAATTCCTTCAGCCTTCCTCTTTAGACCTTTTCTAATTAATTTGATGGCTATATTTAATTTCTTAGAATTATCTTATTATACTTGGAGGTAGACTTGGTAGGTCAGCATAAGCTTCAGTTCCTTCTATTTTGGTATTACCCAGTAAATACCAGTTCAGAACACATTTCATTTTTCATGGTTTATATTTGGTTCAACTTGATTTAAATTTTCAAGTCTTAGAGATGGCACTTAGGTTTCTGAATCTAGGGGTTCTCACACATAAAAAAAGTCTGTCACTTTTGAAGATCCAGTTGATTTTCACATCAAATCAAGTCAAGAGGGAACTGAAAAAGGTGAATTTATGATGTTTACCTACTAGTTTGGAGGGGTCTCCATGCCTAATGTGCTGTGCAGAAGAATGCATAAATATTTGTAGATGAATGGGAATTCTGATACATTAGAAAAGCCAAACAGCAACCGAAGAAGAAAATGAAGCAAGAGTTACTTCAGTAAAGGCTTTCTTCAAATACTTATGAATATCAGTCAACTCTCTTTTTGATGTGTGATTTAAAGTCATGACTCATAACCGTTATTCACTTGGGTTATCTTGTTTGGATAGGAAGGGAGAAAGCTTCTCGTTTGTTTGTTTGCTTTTTGTCTTTTCTTCTTCCTGTTTTTACTTGGCTGCTTTTTAATATTCCCAGATTTTGACAGTGTTGATGAACCAACAGAGAGAAGAAACACCAATATGAATTAGGTGAAGTAGCTCAGTATGAATAAGAAAAAGTAAATGGCCAAGATAAAAAGTTCACAGATTGAAATTTCTTTTCAAATTTGAGTACTTGCTATTGGCAGATAATAGCAATTGACATGAGCTGATAAATGATGGAACAGGACAAAAAACCCCAACCAACCTAAGTTAGTCACAAATTGTTTTCAGTAAAGAATCTGTTTTCTTTCTTCCTACTGAGTTTGAATAACCACTATTTTCTTGAGTGACTTCTCTGAGTACGGAAGTTAACCACGGGAAATGCCTCAATTTTTATTGTTTTCTATACAATATTTATACTATTTGTGCTGTTTTGCTTGATTGTTTCTCTGGTTTATGAGGTTACTGATGTTGTCTGCACCTTTAGCAGCTTAAGCACAATTTCCCAAAAGTAAATGGGACATAGTTTCAGTGAATCTGCTTTGCTTACGCTGACATTTCTGACACAGTATCTTTTAGAAGAAAATCCCTATTTTTGTGAGTTGTTACTTAAAGGCAAAAAAGATTTTCTATCATTTCCCCATAGTCTATACATCATAAATTGTACAAAAAGCAACCAAAACAAATCTCTTTTTTTGCTGACAAATCAATGTAAAATTTTTGTCAGGTTCTCTTCTTCAATCTTATTCCCTGAAAGAAAGGGAAAAAAAAATCTTCAATGATTCCCGTGAAATCAAAACCTACCCATTATTCTTCAACACTCAAAAGCTTATTGCAAGTGAAGATGTATGGGAACATTTTTTGTCCAGCAACATCTCTGTTCTTGCTATAAAAAGTTGCTTACTGTCGTCTTTCCTTACAAATTGACACCCTGCAGGCTTTTCTTGTATATCCTCTGAAAAGCTGTAATACTTGCTCTTCTGCCTTCTCCAAGCTCGCAGAATTTGTAGAGTAGTATCCTACTCATCTCAAAAGGTTTCTTAAGAACTGCTTGACTATTCCTATCTTGTAATCTATTTTTTTCAGCTCTTTAATTGTCTCCAAAAATCCATCCTACATGTAAGTTAGAATGAATGTTTCTCTTGTGAAAATGCTAGTGTTGGAAAATAATCATAACTCCATCCTGCCTTTGATTATAGTTTATTCTTTGGTCACTGCAGATCTCATAAGGATTCCAAGAGATCACTCATCCTTAACAAACACCATAACCAAGATACTGTAACTAGGAATCTTAGCAAAGAGCTGAGGAGTAAATGGGCAGAAAGATAGATCTGCTTCTCTTTAAAAATAGATCTTTTTTTCTAATTTGGAGTTCATCTATTTGCTCTGTCAAAGAGAGTTACTGTAGAGCAAGCAATGGAGATGTGGAGAGATTTTCCTCAGCAGGCATGAATGCTTGGAGAATCTGTAGCAAACACGAGAACAAATGGCAGATTTAGCAAAGATGCACTGATCTGAATCCTAAATCCTATCCAAAGAGATGCTAAAACTAACTTGCTCAGAAAGTATAAATTTTTTTCAGTTTGACTTCATCAATTTAGCTTGTTGCTGTGTTATGCTGAAGCTGAGCTATTCCACTGAATTAAAATATGGGTGGTAACCAGCAACAGAGGTTCGTTGTCGTAAGATTGCTCAACAGAAGAGCTGCCTTTGAATATATAAAAAATAATTCATAGTATAACTATTCACATAGGAGAATTTATTATGGTCTATA
This sequence comes from Nyctibius grandis, assembly GCF_013368605.1. Taxonomy (NCBI): domain Eukaryota; kingdom Metazoa; phylum Chordata; class Aves; order Nyctibiiformes; family Nyctibiidae; genus Nyctibius; species Nyctibius grandis. Next base: position 20,147,562 of record NC_090666.1, read on the forward strand.
TAATAGCTGGGTTCAGTAAAGTTACACTACTATTGTTTTATAATATGCCTGAGTTATCATGGACCTATCACAAACTCAAAGGACAATTGAGAGGATCAGCACTGATCCCATCATTCTTGGTGTTTGGTACCAATGCTGGTGAGCAACATTATCTCTGAAGAGCCTTTGCACACTTTTCTAAATAGTTTGGGTGTCATCAAGAAATAAAGTCCTGCAGTTGCACCATGTGTGCATCCCCTAACAATTCTTGAAGCTGGTGCTGAAACTGTTGAAGATTACGTGAAATTAGGCAGAAAGGCAGAAATCTCACTGGTCAAATTTCAACAGGTTTTATGAAAATCAGATGAACAGAAAAAGGAGAAGGAAAGAGACACCAAGCAGTGCCCCAGGACAGGGAGAGGCTGCATGATGAGCTCAGCAGTGATCAGTCCTGTTTAGCCTGTCACTAGTCAGTCAGCATGCAAATGCTGGCTGGCCAGTAAGCACTTTCTTGACTAGAAACCAGTGACTGGATATGCTGCCTCTGGCCTAAGCAGTAGTTGGAGGCGGAGGAGTGCTGGGGAGATAATGTCAAGGAACATGAGTGGCTGGGAACAGAGTAGGGACTGGCTTTATCACAGGACTTGTGCAGTCATAAGGGATAGGGAGCTGCGTGGCTGGCGAGGAGAGGTTTCCAGGGCACACACACAGAGGGAATCAAGCTTTGGTAGTTGTGCTGTTCATAGAATACTTTGATTTTGATTTTGATTTTGTTCCAATATATGCAATAACAAATTTGCTTTGAAAAATCTCCCTATTTTTCCTCTTTCTTCCTCTCTCATCACTCTCAAATTCTTCCACTTTGCAGAAAGACATAGATTTTGTTGTTTTTCTTTTATATCTATGTAGACGTCTCTGTGTAGAAGTTGATCTAGATTTCATGACTTCAATTCTTCCTACATTAATAAATTTATATTTGGATCTCTCTCATGTATGAAAGCATTATGTGTACCTACTTTCACAGTGCAGTGTATAGCTTACTCTGCTCCAGGGCCTTTGGGAAGTGCTTTACAAGGGAAATCATCACTGCACAGTTTCTGAGGGATGTAAGCTGTTAGTAGAAGGAAGTGAACCAAGGACAGCTAAAACAGGAAAATGTGTATTTTGCAGCTTGAACAAAGAGGCAGAGGAGCTGTAATAGATTTACACCCTCTGTGTCATTCATTGTCATTTATCTTACATGTTCCAATGCAGACACACTAGCTTTGATTTACTCTGGATTTTGCCTTCAGTCAAAGCCAAAGCCGAACATGTTTCAGCACTGGATGCTCACATGCTGTTGAAAGGGCCCTCTACAGCTCTGAAGAGAGGTCCACACCACATAACTAAGGGTTTTTAATCACTGACATGCTGTTGTAAGCTAAAAAGAAAGTTAAAAGCACCTTAGGTTTTAACAGAAATTTCTCTCTATCCTTGCGAGCGTAGACGCATTGCCCCAGTTCAGAAAGATTCCCATTGTGGTGGATGAATGACTATAATTACTTCTTATACATTATCATTGAATTATGCTCAAAATTTCTAGAGGGCTGGTCAGGATGACGCTCTGGAGAATGACTGCCATTTCATCCTATTCCCTCTTCACCTGCTCCTATGAAGATGCCTGAGAATATTTCTTTGTTGAAAGAAAGCACACCACAAAGTCAGCATTTTCCCCCTCCATCCATGGACTTCCCTCATGATCAGATGGATATATTCATTTTTATCTCCAACAAAATCTGATGAAAGCATTCACATTAATTTTAAAAGGATGTTAGATGGAATATATGTAGATTGGTTTTGTCTATTGTTCCTTACTTTTACCTTCCCTGTTTACCCCTGTTCTGTGTCTCTGTTAGTTTAGATTGTAAGCGTTTTGGAGGCAGAAATAAAATATCTTATGCAAAGCATCATCAGTATTAGCCAATAATGATGACATAGCTGGGAAATCAATTAGTTCCTTACTATTTTCATTCCCTAGATATTTTTCTTAATGTATGCCTTGTAATGTACGCCTTGTAATGTACGTAATTCTGGTTTTTTTTTTCACTAAGGCCATACATTTATTGCATGTTTTCTGCTAAAATATTTACAAGGCAAGTATTTCTCTGCTGTTTAACAGTTAATACTCACAACTATTTAAATTAAGGGGAAACACTGCTAATTGAGGATAGGCTTGTTTTGGTTTAAATTTTCAAAAAGCACCATAAGTTTATGCTTTCTTTATATTCAGAGACTTCCAACAATTTCTTTCTTGTGTGTGTTTGTATTTATAATTCCCTGGGACTTTTGGGTTTTGCTGGCACTGGAACTGGCAGCACCAAAATATCACGATAAGGGTTGTTTATGCAATACTTCCTGCCTTACCAAAGCCAGGAAGCACTAACACCCATACAAAAATTTCACAAGCTTCATAGTCCAAAGCTGTTCAAGAAAGCTGCTGAGCTTTCTGGATGCTAATGCTAACTGACCTTTCTTTTTGATGTTTGCCTACCATTAGCACTGTGCCTAAAAAGATGCCAGTTTGTCCTCTTGAATTGTTGGCTCTCCTTGAAGACTAAAATCCTGTGCTTACCTATTCTTTCAATGGGACAACCACTGAAAGCTCACCTGCTTCTTTGCACTGTTTGAATGATGTATCCCAATTCATTTCACGGAATAACTGTCTCAGGAAGTCAATGTAGTTTTAGGCTGAGCCTTTTAATTCTTTATGGTATGACCGGTGGCAAGCCAGTTAGGATGAGGCACTGCTGAGAACCTTCTACAAGTGTAAAATAGAATTGTCTAGCACAGTGAGTTGGAAAGAAAAATACCTCTGTGCATCTCTTTTTTCCCTTGTTTGTACAAATAATGTACAACAAAGTATCTGCAGTTGCTGTGAGTGTATAGCTACTGAGAAAGGGACAGGCATCCCAAGCAAATTTTTTTAAGGAAGGTTGGGAGAATTTGGAAGTCCACGGAAAATTATTACTGCGAGCACTAGTGCTGAACATCTGCATTTATCAATAAGACTTACAAGACACTTATTCTGTCAGAGGTCTGATGGAGTTATACAATATGCAAAATGCAGGACGATCCAGTATTTTAGAGCAATGTTTTTTACCTTTGCATGTAAGACAAGACTTGATAGTGAAATCATTACATAACCTATCTGAGAGCCCATATTGCAACTTCTTTTTTTATAGCCCAATAAATTAGTGTTTAATCTCTCCACCCGAGAGAGAGTCAGGTCCAGTTTAGGTGTTTGTGTGTTTGTGAGCATGTTTAAGTGAAAAGGGAAAGAAAGGATTCATAGGTGACAAACCTGCAAGGGAAAACAGTTCTTTCTCAATAAGTCTCTGCCCCCATCACCACGTTTTATCTGTAAATATCAGAAACCAAACTCCAGAACGGAGAGCAAAAGAGCCCGATGGTATTCTTCCTGGAGGAGGGAGTCATTACAGCAACACAGGAGAATGTAATAGCAAAGTAACACAGAGGACAGAAAATAACTTTTTCCATCCTGTGTGGGCTAGGTGCATAAAGCTTGCTCTTCATGGTAGTCACTCTATTCCGAGAGGGACGGAGTCCCAAGTCTATTACATCAGCTTCCTCTTTACGAGTAAACTCTTTACAAGTTGTCTGCTTAGGGAGTTTTTCTATATGAAAGTGGTACCTTATTCACTTTTTTCATAAATTGCAAGCATCTATGTTTTTAAGACCTAAAGAACCTTAGCATAGGTGACCCAACATCTCTGATCCCTCAACAATTTAAACTAACCTAATAGGAATGGAGTTGAGGGAAAGGATCAGAGATGGGGAGATAAACAGATAGCAGCATATAAACAGTTGCGGAAGTAAAAATAATTGGGTGCCTATCACACCCATGAAAAGGACTATTCACAGGAACTGGATCTCAGACACAAGCCAAGGCCAAACAACTTACCAGTGTCAAAAGATGCGTAATGCTTACTTTTTAGCAATAAAATAAATGTTCCCCATGAGAAGGTATGATCCTTCCTAAGCAATGTTCTCAGCTTCCTGAATGTACAAAGTGAAGGAAAAGCTGAGACATAAAAATTGTCTTCCGGATTTGAATCATGCGATGATCAAATGGTAGACTGAAGAAAGGCCGTTATCAAGGTTGTGTCTGTGAACAGCTATATGAGCAACCGTGACTGAAGCCATACCTTATCTTTTCCTTTGATAAACCGAAGAGGCTGAGCTCCAATGTCAAGTCAAATAACGGTATTCTTCATGTAAACATGTAATCTCTTGTAATTTTAACTTCACTCTCTTTTGGAAAAAGGCTTCTCCCTGTCTGGAGACCTTTCAAACTCATGGCCTTGAACCAGACCCCCGTATCTGAGTTGAAGATGTCCATGTCTATTTATGCCTACAAGAATACCCATACACACACAAATGCACTCACATGCTCCCAGCTCAACTGGTGCATACATACATTTTGCAAAAGGACACGTGCTCTTTCAGGAGTATCTTCACCTCTAGTATCCTGTTCAGAAATTAGTTTAAATCTCTGTCTTACTATATCCTACTAAGAATGTACTACAGCTGGAAAGAAAGAAACAATAATATTTAGAAATCAAAAAAGAAGAAGTCAAAAGAATAAAGCAGCTTATCCACTGATTTTAGAATCTGTATTTTTAAAATAGTTTTTTTTAACTAATTTTTTCATTTTTTGGCAGAAGCTTTGAGTGATAACAAGAATCTGTGCATCACACTAAAAACTTACATCCCTATTTAAAACTTGTATAAATATATTATGAGATATATGATGAATTTGCATTAGTCCTGTTAAATACTCATGTAAATATACTATTAACGATGATTAATTTAAGTTATTTTAATTGTTCACTTTTTCAGTTATCCTAGATTAATGTTACTTCCTTTGTTGGTGTTCTGAATACCTAATTGGATTCTGAGATGGGGAATATGTTCAAAGCTTGTCAGAAAATGCACAATCAATAGTCAAAGATACTTCTAAAAGGTATGATATTCAGTAACAGTGATTAAAACAAATAATATTGCAGAAAAATATGAAAAGATAGAATGGCTAAATAGGAATCAAATATATCCGTTACTTTTCAACATGGTATGCTCTCTTTTTAAATACAGACAAGAAAAGGAACAAAATTTATTTTATTTAACATGCAGAGATTATGTTGTTGTAATAAGCTTAACTTATTATTAATATAACCATCATCATGGTGGTATGTGGAAAGGCCAAAATCTGGAAGAACTTATAGAAAACATTAAATAATGGAGTTGATAATGAGATGGGCAATGTGCAGTACCATGAGATCTCCTACAAGGTGCTACGTATCTCCAGTGGGAGATGAACTCCCTCAGTATGAATCCGTTGGGAATGGGGAACATGCAGCGCTTCGCAGCATCAAACCTTTCAGATGTCAAAACTGGAATCAAAATTGTTGAAATGGTGTTTCTCTGGGCATATCAATGATGGCATCACTTGGGAGAGGGCTCTTGGCTTTAATGAGTTTCCTGTATTTCTTAAATCAAAATGACATGCCTTTTGACATCAGCATGTGTTGCGTGGCTACATCCCCCTGCAATTGAAGTGACTTACTTTTGTGAATAAACCCATTACAAAGCGACGTCCGAGGTGAGCATCACCAGGCAGCCCTGTTACCCACAGCGCTGCGCTGGCCCTGGACCACCCCTGGCACCCAGCGGGACAACCGCCCTCCCCAGCAGCACTGCAGGGACATGGCTACCCGTCTGGCCAAGGGGGTTTTGCCTGGGCACCTCAGCCTGTGACGAAGGAAGGGGAGTCCTCCCAGCTCCGCCTATGAAGACATGTCTTTAACCTTGCTGGATTCTTTCTCCAAATGTACCAGCAAATGCTGAGAGCTGGGAACATCTGTGGCACTGTGAGTCAAACATTGTTTTTCTGCACAGAAGGTATGGAATTGGCTGAACAGCTACAGCGGTTAGTCTCCACTTTCATACCTGACTAGAGGCAATTCCTGAAGGACACTTTTCTTGAGGAATCAGGAACTGGTACTTGTCTGAGGTTCCTGAAAAAAGCAATTGTCTGCATGTGGATTTGTTAAAGAGACTGCTATGTCTGCCTGGCAAACCTGACCCATATACAGAATTGTATACTGATAGTTCAAAAATTCTGTATTACAGTTGTCATCACACATGTTCATGTTCTTTAGGTTATGTAGGGGGTCTAGGGTTGTAAATAAACTAGAAATTATAATAAACTAAAACTTTAAAAACTTTGTGAATCCCTAGCATATTTAATCAGCCAGTATAAAAATATGAAAATCCAAAACTACAAATCCTAAAGCTGATTGCAAGGTTTAGAAAACACTTGCTAGTCTCTAAGTCCTCTGAGAAAAAATGATTAACATTCTTCATTGCTAGAGAAGTGTTGATTACAGCTCAGACTTTGCCTTGTTTATTTACAGTTTTTTAGGTCCCCTAGGAACATATGTTTGGAGGTTTGATGTCTTTGTGCCTCCCCTAGTGAAAATGGAAGCAAAAGTGCTTTATAAACGTCAAATTATACAAAAATGAATCAAAATTCATAAAATGATGCAATAAATACTGCTAGCATCTGATAGAAATATTATCTCATGATCAGTGAGTACTTTCTTTGTTTCTCAGTGGATTAAAGCCCCAGAGACCAGAATTGGAAATGCAGTATTTTTATTTGGGTAACTTTCCAGCAAAATAAATACACATTGGTTTATAAAGAGTTGTTGTGAAACACAAGATCTGGAAAGAATTTTAAATGCTAAGAATGTTTTTGTGTACATCTGAAACACTTTTTTGATATCACAATGTTTCTGACACGCATGAAATCCTAAGGAAGGTAAGAACTATAGTAAAATGAGACTCTGATAGTTTTGGAAACAAGATAGATACAAAATCATTAAATGTACCTGTGAGAATTCAAAGCTTTTATTGTTGTATTCTCTCATTTATGTTAGGAGCAACAAAAACCATTAAGCTGGTCCAAAACTGGAGAGCTATCCTTGGAATCAGAAAATCCAAAATTATTTATGTTATTTTTATTTTATGTTATTTGCAACAAAATTTATGTCCTATATAATCTTGTAAAAGTCACGTAGTCCCTCCGCATCTCAGTTTCATGTCTATGAATGGGCTCAAAAAATGGGTTCAGAAAAGTGTTGTGAAGATGAACCAAAAAAATATTGTGACATTATCACAGTACAGTAAAAGGACAGGATACAAATATCCTAAATGTTTCTAATTAAATAAAAAGGGGTTCATCGTCTTAGTCCCACTAGAATGTAAACTGGCATGTCTTGAAACAGCACCAAATGGATCCAGAAGAATCTCAATTTATCAGATTAACACTTTCCCACTATCAAGTTTCAGAAATAAGAAAAAACTTTTTATTCCCCTAAGAAATACACCATAACTGGGACATCTAGCTGGGCCTTGCTCTTAATTCCACAAATTCACATCAGCATTAGAGTTACTGTCTGTGCTGAACGGAGAAAAATAAATGAAGTTGCTCAACTCTGCTTTGTCAGTGTTGCATGACTTGAGAACTATTTCAGCAGGGAATGCTGGGGCTCCCACAGCAAGGTCGTCAGCTAGAATGAATCACCCCAGCTCTGCTGAGGAGCTGGCATTTCATCTAGAAGTCAGAAATGGATTCAAAGCCAAGAAGGAAGCTTCCATTTTTACAGCAGATCAAGGGTGATGACACTTTAATGGTTTTTTGAATTATGCAGTAGAGACACAACACCTATTAGCTCTGACGATGTATTGCACTGTAAATGTTAATTTGCATGTACATGGGTCTGAATGTCCAGTATTTATAAATAGTTTGTGATAAAGCTAAACATGATAAATTGTGAATGAAGCTCAAATACATGAACTAATTCAAAATGGCAATGTGTTGCAGTCCTTTTGTGAGAAAGTTGTTTTCTCTGTGTAAAGAAAACCAAATAAAAATAGCAGTGATTGACAGGTATCTGTTGAGAAAAGTTTAAGGGTTAGGTTCGTATGGCAAAGGATTTTTAAAAATTTATTAAAATGCCTTATTCTCTGGTTCCATTAAATTACAAATTTAATACATAAAAAATGTAGAATTTAATATTGTATATTTGCTAACAGGTAACAAAGCTATGCTCTTTGACTTATTCATGTGCTTTCTTAAGGAAATAAGGCTCGTGGAATTGTTTTGCCTACTCACTTTCTCCTTCTTCAGCCCTTATGCCATTATAACTTTTGATAATAACTTCGGGCAATTTCGATCAAAGGTGGTGGTGGAGCGGAGGTGTCACAGACAGGATGGCCCAAAAAGTTGCATGAAAATGAGTAGCTGTGAAAAGGTGAGAAAGCTGGTGTTCTGCTTGAGAGCCCAGCAGGTGGGGTTCAGCCTGGGCCATTTGGCCAGCCAGCAGCCTGCTGGCCAGCCAGCTCTTGAATTAAATCAGCTAACCCGTATGTATGACTGCACAGAGAGTGTGGGACAGCTGAAGGTATTGCTGTGGGTGATGGAAGGAGTAGGAGGAGTTGGAGACATTGGAAAGACTTTATGATATTTCATAAGCTGCAGAACTTGTCTAAAATACAACTGTGTTTGGATTGGAAGGTTGACATTTCATAGTTGGGAATAGTTTTATTCCAAAAATAGGACAATTTAGGGGCGTTTTAGAATAGAAGCCTGAAGGATGTATCCATCACCTTTTATTCAGAACTTGCTTAAGATATGCCTAAAGACAGTGCAATGTGTCCCTAAAGTCTGTAGAAATAAGATGTCTGCTGTCTATGTTAATTAAACTTTTATTTTTTTTTGCATGGCAGAAAAAAAAAGTTTGTTCTGAATTATCCACAAATATTTAAAATCAATGGTTTGAATTCAATCAGGACCAACCACAGCTGGTTGGTCAAGCTGGTAAAAAGACAGATACCCACAAGGATTCTTATTACACTGCAGCCAAAGCAGACTGGGCTAGGTGTTTTCCTTACCTGTTTGTGGAGAATGGGAAGGAATGGCAAATACTGCCCTGAAACTGAGATGAGAAAATTGAAAGGGAATGTCCTAATGAAAGAATTGTAGCTGGTCAATATGGAGGTACAATTATTCTCCTCCTTGTTGATCTGCTTGTGCAGTGAAGGCTGTATTGCTAAAGAGACTCCAGGGTGGTTAGAAACTGCATGGGATAGAAGTTTCTGATAAATAATGTATGAATAGATGTTGGATTCTTAACTACCTCCACCCTAAGATGAACATACTCCTACAATACAGCTAATTTTTGCTGTCATGAGAAGATGATTTGAATAAAATGTGCATGTATTAAATAGACCTATAGAGCTGGACCAACAGGAGGTGCCTCACAGGTTTTATGAAGAAAGTGGACAAAAACCCCAATTGCTGTTAGTATACATCATCTTTATTAGCTGGGCATCTTAAGGTAAAGTAAACCAGAATATAGAAAACTCAGAAAATGCTTATGTGGGAAAGGATTCTCTCAGACCTATCTAAACACCAAGAAAAGGTTATTGCTGGCAACCAGTGTACCCAAATTCATGGTGATACGTTTAGCTGCAAACACAGGAACTGTTTTCATTAGCAGTCCGGCTGCAGCTTTTGTTGACGTCCATTGCCAGTAGTGGGAGCACTGCCTGGTGCGCATGAAACTTCGTAAGAGGGGAAGCCCAAATGCAGAAATATGTTAAATTCCTATATGTTAGTGCCAGCTAAATACTTCAGTTGGACAATCTTAGAGTAGCGTATAGCCCTGTAGGTTTTACAAAAGTGAATTACACTGACTGCAGCTGTCAGGAGCAGCTGAGTCAGTGTAGTATATGGCTCAGCTGTAAGGATAAAGAAGGGCACGCCACATACAGCAATGTTTCAGTGAAGTGCAGTTACACCAGGAGAGCTACTGTAAAAGTACAGAATTGTAGTCCCTCTGTTGAAATAAATATTTAAGAATTTGCTGAAAGGGTTAATAGCCACTAAATCTAGAGAGTTGATTTAATTGATGAAAACAATCAAGTGCTTTTCATCTTGGTGGCCCATTAACAATGGCCGTTTATTTAGCCTTTGTGCTTAAGAGTGTGGCCTACTGCGACCTGCATTGAAGAGTCTTTCATTTGTGTTGCAAAGCAGTCAAGGCCATATGATGGGGCTAAGGGTGGCATTACAACAAGGAGGTTTTGCAAGTAATTGGAACAGTGTGTGTTCGGGGTGAGGGGAAGAGCAAAGAAGTTACTGGTTGAGAGCTGAAACCTAGTTGCATTTCTGTAGCCCTAACACACTGTTTGGGGGCATAAAACAGATCTTTGGTTTGTTAACATTTGTATGTGAATCAGGATGCAGTACCTGGCTTCTCTGCATCCACAAGTGATGCACTGTCACTGCTTCTATTTATTTTAGTCTTTTCATGTGAATCACACTAGGCAGATTCCTAGCAAATGATTGTGGTGCCTGGCATTGCCTGCAGACTGATCGCACAAGGCAGACAAAGAACAGAAGAGGGGGAATGTTTGACACAGTTTGCAAACGGGGGAAGTAAGGCACAGGGTAATTCAGCGACTTGCTCACCCTCTTGCCCACATTCTGTGGTAGATCTGGTACTGGACGAAGATCCCCCAAGACTCAAGCTAGTATCTTAACCTGAGGAAAAAAAAATATCCTTGTTCAAATATTCCTGACTGTGTCAAAGTAGTAATGTTTCAGCATAAACATGTCTGTCTCTTTCAGCTTAAACCAGTGCAAAGACCCCAAGTGGTGCAGAGTACAGCAGTCCACTTGGTTCCTCGAGTGAGGTGGATTAAATATATTTCCCTCCTATTCTCCATTGCATTTGACTTTTTCTGCCTTAGGGTAGAACTCCTAATGTCTAAATTAATCTGTAAAGCTTAAATGGGATTTCTCTTCCAAAACACTCAGAGTCAGTGGATAACCATTGATTGAGTTTAACTGAGTTGCCCTAAAACTCCCCTGGCATGGCAGCACATACAATGTTTCTCAGGCTTTTCCAGCAACAGCCCAGCTGCATTTTCATCATATTTTAATCTATAACTATGATAAGGAAATAATGTAAAAAAAAAAAAAGAGAATTAAATATTGTTCCATCAATAGTAAGTGAAATCTGGCCATGGAAAAAATTATGGATTACTGTTTTCCCTAACATTCGCAAAGCTGCAGTATCTACATTTGTACTTGTGCAGGGTGTAGGAAGTCAGCTTTTAAAGAAGAAAAAAAATCTTTTTGTTACTCTGTTGTGTATCTACTAGGCTTCAGAACACAATTCAGTGTTTACCTTCCTTCTTAATCCTATACTTTGTGTAATGCGTAAATGAGGGAAGCATTTTTAACTGTGTGGGTATTTAGTTGTGATGGCAGGAGTTAGTACCGCCAGACAGCATAAGCAGTTTCAATTTAAAATTATTTGTTTGCCCTTGCTATGAACATAGAATAAGCAATTAAAACCAAACATTTCCATCTGTATGAAAAGTTAAGAAATAGTCATTTTGTTTAAAGTTTCTTCTGAAATGCCATCCTGTCTGTATTGCACAACTTGCATTCACATTACTAAGTTGGCTGAACAATCAACATATTAAAAAGATACAAGCTGAGACTTCTCTGAGTGATGCTAAATTAAGATTTTTTTTGCCTAAGAATTCTTCATTGATCCATTCTTAATACAGCAAACACCTTCAATACCATTTTAAAAAATGAAAAAAATTATTGTAACTAAGGCTCATATAAATGATTCCAATAAAATAATTATATTTTCTAACCTCATTTTAATAAAAACTGAGCACCATTTCAAATACTCATTAATCGTCAGTGGGATCACTGCACTGTAAAAGTTTGTAATATTAAGTTTCAGGCTTATTTTTTAAATTCAATGATAAAATTAAACTTCATCGATTTCAAACTTCTGCAATGTCAGCTTTGCTAAATAAATTAGAGGAGATACTCCAACAGAAGAAGGTCTTTAATTAGAAAATATTCTGGTTGCAAATGGAACCAAATTTGTTTCAACTTTATATTAACAGTGACACATGTTTGGGGACTAGATTAAGCTTTAGGGCAAAAGACCTAATTCAGGGAAGTTCTAAGTCTCTGCAAGGAGAGATTGAGAAGGAACTTGGAGATCAGCTTTAGCTGTTGCAGTTGTAATCAAATACTCTCTTAGCCAGATTTCTTCTTTCATCACTTTCAGGAGCCGCTGTGGCAGAGTGCATTGCTGCTCCTCTCGCTGGCAGCCATCAGCCATTCTCAGTAACCTGACACAACTGATCTGGAGACTGTTGCAGTTGCAAATGCTGGAATGATATAGGCTACACTTCCCCTATCCTCATTTTGTAGAGATTTTTTTCTTCTGAATGCTTCTCTCCCCATTCATGATTGCACAATGTACTTGTGACAACCACAGTAGCTGTTTACGTGAAGATGGATTCTAGGAAAACACTCTTCTATTTCTAGCTGTCTTCAGTACAATATGTGTTTTCTTTCAGATCTCATTCTTTCCTTTTCCTCAGGAAAATCCCCACAAAATCCACCCATCAGCTACCAGTCTTTATTTCTTATTCTTGCTTGTTCTGTTTTTCTCAGAAGGAAACTAAGTGTACTAGCACCTGTAACCTGTCAGCTTAGGAGAGGCCAGCACCACATTCTTTGCAGTTCAACCAAGAACTACAGACCACAATTTGGCAGTTCTTAAATCAATCTATAAGAGTATCATCACGTATCTGGGCTGTAGCAACACATTTCCCCATGAAGCTCTGAAACTTCGTTTCTACTATCCGATGACCATGCGCTACCCTGGAGCAATATTACCTTGCATTCTTCAGCTATAATTGCAGCCTGTATGCTTTTTCCACCGCGTAAACGCCAGTACAGTCAACAGAAGGCAGCTGATTTTGGCCATGGCCATTTCAGCTTTTCCAGATGCACATTCTTAACCCCCTCAAATACCTGATATTTCTTCTCTGCTCAACTTTTCTCTAACTTTAACCTCTGTCCCTCCCACAGAAAATTACCATCGTGGACACAAAAATATTACCAATTTATATGGTTTCTGTGTTCGTCTTTCTTTTCATAGTCATTCTAGCTGTGTGTTAACCAAAAAAAACCCCCAAACTAATCCAAACGAAAACCCTCAAACCTAACCAAAACTCAAAAGCTGCCATGCCTCTTTCCTGGAGAAAAAGATGTCTTCTAGAGATGCAACTAGTCTTAATCTGTGTGGACCATAAAGCGTATACAAATTTCTTCCCTGGAAAAAACTTGTAAAGGAATCTTAATGGCTAGCCAGGAGAGCTGCAATGTCATTTGCGTAATTGTCCTCTGCTCAGCTGGAGTTTGGAAGAATATCTGCAGTTACCTCTCATTGCTCAGCCTGCACCAGGGATTCGTGGCTGCACAAAGTCTGCCTTTGCTGTTGCACTGGGATGCTTGTAAATCCTTAAGTTTTTTTATCTTCCTGTCCACTATGGTCACATTTAACTTGGCTGATGCTAATACACTCAGGAGTTTTGGTGGACCTTACATATATGTTTTATTAATAAAACAGTGCTGTGAGACAAAAGTGATGGTGATTAGTGTGACAAAGAAACAGCATCTGGTTAATACTCTGAGAAGCAGTTTATCTTTGAATAGAAAAGAGACACAGTTGTCAGGAGTAAACCCACTGGGCTAAACGTTTTTCTTACAAATAACGGTGGATTATAGTGTGCTGCTGGTCCCTACTTCTAATGTTTGGGAAATTATCTTTCAGAGAGAAAATATGCAAGTGAAAAAAAATCATAACTACTATCGGCTACAACAGGCATGTTTCCTGTTTGAGAATGAGATGTACTCTGCACCGCTGGCTAAAGTACAAATTGAAGGATGTACGATGGGCCAGAGAGTGAATTTGGTCTGGTTTTGCGGTTGCTGTTCTGTAAACCGAGTTTAGCACTGCAGTCCCTGCTGCTCCTATCAGATAAATGGACCCTCTACCGCCAGGCAGAACTGAAGCCAAAGGTACTTTTCCAAAACTGCATCCAGTTCTCCCCCGAAGCCTGCGCCCTGCACCAGTGCTCGGCAGCGAGATGCACAAAGAGCAAAGGCGGTAACAAAGCACAACCCGGCTAATTAGGTCAGAGCCGATCCGTGTGCGGATGCGACCACTGCAGCCCTCCTCCTCCTCCAGAGCGAGGAAACCCCCCGCTCCGCTCACCGTCGGGCACCGCAGCTTTTCCCGGCGCTGAAGCGGCCCTTCGGCCGAGCGCCGCCGCTCGCTGCCCGCCGCGGAAAAGCTCCCCCTGCCCCGAGGGGGCTGCCCCGCCGCCGGGCCGGGGCCAGGGCCGGGGCTCGCACGGCGGGCGCCGAGCGGGGCTAAGCGCCGCCCCTCGCCCCCTCTCTCCCTCCTTTCCTCCTCCCTCCCTCCGCCAGCCCTGCCCCGCCGCCTGGCATCGCCGCCGCGCCCGCCCCGAGCGCTCCCCGCGCCGCCGCTCCGCCAGCCGGCCCGCTGCCGCCGCCGCTGCTCGGCCCCGGCCGGGCGGGGACTTGGCAGGAACTCCCGGGGAGAGAGCGAGAGTGCCTGCCCCCGCTGCTACCGCTCCGCTGTGGCTTGTGGGTGGAGGAGGAGGAAGGTCTGGGCTCGGCGGAGGAGCAGCAGCAGCCGCCGCCGCCGGAGAGGAAGAGACAGGAGGGAGAGAGAGACGGAGAGGCGGCTGGAGCCCCCCAAAGTGCCCCCCCGTCCCTGCACTGCAGGCTACATTTCCAGCTTCATGGGCAAAGTGTGGAAACAGCAGATGTACCCCCAGTACACCACGTACTACTACCCCCAGTATCTGCAGGCGAAGGTAGGGTACGGCACGCCGGGCGGCGCGGCGCGGCAGGGCTGAGGCTGGCCCCGCTCCCGGGCGGCGGGCCAGGGCCGAGCCGGGACGGGGGCTCCGCTACGCGGGGCACGGGCCGGGGGAGGTGGCCAGGGTGCGCCGGGGGACGGAGACAGGAAAGAGCCGGCAGCCCCTTCCTGCCGGGAGCCCCCGGGCCGCCTGCGGCCGCCGGGCTCCCACCCCTTCCCCGCGCTCCTGACTGTGCCGTCTCCGACCTGTCTCCTTCCCTCTCGCCTTCCCCTCCCGCCGGCGGTCCCTCCTCTTCCCCAGGGCTCCCGGCGTGTCTCCTCCTTCCCCACCACGTCCTCGGCCACCCCGCCGCAAAGCGGAGCTCTGCGGAGCCCGCGGGGCCCCGCTCCCGCTGCCTTCACCTCCCGCAGCCTCCCTCAAGGCAGGGCAAGGACCCAAAGTTGAGCCGGCAGGCCCGGACGGGGACTGTCCGCTTCCAGCTGGGGTGGGGGTGTTTGACATCCCGGGGGATGGCAGGGCGTGCTTATCGCTGTGATGGCGATGGCCGTAATTCCACTTCCATGCGGACACCGGGGAGGCTGCTGGACCCGGACGGATCCGCATTGTCTGTGGAGTTGGACCTTTGTGAGCTGCCACCTCGCAGTTTACAAACTGCATTTAAAACGCATTAAGGGTCCAGCTCATGTTGGTTAATGTTGTACACGGGTAGCTGTTGTTTGCAGGAAAATTGATGTTAGTAGTTCTTGTGGTGGTGGATCTCCACCTTTATTTTCTTCCTTTCTCCTTCAAGGCTGTAAGGGCAGCCAGCCCCACTGCTCTAGAAGCATCATGCTGCAAACTGGCAGATGCAGAGGTGGTTGCATCAGCTGTCTGGAACATTTAGCATAAGCCTCTCCAACCACCAGTGTCACTCCTCACAAATCAGAACAGACCCATATGAGGCTTCAATGTGTGAACTTTTTTTTAGAGGTTATAACCGTGGTGTGAGGGTTTTTTTGGTGGTTTACGTGGGTTTTTTGGTTTGGGTTTTTTTTTTGTTTGTTTTGTTTTGTTTTTTTTTGCTATTGAAGTGTCCTGCCTGTGTGGCAATGACAGGACAAGAATTCCCTTCTCTTTATCTGCACACTTGATAGGCTCTTCTTTTTATTGTGTTCTGCGTTACTATATTGCGAAATGTAATTTATACTGTTTGGCTGAATGATAAATTCAGTTTGATAGTCATGAGGCATTTTACAAGTCAGCAGTGAGGAGGCTTTGAAAAGTGCTTTTGTATATATAGAAATTGATAGAAATATGATGAAGGTCTTTAGGTGATTTGAAATTACTAATCTCTTAAATGTGTAATCGACATCAGGCTAAATAGTACAGCCTGTAGCCATTTAAAGATTATGCTGCAGAGTAATCACTTCAGTGCTTTTTAGATATATATTTTTAATGCATTATTTTTAAGAAAGGTCGACTGCTTAAAGGACAGCCTTTTGCATCACTTAGCTGTATACTATATAAATATTCTCAAATGAAAAAATGCCTTTGTTCAGAAAGTTTTACCTTCATGATTTTGTGTGGTGTTAGTAAGTTACAAACCAAGTACATAACATTGAATATATATAAAGCAATGTTACTTGGCTTTTTTGATCTGTAAATAATTGAAGAGGGAGATAAACTGTAATAGCTTACTGTAGTTATTAGAGTATGATCCTAGAAATCCATGATCCTATGAGAAAGCTTGATGGACCATCTTTTGAAAATGTTTCCTGTACAGATAATTCAATATTGATTTGTATTACAGTCAATGACATCTTCAAAACATCTTGCAGTCTTTGCTATAAAACCGTACAGCCTGAAGTTATTTACTCTGTTTCAGCAGAGAGAACACACAGCCATTTGGCCCACACACATGAAATCAAGTATCTGGGATCCAGTGAAAGTTTCCTGTTTTCAGAGATCTTGATTTTATAAAAGAAATGAAAGAAAAAAAGGTGGCTCCTTGGTGTAGATAAAAGGACCAGTAACTGTAGGTTTCGGTATTCAGGTATGCAGAATACAGTAATAAAAGCAATGTTCCCACTATGGATCCTCTCTGAACATGTAGAAAAATTAATTTAATTCATAGTTTTCAGCTATTCTATTCTTTCGGCCCTAAAACAACCCATTGTCCAGTACACGAACTATTTCAGTAATTCTGGAGAAATCTTTGGTTTTTATTAAAGACCAATTATAATGGAATTGAATAGCCTTTGCTGAATGTATGGTGGGTAACGGTACATGATTACACTGGGGGAGGTAAAAGATTTTGAAACTAGAAGTTTTGCTTCTCATCTTATCTATATTTAAGTAATGATGGAAAATCTGCTGACTAATAAACTGCAAATGGATAATTAGGAGATGGCAGGACTTGCTCGAAGATCGGTTTTTCTGTGGAGAGCTCAAAAATACTCATTAGAAATTGCATTATTCCTAATGGCTCTTTAGGTTAAAATGTTGATAAGGTCAACTATTTTAATTGCTATAAAATACGTTGTAGATTTTAAAAACAGATTTTGTATTTGTCTGTTATGATCCTCACAATCTTATTCATGAAGTATTCAAGCTGGTTCAGTCATATATTCTGGGAGGAAATATAAACATTTGCTGTGATTCAGCACCTCCCTCCCCCTAATCTTAGGGAGTTCAGCATCAAAAGACATTAGTGAAACTGTGGACTTAAATGAAATGAACAAAATAAACATTGGAAGAAGGTGTAAGGCTTTTAATACGAAAAATCATTATGGCAATGAAAATAGTTTGAAATGGTTTCTAGTTGTAGCTTGTAAAACCTTCTGCATTTTTGGGACTGCCATAATTTTTACTCTGGCAAATAGTATGTTTGACTCATCTGTTACATTGTTGCGTCATCTGTTACATTGTTGCGTCTTCTAATGAATATATGTTTTAGGACAGTTCCTATATTGCAACATTGTATGGCATGTCAGAGAGCATCCAAAATGTTTTCCAAGTTCAATGCTTGTTTCTAAAGGTTTAGATACTTTCTTTAGCAATATTTCTGTAACATTGCTGTTCAAATTTTAACTCAGTTGTATTTCATTTCCTTACTTAATATTTTATTTTTAGTGAAGAGATTCTGTATTTCAACATTTTAGAAAATGATGTTAATTAAGACTGTATGCTTTACTAATGCTTAAAGGCCTCTCTGGCCAGGAGTACAATCTGACTTGCTAGGCAAAGTATTGTAACATTTAATGAGACAGAGTACACAAACAAACATAAATGTGTATATATCTCTCTAAGCCACAATCTGTTTGCTTTGGTCAAGTAAGGAATACAAGTGAATATATGTTTAGTTTTCCTTTACCTAAACATCAACTGTAATTCAGGGATACGATGCACACAGTGATTTACAAATAAATTGTGATAACTAACTGTATTACTGTTTTTTCCTTGGGCAGTAATGTGACAATATTTTACCGATAGGTTTCTGTATAACAAAGGAAAATTCTTTGTATAAGAGAGAGTTAGTAGAAAACAGCAACATTTTCTGTAGATAGCATGGTTTATTTAAAGTGCAAGCATTTAATAGTCATAGATACTATTTATGTGATACTTGAATTCTATTTCTTTTGTATGGTATTAGGTAACAACAACCCAGAAGAAATGAAATCTTGTGAATCTTGCTAAATTACCTTAGAGTGGGCTTCTAACTGTACAATTTGGTAGCTGCAAAATTAGTACCCTGGCAGCTATGAAAAGAACTAATATTTCTAGAAGTTTGTGTAGGTTTGTAAGCAGGACTGTCAACCGGTGTAAACTTGTAGTGAGCAGGCACATTCTGTCGTGTCAAAAACTTATTTTCAGGCTGTTGACAGCAAACTTTAAAATGGGAACCTTTAATTTTTATCCAAGCCTGTTGATGGCAGAGTAAGTAGGAAATCAGTTAACAGGGAATTTATTGTAGTGTTAAAGCAGATATGAAACTTTCTTATTAGGAGACACTGGATAATCCACAGTTTAGTGTCAGTGTATGAAGTTAATAGACAATGTAGAACCTTCTGGTTTAGATGCTTCTAAAGCAGAAGTGGGAGGACCCTCTAATGGTTTGCTGCTAATTAATACCTTTGCTCACCACTTTCTGTGCCAAGCACAGGTCTATTACCCTTTAAAAAGTTTTACTAGCTTATGAGGTGATTTTAATCAGCATAAATGATTACTAATTCTAATCAGTTTAGTTAGATTTATTCCATATGCACTATGACCGCAAAATCTGTACATAGTAAAGGACAAGTTCACAGTCACACAGAGTGTAGGTGTTTATGTTTATCAGGTTGGATAGAAATAATTTGCTCACTTCTTATTGTGGGAAGTTACATTAATTGTCCATGATTGTGATCTCTCTGGTTCTTGACTGGGCTTAGAAAACCATTTAAAAAAAAAAAAAAAAAAGCACAGGTTAGCTGCAGGCAAACTTTTTGTCTCCGTGCAGTTACCTGATACTGTGAGCCTCGTCAGCCTCTTCAATGTGTTCTCTCCCATTCTGGCCGGGCTGGGATTTTATTGTGCAACTATCCAAAGGATTCCTTCCAAAAGTGTACCACATTGTGGAAGGGAAAGAAGTGTAAAATTTACCAATTTTAAGAAAAACTTGAGAGTGCTGGTGGTGAGGTGAGTTCATACAAAGTTCTGCAAATGTTCGTCCTCCTTGCCTTGAATTACTCCAGTTTTGAATTATTCTGTATCAGGGCCTCTCTTGAGAAGTAATGTCAGATTAGTCCCATGGGCAAATATGCATTAGAAACAGGATGTAACCAGCTACATTGTTAATAGTAGTGACTTCAGGAAGGTTTAAACCTAAATATTTCACACTGGAAGCACTGCATTGTTTGGTGGAGTCAAGAAGGATGTATGTTAATATATCATGTATATTAATGTACATCATTGTAACTATCTAAACTCTGATAAAGGTAAAGGTACATGAAATGTAGAAATACTTCACAACATCATCATCTTGAAGACTGGCTTCATTGAAATCACCGTGAGTTTTGCCTTTGATTTCAGATGAGCAAGATTTTATTCAGTAGAAACTTGATTCATGTTTGGGTTATGCTGACCATGCTTAATTTGGGGGTGATTTGCAATGACATGATATTCATAATCTTCACTTTGGAGGAGAAAAAGTTAGGCAGTGTGACATATAGATTGTGTAATGGGGGCTGGAATCAAGGAGAAGTAGCAACGACATCCATAAGACGTGATGATTTTGTATTTTTTTCTAGGGAATCTTTTAAAAAGAGTTCTTAAAAAGCCATGACATTCCTCCCTTAATCCATCCTCCTTAGAGAGGGGAATGGTATAAATATACAAGCACTAGAGACTGAATTTGCAAATGATAACGTAAAAATATTTTCCCCACATCATTAATGGTAGAAATGACAGGTTCTTATTAGCTTTGTAATTTCTAGAATTTTGAGACTAAACTCATCCCTAGTGTACTGTGCTTGAGGCTTAATTTGATACTGTGTGATTGGCTTCATTTAACAAATGTCAACAAAATCTTGGTCCCTCTCCTTGATTCAGTAGTAACTTTCCTGCTGATGTATGAGTCAGATCCTGAGTCTGATGATAGTCTTATGGGACTGACTTTTACAGAAAAATGATAAACCAATACATGACTTGAAAAAGGCTTGAAAAAATTATTCAGTACTGTTTTCTTTTTGTGTTCGATTGTTAACCCCCCCCAGGCACCGGGTATGTTCCAAAACAGTGTCTTTGAAGTTTATATCCAGTAGGTAAGAGACCAGAATTACACAATATGTCTGATTTGTACTCGTGTATTTTCTAGCTTTACCTTCAACACAGGATCCCAAGGCAGTCATGAAAGGTGTGCAATAAGTTTGTGGGGGCAGAAGTTAATTTTCTTTGAATAAAATAGTTCTTTAAAGTATGTTTTCTTTCACAACTCAACTGTTACTCTTGGTAATGACTGTAGTTTTTTCTCATTACTTTTAAACCAGAGTTGAGCGTGCTATTTAGATTCTTAACCCTATTTGTAAAGGGAACCCTATACTTCAAAATACTTTGCTTCCAGTTAGAGCATAAAACTTCAGGTCTCAGTCTCAAAGATGAAATTTTCCTGAGAGTAAATTTCTAAGCTTCCACTTAGTGTTGAAGGAACAAAGAAAAGGCAATTAAAAAAAAATTTTCCAATGGAGAATAATACAATGTAGTAAATCATTCTCTTCTAAGTCTATTTCTCTATAAAACAATACCTCTCAGAAACATATCTATTTAGGATATACATCAAAAAACCACCTCAGACACAATTTTTAAGCTGCTTTAAAGTCCAAGCAGCAGTTTGAGCTGTCAGTGTTGATAGTAGATGCATCACTCTTACTCAGAAAGATAATTGATGCTACTAATCCAGTGCTCCTAATGAAGGGCACTTGATTGTGAAAGCAGTAAAGAAGTTTGAACAAATGTGTAGTGACAAACTGGAAAATATAGCTTGGTACCGTTAGATATTTCAGTTTGTCTTCCGAGTAGTCATAATCAAGAGCGAATAACAATGGTTTAAAAATTAAATTGTTTTAAATGAAATTATGCTTTTGGTTTGAGAAATAGTCCTTTGAAGATATATGCTCAGATTTAGCCAAAAAAATGCTACAAATTATATACTAATTTTTGTTGTATTGTATAGACTTTCTATGGCCTGTGCAAAGCAGTGATCACAACTATTTCTACTGGAAAATCACCTGCTTTGTTAGAGAGGTGAAAAATGCTGGAAAAACATGCCAATAAAAATCTGTTCTACTTGAGTTTAGTTCATTTCAGCCAAAACACAGGTACACAACAGATCCAGGTCATATTTACTGTGGCTAATAGGTGATAATTATTATCTGACTTCATGTGTTTTCTTAGTCTTCCTCAGCTGAAAATACTGAGACCTGCATTTAAATGTAATTTCATTAAGTTCTAAGCTGAATTATATTATCTCAGAATTGAGGAAGACAAAGAGCTTGGACATGGGTATAATCAGGTACCATGGCTCACTTGTTTCATGGTAGCTTTTGAAGCCACTGTGCTCTGTTCATGGTCTGAGACCATAAGGATACATTTAGTCTCAGTTGCTTTGATTTGATGAAAACATTTCAAAATATATTTAAGCTAAATTTCTGAAATCTCAGTGTATATATAAGGCCTGTGAAAAGTGCTTCAGAATCATTCCAGGTAGATAAACAGAGCTTCCTGATGCAAAACGCAACTCAAAAAGTTCAGTGTGACTTGTGCATTGAGAGGGAAGTATTGATCTTCTGTAGAGGGGCAGAGCGAATGGGCTTCACTTTGTGGATTTTACTACAGGTTAAGAACCGAATTCCCTTGCTTGTCTCTTGGCAACACACACTGACACAATTTCTATAGCAGTTTACAGGCTGTGGTAGTATCTGTGACCTCTTCTATCCCTCAGGCCATAGCTACATAATCACTTTAATTTTACGTAACTATGCACAGCAGCCAAAAAGGGCAGTCTTGTCTTTCCCCATTGCCCCCAGCAACTCATTCCTGTCCCTTCCCCTGTGCTGGCACTAGCATCCATATGATCAGTCAGTGGCTGAATCAAGAAACCAGTCTGGCTGAAAACTAACCCAAAAACCCCCAACATTTTTACAGTGGAGCAACTAATGAGATACTTAAGGAGTCTGAGATCGCATAGCTATGGGTGAAACTGTCTCCGAGAAAAGTACACGCTCCTGGGTCTCACTTTTGTACAACAAAATGGTGGTGCTTAACTTTTCTATATAAAGGCTTTCCACGTCCTTGGCCAAAAAGGCAAAAGAGTCAAGCCAAAATAAGGAACAACAGAGCTCTTAGGTAACCAAAATCTCTTGATTGTGTATATATGCAGATAAGCTAGCATCATTTTTCTATGACTTTATTTTCTCTTTTACTTTTTAAATTGGTTAGATGTTGGTGCACTAAGTGTTAAAAACCCATTTGAGTCTGTCTTTCAGTCTAACAACCAATGAGTGTGGAAGAAAGTGTGAAATAAGTTGCTGAGAGGGTTTAAGTTAGGTATAGGCCTGGGGGGGAAAGAAAGAATCAAACGTAAGTGGGACTTCCAGAGGCCTTGTCGCATAGTGTTACATCTAACTTTCCATTTTCAGCACAGTGCAACATTGATATTTTATTTCATTCTGGGGAAAGAGGGGAGAAGGCTGGCACTTCAAATCAGCAGCAGCTGCAGCATTAAGACAGGGGTGTTAGTGACTCATTTGGAAAAGTACTAGCTAAAACATTCTGTCTCCTAGAAAAAACATTCAAGAAGGGTTTATGATATAAACTTTAAATTTCATGAATAGTGCCTGTGACCTTCTGGTTTCCTCCGGGTAGCTTTTCTGATTAGTGACCGTTTGCTTTTGACAATTGCATATTAAAGTGAGGACAATACATGGGGACATTTTGGAGGGGAAAACATCTCTCTTAACAGGGTGAAAGACTCCAGAATGCCTCTTACTTCTTTTGACCCAGTCAGTTAGCCAAAAATTCAGATTCTTATTGTTCCAGGTAGAAGGAAAAAATGGTGATACTTAGTTGTTGCTTTGATGTAGTGGAATTATTGACAAAGAGTAGTCAAACTCCAGTTTCCCTGAACACAGGGATCTTGAATAATGGAAGCAGTTTCTTTGTTCTCAGTCCCAAATTCTTTTCCCCAATTCACTCTTCTCTCTGTTTAGGCCTTTTACGGGACCATACACTCAGTGTTTATGTTTAGGTTCTTCTCTACTCTTCCCATATCTGTATTTGGGTGAGGTTTTTTTCCTCCTCTGATGAAGATGTATATTTCCCTGTTTTATCCCCGGGTCCTACAAATGGCTTTGTTTAGCTTTGAGAAGGCTAAGGGGAGATCTAATTGCTGTCTAAATCTATCAAATGAGAATATATAGACAAGGTGGAGTCAGATACTTCTTGGAGGTGCATAGGGATAAGATCACAGGATAATTCAGTCTGGAAGGAACTTCAGGACCTCTCTAATCCAACTTTCTGCTCAAAGCAGGGTCATCTAGAAGATCAGACCAAGTTGCTCAGAGCCTTATCCAGTCTGGTCTTGAAAGCCTCCAATGATGGAGACGCACAGCCTCTCTGCACAACCTGTTCCAATGCTGGCTGTCCTCATGGTGAATTTTTTTTTCCTTATTTCCAGTCTGAACCTCTCTTGTTTCAACTTATGCTCGTTGACTCACCTTCACATCATGCACCACTGTAAGAACCTGGCTCCTTGTTGATAACCTCCTCAGAGGTTTCCATTCTACGAATGGAAAGCTGCTGTCAAGTCCCACCAAAGCCTTCTCTTCTCCAGACTGAACAAGCTCAGTTCCTTCAGCTTTTCACAGAGCATGTGATCCAGCCCCCAGCCATCTCGACGGCCCTCCACTGAACTTGCTCCAGGTTATCAATGTCCTTCTTTTACTGGGGGCCCAAAGCTGCCTGTAGTATTCTAGATGGGGTCTATCAAATGTGGGGATGGTCACTTCCCTTACCCAAATGCAGCCCAGGAGGCACACCTTACTGCCAGAGCATGCAGCTGGCTTATGCTCAGCTTGCTGTCTGCCACAGCCCCCCAGGTCTGTTCCAGCAGAGCTGCTCCCCAGCCTATATGATTGCAAGGGACTCTTCCTTTCCAGGTGCAGAACTTTGCACTTCTCTGATATAAAAATGTTAAAACACACCAGTCCCAGGACAGACCCTTGTAGTGCTCTACTTGGTGCTGGCCTCCAGGTAGAGTATAACCCATTAACTGTGACTCTCTGAGCCTGAGCATCCTGTTAGTTTCATTCCAATCTAGTTGTCCACTCATCCAGGCTATAATGTCTTTACCTTGGGTCCAAGAATATAGTGGGACACAATGTCAAAGTCCTTGCTAAAATCAATGTAAATGACATTCACTGCTCTCCCTTTCTCTAGTAGTTTTATCATAGAGAGGAACAGGCAATAAGATGCAACACAATGGACACAAGTTGTGACATGAGAAAATTGTAATTAGATATGAGGAAATTTTTTTTTCACTGTAAGGGTGGCCAAGCACCTGAACAGGTGCCAAGAGAGGTTCTGGAATCTCTTGGAGACAGTAAAAACTCAACTGGATGAGGTCTTGAGCAACTTGATCTAGTTGAACCTGCTCTTGGAGGGAAGTTGGACTAGATGACCTCCAGACGTCCTTTCCAAACTAGTGTGTGATTCTGTAAGGTAGACCCTGATAACTATCATCAGCATAAGAGGCTCCAAAGTAACTGTTACTGTTTCTTCTATGTTTCATCATTATAAGCTGTAATATGGTATTTGGAAAGGAAAGGTATAGAAGGAATTCCCTTTTTCTATTTAACAGAACATGTATTCTACAAATATGCAAATGACATTTCAATAATCTCTTCAGCATGCAAATTCCCTTATCCCATTTTAACAAATATCTTGTTTAAGCTGCTTAAAATTTAAGGTTTTAGGTTTGTCTATTTGTTTGTTTTTCTCCTGGCAGAACATTGTAGTGCTACAAAACTATGCTGTAAATTGTGACAGACATGTATACGTTCTCATACCAAACCACTTCTTTAGGCTGACATTTCTTGTTCCCACATCAAATCTAAATTTGTTGATAAATTCTTGTCTTGGACATGGATTAAAAATTAAATACAATAATAATTAACCCCAAATTAAATCTTGTTTCTTTCCAAGCAGACATTATTCAGAGGAACAGCAGAGAGTACTGAGGAAGGCTGTGTTCTGACTTTGTAGTAGAAAAAAATGGGAAGAATTAGCATGTTCCTATTGCTCTTCACTGACAGTTCTGCTATATCTCAAGTGACTTTTCTTCCAAATTACAGTAAGTTCATCAGCTGCAGAAGCTATGGATATGTGAAGGGTTTCCAAACCCACTCACCCAACTTCTTTAGCCCGCTCTGCTTTTATTAGCACTTCTTTGCAGTGTCTTTTATAAACTCACTCCCCCATATTTTCTAAGGACTTTCAATGGCAGGTATAATAATAGGAAGCTCTCATGATCCCAAACCCTGAAGTTAATCTTAAAGATGCTTCTTCTACTACATCTTCAAAAAAATAAAAAATCACAGCTATAGTTGACAGCCAGACTGATGAG
Source organism: Nyctibius grandis (assembly GCF_013368605.1). Lineage (NCBI taxonomy): Eukaryota > Metazoa > Chordata > Aves > Nyctibiiformes > Nyctibiidae > Nyctibius > Nyctibius grandis. The sequence continues at coordinate 20,173,540 of NC_090666.1, forward strand.
GAGAAAAACATGTAAAACCCATCAAATGTCAGTTCATTTTTACACTGCTAACTAAATAATGTGATTATGGTTGTTCATTAATTCTGAAAACCAGGTTTCTTGTCAGGTGCCAGAATATATATTTAGGGACCTAAGACAGGATTATGTTGGCCTTAAGATGACTTCCTCATGGCCAGAAAGTTTCAGAGACAGCAGCATTATCACTCCAAGTCAGTATCACAGAAAAGAAATTACCTAATTGAACACTTCTTTATTTCCTTCTTTATCTTAGAGTGTTTACTGTGATGGTGACTGGGCTATCTGAACATAAATAAAAGTGAAGATTTTTACAAAAATACGGAATTGGGAAGAAATGAAGAGATATTTGTGCACTGGGGATGTTTCTGCTCTTAGGAATTTTAAATGCTATTCTTTTATTTAGTTGAGGGCTTGGGACTAATCAGGAGTGTTATCCAGCATCTAACACTTACATGTGGAATAGCCATGCATCTTCCTAGGAGAAATAGCAAAAAAACATGGTAAAGATGAAAGAATGACAAGTTTACTCTGCTGTGTTGCCCCAAAAAGAAGCAGAAAAGCAACTTGCATATTTTATATCTGCTACCACTTTCCTTCTTTTAAAACTGAAAGTGGAATCCCATGTCAGATGAATAATTGAATAATGAACAAATGAATAATAAATACTTTTTTTTTTTTACTCATATGAAACACAATGGGTCATTTTCCATGCTTGCTTACACTCTATTCAGCTCTGTGAAGGTTGGTATAAATGGCTCCTCTTTTACTGATATTTATATGAAGTTTAGAAACACATGTATGTTGAACAACAGAACCCCGGGCATTTCTGCAGCACACCTTTGTAAGAGTAGGGCTTTATCTGAGTGCTGTCTTCCAAAATGTATTCCGTCTTTCTCATTGATGGAAAGTGTCCTGCATCTCACCCAGCTGCTTTGTCATCCTGGGAGGATGCTGCAGATTCCTCTGTTCTGGTGGTGGTTGCTAATACTTGTATATACACATTTTAAAAATGTGTTGGATATATAGTTTAGTTTAGATTTACCTACCAATTGATAGAAAATATTCACTGTTGATTCAATTTCCTTGACTGAATAGTTACTGTTATTTGATTCTCGACAGTATGGTGTCTACTCTGCAGGATAGCCTGTGCTTCAAGTAACTTAGATATTGGACAATCAAGTGAAGTATGTATGTGTGTGTATTATTTATAAAATATTCTGGGTTGCTGTGTGTATAATGAAGGCATTCATGTGTAAAATGGTCACTAGTTGTGATTTTTTTCATAAATTAAGACCTTAGTCTTTCTCTTGACACTGATATTGAGCTCCATGTGTTCTCTAATTTAAATGGCTGTAGAATCTAGTCTTTGCAGAAAAATCATGCACCAGAATCTTACTTTTCTCTTATCTCAAGAAATAATAAACATTGTAACATTAATTTTCATATTTATTTCATTACAACCCCCCCATTTTTCAATTTAAATGAGCTGCAGAATCTCCAGACCATACCAGATGACTATAGCTTTAACGCAGAATTCAGGAGCCATTTGCTCTGGATCCCTTGGAGACAGTGGAAAGATGGCTCGCAGCTATCACGGATTGTATACCAGTCTGAGCAACTCTGGCTTGCCTAATTACTAGAGGATGTAAGGAGACTGAGCTGGGATTTCTGGGAGTAGAGAGCCATGTCTGGGAATGATAAATATTTCACAGTTTTAGTGAGAATCTTTTGATAATTGATACTTATAGGAATAGCATCTGGAAAAGAGGAAAGGAAAGCATGGCTCAGGGTACCAATGAGATAATAACAGAGAAGTAGTCTGGTTTCTGTAATTTTATATAATCTTGGCTTCACTGAAGCAACAGACACGTTTGGAAGAACTACCTACTGTTAGTCCTTACTCCCACATTGAAACCCAGAGCAGGTGGTCTCAGGAGCGGTGGGTTTGCAGAGAAGGGAGGTGGTTCCACGGAGCGATCTACTTTGCTTTCTTTGCCCCACTAGCATTGAACTTATCTCTGAAAGTGGCTTAAATAGGCTCTTAAAACCTGGCTGTAGACCTGTCTCTTGAGCCTTGTGTTGTCATTTGAGATAGGAAAAGAGGAAAAGGTAAGTGAAAAATACAAAGCTGGACAGAGGGAAAATATAAGGAAAACTAATTCTGAAAGAGGAAAATTGCTGTAGAGAACAGATAAGGGAAAAGAATAAGAGAGAAAAGAGCAGGGAAGAGAAAAAGCACAGTTCAGTGGAGAGGCTGTGGCATGTGTGCCAGAGCATGGCACAAGAGGACACCTCCAGCTGCCAGGCCATCCCCGGGGAGCTACATCTGCAACAAAAGGAGATTGAAGGCAGCATTCTGCAAGAACTCAGTTTGGGGACCGCTAAAGTTCAGCAAGAATTAAAGGTTATTTTTACAAAAACAATGAAGGGTTTTGGGGAATAGACAGGCAAGACCTCTGGGAAAGGCTTTGTTTTATATAGATTGTGAGAGGACAGAAGGTACTCATGGAGCAAATTTGGCAGTTGTCTTTGCCTCTTCACTGGTGCAGCCATATTGTGATACTGTACATAAAGTTACAGAGGTAAACTCCTCAGAATTGAGGACTTTGCCATTTCTTTTTATTTGTTGTAGATGATACATCTGTTTTCTTACTACATTGAAACTAGAGTAAGTGCAAGGACTTCCTGAACACACTTAAGTGACGTGGTGATGTTGCTATTCTTTTTGATATTTTATATGTTCAGAAATTCTCCTATCCTGATAGGTCTGGCATGAATCTGAATCCAAGAAAATATACAGTATGGCAAAGATTAAATGGAGTTAGCATCCACTTAGCAGCCAGAATACCACTATACTGTATCACACACTACTCCTGGCAGAAGTGGCTAAACAGAAAAAAAAAAACCTCAGAGGGCATCCATCTCAATATAAAAAATCAGAAGAGTATGCGTGGAAAATAGAGTTCAGTTGAAATTATACAGTATATCAGCCAGAGTGAAACCTTGAATTTACAGCAACATATTTTCATGTCTTTAAACTTTACATATACAGAGACATGCTTGCTCATATTAAAGTTTTCATCGTTCATTTGTGCTGTTTGTACTATGCCAGCACACTTACGTGTCCAAGCACGCTGTTCTGGTCATGTGTCAGTCAGCTCAGAGGCTAAGGTCCATCCTAGCAGCCTGAGCGGATCCGGTGTTTGGACTGGAAATAGCATTCCAGCCTGCTTTGGTGAGCGGAGAGGTGGGCTTTCTATTTAGCTTAAGATCAATTGGAGGGAAAAACAGGACCAAGAGAAGGTTTGAAGTGCTGAAGTCACTACTGGAGAAGAGCCTTTTCAGTTCCTATACCTGAGATGGGATGATTTGTATATTTTAATTCGTATTTTTTGTGAAGTGGCCACAATCACTCTCAAATGTGCTGTGGCCTTTGGAGGTGGTGGAGATCATGATATTACAAAGGGGTAACACAGAACTTGTATTTTTCTGTCACAGTCTACCCCTGTGGAGCAACACAGCCCAAAAAAGGGCTTTAGTTTTATGGAGAAGGAGTCACAAATAATAAATAGTGACTTTGCACTTTGAGTATGCTATCCTGAAGCCATAACTACATCTAACCAAGAGAAGATCCTTTTTACATTGTTCAGGTTTAATGTCTCTTTTTTTGTAGCTTTTAGCTTTGTTTCTTTTTGTTGTTTTTAAATCATTGGTTGTATTGGTGATGTTAGCCTTCAAAAACTGATAAAAATTCCAGAGTTTTGCAGCATACAGTTTCATCTCTCTCGTGTGTAGTGATCCTCTGAGAATGGTATTTGGCATCTAGTTCCTCTATTCTGATAGCAGGGATCTTTGAGAGGTAACTGGTGTGCAAGCACTGTGCACAGTACTGGCACAGCCAGCACTGGTGGAAGGCCAGGTATAAGGATTTATTAGGTATTCTGGAATAATTATCCCCAAATAATTTCAGGTGAGCAAAGCTTTCTTCTTGAATAAGAGTACCATTGTCCAAAACAGCTTAATCCACTTTCAAAGCCAGCTAAACAAGAAAAGGCATTCTTATTCTGAAATGTGATTGCCTTCTCATGGCATTACTGATAAATGTTATATTTTAAACTGTTATTCTGATACAATTTTTGTGCAAACATGAGGCTTCTGTTCCTACTTCTTTCCAGGATGAAGCCTTAAAGCTTGATGATACTGAAGTAAACACACTGGAGTGTTAGAGAGTAAATGCTATCAAAGGTGCAGAATATTGATGCTAACAAGATTTAGAGCTTGTCTACACTTAAAAATATAATGGAATTTATAAGGAAATACTTTTCTGGAATTATTGAGCGTTATAAAGTCCCATATAGATGTTCACACATCTGCATGTCCATAACAGGGGTTATTTCAGAGCAGTTCTGCTAAGTTTCCAAATGTAGACAAGACTTAATTAAGCTGACTTGATGTGCTAACCTCATGTCAACTAAAACTCTATTAACTGTATTGTCCTCTAATGAATAATTTTAATAGTTTTAATTATATGACTAAATCCAGTAATACCTAAAGTAAATAAATGCACAATGAATATTTATTCACTTCATTAAGTGAGCATTTTGCCTGCATGCAGTATTCAGGACTGGGCTCCGGAGTACTTGGCGGAACACAGATGAGATTTCATTGTGTTCTTTTGATGTCTCCTTTCTTGGAAATGATAAGTACTGAAGTTACACAGGTATCTTGAATTTAATTTTAAATTGAAAGGTTTCCAGGATATGCAGTAGTGCAGAACACAAGTAACTACATGAATGTGTGTATCATATTAACACATTTATATTGAATAGTAGTAGTTTTATAAATAAAAAGTTATGTTACACAGAAGAATGGCTATGAAGTTGCTTAGCTTTATAAAAACCACATTTACAATGATGTATACATATACATACATTTAATTTAATTACACTAAGTGTTGGCATGAGAGACCAACTCTGCTCAGTTATAGCCCTCCAATTAAAATTGGAGGGGAATGGAGTTAAATAAGTAATGCTGAGTAGAATTTCACTCTAAATACAGAAAAAACTCTGTTGCAGTCTGTAGCACATTCTACTTTTGTGACTCTTATAAACTTCAAAGAGAATTGTACATTTGCATCCCAGGGCAGAAACTGGCTGTGTGCTTGGAAGCATGAAACCTCTCAAGGTAATACTTCATAACTGTGGAATGTATCCCATGACTGATATCTAGCTAAGAACTGAGAATCAAATTACACATTAGAAATACTTGAAATTAAATATTTTTCTAGTAAAAGAGAGCATTATGCTGGGTAAACAATATATGTTTTCTTTTTCTAGACATGCATTGGATCATAAATATATGAAGCATTTAAATATGTATGTTTGTATTTCCTGCTTTAAAATTTTAGTAATGTTTCTTTAAGAAATAAGATTTTTTTTTCTTGAGTTAATTTATCAGAGTTTTATGTTTGACTCTTGTAAGTATCTATTTTTAATTTCTTTTTACATTCTTCTCTTCTTCACTACAATTATGTTTGGAGTGAAGAAGAGATACGTTGATCTTAAGCAATTAATTTCCAAACATACAGACTTATTTCAGCAAGGAAGGAGCAAACATTCCTAAACTCTTATTGGCATCTGCACAGAAGCATCCACTAAGGTGCTCTCAGTGGTATTCTATTAAAAAAAAAAAGTTACTGAAAACAAAAAATGAATTGGTGAACTTTGTTGTCCGTATTAGTGCATCTAAGATCGACAAGAATTACCTATTTAATTTCACACTGGCCCAGACACTTGCAGGTACAGACAAGCTGTTTTGTCCTCACGCGGACGTACCTTCTGTAGTGTCAACTCCACTCACTTTTCCTGAATCCATTCCCAGTACAAACTGAAGCTCTACACTGGTCAGGTTTAATGGGGGGTATTGGACTCCATCCATCTCGTCTTCTTACTATGATACTCCTGCCTGCCTAGAGTGTTGTTGGGCCAGGTGGGGAAGGTGACGATCTTGATTTTGGCTAAACAGCTCTCACAGCTGGGGAGACCCTTCTCTGTTGCCTTTGGTCAACATAAGGAATTGCTGAGGATCCAGCCAAACCTGAAGAGAGCCAATTCTTGTGGGAAATAGAAAAGGATGTTTATTTGAAATAAAATAAATAGTAAAGGAAATGCAGATTTTCTTATTTTTGTTATTTTACCTGAGGTTCTGTTCACATGAGCCCAGGTGGTCAGGAGGATTTCCTCTGGAAGCTGGGTTTGCCACTGCATGCGATAGACTACAAGGTACTTGGTAATTGATTTAGCTTATCAGTTGTTCCTCTTTATATTATGAAAGCACCCTGGCAGCCGTCCACACAGGTCAGGAATCCTTTGCACGAGGTGTGTGACTGCCACGGAGGGCTTTTGTGTCTCAATGAAACATGGCAGACAAAATGGACTTAGGAGGATATAAACAAATTGGGTAGTAGTAGTGTTTTGTGTGATAATCCTTGGGTTTAAGATAGACTATTGCTTTTTTGAAAACTTTGTTGCATAATGTGCAGTCAATATCCTGTGACTAATGGGTACTGTTAGGGAAATCTCCATAGTTAGGGAGATCATGTCAGACGCATTGGAGACCTGATAAAGAACAAAGCAACACATTAATCTCATTGTCAAAAGAACTATGTATACACCTCAGTTCCAATGAAGTGAGATGTTATTTTTTGCCAATACTTAATTTCTATCAACTTGAACAGCCTTCAGCTCTGTGTCACAATTCTTAAAATGTGTAATCATGGAAATAGCATTAGGAACTATTCATGTAGTTAAGAATATTCACATGATTAAAAATTTGAAGTTCTATCTGACCTCTGCAGATCAAGTCTGAAGAATTTTGCCTGTGTTTACCATAGCTCTGAATTGTCTAGATTCTGACAAACACATCCATAAAAATGTAGGTGTGTTGAACTTTGCATAAGTTTATAGACATATGTAGTTGGGGTTGGAGAAATACTATACTGGTTATTCTGTTACATTGCAAAATAAAAGCTGATTACAAAAAGCACATCTTGCAGTACTCATCCCCAAAAAGGGATTTCACATGAAGACTATACATTTGTATGGAATCTAATGACCATTTCTTCAGTGAAATTTCACTGTCCTGCTGAGCATAAAATACAGAAGCACTTATATAACAGAAACTTGGAACACCGTAAATTATGTACTTTGAACAATAAATGAACTTTCTTCTTATATTGAACTGAAGTTTAGGAATGTAATGTTCTTTGTCTCATAATTGTCTGCCTACACACACCCAGTGTGCACTTCTAATAACAACTTGCCGTCGAAGGAGCACACATGTCCTATATTTTTGGCCTCAGCTGTATATTTTTGTAGTGGAAGATGTCTTTACATTAACAAAAATAACTTCATAATGATTATCCATTAGAGTTAATGGTGCCAGTTTTACATTATTATGTGCATACATACTTGTTAGAACATGAATGATATTTTCAGAGTAACCATACAGTTTGTGGAACTATTAAGTGCTTTTGGCTCCATTAAAATATTCAAAAACATGTTTGTTGAATATGAACTTTTTTTCTTATTAATCTAATATTGCCATTTGTTAGGCTGTGATGAATATGGTCTCCAGACAAGCTAACAAAAGATAACAGATCAGTTCTCTGTCCAGGAAGACGACACCATGTAAACAGAATATTAGACCAGGGCTTTAGAGGACAACCCATCATTCTGTAAAAGAAAAAGGGCAGCCCGGTGTGATGTCTCTAACTGTGCTTCAGTATGGGTAAATATAAAACCATAAAGAAAAGCAACTGTCATTTAAAGCTAAGCGTAAAAAGCATAAGCTTCATTATCATGCTGATCTGGATGAACCTTAAACAACGTTTACAGTCAGGTTTGGAGAGTTGCCTAGCACTGGAGTATACACAATTAAACAACATAGCTGAACTTTTCTTTCATGTCAGCATACTGCTAAAAAGACCTCCATTGTACTCATACGATAGTCATTCTTGGAACTTACAACATAAACAGGAACAGAGAACATTCACTTGTAATTCTATCCCATGGTAGCTGAGTGCATCAAGGGGCATAACTGCATTTTCACCTATACAGCTTAAGAAGTAAATTAGCTATATAAAATAATGGTAAGGGCATAGCAAAACATGAACTCAATTCTGACATGCGAATGTGTACCTGATTTGGTACACATTAGGGATATGGTTTAGTGGTGGACTTGGCAGTGCTGGGTTAATGGTTGGACTCAATGATCTTAAAGGTCCTTTCCAACCAAAATGATTCTATGATTCTATGGTAGTTGCAAGTATGGACTAATAGTTATTTAACATATTGCAAAATTAATTTTGATTGCTTTTGTGCACCCTTATTTCTGTGACTAATAAG